>NC_084796.1:129136817-130336817 GCF_963169125.1 Humulus lupulus
ACAAACTCTTGTCTCCATTGTTATGTCTAAACCCATTAGACATGATGGCTTGATCAAATTTCTCATGCCATTGCTTAGGAGCTTGTTTCAATCCATATAAGGATTTTACAAGTCTACAAACTTTATGTTCATATTTTGGTAGGACAAACCCTTCCGGTTGTTCCATATAGACCTCCTCATTGAGGTCACCATTAAGGAATACCGTTTTGACATCCATTTGATGAACATACAAGTTTTGTATAGAAGCTAAAGCGAACAAAATTCTTATAAAAGTTGTTCTTGCAACAGGCGCATAGGTATCGAAATAATCGATACCCTCTTTTTTCCTAAACCCTTTAGCTACTAATCTAGCTTTAAAGGTTTGGATAGTGCCGTCAGTGTGCTATTTTCTCCTAAATACCCACTTGCACCCAATTGGCTTAGACCCCGGTGGGAGGTCTACCAATTCCCAAGTGTTATTGGAAAGAATGGAATCCATCTCATCATTGATGGCTTCTTTCTAAAATGCACTGTCTCTCGATTGCATAGCTTCTCTATAAGTCTTAGGATCATCCTCAACGAGAAGTACAATAGGAATTTTCCTAATGACTTCCTCTTTATTTCCTTCTACCATGTAGAATGAAATTCGTTGAGAATCTATCTCATCCACTACTAGACTTTTATGATTTTTAAGCCTTTGACTTCTTTAGGTTCAAAGGGTTGCTTTACATCCTTTTGAGAATTCTCCTCTTGAGAATCAACTTTGGATGTAGAAGCTTGAGAATTGTTCTCATATAACAAATTCTCCTTTAGAGATGTTGAAGCTTGAGAATTGTTGTCACATAACATATTCTCAAAGAATTCAACTTCTCTAGATTCAATCATAATATTAGTGTAACGCCTTGGATAGCCAAGACCGCTACACTGTGTACTTAAAAAGGTGCAAGACTCGCTAATTAAGTCATTATTTTAAAAACATGTCACTAAACATGTAAGAGCTAGGGTTAAAAAGGTTTTGGTCACAAAAGACTCACTTCATATATTTAAACTTTTATAAGCATGGGATCCCTTAAGAAAACAGAGTTAAAATAAGTTTACAGACTTCCAAAAGTACATGAGTAATCACTAGCCATACTAAGGCAAAATAGACAGTCTTCAGGTCTCGCGTCCCTGCCTAAACCTCAACCGTGGCGGCCGGGCAACTGGCTATGTACATTCTGCTCGCTGAGTTCTCCAATCAAGGTTGATCTAACTTGCCATTGCCTTTACCTGCACCACGTAGCACCCGTGAGCCAAGGCCCAGCAAGAAAACATCTTAAACAACTTAATCAATAATAACAGACAGTTAATTCATTAAGCATGTATTCCCATCAGATAATCCACAACAAATATTCGGTGCGTACATTCAGATTCAAGATACAATCAATCACATATTACACTCATATCACATAATATTCAGGGCCGACGACTTAGGCCGCACCCTCTGTTTAACCCACTGACTCCGGTCCGCTTAAACTGAGCTCAATGCATAATAAGCTGTCATCGGCTACCAGTGGCCAAGTCGCGCCCTATGCGCTAGTGAAACCCTTGGCACCCTTAGGCCGTTGGTTCACTAAATGGCTTGCATGGCATAATACCATCTTTTCAAGCGTTCACAATAGGGAGTCCTTAGTCTCGTCACATATATTCAACCAGGTGCAGTTCTCTTACCTTTAGCCTGTACGGTTATTGAATCACGAGCAACGCCCCTCAAGCACGATCCTTTCTCGAGTCTAAGCCTTCACCACCTAGTCACAATCAAAGTATAGAGTGCCATCAATACTTGAATATAGGTTTCCGACTACCAAACTAACTCTCGGGACTCCAAATTCCACCTAGCACAGTGGTGAAATCAACCCCGAGCACACTAGACCTCTTTCCCATGCCTAAAACCCTCAAAAGCTCAGGTGTGCAACCAAGGGCTGAGGCCCTTGAAGCTTAGCCGTGGCCCTAGCCTCAAAACAGAACCATTGCCATCTCAAACAAAACACGCATCATGGCCCTTGTTTTGGGCGCCGCAGCGCCCTCCCATGGCCGAGCCTCCTTGGCCCTTTTTCATCCTAGGGCCGCAGCGTTCTAGAACAGAGCCGGGCCCTTCCCTTCGTGCCCAGAAAACCCATCATTTTAAAGCCCAAAACCTCAACCAAAATCACCCCTAAGCTTCCTACTTCAACACCCAGCATATCCCCAACTCATGCTACACAATTTCAACAGAAATTCAGTTCAATAAACCATAGAAGATTCACCTCCAATCCTTGAGACTCTATGAACACAAACACCCTGTTACAACCAGTCAAAACTCAAACTCAAATCACCAATTCATAAAACAAAGCTTACCTTCTTGATTGAACTCCTCCCTTAGCCACAACTCAGCTGATTCCACGGATTTCCCCTGCTCAATTCCACCCTAATCATCAATTGAACAATACCCTCAATAATCCAGCTGAAGCTTAAGGTTGAATTTCAGAAAAACAGATGGATTAAACCCTTACCTTAATCTTGATTCAGTCCTGGTCTATTCACTGGGCTAAACCTCAAGATTTACTCTTAAATCTCACCAAACTTCAGCTGATTTCCCCTTAGAATTTCAGTGTTTCTTCTTCCCTTTGTTTTCCTTGAGAGAGAGAGAGAGCTGAGGAAAAGTGTTTTGGTCAGTTTATCTTTTCCTTCTAAAAGTTTCCTTAAGTTTATCTTATTGCTAGATTAATCCCAAAGCTCGGGGTGCTGGAACTGTCCCCGATGCCAAAACGATAAAATCCCCCAATATTCCCGCCTAGACATCCTAACCTTAAATATATCTCCATATATTTATTTTCATGGTCCGATAGTTCAAATCGCTACCCGATACCTAAAACACCCCTGACTTATCCAAAGTCATATCTTAAGTCCCGTTGTGACTTTTCCCGCTATCTGACCCTAGGATCGTCTTGAGTCGTGCTCTGCGAACCTGTCCACATAATAATGTGGTTCTCACATTTATCACATATTTATTTCATATTATCGCATAACATCATCAACTATCATATAATTAACATTAATCACATATTCACACATTTAAGTCAACAATATCCACTCTAATCCCATTTATGCCTTCCCGTCATGCTAATCAAGGCCCCTAAGCCTTATTAGCGAATTTGGGTCGTTACAATTAGACTCTAAGTCTAATAGCCTATAAGCTTTACTATTGTTTGCATAACCAAAAAAAGCACACTTTATGGCTCTTGAACCTAACTTTGTTCTATTAGGTTCGTTTTTCTTGCAATATGCAAGACACCCCCACACTTTGAAGTACCCTATGTTGGGTTTTCTTCCTTTCCATAACTCATATGGAGATTTCTCATTTTTCTTCATCGGTATTCGATTAAGAATGTGACAAGCGGTTAAAAGCGCTTCACCCCATAAGTTGAAGTTCAACTTAGAAAACACCAACATAGAATTTATCATCTCTAGATAAGTCCTATTTTTCCTTTCGGCAACACCATTGTGTTGTGGTGTATAAGGTGCAGTGCACTCATGAATTATACCATTTTCTTCACAAAATGTATTGAATTCATTAGAGAAGTACTCTCCTCCTTTATCACTTCTTAGCACCTTAATCTTTTTATTTAGTTGATTTTCAACTTCTAATTTATACAATTTAAAAGCATCGAAAGTTTCATCTTTATGCTTTAAAAGAAACACATAGGTATATCTACTAAAATCATCTATAAAAGTAAGAAAATACCTTTTACCACCTCTAGTTAAAACACCATTTAATTCACAAAGATCACTATGGATTAAATCTAGTAAATTAGATGATCTTTCTACACTAGGAAATGGTTTCTTAATCATTTTCGCCTTAACACATGTTTCACATTTACCATAGTTTTTAATATTGCATGCAATCATACCACATTTTACTACTCTTTTCATGGTTGAAAAACCTATATGCGATAGTCTAAGATGCCACAAAAATAAAGAATCATACTCAACAATATAGGCGGAATTAGCATTTTTATTGATAACATTGAAAGTTACATCATTGGTGCACAATTTAACCATTCCCTCACAAGAGTACCCTTTTCCCAAGAATACATTTGATTTGGTAAGTATAAGTTTACCGGACTCAAAAATGGCTTTAATGCCGGGCTTGCCAAGCAAATCACCACTTACCAAGTTTCTACTCATTTCGGGAACATAAAGTACATTCACTAATGTAACTTTCTTGTCGGAGGTGAAGTAGACATCAATAGTATCTTTGCCAAGTACCTTGGATTTGCCCTCATTGCCCATTTGTATCTCATGGTTGCCCTTTGACTCTTCAAAGGTCTTGAACAATGATTTGTCATAGGTGACATGGACGGTGGCACATGTATCATACCACCACCCTTTCACCTTGCCTTGGACCGCATTCACCTCACTAAGGGTAGCAACTATGTTTTCCTCTTGAGTTGCGTTCACCTTAGGTCCTTGTTGGTCTTTTCTATGCCTACACTCTCTAGCATATTGACCCTTTTTCCCACACACAAAGCAAGGACCTTTCTCGCCCTTAAACTTGTTTGGGTTGATTTTTGGACCCAAAGGTTTCTCATTACCCTTTTTCCCTTTGTTTTTGGGATGTTTTGGTTGTGACACCGCATATGCTTTGGAAGTCTCTCCATTAGACCCCTCCACAAGTTTATCTCTACATATCGATTCCTCTTCAATTCGAATATGATTTTGGATCTCCTCCAAAGAATAATCCTCATTTTTTATGAAGGATTCTTTTCCTATAGCTCTTCCAAGTTGGTGGTAATTTAGCCACTATAGCACCAACTTGAAAGGCCTCGGGAAGCTCAATCTTTAACACTTTCAATTTATTAACAATAATTTGCAATTCATGAATTTGAGGAAGAATAGGTTTATCACAAAAATATTTGAAATCGAAGTATTGAGATATCAAAAACTTTTTGGTACCTTCCTCTTCCGCCTTAAACTATTTCTCAAGTGCTTCCCATATCTCCTTGGCCGATTTGGTCTCGGTGTAGAGGTCATAGAGCCTATCGGATAGGGCGTTGAGGATATGATCCCTACAAAGAAGGTTGTCCTCCTCTCTCTTCCTTCTCTTCTCCACCTCCTTGGGAGTGTCTTTGTCGGATGGCTCGGCTAGAGGTGCCAAGGATGACTCAATGATATAGGTGATTTTAAGAGTGGTTAAAAGAAACCTCACCTTGTCTTGTCACCTAGTAAAGTTGGATCCATCAAACCTATCCAATCTCACTAGGTCTTGGTTCATGATCTTGATTGTCTCTCCTTCCATTGAAACAAAAAAGGGATAAGCTTTTGAATGTTAGGTAAAATTGTTTTTCCTCAATGGAAATTGAAAATAATATGTTACAACTCTATGCAAAATATTACAATAGACAAGGATTGATTAAATAAAGTGTTACAACTCTATAACTGAAAATACAAATAAAAAGGAAATGAAGAAGATGATGAAGAAGAAGAGAATAGTAAAATACAATCTAAGCAAAAGGTTACAAATAAAGTAAGGTGTTTGAAACAAAAGTAAAGAAAAGATTACAACTCTTGAACAAGAAATACAAGTAAAAGAACAAGAGAATAAGAAGAAAACAATACAATAGAAAGAAGAACAGAAATGCAAGAAACTCTCACTTACACAACCTAAGTGAAGAGGGTTGGGGATCACCAACTTGAACAAGGTTTAAAACCTTTGTCCAAAATCTTATTTCCCCCTAACTCAAGCACTAAGGGATCTCTCTCAGATATTGGAAAAGCTTTCTGGAATTATCAAGCCTCAAGGTGTTTCTAGCCAAGTGCTCTAATGGATAGAAATGTTGTGTCTTTCAAGTGAGCTATAGGCTCCTATTTATAGAGTTTAGAGACACCCTTTGAATTTCAAATTCCACCAACCCCCATGGCTATTACCAATGTTTAATTGGATTAATATGGAATTAAAAATGAGATTTGGGAGTTATTTGGGCTTTTTGAGCCGTTCATCAAAGATTGAAAAAACTAAAAAATTGGTCAGTTTTGGCCTGTGGCCGCGGCCAGAGACATTAGTGGCCGCGGCCACTGGTCTCTGACCCACAGGCCGCGGCCACTGGTCTCTGACCCACAGGCCGCGGCCACTGAATGTTGGTGGTCGCGGCCACCGACCAATTTCAGCACAAAAAATGTGCTGTTTTTCCAAACGGTTCCAAACCCTCCCAAATGATTTTGTAACTCCCAAAACACATTATTGGGGTTAAAATCATATCTCTAACAGCCATATCACATATGGCTTTATGACATTCATCTCAATATTGTGTAACAACAAATTTACACAATAAAGGGTAATATTTGGAAGTTACAAATTTGTAACACCAAATATGTTACATTATTTGGATATATCTCATATATCTAAATATTGTAACTCTCTATTATATGTTTCAATATGTGACACACTTTTTCACATTTATTTAATCTAAAACATTATATTATAATATAATATAATATTACATTATATTATAAAATAATATAACACCACGGTGGTTTAGCTAGCTCTATGGCTAGTGAGACAGAGCTAAGGGCGAAGCCCAGGTGACTCTATGGTCACGTAGCTAGGGCATAGGCCCGAGAGTTGGCTTAAAAGGCAACTGAATAGGGCGTCGACCCCAGGTTGATCCAATGATCATGTGATTGAATTTATAAGATATTGATTATGAGTGGATATTACTGATTTTATTGAATGGTTATTTTAAGGTTATATTCTCTATTGTTGCACGTTCTGTTTTCTTGCTGAGCCTAGGCTCACAGGTGCTTTGTGGTGCAGGTAAGGGAAAGGGAAAGCTTGACCAGCCATGAGTTGGAGAGCTTCAGTGGCGGCGTGTACATATGCGGCTGCTCGACCATCACGGCCGGGGTTATCTCAGAGGAACTAGGGTTATAGCCCTATTTTTCTGCTTAGGTCGGCTGATGTAACTTTTGTTATGTATTTACCCTTTTAAACTGTTGTGTTATAATATTTTGGGCTCCCATGTTGTATAACACTTTTGAAATAAAAGTCAATGGTTCTTGACCACATTTTTTAACCCTAACCCTTGTCACTAACCTTAGTTACACGATTTAAGCCAAATGACTTGATTAGCAGGTCTGACATAATTTTAAGTACAAAGTGTAACAGTCCTGGATTAGGAGGGCGTTACAGGAAAGGTGATAGCCTATGCATCGAGACAGCTAAAGGAGTATGAGCAGAGATATCCTACGCATGATCTGGAGTTGGCAGTGGTGGTATTTGAACTTAAGGTTTGGAGACATTATCTATATGGTGAGAAGTGCGAAATATACACCGACCATAAGAGTTTGAAGTACTTCTTTACTCAGAGAGATCTGAATATGCGCCAGAGACAGTGGTTAGAACTGGTAAATGATTATGATTGTGATATCCTATACCATCATGGGAAGGCTAATGTAGTGGCCGATGCATTGAGTTGGAAGGGCCTAGGACAATTGTCCAATTCGAGGCAGATATCTGATGAGTTAGATGAGGAGATGACTAGAGCGGGTATAGAGTTGGTGGTTGGTCAGTTAGCCAACATCACTCTTCAGTCTACACTCTTTGAGAGGATCAAGGAAGCATTGGTACAACAAAATCAGAGCGGCTAAGAAATAATTGGAGATATATTTGAAATCAGAGTATTTAGGAGGGAATATCAGGGAAATTTACCATTTTTCCCTCGGGGATGGTTTTGGTACCCTGAGCCTTGGGAGTAACTTAAGTGACTTATGTTAGATAAGACAGAATTAGAAACACTTTGCCTAAACCGACCCATTCTTCTCTCTCTCACTCTTGTTTCCTCTAGACTCTTCTCCAAGAGAAAACTTTGAAAGCTAAGTGGGAATTGTTGGACTAGAACTCACAAATTGGAGCTCTAGACTTGAAGATTAGCTCAGTATTAGCTTGCGGAACTTAAACCAAAACTGAGGTAAGCTTTGAATCATGATTTTAGCCATTAAATTCTGTAGTTCTTGGCTGAGTTTTAGTGTTCTTAGGTCTTTGAAGTTAAAGATTGAATTGAGGATTTGATGAGGTTTTAAGCTAGATTTTTGTTGGGTTTTGTTGCTGAGACCATTCTAAAACTACTGTGATAGTTAAATTGTGTTGTTGGATTGATTTTGAGTTAATTGGCTAAGTTTTGGTTGCTGAAATGAGGGATTTTTTTGGGTTCGAAGAGGTCGGGTCGCGGCTCTGTTCTTGGTGAGCCGCAACCCTCTAGATCAGATGGGAGGCCTGGAAGAAGGGAGGGTTGCGATGCCCCTTTGGTTGGGCTGCGACGCGTGTCTGAGATTTGGGGAGGTTGAGCCTCTGGTTGGGGCAGGCCGCAGGACAAGGCCATGGGGCCATGACTCTTAGGGGGTTTTTGGACCCGAAGAAGGTTTTTGGCTCGGGAACCCAAAAGTTAAGGCTTGGGATGGATTTATCACCTAGATTGGTGGAATCCAAGGTCCCGGAGAGTAGAATTATATCCCAAAGTTATTTAATGGATTAGAGCTTGATGGATGGATGTTGTTGATACGCTGTGACTAGGTTTTCAGAGAGGCTTGGACTAGGGGACTGTGCTCAAGATATCGGTGCTTGGAGAGCTTGGGAAAATGGTAAGGAAACTATTGTACCCGGAGAGCAGGGCGAGGCCTTATAATTTGTATTGCAGGGCATGGCCCTATGTGATTGAATTTCAGGGCATAGCCCTATTGTTTATATTATGTATTTTTTTAAGTATTTGTTGATTATATGCCATGCATTGCATATTTGTGAATGAACGGCGAAGGCCGAGAACGGCAGGAAGCCGAGTACGACAAAGGCCTGGGAGCGACGTTAAGCACGTGGAGTGCAAGGCCGAGTATGGCAAAGGGCCGGGAACAGTGTCAAGCACGCGTAGTGCGAGTCGTTAGGGTGAGACCATTCTCAGATGCTTGAGTCATCCTCATAGTGTGGACCGCGAACCCAGGGCTTGGTAAAGCGCCTGGGACGGCATGGCCGCTATGTGTTTAGCATGTTGGTTGATTTGTTATATGCTAATTGATAGATATGCATATGTTGATTATTTGTGTTGAGTTTTCTTGCAGGGCTTCGGCTCATGGGTGCTCTATGGTGCAGGTAAGGGTAAGGGAAATGTCGACCAACCATGAGCACGGAGAGCGTGAAGCGACGTGTACATGTTCGACCTGCCTGGTTGCCACAACTTTTTGGGATATGTTATGTATTAATCTAAATTTTGTCGTTTAGTCGACTTTAATCATATTTTTGAGTTGTAAATATTTCTAAACAGTATTTTGGGATCCCAAATGTACAACGCTTTATAATTCCAATGAATGACTACATTTTCAAATTATATGACTTTTATTACAGTTTAGCCACACTTTTAACCTAAAACCTCGATTAGCGAGTTAATTGCACGTTTTAAACTCACTTAGTAACGACTCTAAGGAGATAGGGTGTTACTGTAACGACCCAAATTTACTAATAAGGCTTAAGGGCCTTGATTAGTGTGTCAGGAGGGCATAACTGGATTATATGTGATTTAAATGGTTAAACGCATGTTATATGATTATTTGGATATCTGTGAAGCATGACTATGTGTATTAGTATGCATGTAGGCCCTAATTAGGTTAGAAGGGCATATTTGTAATTTTGGCCCGTTGAGGGCATAAATGTAAATAACTGTGATAAATTGTTGAGACCACATTATTATGTGGATATATTTGTAATCTGTGACTCGAGGCGATCCTAGTGAGCAGTTTAGCAGAAAAGTCACGGCGGGGATTTATACCCGGCTTGGGGCGAGCCTGGGGGTATTTATGGGAATTTAGGAATATATTGGAGTCTATTTTAACTCCATATGAGAAATGGCTGATAGAGATGTGATTTTAACTCCCATATTGTGTATGTAAGTTACAAAATCAAGTGGGAATAAATTGGAACGTTTTGGAAAAAACTGAAAAATGTGTTGCTGAAATTGACTGAGGGCCGCGGCGCCTGGAACTAGCGCCGCGACCCTAATGCCTGAAAGCTTCTATAATTTCAGTTTTTTATCCAACTTTGAACGATTCCAACAGCTTAGTAACTCCCAATTCTCTATTTTAATTCCATAAAACACCCAATTAATCATTGGTGACAGCCATGGGGGTTGGTGGAATTTGAAATTCAAAGGGTGTCTCTAAACTCTATAAATAGGAGCCTAATGCTCACTTGTAAGACACACCATTTCTATCCACTAGAGCACTTGGCTAGAAACATCTTGAGGCTTGATTATTCCAGAAAGCATTTCCAAAATCTGAGAGAGATCCCTTAGTGCTTGAGTTAGGGGGAAATAAGCTTTTGGACAAAGGTTTTAAACCTTGTTCAAGTTGGTGATCCCCAATCCTCTTCACTTAGGTTGTGTAAGTGAGAGTTTGTTTGTGGTTTATGTTCTTCCTTTTATTCTATTGTTCTTCTTCTTATTCTCTTGTTTTATTTACTTGTATATTTTGTTTAAGAGTTGTAATCTCTTCATTTGGTCCAAACACTTTATTTTATTTGTAACTTTTGTTTTGAGTTGTACTTTACTATTCTCTTCTTCTTCATCATCTTCTTCATTTCCTTTGTTTTATTTGTATTTTCAGTTATAGAGTTGTAACACTTTATTTAATCAATCTTGTCCATTGTAATATTTTGCATAGAGTTGTAACATTATCTTACCATTTCCATTGAGGAAATATTATTTTTCCTAACATTCAAAAGCTTATCCCTTTTTGTTTCAATGGAAGGGGAGACAATCAAAATCATGAACCAAGACCTAGTGAGATTGGATAGGTTTGATGGATCCAATTTTACTAGGTGGCAAGACAAGGTGAGGTTTCTTTTAACCACTCTCAAAATCGCCTACATCCTTGAGTCTTCCTTGGCACCTCTAGCCGAGCCATCCGACAAAGACACTCCCGAGGAGGTGGAGAAGAGAAGGAAGAGGGAGGAGGACAATCTTCTTTGTAGGGGTCATATCCTCAACGCTCTATCCGATAGGCTCTATGACCTCTACACCGAGACCAAATCGGCAAAGGAGATATGGGATGCACTTGAGAAAAAGTTTAAGGCGGAAGAGGAAGGTACCAAAAAGTTTTTGATATCTCAATACTTCGATTTCAAATTTTTTGGTGATAAACCTATTCTTCCTCAAATTCATGAATTGCAAATTATTGTTAATAAATTGAAAGTGTTAAAGATTGAGCTTCCCGAGGCCTTTCAAGTTGGTGCTATAGTGGCTAAATTACCACCAACTTGGAAGAGCTATAGGAAAAGAATTCTTCATAAAAATGAGGATTATTCTTTGGAGGAGATCCAAAAGCATATTCGAATCGAAGAGGAATCGATATGTAGAGATAAACTTGTGGAGGGGTCTAATGGAGAGACTTCCAAAGCAAATGCGGTGTCACAACCAAAACATCCCAAAAACAAAGGGAAAAATGGTAATGAGAAACCTTTGGGTCCAAAAACCAACCCAAACAAGTTTAAGGGCGAGAAAGGTCCTTGCTTTGTGTGTGGGAAAAAGGGTCACTATGCTAGAGAGTGTAGACATAGAAAAGACCAACAAGGACCTAAGGTGAACGCAACTCAAGAGGAAAACATAGTGGCTACCCTTAGTGAGGTGAATGCGGTCCAAGGCAAGGTGAAAGGGTGGTGGTATGACACATGTGCCACCGTCCATGTCACCTATGACAAATCATTGTTCAAGACCTTTGAAGAGTCAAAGGGCAACCATGAGATACAAATGGGCAATGAGGGAAAATCCAAGGTACTTGGCAAATGTACTATTGATGTCTACTTCACCTCCGGCAAGAAAGTTACATTAGTGAATGTACTTTATGTTCCCGAAATGAGTAGAAACTTGGTAAGTGGTGATTTGCTTGGCAAGCCCGGCATTAAAGTCGTTTTTGAGTCCGGTAAACTTATACTTACCAAATCAAATGTATTTTTGGGAAAGGGGTACTCTTGTGAGGGTATGGTTAAATTGTGCACCAATGATGTAACTTTCCATGTTATCAATAAAAATGTTAATTCCGCCTATATTGTTGAGTATGATTCTTTATTTTTGTGGCATCTTAGACTATCGTATATAGGTTTTTCAACCATGAAAAGAGTAGTAAAATGTGGTATGATTGCATGCAATATTAAAAACTATGGTAAATGTGAAACATGTGTTAAGACAAAAATGATTAAGAAACCATTTCCTAGTGTAGAAAAGATCATCTAATTTACTAGATTTAATCCATAGTGATCTTTGTGAATTAAATGGTGTTTTAACTAGAGGTGGTAAAAGGTATTTTCTTACTTTTATAGATGATTTTAGTAGATATACCTATGTGTTTCTTTTAAAGCATAAAGATGAGACTTTTGATGCTTTTAAATTGTATAAATTAGAAGTTGAAAACCAACTAAATAAAAGATTAAGGTGCTAAGAAGTGATAGAGGAGGAGAGTACTTCTCTAATGAATTCAATACATTTTGTGAAGAAAATGGTATAATTCATGAGTGCACTGCACCTTATACACCACAACATAATGGTGTTGCCGAAAGGAAAAATAGGACTTATCTAGAGATGATAAATTCTATGTTGGTGTTTTCTAAGTTGAACTTCAACTTATGGGGTGAAGCGCTTTTAACCGCTTGTCACATTCTTAATCGAATACCGATGAAGAAAAATGAGATATCTCCATATGAGTTATGGAAAGGAAGAAAACCCAACATAGGGTACTTCAAAGTGTGGGGGTGTCTTGCATATTGCAAGAAAACCGAACCTAATAGAACAAAGTTAGGCTCAAGAGCCATAAAGTGTGCTTTTGTTGGTTATGCCAACAATAGTAAATCTTATAGGCTATTAGACTTAGAGTCTAATATTGTGATTGAATCTAGAGAAGTTGAATTCTTTGAGAATATGTTATGTGACAACAATTCTCAAGCTTCAACATCTCTAAAGGAGAATTTGTTATATGAGAATAATTCTCAAGCTTCTACATCCAAAGTTGATTCTCAAGAGGAGAATTCTCAAAAGGATGTAAAGCAACCCTTTGAACCTAGAAGAAGTCAAAGGCTTAAAAATCATAAAAGTCTAGTAGTGGATAAGATAGATTCTCAATGAATTTCATTCTACATGGTAGAAGGAAATAGAGAGGAAGTCATTAGGAAAATTCCTATTGTACTTCTCGTTGAGGATGATCCTAAGACTTATAGAGAAGCTATGCAATCGAGAGATAGTGCATTTTGGAAAGAAGCCATCAATGATGAGATGGATTCCATTCTTTCCAATAACACTTGGGAATTGGTAGACCTCCCACCGGGGTCTAAGCCAATTGGGTGTAAGTGGGTATTTAGGAGAAAATATCACACTGATGGCACTATCCAAACCTTTAAAGCTAGATTAGTAGCTAAAGGGTTTAGGCAAAAAGAGGGTATCGATTATTTCGATACCTATGCGCCTGTTGCAAGAACAACTTCTATAAGAATTTTGTTCGCCTTAGCTTCTATACACAACTTGTATGTTCATCAAATGGATGTCAAAACGACATTCCTTAATGGTGACCTCAATGAGGAGGTCTATATGGAACAACCCGAAGGGTTTGTCCTACCAAAATATGAACATAAAGTTTGTAGACTTGTAAAATCCTTATATGGATTGAAACAAGCTCCTAAGCAATGGCATGAGAAATTTGATCAAGCCATAATGTCTAATGGGTTTAGACATAACAATGGAGACAAGTGTTTGTATTCCAAAACTTGTAAGGGATATGTGATCATTGTTTGCTTATTTGTGGATGACATGCTTATTCTAAGTAATAGCATGAAAGGGATAGAAGAAACGAAGAGGTTTCTATCATCAACCTTCATGATGAAAGATCTTGGAGAAGTTGATACCATACTCGGTATCAAAGTAAAGAAACATAGTGGGGGTTTTGCGTTAGGGCAAGCCCACTATGTTGAGAAAGTATTGAACAAATTTAACCATCTCAAGGTTAAAGATGCCAATACTCCATTCGATCATAGTGTAAAACTAGAGAAGAATGAAGGAAGAGCGGTGGCTCAATTGGAGTACGCTAGTGCTATAGGGAGTCTAATGTACGCTGCCCAGTGTACTAGACCTGATATAGCATTTGCGGTAAGTAAACTTAGTAGGTTTACAAGTAATCCAAGTGTGCATCACTGGAAGGCAATTGGAAGAGTCCTTGGTTATCTCAAGAAAACCAAAGAACTAAGTCTTCACTACTCCAAATTTCCTTCGATATCAGAAGGATATACAGATGCAAGTTGGATATCCAATATTGGGGACAACTTGTCCACAACTGGTTGGGTATTTACACTTGGTGGAGGTGCAATTTCTTGGGGTTCCAAGAAACAAACCTGTATATCTCATTCCACTATGGAAGCGGAGTTCATAGCTCTAGCTGCTACTGGCAAAGAGGCCGAATGGTTAAGGGATCTGTTGATAGAGATTCCCCTAATCAAAGATAATGTATCTACTATATCGATACATTGTGATAGCCAAGCAACATTGGCTAGAGCATACAGTGGAGTATATAATGGGAAGTCTAGACATATTAGTCTAAGACATGGATATGTAAGAGAATTGATTCAAAGAGGAGTCATCTCAATATCCTATGTGAGAACAAGTGAAAATCTGGCGGATCCTTTCACTAAGCCACTAACGAGGGATTTAGTGGCTGCACATCTCGAGGGATGGGACTTAAACTCCCTAAAGAGATTCACGATTGATGGCAACCTATCTTAACACTAGTTATTCAACTAGTGATAGGTTCAATAGGTAATAATAAGTCAATCAAGTGAATATTAGTTGTACTCAAAACAAGTCCCATCTGAGATATTGAGTACTTGTGTGTTACCAAGTGGAGGGTTAAAACCGAAAGGTTTTTTAATAGAATTCATTCTTGTAAAGACAAGTATTTTTGGTAAAAAAATACTGTAAGAATTCTACCTATATGGACCTAGGGGTGGTGCCGCCTCTCATGAGAATTGGGAGTATTCTCAAGAACGTCCATGAATGGAAAGTGCACATGGCCATTAACGGTGCAAAGCAAGACATAGAGGTCTCAAGTGAACATCGCAAAGGTGTGTGTATTATCACCGATTTGTCATCATGAAAAGATGGTTCAATGCCTAGTGCAACCAAATTTTCGACAAATTTTGTGATAATTACAATATAGTAAAGTTCAAGTTGAAAAACACTTTACTTTATGCATCAATGTAATGACTCCTATAAGAGAGAGTTCTTATTTAATCAAGTGGGGGATATGTTATATTTTTAAATATAATGATTGATTAAATAAGTGTTACAATAGATGGCTATTTAATCTAGTGGGGGAATGTTATTTTATTTTATAATATAATGTAATATTATATTATTTTATAATATAATGTTTTAGATTAAATAAATGTGACATAGAGTGTCACATATTGTAACATATAATAGAGAGTTACATTATTTGGATATATGTGAAATATCCAAACATGTAACATATTTGGTGTTACAAATTCATCACAAATTTGTAACTCCTAAATATCACCCATTATTGTGTAGATTTGTTGTTACACAATATTGAGATGAATTTCTTAAAGCCATATGAGAAATGGCTGATAGAGATGTGATTTTAACTCCCATATTGTGTATGGAAGTTACAAAATCAAGTGGGAATAAATTGGAACGTTTTGGAAAAAACTGAAAAATGTGTTGCTGAAATTGACTGAGGGCCGCGGCGCCTGGAACTAGCGCCGCGACCCTAATGCCTGACAGCTTCTATAATTTCAGTTTTTTATCCAACTTTGAACGATTCCAACAGCTTAGTAACTCCCAATTCTCTATTTTAATTCCATAAAACACCCAATTAATCATTGGTGACAGCCATGGGGGTTGGTGGAATTTGAAATTCAAAGGGTGTCTCTAAACTCTATAAATAGGAGCCTAATGCTCACTTGTAAGACACACCATTTCTATCCACTAGAGCACTTGGCTAGAAACACCTTGAGGCTTGATTATTCCAGAAAGCATTTCCAAAATCTGAGAGAGATCCCTTAGTGCTTGAGTTAGGGGGAAATAAGCTTTTGGACAAAGGTTTTAAACCTTGTTCAAGTTGGTGATCCCCAATCCTCTTCACTTAGGTTGTGTAAGTGAGAGTTTGTTTGTGGTTTATGTTCTTCCTTTTATTCTATTGTTCTTCTTCTTATTCTCTTGTTTTATTTACTTGTATATTTTGTTTAAGAGTTGTAATCTCTTCATTTGGTCCAAACACTTTATTTTATTTGTAACTTTTGTTTTGAGTTGTACTTTACTATTCTCTTCTTCTTCATCATCTTCTTCATTTCCTTTGTTTTATTTGTATTTTCAGTTATAGAGTTGTAACACTTTATTTAATCAATCTTGTCCATTGTAATATTTTGCATAGAGTTGTAACATTATCTTACCATTTCCATTGAGGCAATATTATTTTTCCTAACAAGAGCTCCCTATGTCTGTATAATGTCATAGATGGTATTATGCCATGGGACATGTGATAAACGGCCTAAGAGTGCTGTAATCAATATTTGCGCACAGTGCGCAGCTCGGCCACTGGTAGCTGAGGACAGCTTAATATTCACTGAGCTCGGTTTAAGCGGGCCGGAGTCAGTGGGATAAATAGAGGGTGCGACCTAAGGGCGTTGACCTTGGTTATCATGTGTGAATTGATTATTAGTATGGAATGATGTACTTGATTTGCTGAATACTTGATTAACGTGAATATTTGGAATGTTGAGTATATGATTTTACTGCATGAGTTATCTGGTGGTTTTCTTGATGATTATGCTCTGTTATTGTGTTTTCTTGTTGGGTCTTGATTCACGGATGCTACGTGGTGCAGGTAAAGGCAAGGGAAAAGTGGACCAGTCCTGAGATGGAGAGCTTTGGGGCTGAATGTACATAGCCAGCTGATCGGCCGCCACGGCTGAGGAGTGGTACAGGACGGGAAAAGCCTAATGTCTATTTTGCCCTTAGAGTGGCTAGTAACTGCACTTTTATTCTGAAATTTTGTAAAGTGTCTTTTAACGCTAATACTTTTGGGATCCCATGTAAAAATGCTTGATTATAAGAAATGAAAATTTTGAGTCCAAAATATTTTAACCCTAGTTCAATTGGAGTTTCAGTAACATGTTTCTAACTAAATGACTTGATTAGCAAGTCTTGCACCTTTATAAACACATAGTGTAACGGTCTTGGCTATCAAGGGCGTTACAGTTACAGTAGAGTTCTGAGTATTCAAGTGGTGATTTGTAGCTAAGTTGGTGTGAGGTTTATGCTGGGAAGTTGGGCCACAATTTGAGGTAAGAACCTTGCTTTAATCTTTGTGTTTTGCTAAGTAGTTTAGGTTGAATTTTGAGAGCTTGAGTATGGGTTTTGGGGATTTGTTGGAGTTTTTGGGAAAAACTTGGTTAGGTTTTGTTGCCTTTGATGAGTAAAGTGTATTTCTATGGTTAATTTTGGGTTTGGAGGTTTTGAGGGATGGATTTTTGGAGCTTTGGCTCGGGGAAATTCGAAGAGAAAACCCAGAATTTCGAAACTCTGGTATCAGCGTTGTAGCGCTAGGCTGTGATTTTGGGGGCTAGAGTCTCTGACTCTAGCGCTGTAACATCCAATAGGCAGCTCTGTAGCGCCCAATAGGTAGCGTTGTAGCGCTACTCAGCTTTAAAAACTTGATTTTTGGGTACTTTTTAGGGTTTTTGCTCAAGGGCTCAGGGGATGATTTCACCACCTCGTTTGGTGGAATTAGAGGTCCTGAGAGCGCAAGATTGGTCCCAGGATTGTTCTTTGGAATTTAACTCATGGAAGTACCATTTATGGATTGTGATTAGGTGTACGATAGGGCTCAAAACGGGATCGTGCTCGAGGGTCGTTCTTATTAAGCAAAGCACTCGGACCCGAGGTAAGAAAACTGCACTCGTTTGTGTGGCTATGTTGGGACTAAGGTTCCCTTTATTTGAATACAAATGCTGTATGATTTTGATATGCCATGTGAACATGAAATAAACAACCTACGAGTGTCGGAACTAATATTTGCGCACAGGATGCGGCTCGACCACTGAGAGCTGAGGTTAGCTAAAGAATCACTGAGCTCGGCCTAAGCGAGCCGGAGTCAGTGGGTTAAATAGATGGTGCGGCCTAAGGGCGTCGACCCTGAGTATTGTATGTTGAGTATTGATATGTTTACGATTGCTAATCTGTTGCTTATAGCTTGTTAAATAATGGATGAATGACTTGTGAATAAATTGATTGTCCTCTCTGATTAGATGACCGTTATGACATGCTGAATAATTGGTTAACTATGTTTATGGATCATTTGATAGTCTGTATTGTTTATGCTATGCTTTATGGTTTTCTTACTAGGCCTTGGCTCAGGGGTGCTATGTGGTGCAGGTAAAGGCAAGGGTAAGGTGGACCAATCCTGAGTTGGAGAGCTCTTCGGGGGGGGGGGGGGGATGTACATAGTCAACTGCTCGTCCGCCACGACCGAGGGATAGTACAGGGACAAGATAACCTAAAATGCGTATTTTGCCATTAGATTGGCTTGTGATTGTGTATGACATTTGAAATTTTGTAAATTGTCCTTTAAACCTTGTTTTTCGGATCTCATGTACCGAACGTTTATTTAAATGAAAATTTATCTATATATGACCAAAATCTTTTAACCCTAACTTGATTATAGTTCTAGGGTCACATTTTTAACTAAATAACTTGATTAGCAAGTCTTGCACACTTATAAACACACAGTGTAACGGTCTTGGTTATCTAGGGCGATACAACATCAAAGATTTTTTTAAATGAAACAACAAAAAATACCTTCGGTTTATCCAGTAAACTAACATTCTTCTTCAAATTTTTTCTGTTAGCCTTGCACTTTACTCGACTAGAGCCTCCAATCATTAGTTTCTTTGCACTAACTTTGCTCTTTGACAATGGAACATATTTTCTCTTCAACTGTTTCACAATAAACTCAGCACTCACATGCATGTCGGTCTCCTTCAACTCATCTGAACCACCAACATCACCATCGTTCGCATTAGGAAGGGAAGAATCCGATGAATACTTCAAAACAACTTTGCCTTTACACAACGGAGAAGGATTACTCTTCAATGCTTCCCCCTTCGACTCGGCAGACTCTTGATTCTCAGCTTCGTTCGAGGCACCTGAGCCAGAAAATGCACCACCCTTCCGAGCAAGAGATGCAGACCCTGAACGAGTGACAACCATTGTTTCAATAATCAATGGCAAACGATTTTGAAAAAAAAAAAGAAAGAAGAAACCCACTTAGGTTTTTTGATGAAGAGTATGAAAAATGAAAAAAGGGAGGATGAAGAGATGAGAGAGAAAGAAAATCAAATATAACAAAAAAAAAAGACAAAAAGGAAGGAGAAAAGCTTCGGTGATTATTTTAATATAAAATTTATTTTAAAAATGCTTCAAAATAATAAGGGATGAATACTGTAAATTTGGTATAAAAAACCGTATAAAAATAGGTAACTGTACATTTCAATTTTTTTTGCTTTGTACAGTGTATTCCGTAATTTACTCTATTTTTTTAAATATTTAATTTATAAGATATTATGGGGAGTTTTTTTTTTTCTCTTTTGGAAAATGCCATTTTTCTTTTCATATGTTTGTCCATAAATTGATAAATAATTAAACGAATTATTTAGTATTTGAATATTGTACAACTAAAATCATAAGTTGTAAGAACTAATATTTACCTTATATTTTTTCAAGAAAAAAAAAAGACAGAATCGCCTTATTATGCTTCACCTTTACATGAGTCAGAATAAAATTGAAATCATCTTTCCATTTACATTCAATAAAGGACTTTCATTGAACCCTTTGTTCTGCTTCGTGCATATAAAGAAAGTTACAGCTTATACATTCAATAGGCCAGCCAAAAAAAAGGTTTAAAGGACAAAAACAAATCCTAAATTCTACCACGTCAAAGGCAAATAATATTAGCGGAGAAAACTTTACATGAATGGAAGCTTAACTAAAAAAAAAAAGCTGCTTCGCAAACATTAGTATGGAAGCTTCTATGAAAAAATATCAAATATTTTGTTGGGAGATCTATATACCCAACAAACTAAACATAAAACAATGCATGTACAATAAACCTTAGCCTTGGTCTCTCAACTGTTTATGGACCCAGCAGACGTGAATTTAAGTACCCTCCAAAGATGGCACAAGGGTCGTCCAAAAAAATGAATTAAATATAGTCTATAAGGAAAGAAAGAAAGAATACAGTGGAATTTGTCATATTAGTTTTTGCTTGTCTTGAGCTTCTTTTGGGCTTGGTCAGAGTCCTTGACACTTGCAACTCTGAAATGTTTTATTCCTTGATTGCTTGATGGAATCTCATTATCCTATGGACCACAATAGAAGAAAATATTAGGTGGAGTATACTTGTCCCATACACTATAATGTTTATTCTAAACTAGTCCATATTTTAAGGCAATTCTCAACTAGTGGATGAATTATCATTTGTTCTATTATCCCATCATTATATTTTATAATTGGGAGGAAAGGGATTATGGTCAAAAGGGATAATCATTTGCCTATGTTATTAGTCATTGAGACTAAGTGGTGCAGCAAAACCAGTAAGTAAAAATAGCCTAAACACAATCTGTTTACCTTGGTAATGGATGTTGATGCAGTAGTTCTAATACTTGTTCTCTTACCGAGCTCAATTTGCACAGAGATGCTGGCCTGTGACAAATCCACGCCCGAACGCTGCAGTGCTTGTGTCAGTGTATCTAACAACCTGTTGTGACACCAAAGATCCATTTGAAAAAACTGAGAAAGACGTCATCCAAAAGTTTAAACAAGATTTTCTGGTATAATTATTACCAAATATATAGGCCAAAGCAACGGAAGAATATTATTAAATCTACAAGCTTTCGGCATTCTGAAACTAAATGAAGTTGAAAGCAACATGGAAGAATAATAGATGTGTAAACCATAGAAATGCTCACCCTTGAGAATATGCAGTCGAGATGCTAATTGTACCACCTTCGATAGTAAGCTCTTCTTCCTTCAGCTTATCGCTTGCAATAGCACCATCAACTGTGGTACACGATCTAGTCTGGCATAACTGAGACTGAGGTTGGGATGATGTATTTTCCAAATCAGATGGCAGCCTAGATGGAGCATGAGATGATGCACCACCATTCCTAACTGGTGTGAAGAAATTTGGCTGCAGTGACATGGGAATGGTCATTCCCTTATTAGTTATAGTTGCAGTACTAATGTCGGATTCTACTGGGTGTTGAGCATTCCCTGGAGCTTTTGGAATTACAGAAGCATGTTTCTCATCAAACTGTGCAGAAAAAACTAATGGAGGACCAGACACACCATTCAAGCCTTGAGAATGATCAAAAGCTTCCACAAGCCTGTGATTGTTTCTCTGGTTCAAATGAAAAAGAAACAATTAATATGAGGTTGCAAGTGTAACCAACCATTACATAATTATAGAAGATAAACATCATACAACCTTCACTTGATATTTTTAACTTGTCAGTTGCATAAGAACACACAGAATTAAGTAATATTTTTGACAAATGGTAAATTGCACTGAGAATGTATGTTCATTGTCTAGGCAAGGAAGAGATATTTACCCAAGGCATCAACTTTTCCGGTTCATTGCTCCATCCTTGAAAAGACCCCTCGTGTTTATGTACTTTTTCTTGAAGATACTGAATGTACTCAATAACCTGTAGAATGATTAAGAAATGCCTCATTATACCACAAATAAGCATAAGTTGAAGAAATAGCAAATTATATTAGAAATGTGTGTACCTCTAACAAGAATGATGCCTTATCTCTCTTTTGGTCAATATTGGGGATGAGTTCTCTTAACCTCTGAAACCTGCATTATAAATTCAAGCTTTAAATAAAGAAAGTGGCAATAACCAGTCCCGTGATTCACTCAGTGCATAAATTTTCTTAAAAAATTAGTAGTAGTGGAGACAATAGGGAAAGATATATTTAAACAGTAAAACTTACCTGTCATTAATTTTGCTTCTTCGACGTTGCTCTGTAGCAGAATGCTTTGACCGTGGTGTGTTAGCCTTCTGATCGGAGCTCTTGCCATCAACTTTTACCCTCAATTCTCCTACAAGAAAAGGAAACGGACAGAATAAATAAATAATAATAAAACAGAATCGATGGGTAAAGTTTTGGTGCATAATTATAATTTTAGTGCACGTATCGTTACTCTTTTATTTAACATCGTCTACTGTATTAAAATGTCTTACATTATTCTTAATTAAATAAAGGGGAGAGGGGGAAAGATAAATAAGATATAGCTCCACTTCAATCTTTGTGGGAAAAACAGGGAAAAATTGAAAAATAAAAACATTAGAAGGTTAATACAAATTGACTAGTAGATAGGATACCTCTTTGCGTAGTAGCAGTAGAGACTTCTTTTTTATGAACAAACTGGTCCTCTTCCTCAAGTTCTTCTTCCTGGGAACAACCCTTGGCGGACTTTATCATCTCCATGAAGCTCTGGTTCCTCTGCGCTGATGGCCTGGTCGAAATTACATACACTCACATGTAAGATAAAAATCCACTATCAATAATGTATAATGTCTGTAATCGAAATTTAACAGAAGAACTATAACTATAGCTTTATACAGATATATATATATATATAGAGAGAGAGAGAGAGAGAGACTGACTGAGATGAAGAAAGAGAGCTGAAGCTGCCTCGATGATTGCTGGAAGATGACTGTGACGGCCGCTCCGATGATGCCCATTGTCCTACTCTGACCGCAGGCTCTGTCAGACGCAGACCCCAATATTAGACACTATTGGTATAATAAATGAACGCTCAGTATTTTTTTTCTTTCTTTCTTAATGCTAATATTAGATTCTGCTTTTAATCACATCTCTTAGTGAAACAGTTAGCATGAAACAAAATAAATCGAAATGGACTAATACGGCCCAAATGACAGGCCCGTTTTGAACAATTATTAGTCATTATGATTTTAGCCGAGTCGAATGATCCTGGCCTAAGCTATTGACTGCTTTGAAGTACCAAACAGTCAACATAATAGTTAGAAGTATAAGTGTTGGTATAATTTATCTTGAGGAGCTCATCATACATGTGTTATATATATAATATTTTATGTTTAGTTTAGGAGGTCTAATATTACTAGTTAGATTATAATTTATATCAAAATTTTAATTTAACTATACATAAAATTACTTCTCAAGAATGTCAACAGAATAATATATCGCATTATGGCACGTGTGCATGCTGACCAATTAAACACCCAAGCTCTAAACTTTCCTAATGAATATATGGGACAAAACAGTATTTGCCTTCTAACAATTGTAAGCTATCATCTAATATATGGATCTGATTATCAAATGTTTGAATGACATACTACATGCATTACATAGCACAATCTTACCTAAAACACCGGGTTTGTCTACGGCCATATTCTCCTTCCCTGTCTTTCCCTTCTTCACCGCTGGTTCTTCCCACAAAGTGAATCCACTTCCGGTAAAAGAACTACAGTTGGAATTCTCATCATTTCTGTCAGTACTACTCGCTTGAGCAGCTGGATACACCATTCCCTCTGGTTTTGGAACCCTGCTTTGAATTTGATTGAAATATGAAATGTGGCTTATACTGTAAGTCCCAATCCCACCGGGGAGAACGTGCTCCACAGGAGGTGGTGCCGGAGGTGGTGGCTTCTCGCTTGTTGATATCTCGACTGAGGCTTCTTCTTTAGCACAGGTCTTCCCTACTCGTTCGAGTGGTTGTAGGAAATCATGAGTTTTGAGGTAACCTCCTGTTAACACATGAAGAAATTAAGAAGGGGGGAAAAATATATTACGTACATACATCAGGCAGTTGATATAATTGATGCCCAAACATTTTACATGAACTTATGAAGTACGCAACTCTAAGCTGAAGATCTTACCCTAGAATATTTTGCTTTTCGGGCCAACTTTTACTATGCTGGCCAAACGTACGTCATTTAGAATTTGGCTACTTTATCTAATCTATAAACACAAATTAATTAAGACATTTGATCTAAAACATAAACATGATCAATAGATTCACACGCACACATACACTTATATGACGAGCTATACATGTTATAATGTGTATTCTTAAGCTTCGTACACCCAAAAATAAGTCTAGCCATATACTTTAGCCCGGCTGTATGTATACACATATATATATTTGTAAATTTTACGTATGTGTGTGCATGGTAAACTCAAATGATGGGTAAAAAATGACGACAATAATGATGTTCCATCTAAAAATCAATTGGTTATTAGTGGAGTTACACATGTTCTTATTAATGGTTCAATATTCTTACACTTATTCCATGTGGGACACAATAGTCTAATATCCCCTCAAGATTATGACGATTTTTTGCTCACCAATCTTGAATCACCTGATCAGAAGTGGCCCATTTTTTTGTCAGCTCGCTTATTTTTTTGGATCTAAGTGTCTTTTTACACTATGCGGATCTTATATCTCAAGTGTCTTTTTGCACTATGCGGATCTTTTGCGGCTTGACTCACTCTTTTGGATCGGTGTGGATCGAATGCTCGCTAGGGAATTGACTATTGATACCATGACAAGAATCATGAGGTTCTATCTAAAAACCAATTGATAATTAGTGGAGTTACACATGTTCTTATTAATGATTCAATATTCTTATACTTATTCCATGTGCCACACAATAGTAAGTCTAATAGAAGAAGACATTTAGATAGGAGTACGAAGACCTTTGATACTGATACTGCCCCCTTAGTAGTAATCTAGTTAAAATTCAAGCCTTTTGTCTATAAGAAAAAATAAATATATGAAACCCTATTTTTTTTTTAGATAATAGTTATAAAAGGAGTAAATAATAATAATAATAATAATAACTTTATGAAGCTCGTTAGAAGTAGCAAAATTTGTCGCTAAATATAGCTTTGAGCCATGTGTGAGCTAAGAATCAAAGATTATTGAAGAAACGCATATATAAGCTATACACCTCAACACATCTACCCCCAACTTCCAACAAGCTAGTTTCATTTCTTGCGTATAGTCCAAAAAGACTTCCAAATAAAACTTCGTTGACCAGAGAAAACAAGGAAAAGTTCACAAATCATTCACTTTCATTTTCTGGAATGTTTCCTCTTTCACGTAATAATTAATTATATATCTTCAATGAAAAACGATTAATATTTGGATAATAATCATAATGTAATAAAGGGTCCCCTACAGCAATTTATCAAAAACAAAATTAAACACCACTGAATTTTCTTAAAATAAAAAGCTCAAACTCTGTACTTTGTACACCATTTGACAATCCTGATAAAGTTTCATTTGTATGTATGAGGGGCCAGGCTTGAGAAAGTGAAGTAGACTAGAAAATGAAAAAGAAGAGCAGAGCGTGTGAGACTCTGGTAAAAGAGGAGAGGTTGAAGAAGAGAATACTGAATACCATGCACCTGTGCATATGTGAAACGTCAAATCATAGGATAAGTGGACCCCACTCAAACCCAAGGCGCAATCTGATGGTAGCCTATTTATGGGCTCATGGCCCAGATCCATGATTCATTTTCCACTCACGTGCATCCTTTTCCTTAATTAACTCTACTGTATTCTAAACTTCTCACACCACCTATGTTTTTTTTCTCTCTAAATTTCACATTATTAGTTAACGAGATTAAAATGGGAAAATATATGTAAATAAAGATTTTGGGTTCTTAATTTTTTTTAAAAAAGAAAATAATAAGAAGAAATAAAAAAAAAGTAGAGGGAATGGAATACCTTCAGAAGGTGGTCTTGGATCTTGATGAGCAGTTGAATGACTGTATAGTGAAAGAAAGTCGTGTGTTGGTTTTCTTCCTGTGAATAAACTTTGAAAAATTAAAAAATAAAAATAGTTTTTTAAAAAATCATAGAAAGGCCAAATGATTTACTTTTTTAATATTAATAATCATATAATAAGTAAATTAGAAAAGAAAAAAAATCTGCTTCGTAAAATACCTTCGGTTCCGTAGGGACGAGGTTGAGAAAGCTCCATCCACAGCTTAGATGCTATTTTTTGTTTCAAATTTTACGGAATTTTGAAAATGAAATTCTCCGATAGCAGAATTGTTACTAAACGGAGCGAAATTTCAATTAAAAAGTTAGAAATCTTCGAATTCTAACGAGAGCTTTCTTAGATCCGTGACTGAGAGTATTTTCGATGAGCAATTTCGCCTTCAGATGAAGATCAGAGGCGCATTAAGTACTTTTTATCATTCTCGTTAAGAATTTTCTCGGGAAAGAATCGGAACCAAACAGCTGAAATTTTGCAGTAGTTACGTAGGAGAATTTTTCTCAGAATGTTTTTTTCTGGATAAAATTCTTTCTTCCGAACAATTCAACTATCTCAATTAACGTCTCGAGGTACTGATAATACCAAATCGAGCAAATCTGCAACTGAATTGTGTAACACAAAGAAAATGAAATTCGAAATATAAATCAAACATCTAAATTAAAACAAGAGATAATTCATCTAGATTTTGGATCCAAGAAATATTAAGTTTCAATTGATGAAAATGAAAATTTAGACAAATAATTATAGAGTACCTGTTCAGCTTCTATACTTTGTATGGACAATTTCTTCAGGAAGAAGAAGAAGAAGAAGAAGAAGAAGAAGAAGAAGAAGATGGTTTTCAATTCTGAATTCCGAGCTCTCAAACACAGCAGCTAATTATTTCCAGAAATGGCAAAAGGGAAAATTTGAGTGAGAAGAATATTTTTCCAAATTCCAACCCTAAATTATTTCACAGCAATTCAGTCTCTTTAAACTTCTTTTTCTTCGTTCTCAGATAGCGAGCAGTGCTGCGGTAGTCGGGTCTTCAGGTCGCACTTTCTCTCTCCCTCTCGCTTTTTCTCACTTTCTCTCTGTGCGTGAGTTCTTCGATTGAATATCTTTTTATACAGTTTTCTTGTTTGCTTTGCTTTCTGTTATTTCTCTCCTTTTTTCAAATCGTTATTTATCGTTAGGTAGAAACGCCGTTTACTTAGCACCGTTGAGGCGGATCTAACGGAGTTAGGGGTGCTTAACGGTTGATTTCCATGTACCCTATTTAGCGCCGTTTATTTGAACCGTGTCAAAGGCTTTGTACTACTTCACGGAACTCAATAATTTTCGATGTTTTGTTTTTTTAATGGGAAAAAACGTTGTTTTCGGCAATCCCGATTAGTGTGTATTATTTTATTTATTTATTTTTTAAGGATTTGGCAATCCCGATTAATAATTTTCTTTACTGAAGCCTTCTGTCCTTTTGCCCACCAAAGAGAAGGTTCTTTTTTTTTTTTTTTTTCAAAATAAATAAATCAAAGTTCTGAACTGAACTTCACAAATTGATTAATTCATTTTCATATTAATTATTTTATTTTCTAGCAGCTAGCTAGGTACACAATTTCTTTCAATTAAAAAGATATTTGGAGTTGGGATGAGTTACTTCGCGGGGGAGGAGGGTTTTATCACAGGACGGGGCAACCCGCCCCCATTGACAAGCCTATAGTAATTTTGTCATGATGAAATTACATATAAATCATGATAATTGACATTGAAGCATATTATAAACAGTGTACAATAGTTGTATTCTTATATTTTTTATAAATTCAAAACCAATGGATATTATATATATATAGAGAGAGAGTTTGGAATGTCCAAATAATATAAAATGGAATATACATTTTTTTGAAATAAAATAATAAAAAAAAGTATACATATTAGTACAGTAAGGTTATGGAAACTGAAAGCGATATGAAAGTGTTGAAGCGCTTTGGCAGCCACAGTAAGTCTCAATGCTACTGAAGCTTAGAGTTTGTGTTGTACGATTACAGCACGTGCATTGGGAGTTGGGACCAAAACCAAAGCCACTAGTAGCAACCACTTCTTGCTCTGCTTCTGAGAATTTTTTCTAATACTACCACCTTCTCGCACGATATAGCTAAATTTCAGTGATATTTATATTTTTTAAAAATTATATAATGTAATTAATAATATACTATCTAGTATAAAATTTAAATATGTTAAACACTTTTTATAAAAAAAAACTTCATGTACTATTTCTAGTAAAACATCATTTTTTTTTACTATCTATTCAATTTTCATACCAAATTTGAAGTACATGAGTTAAAAAAAAGGTTTAGTGTCAGTTTGCGATGAGTTGAGGATAAAATAATAATGCTGATAAATATTATGATTTTTTTTTCTCAAGTACTTTCTAAGATAATTAAAAATGATTGGAAGAGATCGTAGAGAAGTTTACCCATATTTACTTTGGGGTACGTAAATTTGAATTATGGTACGGAGGATAATGAAAACTAGTTCGTCACGTGAGGTGAAGTGAAAGTTGACTGAGGAGCAGTAATGCGTTGACCTTGTATCCAAAAATTGACAAAGATTAACATTAAGAGGTGATGATTAGGGCACAGATCCCGATTATCTAAGTTAATAATATTAGTATTACTGCTATTGTTGTTGTTATTGGTATGGTCATGGTGATAAGAGAGAAATAGATAAAATAGAGAGAGAAGGAGGATGTTGGTGGTAAAGAAGGAAAAGTCACGTGCTCAGCCTCTATTTCAATGTTATGACTCAGTTTGGAGTTTTTGGTTGTACCGGGAAACGCGGGGCCTTTTTCTCTCTTGGCGTGGCTCTCTCAGCCATGTGACTCTCAGATTCTCCCACACATGTACTCACAAATACTTATGCTTTTCTATTTTATTTGGGATTTTATTTTTTGCTAAAGAAAAATAAATAAAACAATAATTAGTGGAATTTTCATTAAATAAGTATAGTTAGTTTTAAACATATTTCTTGTTTTAAAATTTTCCCTGTGACTAGTTTGGCTTTAATTTCTTTTTTTAGCAGAGTTTGTAAAGACAACTCTAGCATTGTGTTTCATAATTTAAGTTAATAAAATACAGTGCTTTCTAATAATTAATTATAACTTGTTAGTTTCTGGTGTGTACATATATGTTTTTAAGGTTGATACCAATTTGCCAAGGAGTATATATGTATAAATTACTAATAAAAAATAATTTTGGCAACACTTCCTTGCACTTCCGAAATATAGTTTAATTATTGAGTATCGACAAAACTTAATTTATAATTAATATTCGCCATGCATGATCCAAATCGAAATATAATTAATATTAATGTAAGCATCCAATATATATTATAAATATTTATACTTTTCCCCTCTTTGTTTGTTGTGTCTTATGTATATGCCGACTTCTAATTATGGACTTCACGCGTATATATTTCATAAGATTTAGTTTTAATGTTCTTAATTAATTAATTATAATAATTTTCTAAATGAGGGAATCTTTTTCTTAATTAATAAAAAAATATGATTCTTGAGCTAGCTAACCCGACAATCATGGCAAGCATTCACATTAGGGTCCCTTATATATAACTGAACAGCTTGGCTTTTTTTTCTTTCTTTTTTTTTTAATCCCAAATTTGTAGATATATATAATAGTGTTCATATAACACAACAGCTCGGCTTAATCACTATCTTTTTCATTCATTTCCTTTGCTTATTAAAATGTTTCATCAATATTAAATTTTGCAGAACATGTATCTCCACTCACAAGTTGCATCATGTAATTATATCTTAATTCAGCCCAATTTCGGCATGTGACACAGCCACTTCTTTGCCTTTATTTTTTTTTCTTTAATACATACTCATTATCAAAATTAATTATTAGAAATATCAATGATTAGTGTCTTCTTTCTTTGAATTTCTCAAGCATTTATTCAATTTACCTAAATATTTAATTTTTAAAAATTATGTGATACGATTTTAGGGAACATATTTAAGCCAAAAGATTTAAGCCAGCTTTTCACCAATTTTGCTTTCCGAGAATAGCCTAATAATATAACAACAATATGCATGTCAAAATTTTAAAACAACAATTGCATGTGACACACATATAGATGATGAAATAGATGCTAAAGCAATTTAGTTTATTCATAAATATAATTAATTCTACACAGCTCATGATCCTATTCATAAAGTTAGTAGGGTATAATTATTCATACATACTTCATATATATTAATTATATATACGTTATAAAAGACGATATGTAGATTATATATTAGTATATCAATATATCTTTTTATTTTTACACATTAAAGCAATTTAATCTTATTCACTTTACAGAGAATGCGGTAGGCCAAACTTCCTCTTCCTTTTTTTTAGGCGAAACTACTAATTCCAAATAGTTTTTTGAAATAATTATTAATTAGTATGATATCATCATAAATAATTGCTGGTCTAAGATTATTAAATATTGTGTAGTTCGGATTAAGAAAAAAAAAGTACTTTAATTAGTTTCTATATCATTATACAAGAACGGGTGAGAATGAGACTGACATCAAACAAAAGTGTACATTCACGAGCATTATTACTGCTATATTTACAAGTCAAATGAATTAAATTGTATTTATATGTGTTAGTCTTCGCATTAAATACAAAAGATATGCATTATATTTATATAATACGATAAATACACACTACATATATCTCAGTTGTGGTGGACAAAAATGAACACAAAATTGGATCACTGTATTCTGGTGCTGTCTTATCTTACAGAGTAATCTTTCGTGGAGATTATTTCCTATTTTATCATATTTGTCAGAACCTCTCAGATGTTAATTTGAAACACAACATTCAGATTATCTTCACGCTTTATACATACAATACATGTACGTACAAAATATTTTCCAAATAAAGAAAATAGAGAAATTTGTGAGAATTGCATTTTTTTTATAGGGATTTTGCATCACTACAACAAATTTGATATACAATGACTCTCTACAATGTCAATGGTGTAAGACATTAAAATTTATCAGGGATTTTAAATGTCTAATGGTGTAAGACATTGTAAGTTTTTATTAATGGCTACAATTGGAAGACATTAAAAATGGTGGAAGACATTGAAAATAGGCTGGAGAAGTGGCCAGTGGTACATCCAACGTCTCCCACTGAGAGATGTGGGACACGTGGCACGTCTCCCACTGGGAGACGTGTGACACGTGGCACGTCTCCCAGTGGGAGACGTTGGATGTACACCTAGCATATTGTTCACCAGTAATTTGACCAACGACACGAAGTCAAATATACGACAAAGGATAAAACGACAAATAAGAAAGATGATCTAATGGAAGAGAAGAAAACACCAAGGATTTATAGTGGTTCGGCCCCAGAAGATGGTAATGACCTACGTCCACTTAGTGCTATTATTAAGATTAAATCTCCAAGCAGTGATCAAAGAACTAGGGTTCTTGAGTTTCACAGGCTTTGGAAGAAATACAATAAAGTGATGGATAATTTCACTCTAGCGCTCTCTTTTTCTCTATATTAGCAAAAAGATTCAGAGATCAAAAAATCCCTTCATTGAGCTATTTCTTGTATATTTATAGGCTCAAGGAGGGTTACATATGTCAACGTGCCCTATCTTTCCTTAATAATCGCGTATCAAGATAATCGTGAAGAAATATTCAATGCAGTTATTATAAGATTACAGCTTAAGAAGGAAATAAATTAGGTTATACGACTAGCCTGATCGTATCTAAAAATTAACCCTGACGAAGCGATGTGCTTCTGGTCGATAGTCGAGCAGTACTTGTGCCATGTGTCCACCACATGTGAGAAATCATTGCCACGTCATATGCAGCCGTTTTTAGGATAAACACATATATACTCAAATTTGCTTCTTCTTCCTCACATATGCGCGAAAACCAGAGAACAAAAGGAGAGCACAGCTGCGTTTTTAGGATTTTAAGAGGTAAGTTTTTTTTTTTTTTCTTGATTTTTAGTTAATTATTTTGAAAAAAAAATCATAGGTTTAACATTAGGATGAGTAATATACATGATTTTGTGTTAGTTTTACATTTTTATGCATTTTTTTATATACTTTGTAGGATTTATTAGTTTTTTCATAGAAGTTTTTTATAGATTTATGATTTTTTTAGTTTTTTTAAATTTAACCTATCACATTGTATATATTTCATTAGAGTATATATGTTCATGATTTTTTTTTTAATTTTTATCATTTTTTATTTCAAAATTTAGATATATTTTTGTATATATATTTAATTTTTTTTTTAAATTGTAACTATTTTGTTATATATATAGTTATATTAAAATATAAATATATGAAATTTTTTATGTTTTTGTTGATTATTAAGTTTTTAGGTTATGAAATTTTTTATTGATTTTTTTGTTTAGGTTATAATTAGTGGCGTATTGGAGTTTTTTTTATTTGTTTACCTATCATTTACTATTATTAGATATTTAGAGATATTTGTTTAGTAATGTTTAACATATTAATTAATTTAATTTCGTAGGTTGTGATTTTGGTGGTGAGATTTTAGAGAGTATTTTGCATCAAAATTTCTCTATCAATCACACATTTGAGGTAATTAAGTTTCTTAAATTACAATAATAAGTTATATATTGCTAGATATTTAGTGTTATTTTATTTATTATTTATTAATTTAATTATATTGGTTTGTGGATTTAATAGCGAATTCGATTACTACGTGAAGTAATTTTGCTAGCTTTTGGATTATTAATTGCAAGAGGTAAATATATATTCTCTTACTTCTACTTTTAATATTATTAAACAAATGTTAGAGGAGTTTGAATATCTTAAATATTCATCCATTGTGAAGTTGGTTTCGAGATTAAAATTGTGTGCTGCGATAATAATGGAAGGTTGAGAACTTGTGTGTTTAGTGAAGTAGGTTCTGAGAAATTTGGTTGTGTGTTGCGGAGCTATAAGGAAGAAACTTATTGTATATTGTTTGAATTGTTTGTTTTGCTATTCACATGCAGATGGTTAGGTCACTATTATAGGGGAAATGCTGCCTGATTTTATCTAGGATAATAAACAATTAGTTTTATATAGACATCCTATAAGGAAGAAACTTATTGTATGTTGTTTGAATTGTTTGTTTTACTATTCAGATGCAGATGGTTAGGTCACTATTATAGGGGAAATGCTGCTCGAATTTATTTGGGATAATAAACGATTAGTTTTATATAGACATCCAACTTTATCACGTGCTTATTTAGTGTCGTTTCTTTTCTTTTTGATAGACATAGGAGAATATATGGATAAACAGTGGATGTCAGGGAATAGGTTATCTGCGGAATATAGGAATGGGGTCGATTTGTTCTTAAGGTTTTGTTCAGAAAATGTGAAGGACCCAAATTTTACTTATTGTCCATGTCTTAAGTGTGGAAATGTTAAAAAGATGGATCTTAAAAAGATTAAAGAACACTTATATTTCAATGGGATCGACAAGAGTTACATAATTTGGTATTACCATGGGGAGATAGCTCCTATTGCTCCAACTCTGCCAAGTAGACAAAAAGGAGTGAGGAGAAATATAGTAGAGGAGAACTGGCATCCATTAGATGAAATGATTGACGACGCACATTTTGGATCAAGAGTAGACCCAAATAAGTTTGAGACACTCCTTAATGATGCTGAGAAACCAATTTACCCTGGTTGTACAAGATTTACAAAATTATCTACGCTTCTTAGGTTGTACAATCTAAAAGCTGAACATGGCTGGAGTGATAAAAGCATTACTAATTTATTTAGTTTTTTGCCAGGAGTTATTGCCCAAAGATAATGAAATTCCAATTTCATTTTATGAGGCAAAGAAGACGTTATGCTCATTAGGCATGCAGTTTTGTGGTACCTTCCGCCAATTCCTCATTTCATCCGATTGTTTAGAAATGCCGAACATGCTAAAAGTTTATCGTGGTATGCTAATGAAAGAATAAATGATGGTAAATTAAGACATCCAGTTGACACCCTAGCTTGGAAAAGAGTTGATTTGAAGTGGCCTTCTTTTGGAAATGAATCTCGTAATATTCGTCTAGGTCTTTCGACTGACGAGTTTAATCCACATGCATCTCTTAGCAGTAAGTATAGTTGCTGGCATGTTATGCTTGTTATTTACAATCTACCCCCATGGTTGTGTATGAAGAGAAAGTTTACGCTTTTGACCTTGTTGATATCAGGACCTAAACAACCTGGTAATGACATTGACGTCTATCTAGCTCCTCTTATAGATGACTTGAAAACTTTGTGGGATGAAGGGGTTAAGGTTTATGATGCGTATAGGCAGGAAGAATTTAATCTTAGAGCGGTCTTATTATGGACAATTAATGACTTTCCTGCTTATGGAAATTTATCTGGGTTTAGTGTGAAAGGATATAAGGCTTGCCCCGTTTGTGAAGAAAAAACATGTTCTGAATACTTGAAACACTCTCGGAAAATATGTTATATGGGACATAGGAAGTTCTTGTCTAATACGCATAAACTTCGGACTTGGAAGAAGGCATTCAATGGTAAACAAGAGTTTGAGGAGGCTCCTGAGCCATTGAATGGGATCCAAGTACTTAAGAAGATGTCTAAAATTGTGTTCAAGTTAGGGAAGCCTAAAGTTCGTACACCTACAAAGATGAAACGTAGTTGTAAGGCTAAGGTTGTGGATGAGTCAAAAGGGTGTTATAAAAAGAAATCTGTTTTCTTCGAAATTGAATATTGGCCTTTCTTACTTATACGCCATAATTTAGATGTTATGCACATAGAGAAAAATGTATGTGATAGTTTGATTGGCACTTTGTTGAATATTCCTGGGAAAACTAAGGATGGAATTAAGGCTAGACAAGACTTGGTTGCAGGGTATAAGGGATGAATTAACTCCAAAACCAGATAAGAGACGAACATATTTACCTCCTGCTGCTTACACTCTTACTAAAGAGGAAAGAATGGAAATTTGCAGATGTTTGTTTAATATAAAAGTTCCAAACGAATATTCCTCAAATATAAGGTCATTGGTAGACATGAAAAGTTGTATTCTGTCTGGTATGAAATCTCATGATTGTCATATTCTAATGCAGCATTTACTACCAGTGGCCATTCGATCTGTGTTTCTTAGGAAGGTTCGAGATGTAATCACAAGGTTATGCTTGTTTTTCAAGTCATTGTGTTGTAAGGTGATTGATCCGCTTAAGTTACCTAAGTTAAGAGATGAAATTGTTAAGGTATTGTGTGAGTTGGAGAAATATTTCCCGCCGACATTTTTTGATATAATGATCCATCTGACAGTTCACTTGGTTAGAGAACTAAGATATTGTGGTCCCGTTTATTTAAGATGGATGTATCCATTTGAGCGATATATGAAGATTCTTAAGGGGTATGTTAGGAATAGAAGTCGGCCAGAAGGATGCATCATCGAATGCTATATTGTAGAAGAGACAGTTGAATTTTGTTCTGAATACCTGACTGGTGCACAAAGAATTGAGTTAAATGATGTTGAAAATGTTGAGATTCAGAGTCGTTGTGGTAGCGTTGTATGCACAGTAAGTCGAGATATACTAGATGAAGCGCATCGTCTTGTGTTGCAGAATATAAATGAAATTCAACCTTATATCGAATGAGTTATATTCATATAATACATTTATTTTAAGTTGTGTAATTTTGTATGTTCAGTTGTTTAACAACATATGTATAATTGAAGGAAACATTTTAATTGGATAAAGACCAAATTTCCATCCAAGTCAAGGAACTCAAAATGGTTACAAGACGAACATTATCGAACTTTTAGTAGTTGGATAGAACAAAAGGTAAATTGTGTTGATTATGGAAAGTTGTCATTAATTGGTAATTACAAGATGACATGGTTGATTGTTTTTGGTATGTTGATTTAATAGGTTGTGGCAGAATTACAAAACACATCAAATAAGGTTTCAGACATCGCTAAGTGGATTTCTCGAGGACCTTATGTTAATGTCATCAAGTTTTCATCATACATGATTAACGGTACTCTATTTAATACTAGGGAGCACGATAACAACAGAAACACACAAAACAGTGGTGTTAGCCTTGTTGCTAAAACTGTGCAAGTCTCTAGTGCAAAAGATAAAAATCCAGTTGAATGTGATATGACTTTTTATGGAGTAGTTAATGAAGTTTGGGAGTTAGATTGTGTCACAACTCGAGTACCTGTTTTCTTTTGTGATTGGGTGAAAAGTGACAGCGGCATAATATATGAAGATTATGGTTTCACATTAGTTAATCTAAAACGAATTGGGCACAAATCTAACCGATTTATATTAGCTTCACAAGCCAAACAAGTATTTTATGTGAATGATCCTTCAGACAACCAATGGTCAATTGTTCTTCACACGCAAACAAGAGAATGAAACATTGAAGATGGTGATTTACATGATATACCTCTTGAAGAAGAACTTGTCACATTCACCGCACTAGAAGATAATGATGATTGTATTTGTTTCCGTGAAAACGGTGAATGATTATGGGTTGATGATAATGGGTCTTGAGGTACCATTTAATGAGTTTGATATGTTTATGATATGTGAAATTTTTAGTTTCATATTTTTGTTTCATCTTTTTGTTTGATCTTTAATTCAAATGTTTGTATAACTTTTTTTTTATGATTATGAGGTTCGAAAATTGTTATAATAATTATATTTATGTTTTACAGATGGAGGGTGATCCTTTTGGAGGTAGTTCTGATGAGGGGGAGCATCGCCCTCATTCTCAGCCAATGGAACAAGAACAAAAAACTGTGAGAGGACGTACATGGATGTCTAAAAACACCAAGTCTGGGAGACTTCCAACGTCTCCCATTAGGAGAGGTGGGACACTTCCCATGTCTCCTAGTGGGAGATGTGGGAAGTCTTCCACCTCTCCCAATGGGAGATGTGAGACCTATACCTACAATGACCCTGCCTACAACGTCTTCCCAATTGGGAGACATTGTAAACTTTCAATGTCTCTCAAATAAAGTCATAAAATCCTTATTTTGTTGTAGTGCATTATGATTTACTTTTGATAATTTTGTGCAAAATGGTATCTGTCTAAAAATTTGATCAATTGTATGAATTTTTTGACCAACTGTCTAAAATTTTCGACTAGTTGCCCAAATTGTCAGAGGTCATTTGCAAAGAATTATCAAAAGTAGGCTAGGGTGCAAAATAAATTTTAAAAAATAGGCTATTTTACCAAGGGACCCAAGAAAATGTAGTCTTTTTTCCCTTTACTTCTTATTTTCATTCATTATATAATTTTTATAATTAAACGATGACAGTTTGGATAATATCCCTATGATAGTCACTTTCTTAGTAAGGGAAGGGGTTGGGTAGGATTGATGTCATCGTCTGCGAGGTGGTGGTTGATTCCTCGCTGCGGTGGTGGTGTCTCTCCTAATTTGGTTTTGCTCGAGTCTTGGGGTGCTTGGTTGTGGAGGGTTTGAGGTGGGGTGTGGTTTTTTGGAGTTGGTGATGTAAGGTGGCGGTGCTGGGGCTTGTGGAGCCAATCTAACCCTTGCTCCCAATGGTGGTGGGTGGTGCACAAGGTTATTTCCCCTAGGCTCGAGAGGTGTTGGACCCTTCCTCTCTCTATTTGTGTGCTACTGAATGGTGATGGTTGGGGCCTTGTGCTTGGGCGCTTTGGCTGGATTGGGTGTTTCAATTTTTTTTTTAGTTTTTCTTTTTAAATCTCTGTTAATGTTTTTATGTTTGTAAATAATGGTGTTGTATCACTCTGTCTTTGAGACTTTGGTTTGTGTAGTTTTGTTTGGTATGGCCCTAGTCTGTTTCAACTGATGAAGGGTCGTCGAGGTAGTTTGGAGCATCGTTGCTTAATTATTAGATATTTCAAAGGTGAATTTTTGTTGGGTTTGGTTTGCTGCTAGGGTCATAACCCTGTTCTATTTTGGTCTGTCCCTGTTTAGTGGTCGTTTTTCTTGGACGGTTGTGCTCCTATTCTGTAATCACACTACAACAAAATAGGTATTTAATGGCTAAATGAGAGAGTCATTGTAGACATTTAATGTCTCCCCCCATGAGAGGCGTTGTTGAAGGAGTCATCATAAGTGGCCCTATGATGACTCCCAGGGGGAGACTTTGTAGACACTCAACGTCACCCCCTGGGAGTCATCGTAGGGTGTACGTTTTACACCCTACGATGACTCCCAAGGGGAGACGTTGAGTGTCTACAAAGTCTCCCCCTGTGAGTCATCATAGGGTATACACAACATCTCCCATGGGGAGACTTTGTATACATTCAATGTCTCATATCACGAGTCATCATTGGTTTTTATATATTTTTTTAAATAAAAAAATAATTAAATAATTATTTTCAGTATATTAATTAATAGAATTAAATATATTAATTTTTTTTGAAATATAATTAAATATATTAATTCAAAATATAAATTATATGCAAATTTAAATTGTGAATTTTCATTAATAAAATCGAAAGGTATATATAATATGTTTTTTCTAGCTAAATATACAAAATGCGATATTTGTTGTTAAACATACAAAATTAACAAATATTACACTAGCTAGTTAGCCATATAGTAAGAAAGAAAATGTAAACAAAAACAAAAACCTAATATGTGTGACGATGACTTTGAACTATCGGTAGCATATGGTTTGCCTAATATTGTCGCATTTCATTAATCTGTGTTGGTGTATATGGCGTAGGGTTTAGCTACAAAAAATACAAAGTAAAATATATTATTTAATTATTATTATTTGATTATATATAATTTAATAATAAATAAATTGTTAACTTTGTATAAATTTATATACATACCTCTTTCTTCAAGTAATGTCCAAGTCATGAATGTTTAATGTAATCCTTCAACATCCTCATCACATAATATCCACATTCCACATTTAAATAAAAGGTCAAGCAATTAATATAAAGAATATTAGTAAAATTCAAGTATAGATTTTCAAAATAATTAAAGTCGTAGTTACTTACTTTCGGTTGCACAATTTCTATATTATATTGGAATCTCAGGAGGTTTTGGTAGACTGGTCAGAAAAAGGTTGAAAGCATTGACTATTACTGCCACAATTTCTTCACGGTTTTCCAGTTCTGAGTTCACCAGATCAAAACAACAAACGTAAATGCTCACTGCACAAGAAAAAAAATACTAGATATAAGACTCCAACGCAAATGTTATAAGGACTAAGTATCTGACAATAACAAATTTTTGAACTTACCCATGGTTCCAAGGGACAATCATAAGTTTCTCACTTGATCTTAATTGACGACAGCGCTTGAACAAATCTTGAACACGCTCTTCGAATGAACTTCCTTTAGTGGCTACAACATTAGGATTGACAATAAAAACTTATTATTGAGCCCTTGTTTTACCCAAAAATTGTATAACAACATATTCAGAAAAAAGTAGTCAAAAATATAATTTGGAAATTTGTTGTTAAAGTAAATCAAATAAGAAAGGTTAATTAAAAAACTTATAAAATACCTCATGTAGCAAACGGTAACTCCTTGTCCAATCTTTTCCATTCGAAATAAATTGAAGTATGTCCTCTTTGCATATGTAAAGACTTGAAATATCATGACCGAATACATCCTCATCTATGTCTGGATTGACACAGTCGTTGTCATCCCAACGAGATATAATATTGTATATCTATTCCAAAGGACTAAGTCTTGTGTCAGAGAATCACTCAAACGTTGTATCCTTTCTCATGGTCGTTGTGTTGACGGAGCAATTGGTCATTCTGATTTGTTATTAATTCTAGAACAAGTCTGTAAAATAGTATTAATAATTAAAAAATTTACAAACAAATTGAGATATATAATAACAAATATGATTACATAAGCATGATACATCACTTGTTCATGTATATCATCAGATACGATGACCAATTCCTTAGGCCACGATATAGGATGCCCAATAGCCTGAATGACTATGTACATATTCTGATCAGGATATGCAAAAGGAAGAGGTGTCGTCGGCTTAATAGCGTCAATAATCACCACTTGTTACCTAACTCTTTGTCAATGAGTTTGCCTGATGCAACAATATTGGATAGCGAACCAATGGCTAAATGACAACTAGATACGTGCACATTATAATAAGTAGCATTATGTATATATGTGTGTATGCATGTACATACATAAGCATTTTCAACTATCAAATTGAAATTACCTCATGCACAAATGGTGCTGGTGGGTCGGGCTGATAGTAAGATGGCGCTGGTGGGTCGGGCACATAGTAAGATGGTGCTAATGGGTTGGGCACATAGTAAGATGGCACCGGTGGGTTGGGCACAAATGGCAGGACTCCAATATTGGATCCTGAACTGCTCTGTTGGGCCATGAAAGATCTCAACATTTCCTTTTGTTTACGAAAACGTTCTTCTAGATGCGCTTCTTGTTGACAATGTCGTTCTTCTTGTTGACGAAGTCTTTCCTCAAACTCATTTCTCATAGCGCTAGCCGAACCAATATCTTTTGATTTCTCTTTTATGTTGGTAGGTTTCGGAGTATCCCAAAACAATGCGGGGGACACACCGTGACCTTTAGCCCGAACACACCCTCGTGGCTTGGAGGTGCCTAATGCCCTCGTCAACACATCATCAGGGCCTTGGGGTTCCCATTGACCCTCCTCAATGAGTTTTTGATAATGAGCCTGTAAAATAAAAGTAATTAATTTGAATTAATTATATAAAAATAAATATGATTTATATAAGTTCAAGTATAAACTAATAATGAATAGAGCAAGTAACGGTATATATAAAAACTTACAATGTTTTTTTGAACCTCAGCTGCCTCTCCAATAAGTTCTCCTTCTTTATTCTTCGGTCGACCCATCGTCCATTGGTCAGGTCTATAAATATCAGATAATTGTTGCCCAGTCTATTGTTAAAGCATCTCTTCCACACGCATGTAGCATCCTCTAGATAGGTTGTGGTTGTATTTGTTCATTGCTCGATATTCTTGCATCTTTAATCTCTTATCTTTCCACTCTAGTGTTAATTTTGAGTTGACAAATTCTAACCATTGCTCTTCATTTATGATGTCCTCAAATCCATGTGGTTTCCTAGGCAGAAACTCATCTGGTCTTTTCTTTAAAGCATTGTAGGTATGTTTCCTTATCGTGTCAGTCTTCCATTATCTGAACATCTTTGCTGCATCTTTCATTGTCAGCTTTTTGGATCTATATTCCAACTGAAAAGTTTTCTGCAAGTTTGAAATAATAATCATTTTAAATCACATATTTTAAAATCATTAAGTAAAATAGAAGTAACTAAATCATACATTCATTAAATCCCATATCTTTGTTTTGGTCTCCGCTGGAACTTCGTTCCATGATTTACAGTTGATGGTCACCACAGTTCTCACTATAGAACCCAACGTTGAAGATCGATTACTTCTTGTAGTACATGTTACTTGACCATAATCATTGAACTTTACAGGTATAATATTTCCTTCACTTCTATTTTTAATCAATTTATTCATCCATGTGCGTTCTCACACATTCTTTTCATTTGTAATCTCTGGCTCAGTATCAGGATTTTGTTGAGGATTTTCCTCCTTATCACTATCACCGAAAGGATCTGACATTTGTGAAACATAAAAATCATTATGATAAGTTATATATATATATATAGAGAGAGAGAGAGAGAGAAATGTGACAAACAAAAATATATCATAAACAAACCAAAATCACTTTTGCAAGTATGACAAACAAAATCATATTATACCTCACATCAGGTTATCAATCCATAAACCTTCACCATTATCACGTAAACAAACACCATCATCATCAATTTCATCATTACATATTGGTGAGGTGAATGTGATTGATTCCTCTTCAATATGTATATCTTGCAAATCACCATCTGTAGTATTCCATTCTTTCGTTGGCGTTGTAAGCACAATTGACCATTGGTTGACTGAAGGATCATTCACATAAAACACTTGTTTTTCTTGTGAAACCATTATAAATCGGTTAGATTGGTGCCCTAGTCGATTTAGGTATACTAATTTGAAACCAAAATCTTCATATATTATTCCACTGTCACTCTTCACCCAATCACAAAAGAAAACAGGCACTCGAGTTGTGATATAATCTAACTCCCAAATTTCTTTAATTACTCCATAGAAAGTCATATCACTTTGAACATGATTTTTGTCTTTCACACTAGATATTTGCATAGTTCTAGCGACAAGACTAACACTACTATTTTGTGTGGTTCTGTTGGTATCACGCTCCCTAGTATTGAAATGTGTACCATCGATTATATATGATGAAAATTTGATGACTCTATGAGAAGGGCCTCGAGAGATCCACTTAACAATGTCTGACACATTATTTGATGTGTTTTTCAATTCATTGATAACCTAATAAAAATAAAACTAGTCAAACAACATACCTTACTATATACTAAAAATAAAATTGAAGAATCAACAAAATATACCTTATTTTCTATCCAACTACTAAAAGTACGATAATGTTCGTCTTGTAACCATTTGGGGTTCCTTGACTTTGATGGAAATTTTGTCTTGATCCAGTTAAAATGTTCCCTTCAAAATTAAATATGTTATTAGTGAACTAATTGTGAAAGTTATCACATATTTACATTGCATATGCATTATGTAATGTCCCAAATTCCCTAATAAGGCTTAGGGCCTTGATTAGGGGACCAGGATGGAAAATTAAGGAAATTATGTGATTATGTAATATATATGTGTATCATTATATGATTATGTGAGTTATATTATAATATGACTTGATATGCATGTTTAGGTGTATTAAATATGCATGTGGGCCTATTTCTGATTAATAGAGCAATTTTTTGTAATTTGGCCAGTTATGGGTATATTTGACATATATATGTGATATATGTGTGGGATCACATTATTATGTGGATATATTTGGGTTACTCAGCACAAGATGATCCTAGGGAGCAAGCTAGTAGGAAAGTCACAACAGGAGCCATACTTGACTTGGTGTGAGTCAAGGGGTATATTGGGTATTTAGCACATTACTGGGTTATTGGGTTGTGGGAATAAATATTTGATGATATATTTGGAGTTAGTGAGTTCAGGAGGGAATTATGGGGATTTTGACTATTTGGCCCCTGGGGACGTTTTGGGTACCCCGAGCATTTGAAACCTGACAAAATAAATAGGAAGAGAACATCCAGTTATCTCTCTCCCATTCTCTTTTTGGCGTTAGATAGAATTTTTGAAAGAAACTCAAGTTTTAGGACTTAGATTCAAGCAAGGTTAGAGTCATAACGATTCTAGGGAAGATTATAAGCTTGTTAGCCGGAGGATTTAGCGAAAAACGACATAATCAAAGGTAATGTAAGCTTTGAATTTTTGAGTTCTTACTTAGTTATTGGTGTTCTTGAGTTTTATAAACTCAAGAGTTGGATTATGAGTTCCTATGGGGATTTTGGGTATTTTCTGTTGTTTTAATGTTGCTGCGCTATTGGGTGAACTATTTGGATGATTAAAATGTTGATTTGAGGGGCTGGGGACCCGTTGGGGGTCAGATTTGGAGCTTTGAGGCTCGGACATCAGGAAGAGAAAAACCCAGAAATTTGAAATTCGCCAGAAAAACCATAAATGGTTTGGTTGCATGGCTCTAGGTCCTTCATGGATAACTTCATTCTCTCTAGTGAAGACTTGTATAAGATATTTATTGAGCTCCCTGTGTCAACTAACACCCTCTTGACCATCTTGTTGGCTATCTGGACGTCCACGACCAGGGGGTCTGAGTGAGGAAATCGGACATGCTGAGTATCAATCTTAGAGAAAGTTATTAGTTCTTCCTCTGTTCGAGCCTTCTTGGGAGTTTACTCCTCCACATTTAGCATCTCGATGTCTTGGTCGTGGCGTAAGGTCCGAGCGTATCGCTCTCTCGCCTTCCCACTATCTTCTGCAAGGTGTGGGCCGCCACAGATGGTTAGCAATGTACCTGCCATAGTAACTGGTTGTAAAGGTGGTGAGTGTTGGCATATAGGCGCCTACTCGTTGCCTCCTTGAGCCTCTCACTGAGAGCCTTCGGTGACTCGTACGTATCTCCTCAGGTGTCCCTGTCTGATGAGGAACTCAATCTCATCTTTCAGCTGGTTACACTCATTAGTGCATGACCATAGTCGTTGTGGAAATGACAAAACTTCGTCGTATCTCTCTTGGAGATATCCTTCCTTATTGGCGCTGGTCGCTTGTAAGGGACATTGGAGCTGGTTGCCTGGTACACCTCTGCTCTGCTCTCGACAAGGCCGTGTAGTTGGTGAACCTTGGCTCGTACCTGTTTCCCTTAGGGCGCTTATTTTCGGACGTCGATGGTTCAGCGTTTGTCCTATTTCCACTATTTTTACCATTCCCGTTGCCTTTTCCGTCGCCATTGGGTTTATCTGATCCATTGGCAGCTTTGGCAGGATCTTCTTTTGGTCCCTTGTCTTTCACAGGCGATTTCCCCTCGTTGGCAATCGCAACTTTGAGCTTAATGTATCAATCTGATCGATCAAGAAACTCTTGGGTACTCTTCACCCCATTCTTTCTTAAGCTGTTCCAGAGGGGAGAATGGCATCTTACTCCAGCAATAAGGGCCATCATTTTCCCTTCATCTCCAACTGTTTTAGCCCCAGCAACTGCTCGCATGAAACATTGGACATATTCCTTTAAGGATTCTCCCTCCTTTTGACATATCTCGACAAGCTGGTCGGCTTTAGTTGAGTGCACATGACCAGCGTAGAATTGGCCGTAGAATTCCCTCACGAACATTTCCCATGATCCTATGCTAGCAGGAGGGAATTTAAAAACCACTCCTAAGCAGTATCAGATAGGGTGGCCGGAAAGATTCTACAATGAGTGTCATCTGACACCTTCTAGATGTCCATTTGTATTTCAAACTTATTCACGTGAGATACTGGGTCTTCGTACCCATCGAAGTTTGGAAATACCGGCATCTTGAATTTTCTAGGGGATTCTGCCACAGCTATTCTTTGTATGAACGGAGTGCCTCTTCTCTAACCATATTCGATGTGGGATGTCCGGCTCCCTAGCAGCTGTTGGACAGCCTGGTTTAATGCATCGATCTGGGCCTGTACAACATCTAGGATCGCTGGGGCGGCTGGTGCCGGAGGAGCATACTCATCATGTCTTTTACGCTTGTCGTTGAACACGTCCCACAGGTTATCATCTTTGTGTCTTTGCGTGCTAGCGCCCAACCGATCAAAGACATTAGGCTGGCTAGGCTTCCCCCCAGCGTTTTGGCTCCCAGGCCTATTTTCTCTTAGTGGGGGGTTCCTTTCTCTACCTCTTTATTCTAGCCCTCGACCAGCATTCCTTCTGTCAGAGTCAGCTTCATTATAGTCATGGCTGTCCCTGAACTGTGACCGACTATGGCACGATCGGATGGTCGCGTTGTTCCCCCCTCTAGCTGGCACCTCCCGAGCATTAGGGGGAGGCCTGGATTGGTCGGTAGGTCCTCGGGCATATTATGCTGTGGGGGACCCCTGACCGCAGAGCCTTTTGTTAGCAGAAGGATGTTGCCCCCTGCTCGGTGGATTTTGCTCATCAGCCATCGGGTGTCTATGACTTCGAGGAGGCTGCCCGGCCCTATTATGCTTTTGACACTAGGGGTTATCTCGACCAGCACGAGAAGGTGGCTGTTGCTCAGGATCCTGAATTGGGATATCCTGTTGAGCAACAAGTGGTTGCTCCGACCTTTGAGGGCTCGCCGGCCAAAGTAGAGGACTCAAGTTTGGGGCCCGTTGTGGTGGTGCGGTTGGTGGATGATCCGATTGAGAAGTTGGTGCAGCTTGCCCCCAGGCCAACTGAATGGCTGCTTCTAGGGCGGCAGTGGCATCTGTCTGCCGGCGGTCCATATTTGCCATTCGCTCATTTAGTTTTTGGCATTGGCGTTCGATCTCCCTTTGTTGCAATGCCAACGTCTCAACCGCATTCTCTTGATTGGCCCTCAGATTGGCCAACTCCTCTTGCAACACACTCAGTGGGTTTCAGAATCCATTTCTTCCTATTCAAAGTCCAATTGTGGCTCATCTTCAGCCACATTTGGTGGAGGAGGCTGTGGATGCAGTGCCTGCAATCTGCACCGCCTCCTTGGATGTCTTAGTCATTTTTCCTGCTTGAAGTCTTGAGTTCAGCTCTTAATGAAAGCACAAAAATGTTGACCCTCAAATTGGTCAACGACACAGAATCAGATAAACGATAAAAAGTGAGATGAAAACAAGAAGAAAAATCAAATGGAAAGCAAATGACACAAACAATTTATGGTGGTTCGGCCGCAATTGGATGGTAATGACCTACGTCCACTTAGTGTTCTTATTGATATTGAATCCCAACACTGTGATCAATGAACTAGGGTTTACGAGTTTCACAAGCCTTGGGAAGGTTACAATTTTGGTGAAAATAACACTATATTCTTCTCTCAGGATACAAAGATCAAAGGTTCAAAAGTCCCCTCCTTTGGGCCCTTTGAGTCTTATTTATAGGCTCAAGAAGGTTACATGGGCCGATGAGCCTTAACTACAATTAAGACTTACGTATTAAGGTAATAAAAGAAAATATAATTAATGCAAATATCACAAGATTGCATATCCAAAAGGAAATAAATGAAAGTATGCGACCAGACTGGTCGCACCTAAGCGTGAGGCTTGATAAATCAATAACTCTCTGGTCGATGGTCGAACATGATTCTTTCTCTTAAAGTTGCCACGTGCCAACCATGTGTAGGTTGATCCTGCCACGTCATTAGGAGCCGTGTTTTTGGGTAAACAGTGTGTATTATGATTGAGACCATGAGGGTGTGGTGATATATTTGTGATGCACGATCCGAGACGGTTTTAGGAAGCAGTTTAGTTAATTAGTCACAACGGGGTCGAATACCCCGCTCAGGAGGAGCCTAGGGGTATTTTAGGAATATGGTATGTGTTCGGGAATTACCGGGTAAAGAGTAGTAATTTAGCAATTATTTGGACATGTCGAGATTAAATGGGGATTTATAGGAACACTTGAGGAATTAGCGGGATATGGAAAATGACAGGATTTCCCTTGGAGGCATTAAAGGATTTAGAATGGACTTAAGGGTGCTTTGGGGACTTAGGTGGCTGAGGATAAGTTCAAGCTGTTCAAAAGGGACACTTCTGGAACTAAGGCAAACAGAAAATAGAAACTATCTCAATCTCTCTCTCTCTCTCTCACAATTCTCTTTTTCTCTCTTGGGTGCTTAGAAGCTGATGGAATTTTGAGGATCCTAGGCCAAGAAAGTAAAGGATTGAAGCTTACTGTGGTTGGGATTGGTTCTAGGGAGGAGATATCACAGAGGGGAGGGTTAAATTTGAGTTGTTTTTATTGAATTCTGATGTGAATTGGAAGCTTGCATGAGAGTTGAAGTTTTGGTTTGATTTTTGAGTGTTTGATGAGAATAAGGAATTGTTTTTGAATGGTTGTGATGCCTAGGCTGTATGGATAGCTAATCTAGGCTCAATTCTGGGTTTAAATGGCATTTGGGGTGAGAATTAGTGGTTTAGTCTTGGGGAATTACACAGGGAAAATGGTGGATTTATGGATTTCAAAGGCCTGACCCGCGGCCCTGTTTTTAGGTGTCGCGCCTCGCGTGTTTGAAGAGCCTAGAGGAGCCTTTGGTTTTCCCAGGCGCCACGACCCACGTCCTTCAGCAGAGAGAGTTCTTCTCTCTGACCTATAGGCGCTCTGCGACTCTAGAGGGCATGCTGCAACCCAAAATGGAAAGAAAAAGGAAATTAAGGTTTTAAGCTCAAGAATTTGAATGTAATGGCTCGGGAAGGAATCTACTGCCTGATTTAGTGGAATCCATGGTCCTAGGGGATAGATTAATATTCCAAAGTTATTTATTTGTTTAGGGCATGATGGATGGTTATTATGAATGCGTTGTGACTAGGTTTTCAACGAGGCTTAGATTAGGGATTGTGCTCACGATCTCATTGACTTATCAGCTCAAGACACATGTAAGAAATTTTTTGTACCCGTAGAGCAGGGCATGGCCCTATCATTTGTATTTCAGGTCGCGACCCTATTATTTATGCTAAATATATTTGTGGATATATGTGATTATTATGCTATGTTATGCATGTTTGTTAGTGAATGGTGAAGGCTGGGAACGACGAAGGCCGAGAACGGCAAGGGTCCGAGATCGGTGTTTTAACGACCCAAAATCACTAATAAGGCATAAGGGCCTTGATTAGTATGCCGGGAGGGCATAATTGATTTATGTGTGAATTTATTAGTTTAATGCATGATTCTGTGATAAGCATGCTTGTATGGTTATATGAATGTAAATGTGATTATATACTATAATTGTGAGGACCACATTATTATGTGGGTAATTCTGCAGCATGCGACTTGAGGCGATCTTAGGGAGCTAGTTAGCGGGAAAGTCACAGCGGGACCTAATACTTGACTTGGAGCAAATCAAGGGGTATTTTGGGTATTAGATGGTTATTAGGGTTATCGGGTTATGGAAATAAATAATTGGAGATATATTTGAGGTTAGGAAGCTTAGGTGGGAATACTGGGGAATTTTACCATTTTCCCTCGGGGACGTTAGGGTAGACTAAGTAAAACACAGAACACGGTGCAAACATTAAGAACCGACCTTCTCTCCTCTTCTCTTTCTCTCTTAAAGAAAACCACAAGGAACCAAGAAGAACTTGGCTGAAATTCAGAGAATTGGAGCTGTGATTTAGGAGATTAGCTCAAGGATCAGCTGAGGATACAATCAAGAATTAAGGTAAGTCATAAGCTTTATGCATGGTGGTTAAGTTCTATTGTTATGGTTGAGTTTTGAGGTGTTTATGAGTTTTGACATTGAAGGACTGAGTTAAAGCTTGGAACTTGGGAGTTAACTCAGAGATTTCCTAGAGAATTGGGTTCATCAGTGAAGGTAAGCTCGAATTTATGATTTAATGACTGAATCATAGTGTTTTCTTGACTGGTTTTGATGTTTTTAAGCTTTTGGGTTTTAGAGATTGAAGTGGGATTTTGGTGAGTTTCTAGGCTAAATTTTTGCTGGGTTGTGTTGCTGGAATCGTGTTAGAAGTTTTGTGATAATTGAGTTGTGGAATTGGGATAGTTTTGGTTGGTTTTGAGTGAGGTTTGAGAGTAAAAAATGGTGGTTTTTCTGGGTTCGAAGGGGTCGGGCCACGTTATAGTTCTTGGAGCGTCGCGACCCTCTGACGCTGATGAGTGTTGAAGATGGAGGGCGGACCGCGACATGGGGCATGTAGGGCCGCGGCCTGTGTCTGGTTTTGGGCGAGGATGAGCCTCTGTTTGGGGCCATGCCGCAGCATAGGAAGCTTGAGCTGCGACCCTTAAGGAAATTTGGGTTTTTGGGATTTTAAACATGGGAATTTAACCTAGGGTGCTTGGAATCGAATCTACTACCGTGTTTGGTGGAATTTGTTGTTCCAGAGACTAGAACCTTATCTAGAAGCCTTTTTACAATTATTAATGGTATCCCTTATCTTGGTTGTGACTAGGTACTAAGCTAGGGCTGGGGAAATGGATCGTGCTCAAGAGGCATCTCTCATAATCGGTAAACTTGGAAATTAAAGGTAAGAAAACTGCACCCGGTTGTGAATTGATAATGGGACTAAGAGCTCCCTATTTTGTATGCTTATTGAAGGATGGTATTATGCCATGTGAATAATATACAAAAAGCCTAGGAGTGCCGAAGTGTACATTGGCACACAGGGCGCGGGTTAGCCACTGGTAGCTGAGGACAGCTTATTATGTACTGAGCTCGGTTTAAGCGGATCGGAGTCAGTGGGGTAAACAGAGGATGCGACCTACGGGTGTCGACCCTGATTATCATGTGATTTGATTATTATTATTGATTGGTGGATTTGTCATGCTGAATAGTTGAGTGTTGGTTTGTTGATTCTTTGCTTATGTTTATGGATAATGTAATTAGGGTGGTATGCTAAGTGTATGAACATGCTTAAAGATTATTCAATTGTTATCATTGTTTGTACTATAACGTTATATTTTCTTGCTGGGCCTTGGTTCATGGGTGCTACGTGGTGCAGGTAAAGGCAAGGGCAAGCTTGACCGACCCTGAATTGCAGAGCTCTGAAGGCAGAATGTACATGATCAGTTGCTCGACCGCCACGGTTGAGAAGGAGACAGCAACATGAGGACTATAAATGCATGTTTTTCCCTTAGAGTGGCTACTGGTTGCTTGTACACTAGAAACTTTGTAAACTGACTTTTTAATGCTGTTCTTTTGGGATCCCATGTGTAAAATGTTTAATTATATGAAATGTATCTTTTGAGACCAAAACCTTTTAACCCTAGCTCATTAATGGTTTCAGTGACACTTTTTTAACTAAATGACTTGATTAGCAAGTCTTACACCTTTATAAATACATAGTGTAGTGGTCTTGGCTATCCAGGGGGCGTTACAGGTGTTGAGCACACTGAGTGTCGGCTATTAGGGAAAGACCCTCCTAGGGTGTTGTATCCACCCGCTTGGTGAAGACCGCGAACCCAGGGCCTGCTAAAGCACCTGGGATGGCGTAGGTCGCTATGTGTTTAGCCTGTTGGCTGTTTTGTTGTGTACTGTTGATTGTTATGTTATATGTTATATGTTGAGTTTTCTTGCTGGGCTTCGGCTCACGGGTGCTCTATGGTGCAAGTAAGAGCAAAGGAAAGGTCGACCAACCATGAGTACGGATAGCGTGGAGCGACAGCAACATGTTCGGCCTACCTGGTTGCCACGGCCACAGTTATTTTGGGGAAATGTCATGTAATGAACGACTTTGTCGCTTTGGTCGATCGTAATTATATTTTTGAGTTGTAATATATTTTCTAAACAATATTTTGGGATCCCAAATGTATAACTTTTCTGTGATTTCAATGATGGTTCAAATTTTCATAATTAATGTCAATAAACGAGTTTTTTCCAGTTTAGTCACACTTTTAACCTAAAACCTCGATTAACGAGCTAATTGCACTCTTTTAACTCACATAGTAACGACTTTAAGGAAGTAGGGCGTTACAGTAAAGCATTGACTTATTAGTCAAGGACGACCTTAGCACGGTGAGTGCTGGTCGTAAAGCATTGACTTATTAGTCAAGGATGGCCTTAGAACGGTGAGTGTTGGTCATAAAGCATTGACTTATTAGTCAAGGATTGCATTAGCACGATGAGTGCTAGTCGTAAGGCATTGACTTATTAGTCAAGCATGGAAATAGCGCAGAACACTGGTCCATATGGTTTAGTCTAACTAGGAGCAGATTATACGCTTGATCGACTTATGGGTCGGAGAAAACTAAAAGCGCCAGATACGCTGAGCTAGCTCCAAGGCTGGTTATATAGAGGACAGTGCAAAGGGCCCTGGGGTGACTCATTACTCCCATATCCTAGGGCGTTGAGCCAGTATGATTTATTAATCATGTGTTTGGGCGCTGAGCCCAGTATGATTCCATAATCATGTATTTTGGGCATTGAGCTTCAGGATGATGCATTGATCATTTTTCTAGGGAAATTGGCCACATATGACACTGTAGTCATTTATATGAATGATATGCATGGATGAGTAGGGTTATTACTGCTAGGAATTCTTATTATGATTTGATATATGTTATTAACTGCTTATGAGCATGTTTAAGTTTTCTTGCTGAGCCTTGGCTCACGGGTGCTATATGGTGCAAGTAAAGGGAAAAGAAAGATGGATCATCCTTGTGTTGGAGAGCTTATGTAACGATGTGTACTTCTGAGCCCAGTATGATTCCATAATCATGTATTTTGGGCATTGAGCTTCAGGATGATGCATTGATAATTTATCTAGGGAAATTGGCCCTATATGACACTGTAGTCATTTATACGAATGATATGCATGCATGAGTAGGGTTATTACTGCTAGGCATTCTTATTATGATTTGGAAATGTGTTATTAACTGCTTATGAGCATGTTTAAGTTTTCTTGTTGAGCCTTGGCTCACAGGTGCTATATGGTGCAAGTAAAGGGAAAAGAAAGATGGATCGTCCTTGAGTTGGAGAGCGTATGTAACGATGTGTACTTGTGTGGTTGCTCGACCACCACGACTGAGGGTTTAAAGAAGAACTAGGGTCAAACCCTATTTTGTTGCTTAGGTCGGCAAGTTGCAACTCTTTTTTTTGTAATTAACCTTTTAAATGTATTTTGGGATCCCATGTATACTGTAAACACTTTAGTGAAACGTTTGTATCTTTGACCAAAAATTTTAACCTTAAACCGTTAATCACGTTTAGTTACATGGTTATGACCAAATGAATCGTTTAGCGAGTTGAACACTATTGAAAACACACAGTGTAACGGTCCCTTAGTAGTAGGGCGTTACAACTTGGTATCAGAGCCTGCCAAGGTTAAGGGTTCCTGAAGACAAGCTGGGCATGTACACTCATCACTAAAGACAAGCTCAACTTAGGGTATGGTGACTATTTATGTGGTTATGTGTTTAACTGCTTAAGTAAGATATAAATGCTTTACCTGCATGCCTTATTAGGAAGCATGAGATTCTGATAGGGCCTGGCCTTTGACTATTGATATGATAATGTGATTACCTACTCAGTGAATATAAGAATGTGTTGTCTACATGCTAGAGTTAAGAGCATGAGACTCTGTTGGCAAGAGCAGGGGTTATTGATTGATGCATGAATGTTATGGGCATGTATTTTATTACTGCTGTGGTATGTGAATGTGGTGTTGTGTGATTTTTACCGTGGGGAAGGCTTTTGAATGTGCTTATCATGCTTAATGGGTCAAGTTATTGACTGCAGACTAAATCAGAGGTTATGAACCCAAGGCAGTTAATGGGACCCAGTGGTGTTTATACTAAGGCTGGGAATTACAGCCAGGGCATGAGCCCTCTGCCTTCCCCTCAGAATTGGTAGCAGGTGTTTACAGATGTGCAGTTAAGATTGAAGAGGCAAGAGGAAGAGATTAGGTGTTTAAAATAGCAGGTTCTATCAGGGAACACCTCTTCCTTTGCTATGCTAGGAGTGGCACCAGTTTTGGCTCAGCCTAGGGTTGAGAATAGATGGGAATTTCTATATGAGAGATTTCTGGAATACTACCCTTCGATTTTTTAGGGAGACCTAGATCCATTTAGAGCTTAACAATGGATGGGCTTGATCAGTTCCATCCTCGACAATATGGAGGTCGTAGGTAACGATAGGGTGATTTGTGCTGCATATGTGCTACTGGAAGATGCTCGAACATTGTGGGAAGTGGTATTCCAGACACGAGATACAACTGCGATGAATTGGAAATAATTTAGGTAGTTGTTTAATGAAAGATATTCTTGTGATGCAATTAAGACTGCTAAGACAAATGAATTTCTGAACCTGGTTCAAGGAAATACAAAAGTAACAGAGTATGTTAACAAATTCGATGGGTTGTCCAAGTTTGCTTTTGATATGGTACCCATGGATGTGGCTCGGAATGAGTGATTTATCCATGGGTTGAATCCCAGAATAGCTCAGGGCGTTAGAATCGCTCCAATACATGAGATCTCTACCTACGCTCAGGTGGTAGGGATGGCCCTTGTTGTTGAGGGCACATGAAATGAGATTTGAAGGGAGAGTGCCAGAGAGCATGGAGCTCAGGTAGTGATACCTCTGTTTATTGGATTAGGCAGGGGCAGAGGCACCAGTGATCAGAATGGAAAAGTTATCAATGTATTCGGTACCTCTGGACTAGAAAAAGGATTCTAAAGTGCTCCAATAGCCCACCAGGGAGAGGACGAGGATTTGAAACTATACCCGAAATGCGCTTGGTGTAAGAGACGCCATCTGGGGGAATGCCGAGTAAAGGCATGTTTCTTATGCGGGAAAGAACTCACCAGTTGATGTGATAAAGTTGGTTATGTCCGACTTCGATATGATCTTGGATATGGATTGGTTAGCCAAGTATAGGGCAATGTTAGATTGCAAGGAAAAGATAGTAACCCTTGGGCTTGAGGGAGTGAAACCCTTGTATTTGTTGGCACTGTGCATGGACCCCATATACTTATGACATCTGTACTCAGAGCTAGAGACCTATTGACGGGGGATGCATAAGATTCTTAGCAAGTGTGGTGGATACCAATTAGGTTGTGCCAGTGAGACCATGACAAACTAGATTAGTATACGAGTCTCTGGATGTGTTTCAAAGGGATTTGCCAGGGTTACCTCTACATAAGAGATATATTTATGGTTATGTGAGTGTCAGGGATGGAACCAATGTCTAGGGCATTGTATTGAATGGCTCCAGCAAAGCTGTAGGAACTAAAGGTTCAGTTATTGAGTAAGACGGTATTCTCCAAGAGGGATCTATGATATGGTTATTACCAGCGGAAGATCAGGGAGAAGGATAAGTAGAAGACTGTTTTTTTGTATAAGATTTTAGCGATATGAGTTTTTAGTCATGTCTTTTGGTTTGACTAATGCCCCGGTTTTTTATGGATAATATGAATGGGGTGTTCAAGATGAATTGGTTTGTGATCGTCTTTATCAACGATATTATGGTATTCTCTCAGTTAGAGATTGGCCATGGCCAAGGAACGCCTCAGAGGTCAGGAGTTTCCTTGGATGGGTAGGGTATTACATGTGTTCTGTGAAAGAGTTCTGAGTCTTCCTACATATCAGAACAAATTTATAGTATATTATGACACCTCATTGACAAAAAAGGTGATTGCCTATGCATCATGTTAGCTGAAAGATATGACCAGAACTAGAGTAGAGTTAATGGTGGGCCAGTTGGACAATATTATGCTTGAGTTTACTCTTTTAGAGAGGATTAAAAGAAAATAGTTTGGTGACCCATAAATGGGAAGGATTGGGGGTAAATGTCTTAGCTGGAATAGATAAGGATTATGCGGTGTTGGGTATGAGTTTATTAAGGTATAAGGATCAGACTTGGGATCCGATGGACACTGGGATTACATGGAAGATTTTGGATGAATCTTATACTACCCCTTATTCTCTACATCCAGGCATCATGAAGATGTACCAGGATCTAAAAGTTTTATATTGGTGGCCTGGGATGGAGAGGTACGTAACTGAGTATGTGGCAAAGTGCATGACCTGTTAGCAGGTCAAGGCAGAGTATCAGAAACCAGTAAGGTCATTACAGCCTTTGTGTATCCCAAAGTGGAAGTGGGATGACATCACGATGGATTTCGTGATGAGGTTGCCTAGGTAGTGGGCCAGTGTGATTCAGTTCGGGTTAGCATGGACCGGTGTGTGAAGTCAGCTCACTATTATTAGTGAGGATGAATAATACAGTTGACCAGTATGCAGACCTCTATGGAGAGAGATAGTACGCCATCAGAGGTAATTTAAGCTTTGAATTTCTGAGTTCTTACTCTGTTCTTGGTATTCTTGAGTCTTACAAACTTAAGAGTTTGATTATGAGTTCCTATGGGGATATTGGGTATTTGCTGTTGTTTTAATGTTGCTAAGCTATTGGGTGAACTGTTTGGATGATAATAATGTTGATTTGAGGGGCTGTGGACCCGTTGGGGTCGAATTTGGAGCTTTGAGGCTCGGAGAACACGAAGAGAAAAACCCAAAAATTTGAAATTCTAGTATCAGCGTTGTAGCGCTACAACGCTAGGCTGTCTTTTGGGGGGTTAAAGTTCTGACTATAGCATTGTAGAGCCCAATAGGTAGCGCTGTAACGCTATATAGTTTTTAGGACTTTATTTTTTGGTACTTTTTGGGGTTTTGGCCTGAGGGCTCGGGGGACGACTCCACCACCCTGTTTGGTGGGATTGGAGGTCTCGAGAGCGCAGGATTGGGTTTTGGAACTTGAACTCATTGAAACACCGTTTATGGTTGTGACTAGGTTATTGCTAGGGGCTCGGAATCGGGATCGTGCCCGAGGGTCGTTCATTGGTAACCTGTACTTGGACCAAAGGTAAGAAAACTACACCTATTATGTGACATACATGATTAGGGCTTGGCCCGAATGCTGGATATAGTTTTGATTGGGCATTGGTCCCTGTAAATGTGCATGATTATGATTATGCTTGTGATTGTTGATTAAACATGCTAAATGCTTTATATCTGGATATTTGATATGTGATGAATGCATGCTAGCATTATATGATTGAGTAAAGCATTGACTTATTAGTCAAGGGCGACAATAGCGCACTGAGCGCTGGTCATTATGGTTATGCTTAACCAGGAGCGCATCATACGCTTAATCGACCTATTGGTCGGGGAAAACTCAGCAGCAAGTACGCTGGATTAGCTCTAAAGCTAGTTATACAGATGATAGGGCAATGGACGCCGGGGTGACTTATTAGCCCCATATCTTAGGACTGGGCCCCAGCATTGGCTTATTAGTCAAGGACGGCCTTAACACAGTGAGTGCTGGTCATAAAGCATTGACTTATTAGTCAAGGATGACCTTAGCATGGTGAGTACTGGCCGTAAAGCATTGAATTATTATTCAAGGACGACCTTAGCATGGTAAGTGCTAGTCATAAAGCATTGACTTATTAGTCAAGAACGACCTTAGCACGATGAGTGCTATTCATAAAGCATTGACTTATTAGTCAAGGACGGCGTTAGCACGCTGAGTGCTATTCGTTCGCTTAAATTCGTATTTTTTCACGAAAAGCAAACATGAGATAACAAATCTAGTCTTTCAGTAAGATTTCGAATAGCTGTGCCGAATTCAAGTTGATTATGTTTCGCCTCTTCCTCGGATAAAGACGATCAAACAATTCCCAATCATGATTTCATTTGTCCCAGAAACGATACATTGGAAGAATCTTTTTGGTCTTCCAATATCAATAGGTTGATTGTTTCTCTCCTGTATCTTCCAAAAGGGCCCCAGGGTGACTCATTAGTCACATATCCTAGGGCGTTGATCTAGTATGATTTATTAATCATGTGTTTGGGATCCCATGTATACAATAAACGTTTGTATCTTTGACCAAAATTTTAACCCTAAACCATTCATCACGTTTAGTTACACGGTTATGACCAAATGACTCGTTTAGCGAGTATAGAACTATTTAAAACACACAGTTTAATGGTCCCTGAGTAGGAGGGCGTTGCACATTATATCTACGAAGATAAATTTACTCGATATAAAGCTGAATTTCATTAATATTTTACAATACTAGACGATGTGCTTCATCTAGTTCATCACGACTCACTACACCTAAAACACTACTCCGACGACATTGAATCTCAACATTATTAACTTCATTTACCTCATTCCTTTGTACACCAACCATGTATTCGGAACAAAATTCAACCGCTTCTTCTGCAATATAACATTCCACAATGCACCCTTCTGGGCGACTTCTATTTCTAACATACCCCTTAAGAATCTTCATATATTGCTCAAATGGATACATCCATCTTAAATAAATGGGACCACAAAATATCAATTCTCTAACCAAGTGAACTGTAAGATGAATCATTATATCAAAAAAAGACAGTGGGAAGTATTTCTACAGCTCACACAAGACCTCAGCAATTTCATCATGTAACTTGGGTAACTTAATAGGATCAATCACCTTACAACACAGTGACTTGAAAAACAAACATAACCTTGTGATTATCTCTTGAACTTTTTGAGGTAAGACATATCAAATTGCCACTGGTAGAAAATGTTGCATTAGAATATGATAATCATGAGATTTCATACCACTCAGAGTACAACTTTTCATGTCTACCAATGACCTTATATTTGATGAATAGCCATCTGAGAATTTTACATTAAATAGACAGGAACAGACTTCCTTTCTTTCATCTTTAGTGAAGGTGTAAGCACCATGAGGCAAGTATGTTCGTCTCTTATCTATTTTTGGAGTTAATCCTTCATGTATACCCATTGTAGCCAAGTCTTGTCTAGCCTTAATTCCGTCCTTTGTTTTCCCAGGAATATTCAACAAAGTTTCAATCAAAATATCACATACATTTCTCTCTATGTACATAACATCTAAATTATGGCGTACAAGTAAGAATTGCCAATATTCAAGCTCGAAAAAAAATAGATTTCTTTTTATAACAACTTTTTGGCTCTTCCACAACCTTAGCCTTCCCACGACCCTTCTGCTTTGTAGGTGTACAAACTTTAGGCTTACCTAACTTAAACATGATTTTAGACATCTTCTCAAGTAATTCACTCCCATTTAAAGGTTGAGGAGCCTCCTCAAACTCTTGTTCACCATTGAATGTCTTTTTCCAAGTTCGATATTTATGCATACTAATCAAGAACTTCCTATGGCCCATATAACATACTTTTCGAGAGTGTTTTAAGTATTCAGAACATGTTTTTTCTTCACAAATAGGACAAGCCTTATATCCTTTCACACTAAACCCGAATAAATTTCCATTAGCAAGAAAGTCATTGATAGTCCACAACAATACTACTTTAAGATTAAATTCTTCTTTCCTGTATGCATCATAAACCTTAACACCTTCATCCCACAAAGTTTTCAAATCATCGATTAGAGACGACAGATATACGTCATGTCATTACCAGGTTGTTTAGGTCCTAATATCAACAAAGTCAACAAGGTAAACTTTCTCTTCATGCACAACCATGGGGGTAGATTGTAAATGACAAGCATAACAAGCCAACAACTATAGTTACTACTAAGAGAAGTGTGTGGATTAATCCTGTCAGTCGAAAGACCTATACAAATATTACGAGATTCATTTAAAAAACAAGGACACTTCAAATCAACCCTCTTCCAAGCTAGGGTTTAAGCTGGCTGCCTTAATTTACCATCATTTATTCTCTCATTAACATGCCACGATAAATTTTTAGCATGTTCAACATGTCTAAACAACTGAATGAAATGAGGAATAGGAGGAAGGTACCACAAGACCTTAGCGGGTTCTCCTTCCTTGGCATCCTCACCATTTCTTTTCTTTTGCCATCGTGACTCTCCACAAGTAGGACACATTTTTGCATCTGCAAAGTCATTTCGTATACCATGCAATCATTAGGCCATGCATGAATTTTTTCATATTGCATGTCGAATGAGCATAATGTTTTCTTTACTTCATAAAATGAAGTTGGCATTTCATTACACTCTGGCAACAAATCATTCAAAAAACAAAGTAGATCATTCTTCCTTTTATCACTCCAACCATGTTTAGATTTCAAATTGTACAACCTAAGAAGTGCGAATAACTTTGTAATTTTTTTACAACAGGGGTAAATCGGTTTCTAAGCATCACTAAGTAGTGTCTCAAACTTATCTGAGTCTACTATGGATCCATAATGTTTGTCATCAATCATATCATCTAATGTATCCCAGTTCTCCTCTACTATATTCCTCCTCACTTCATTGGGTCTACTTGGCGGAGTTGGAGCGACATGAATTCTCTCCCCATGCATATACCAAACCGTGTAACTTTTGTCGATTCCATTGAAAAATAAGTGTTGTTTGATCTTACTAAGATCTGTTGACGCGATTTTTCCCCAACAGTGTATTAAGAAATAATAAGGTAGATTAGTGCTTAATAGTAAACCTTAATGGAAAATAATCAAAATTCACTCAAGAACACAGAACTTTTACGTGGTTCAGTGGTTAAAATCCACCTAGTCCACGAGTCAATATTATTGTTGTTTCTCTCTCTATTTTGGCAGAGTTTCGGTATTATAGAATTCTCCCTTTTTCCTGTTTAATATTCCTAGTATTTATAGGGGAATTTCATGGACAGGTTTGGGTTACAAAATGTCTACATTCCATACAAATAATTTCCATTTGTATTGGGATATGATTTGATCACAAAGTAAATATGTCATGTTATCTTGGATAATAAATATGACAACCTGGTCATGGATAAGTATATAAACAAATCCCGAATCTCTGGGGATCCTTTGGTATGCAGTATAAGTTATATCAGAATCACTCGAGCTGTGTATCTTCCATGGGCTTGTATTCTGACAACTATCCGACCCCGAGCTAGCGCTTTAATGACTTATCTCATTCGTAGTTCGTGGTAAAGTCAAGATGCATAACACCAGGTCTGATCATTACGAACCTCGAGCTGTCCATCTAAATAATAATCAAATATTCTACTTGATTGCTTTTTCAGCCAGTTGTACCCGAGCTGCGTGAATGAACTCGTGCTAAGATTATGGTACAACATTTTCACCCCAAGCTCCTGCTCATGTATGATATCATCATTTTCTAACCTACACGGTAGGGGCTTTTAAACTTCTGCTACATAAAAGCATGCCTGCCTACTACTCGAGTACTGGACACGTGGTGTAATGCTATTGGCGTATGTTCGGGTTTTGAGGACTGAAATAATTGTCTTGTCAACTTTTTGCCGCCATTGGTCTATTTAATATTGGCCCTTGGATCTTGAACTAACCCAATTGGATGGCCCATATTAAATTCCATAATTTACGTATGAATAGGATGACCAAATTTCAAACCTCACCACCTTTGCATTTAAAAATTTCCCTTTTATGAACTTCCAAGGTTCCCTTCTTTCCCAGAATCCCCAAAACTGTTCATCGTGCCCAGACATTCAGAAGCTTTCTAGGAGCTTCCCATTGTCAAGTCTACTCCCTCTAATCAGCAAACATATTTTCCTGTAAGTATCTCATCCCTTGGTTTAAAAAGTTTTCCCCTTTTTTTCAATGGAATTTCTGTTCTTAACTATGTTCATCCACAACACTCATTGTAGTTACTATTAGGCTATTTCTAAATGTTCATAGGGAATAGGTTTCGATTTAAGTTCAATGGGTGAGTCCAAAGATGTTTTAGAAATAAGATTTCCATAAAACTAGGGAAATTTCTGGGTAAATCTGGGTAAGCCTAATGGTGAATTGATTTAAAGAATACCCATTTGGTTTAAAATCAGATAGCTTAGGGGTTACGTTTTCTTGGGTGGTTTTTCACTAAACTTCTTCCCAAGGAAAATAGTAGCTTGACATTTCTGACACACGGATCCCTAAATATCAGGGGATCATTAGGAAACCAAGGTGCATAGCTTAGGATATCGCGTGGAATCACACGATTATCATGTGGCATCATGCGATGGGGATGAGGCTAACTTTAGCTCATATAAAAAAAATCCAGTTCGTCTGTACCCTCGCGACATAGTTATGGATCATCGTAGGTCTCCTACTAACTAGGTCATTTTGTTATTAGGTAATTTGATGGCCCCCCTAAAGGAGAAATCTGCGAGCTCATCTACCCAATGCAAAGACAAATGGAAGAAGGTCATGCCTAACTCTCCCATTCCGCACTTCGGACCGGTAGTGGAGAGAGAAATTATAATGCCCTGGATAGCCAAGATCGTTACACTGTGTGTTTATAAAGGTGCAAGACTTGCTAATCAAGTCATTTAGTTAGAAACGTGTTACTGAGACTGTAACGACCCAAAATTACTAATAAGGCTTAAGGGCCTTGATTAGTGTGCCGGGAGGGCATAATTGGAGGTTATGTGAATTAATGGTGTGAGAACACATGTTTATGAGTATTGGATAAGAATGCAGGCCCTGTTTTGTTGCTTAGGGCATAATTGTAATTTTGGCACATAAATGTGGTTATTTGTGATAAACTGTTGAGACCACATTATTATATGGATGTATGTGTTTGTAGCTTTTGGAATGAGGCGATCCTAGGGAGCAAGTCGCGAGAAAAGTCACAACAAGACCCGACACTTGACTTGGGATGAGTTAAGGGGGAATTCGGGTGTTAGGTAGTTATTTGGGTTATGGAAATAAATAATTGGAGATATATTTGAGGTTAGGAAACCTAGGTGGGAATACCGGGGAATTTTACCATTTTGCCCTCGGGAACGTTTTTGTTACCTCGAGCCTTGGGTTTAACTTAAGTAACTTAAGTAAAATAAAACAAAGGAGAGGAAATAGCTAGAATTTAGCCAACCGACTCTTCTCTTCACACTCGGCTCAACTCTCCTTTTCTCTCTCAAGGAAACCATGGAACCAAGGGAAGACTTGGTTGGAAACTCAAGAATTTGAGCTGGAGTTGTGGGGAGGATTTGTGTAGCAACCTGAAGGTTCAGACTAGGGGTTTAGGTGAGTATTGAATTTTGGTTTATCTGACTTAATTCAATAGTTTTGGCTGGGTTCTAAGACTTTTTGGATTTTGATATTGAAGATTGAACTGGGGCTAAGGCCTGGGAATTATCTCAACAACCAGTTGGTGGGCTTGCTCTTCAGCAAAGGTAAGCTTTCCATAATAGTTTAGCATATGAATTCTGGGATTTCTGGTTGTTCTAAGAGGTTTTGAGTTTTTGGGTTTCAAAGATTGAGATGTTGTTTTGATGAGTTTCTAGACTAGGTTTCTGTTGGGTTATGCTGTTGAAATCATGTTAGGATATTGGGATAATTGGATTGTGCTATTGGGATGGTTTAGGGTGGATTTGGATGAGGTTTGAATGTTACAAATGGTGGTTGTTCTGGGTTCGCAGGGCTGGGCCGCGACTCTATCCTAGAGTGTCGCGGTCCTTCGGAGCAAGGAAGAGCCAGGAAGGCTCTGAGATAAGGGAGCGCCGCGGCGCCACAGGGGCAGGGCCGCGGTGCATGTCTGTGTTCAGGGAGGCCTAGCCTCTGTTTCAGGGGCAGGATGCGGCATGGGTTGTGAGGGTCGTGGTCCTTAAGGACATTTTTGGCCTTTTGAAGTTTTTAAGCGTGGGAACCTAACCTAGGGTGCTCGGGATCCATCCCACTACCGTGTTTGATGGAATTCGATGTCCTGGAGGCTAGAACTCTATCCGGAAACCCTTATACAATTATTGATGGAATCCTTTATCATGGTTGTGACTAGGTGTACGCTTGGGCTCGGGGCAGGATCGTGCTCGGGGGTCGTCTCTCCTAATTAAAGCTCTTGAAAGTAAAGGTAAGAAAACGACACCTGTATATGTGGTTAGGATGGGACTAAGTGTCCCCTATATTTGTATGCATTGTTATGTGACTATGATAAACCATGTGAGTATGTTGGGACTAAGAGTTCCCTATAATTGTATGAATGTCATGAGGTGGTATTATGCCACTAGGACATGTGATAAAGGACCTAAGGGTGCCGAAATCAATACTTGCGCCCAGGGCGTGGCTCGGCCACTGGTAGCTGAGGACAGCTTAATAATCACTGAGCTCGGTTAAGCTGGTCAGAGTCAGTGGGTATAACATTGGGCTTGGCCTGAGCGAGCCATAGACAATGGATTAAATAGAGGGTGCGGCCCACGGGCAAAAACCCTAATTGTTATTTGACATGTACTCTATTGTTAATTGTTGTGTATGATGTGATGAGTGTTTGAAGCTAGATCATTGGTTATTGACTAGTGTGTTGCATTGAATGTATGCTATGGCTTTCTGGGTAATTGATTAATGCCTTGTTAATTATTTGGCTATGCTTTGTGAATTACTTAGCTGTTAATACTGGTTATGTTATGATGTTATGTTTTCTTGCTGGACCTCGGCTCACAGATGCTACGTGGTGCAGGAAAAGGCAAGGGTAAGATGAGTTGATCATGAGTTAGAGTGCTCTGGGGGCGAGGTGTACACTGTCAGCTGCTCGGCTGCCACGGTCAAGGGATTGTACAGGGACGGGAACCTAAAACGTGTATTTTTCCATTAGAGTGGCTTGGTTTTTATTTGTTTTGGAAATTCTGTAGTTACGTTATTTAAACCTTGATTTGGGATCCCATGTACCAAATATTTGTTTTAATGAAAATTATTCGCTTATAACCAAAATATTTTAAACCTAACCTGTTTGTGTCGTTAGATTCACATTTTTATTTAAATGACTTGATTAGCAAGTCTTGCACTATTTCAAATACACAATGTAACGGTCTTGGTTACCCAGGGCGTTACAGAGACTGTAGTTGAACTATGGTTAATAGATTTCGGTCACAGAAGTTACATTTCATATATTCAAACATTATTTTACATGGGATCCCAAAAGTAATAACGTTTAAAAGACAACTTACAAAATTTCAGGTTAAAAGTACAGCTACTAGCCACTCTAAGGGCAAAACAGACATTTAGGCTTTTCCCGTCCTGTACCACTCCTCGGCCGTGGCGGCCGATTAGCTGACTATGTACATTCAGCCCAAAGCTCTCCAACTCAAGGCTGGTCCACTTTGCCCTTGCCTTTACCTACACCACGTAGCACCCGTGAGCCAAGGCCCAGCAAGAAAACACAATAACAGAGCATAATCATCAATCAAACAATCAGATAACTCATACAGTATAATCATGTACTCAACAATCCAAAACATTCACATAATCAGGTATTCAACATACCAATTTCGTTAATTCACATTAATAACCAATTCAAATATAATAACCAGGGTCGACGCCCTTAGGTCACACCCCTATTTATCCACTTGACTCTGGCCCGCTTAAATCAAACTCAGTGATTATCAAGCTGTCCTCAGCTACCAGTGGCCGAGCTGCGCCCTGTGCGCAAATATTGATTCCGGAACTCTTAGGTCGTTTATCACATGTCCCATGGAATAATACCATCTATGACATCATACAGATTGTTATCCCCAAAAATTTGCAAAACGATGACGTGGCAATAGAAGTGACAAATGGTAAGGAATGGCTGGGTGATCTGGCTTAGGAGCGATCCGGTAGGCTGGTGAAGATTTTTGACTGACCAGTCAAGTGTCATGACCAACTAGTCATGCACTTGTCTAGCCAGTCAGGCGCTTGTCCGGCCAGTCAGGTGCTTGTCCGACAAGTCAGGTGCTTGTCTGATCGGTTAGGTGCTTGTCCGACCAGTCAAGTGTTTGGCCGACCAGTGAGGATGTGGCCGACCAGTGAAGTGTTTTTGCCCTTTAGTTTTCTTTCTGGGTGTGATGTGGACAGACTAAGCAGAACAGTGCTACGCAAAAGATCCCAGTAACGGCTTCAGCAAGAATCGGTTGTACCTACGCGGGAATCTCTCAGAGTATCCCACAAAAGTAGTGTATTGTTGTATTTTGAATATTATTATTAATTAAATGTAGTAGAATAACAAAACATCCTGATTATGGGGGACTTCATTTGTACGATCTTGAGCCTATAAATACAAGGCTCATGGCATCATAAAAGGGATTCAGATTCTAATTTTACAGAGAGAGAATATTGGTATCTTGAGAGAAATCTTGTATTCTTTTAATCTGCACTGAAGAAACTCAGTTGACTCAGGTTCATCTGATCTTGAGTGTAGATTCATAATCATAACTCTAAGTGGACTAGGCTATTACCAACGCATTGGGGCTGAACGACTATAAAAATTGTCTGTGTCGTATTTTTCTCTTGAAGGTTTTTTGTCGTTTTGACGTCTACACGTCATTGGCCAAAAACGCGGTCAACATTTTGGTGCTTTCATTGAGAGCCTAAAGAGAAAGACAGACAATCACTGTAGCATCATGGCGCCTAAGAACACCAATGTGGCCTCCAAGAAGCTAGGTTCCTCTAGAGAGCCTGCTAGATCAGAAGGTCCTGGTCCTCAAGACCATGAGACTGAGCCTAGAGTCCTGCTCGAGGACGTGACTCCGGAGGTTGAACAACTCCAGGAAGCCATGGGGGCTTTCCAGGAGGAAATGGCACAATTCAATGCCAGACAGGAGTCGTTCGCTAAAGAAATGGCTAGATAGAAGGCTGCATTTGAGCAGCAAAGACGGGAGATGGACGCTAGGAGCGAAGAGATCAGGCGACAGCAGGAAAAGGCCGATAGGCGACATCGTGAGGCTGCACTCGCTCTGGAGGTAGCTACGTAGCTGGCCCAGGCCAATGCCGAAGCTGCAGCACGAGGAGCAGCTGCCCAAGGAGCAAGGACCACGAAAGCTGGTTGAAAAAACACTGATAGACCCAATTCTCGAGGACCAAATAGAAGCGGTAGTAACCCACCTGGTCAAGAAGAAGATGGGGTCTGATCGGGCACTGCCTCAACCCAAAGGTGGAACTCTAGAAGCCCCTAAAGGAGCAACCGATCAGAGACGTCCAGATTCGGAAGTCACAAGTCAGGCAGTAAGAAAACTCCACCTGACCAGGAGCAAAATAGAGCTCCTCGAGGTAAAGAAACTTCGCACTTCAAAGACGGGCATGGTCATGATGAAGCTAATAGTCATCACACTGACCAATCGAAGGAGAAGAATGGCAACAACCAACGAGGAGGAAAAGACCGCCCAGCGTAGACAGAAAGGCCACCACTGCATCCCAACTAGTAGCGTAGTGGCAAGGAGCATGTCCCGCACGGCAAGCCTTCTGAAAAAACTCAGAGTACGGTGTTCTATCGGTTAGGGAGGCATACCTCTCAGAAGGATCTAAGAGATGTCATTACCGACAGGAGAAGGACCGTCCCTGTCGAAGGGCGAGATCCGAACCGACCTACCACTCAAGTAGAAATACTTGATGATGGTGTGTCGGATAGGAGCGCCCGACCAGGCGGTCCCGAGAATGAGTCCCAAGTAGTGGCCCCAGGCATCCAAGCCCAGCTTGATGCTCTGACAGCAGCAGTTCAAGGTCTGTCGAAACGACCTTATCAATCCAGTAGACCACAGGAGTGGCAGCCCGTTCTGTGCTCGAATTAGAGCTGTCCAGCCACTAGCGAAGTACAAAGCAGCGGTACTGCCAGTTTATACAGAAAAGGCAGATCCGATAAGGCATGTGGGGAAATTCAAAGACCAAATGGAGCTACTCGGAGTGAGTGATGACTATCGGTGCAGAGTTTTCCCCACTACATTGTCAAACACTGCCCAAGAGTGGTATTGGAAATTTAAGCCAAACTCCATCACTTCTTGGGAAAGTTTTAGGAAATAGTTTTGTAGGCAGTTCAGCGCTGCTCGGACCCCTCCATTTTATGCCAATCACTTGGCAGATATTAAATAAGGGAAATATGAATCTCTCAAAAACTACATACAAAGGTTCATGAGAGAAGCCAACCGAGCAATCGCGGTTGGAGATGAGGGGAAGATGGTGGCCATTTCTTCTGGCATAATCTATCGGAGTCCTTTGTGGGACAGTATTCATCGCAACCCAATTTCAACGTTACAACAATTTCTTGACCAGGCGGACAAATATATGAAATTTGATGACGCGATTGAGAAGGGAGACAAGGGCCTGAACAATCCGAGCGGATCAACTGATCCCCCCAAGAATGATGGAAGTGATCAAAGTGGTGGTAAGAAACGTGGAAATAACGGGTCTGACCGCCACAATGATAAGAAGCCTAAGTCGGGACCAAATGACAAGCCAACTAAGTATGAACCTCAGCTCACCAATTACACCTATCTTTCGACCAGCCGGGCGGAGATATATCTCGCAAGTCATCAGGAGGTCCCCTACCGGAAACCCCCACTCATCAAGAAGGACATGAGTAAGAGAGATTTGAATAAGTTCTGTCGTTTCCATGGAGACTATGGTCACGACACGAATGAATGCAATCATCTCAAGGACGAGATAGAATTTCTCCTTTGGTCGGGGAAATTGAAAAAATATCGAGCAGAAAAGACCCAAGGAGAGGGAAGTAACAATAATCCTGGGTTTAAGCGACAGCGGTCTCCACCCTTACAACCCGAGCCTGTGGACTTCACTCTTGACACCATATGTGGAGGTCCACATCTGGCTGGGGATAGCAACAAGGCAAGGGAAAGGTATGCTTGAACACTCCGACATGAGTTGGATGCAGCATCGATGTCCGAGGTCATGACTGTAGAGGAGCGGCCTCCGAAGAGCCCACGATACGAAAGTGAGTCCCTCACTTTCACTGAAGATGATGCACGACACGTGAGATATCCTCATAATGACCCTCTCGTCATGACAGTCCAAATAGCAAACATGAAGGTGAAGAGATGCCTCGTCGACACAGGGAGTTCTGTGAACATTATCTACAAATCATCCTTTGAAAGGATGAAACTATCTATCAATGACTTGAAGCCATGCTCTCAAGTCATTTATGGATTTACTGGAGAAGGGTTGTCACCGGCTGGAACGATCAAGTTACCAGTCACAACAGGGGATGCTCCCAAGCATGAGACAGTTATGACAGAGTTTTTGATAGTCGACTGCCCGTCCGCCTATAATGTGGTTATTGGTCGACCACTACTCTCAACCTTGCATGCAACAATCTCTATATGGAACCTTTCTATGAAGTTCCCGACCAGTGCAGGCATAGGTTGCGTCCGAGGAGACCAGAGAGAGGCTAGGGAATGTTATAATGCCTTGGTGGCTAAAGCACGAAAGGGGGCTAAAGAAAACAACATGATTATATGTGCAGATAGAGAGGATGTAGAGGAGATGGATGTCAACCAAAGCATTACAGTCGTGGCCGATCGAGAAAAAATGTTTGAAGAGTTGGGCCAAGAAAACACTCTTTGTTTAAGTGGACAACAAGCCCCATCCGGTGATGAAGTCACCAAATAGGGCGTTGCTCAAAGCGAGGGAACGGACTTTGATCCTCGCTTTGGGAATTATGAAAGTGAGGTGGGACCTACCGAGGAGTTAGAGGAGGTTCCAATAGATGAGAATGACCCGACTAGAGGGGTCAAGGTTGGAAAAAAGTTGAAGTCAGAAGAAAAAGCGCAGTTGCTAGAATTTTTGCGGAGGAATCAAGATGTCTTCTCCTGGTCTCACAAGAATATGGTGGGTATCTCACCAACTGTGATCAGCCACATGCTCAACGTGGATGAAAGCTATCCAGCAGTGCAGCAGAAGAGAAGGTTGCTTGACAAAGATCGAGCAAAGGCTCTTAAGGAGGAGGTAGAGCGGCTAAAGGAAAATAGGTTTATAAGGGAAGCATATTACCCTGCCTGGGTTTCAAACCCAGTGTTAGTGCCCAAGTCCAATGGAAAGTGGAGGACTTGTGTGGACTTTACCGACCTGAACAAAGCATGTCCAAAGGACTGTTTTCCTTTGCCAAGAATAGACTAGTTGGTGGATGCAACCTCTGTTCATGAAACGTTGTCCTTCATGGATGCTTAATCGGGGCATAACCAGATCAGTATGCACCCTCCCGAGGAGGAGCATACCAGTTTCCGAACAGACATAGGGTTGTACTGTTATAAGGTCATGCCATTCGGCTTGAAGAATGCGGGAGCCACATACCAGCGTTTAGTGAATGGTATGTTCCATGACTTAATTGGCAAGAACATGGAGGTGTACATAGATGATATGCTGGTGAAGTCAAAGGAAGCTGAAGGACATGTATGGGATTTGGAGGAATGCTTTGCAATACTGAGAAAGTACAACATGAAGTTGAATCCCCTCAAATGCTCATTTGGAGTAAGTTCGGGAAAGTTTCTTGGGTTCATTGTTAACTCGCGAGGGATTGAAGAAAATCCAGAGAAGATAAAGGCGCTCACAGAAATGAAGTCTCCAGCCAGAATTAAGGATGTGCAAAGCTTGACTGGGCGGATTGCTGCTCTAAGCAGGTTCATCTATAAATCAACGGACAAGTGTGTCCCATTTTTTAACTTGCTTAGAGGAAGCAAGAAGTTTGAATGGACGGAAGAATGTGAGCAAGCTTTTCAAAACATAAAGGAACACTTGGCTCAACCCCCTGTTCTTTCGAAGCCAGTTGATGGGGAAGACCTCTTTATTTACCTAGCCGTCACAGAGCATGTTGTTAGTGCTGCTCTAGTGCGAGAAGAAGATAAAGTGCAGCGTCCGGTGTACTACGTTAGCAAGCGACTGATAGGAGCAGAGTCCATGTATCCCATGATCGAGAAGTTGGCCTATTGCTTGGTACTTGCATCCCGCAAATTGCGACCATACTTCCAGGCACATCCCATTAAAGTCCTTACCGACCAACCCCTACGTCAAGTCTTACAGAAGCCGGAGTCATCTGGTCGGCTACTTAAATGGGCGGTTGAATTGGGCCAATTCGAAATCAAATACCAACCAAGGTCTTCTATTAAGGGACAGGCGTTGGCGAATTTTATTGCTGAATGTACTGGGATTGCTGATATTCCCGACCAGTAAGATCGTGTAACTGGGCAGAGAGATGATCTTCCTACTTGGCAACTTTTTGTTGATGGGTCATCAAACAAACATCATTCGGGAGCTGGAATTATATTAATCACGCCGGAGAAGCACTGAATTCATTGTGCATTAAGATTCAGATTTAACGCTTCAAATAATGAGGCAGAGTATGAAGCCCTCCTAGCAGGCTTGCGCTTGGCTAGAGATGTTCGTGCCCGGCTGGTTGAAGTGAACAGTGATTCCTAATTGGTGGTCTACAAAGTCTTAGGGGAATATCAAGCAAGGGGCCTACACATGATGGCGTACTTGAATAAGACCAAGGATCTGCTAGCACAATTCGAGGAGTATACTATTAAGCTGGTACCACGGGAGCAGAACTCTAACGCAGACGCTCTAGCAAAATTTGCTAGTGCGAAAGATGCTGAAACTCTGAATATAGTACCAGTGGAATACATGGTAGAGCCGAGCATTAATGAACAAGAAGCCATGCCCATCACAATAGTTGACACTTGGATGACACCCATCATTGCTTACCTTGAGCAAGGAATCCTCCCAGATAATCGTAATGAAGCAAAGAAGATTATGAGGCAAGCAGCTAGGTACATTATGATGGATGGGGTGTTGTATAAAAGAGGGACTATTTGTCTCTACTAAGGTGCATAGCACCCGACCAGTCAAAAAACTTAATGGCTGAAGTGCACGAGGGGTTCTGTGGAGATCATGATGGGGGGTAGAGTCTATCTAAAAAGATTTTGCGGCAAGGATTTTTCTGGCCTGCAATGAATGAAGATTCCATGGAGTATGTGAAGAAGTGTGATAAATGCCATAAATTTTCTAAAGTACCCAAGGCGCCTCCGAATGTCTTGAAGCAAATGCAGAGCCCATGGCCTTTTGCAGTATGGGGCATTGATCTGATCGGGAAACTACCCAAAGGGAAAGGAGGAGTACAGTTTGCAGTAGTTGCTGTGGATTATTTCACCAAGTGGACCGAATCCGAACCACTAGAACCGATCACCTCAAAGAAAGTGTTAGATTTTGCGGTTAAGAATATAATATGTTGCTATGGTCTGCCCAAGAAGATAGTCTCTGACAACGGCACTCAGTTCAATAGTGACTTATTTACCAATTTCTGCACTAGGCATGGCATCACGAAAAGTTTCTCCTCGGTAGCTCATCCGCAAGCCAATGGGAAAGTTGAAGCCATAAATAAAACTTTGAAGGATACTCTAAAAAAGCATCTGGAGCAAGTTAAGGGTGCTTGGGCGGAAGAATTACCAGAAGTCCTTTGGTCATACAGAACTACTGCCCGGACAGCAACAGGCCATACCCCTTTTTCCTTGGCATATGGATATGAGGCCATGTTGCCTGTGGAAGTAGACCCACCTTCTCATCGGAGAACCATGTACGACCAGGAGGAGAATCACCAGTTGCTAGCTGAATCTTTAGATTTCCTTGAGGAGAGACGAGAAAAAGCAAGCTTGAGAGTTGCTGCTCATCAGCAAAAGGTGGCCCGCTATTTTAATTCCAAAGTCAGAGATCGAAAGTTCCAGGTCGGAGATTTGGTCCTCAGAAAGGTGTTCATCAGAGACCCGGCGGCTGGAGTGCTAGGACCAAGCTGGGAGGGACCGTATCAAATTGAGCAAGTCTTGCCACTCGGCACTTACAAACTTGCTCGATTAAATGGAGAGCTGATCAGGAACTATTGGAATGGTGAGCACTTGAGGAAATATTATCAATATATACTGCTTACAGAGTAGTAGCTTTGTCTCAAGTGTTTAACTTGTTATTTAAGTTTGTTTGTGAACTGGCTATTTTCTAACCAGTCATGTTATTTTGAACAATTTTATTTTGTTTGAGACTCGTAATTAGACACTCTTTGTCCTTTTTTTTATGAGTAATAAAAGAGATCACGCGCAACGCGGTCGAATCTTGCTACAAATTTTGCATATGTGTTGATTATTCTTGCTTTGTCAGTGTTCAACTGTCATTACAACTTAAAACAAAAAAGGTTTTCTGAAGGAAATAACGGGCAGTGTTCAACTGGTCAGTATCCATCAGATGAATGACCAACGTTTAAGTAGTTGCATGTTTTTGCAGTGTTTAACTGCTGAAATATCCTCTGTATATTCAATGTGTTTCACGAGTAATAACTGCTCGGACAAATCCGGTCAAGTAGCAAGTGATCAAGGATTTTTCAACCATCAATCACTTGGGGGGCACATAGGGTATACTGGTATACAATTCAACACAAGCAATAAGAACACGAGCAAAGATATTTGTTTTCAGGATGACTTGTAAATCTTTGAAGTCAAAAAGGCCATTAAGCTAACTTGTTTTACAAAGCTTAATTAACTTGGAATTATTTCAAAATTTTAAGTTAAGAACAACTATTCGTGTGTAAATAAAACGCTATGCTCATAAAATGTTAGAGCAATAAGAATGTGAGAAAGCATGCTTAGTAGTAACTTATGAAATGTTTATAATTTCTAAGTTAGAAAACTAAGTACTCATATGAAAATATAAGGCATCTATTTAATAAAACTTTTAAAAGACTCAAGTCTAAAAAAGTGAAGTGTTCATGCCAATAGCTCGGCCATACGAGAAAAAGTACAGTAGCAAAATAGAAAATAAATGTCTACTAGTATGCTAAGGAGTCAGCTGGTTGGATGGAGGCTCACTGGTCGGCTAGGGGGCTCCCTGGTCAGGTTGTCACTCAGGTTGATCAACACCTTCCTCAGCATCAGTGGCTTCTTCCGGTCGGAACGATAGTATGGGGGAAAAAGGTGTGGTACCAGCAGGATAAGCTGCCTCCTCAGCAGCCTTTGCCTCGCATTTGGCAAGCTCTTCTGCCTTGGCCTCCTCTATGAGAAATTCGAGGTTGAGAGGTTTGTTCATCTTCCACACCTGGTAAAAGCAATTGAAACAAATATTCTCGTAGCAAGCGAGATCGGCTTCTTTCTCTCACTTTAGCTCCTCGTTCTCATGAGTCAATTTCTCTAGCTAATCAGTCAACGACTTGTTGATTTGAGTTTTTTTTTTGTTTTCATCAGCCAGCCCCCTAAGAGACTCATTCCACTCAGCCACGGTCTTCTCTGCCTACTCCACCTTGGATTTGAGATCTTTTTCCGAGGAAGTTAAAGTCTCCACTTTAGTTTGGGCGTCCACTATTTGATCATTTAAGACCTTGATCAATTCCTTGTAGTCTACTGCTCAATGTTGAGCGTGGCTGATAGTGATAAGCGACTGCATGGAAAACAGGAAGTTACTACAAGTAAAAATGATTAATAACAAACTGTCTTGTGATAAAATACTTACATTCATCAGCTAAGGGAGCCTTCTTTGCAAGACGACTTCAACACTAAGTCGAGGCAAGGATTCAAAGCTTTGAATTGTTGAAGCATCATGAAGGGTTTGGTCGAGCAATTCCTTCCCAATGTTACCAGCAGTGCGAAGGGGCTCACTTAAGCCAGTCAGGCGAGTGGGGGTTAGGCTCGCAGAGGGAGAAATCGACGAAGGGGTCAGCTGCAGAATTGTAATCGACTCCTCGGGTTGTCTTCCTTGGCTGGTCGGGGTTGTCCTTGGAACTTTGCTTGGGGGGTTTGAGCCACTTCCCTCCCCAGATTTCTTCTTTCGGGCAAGAGTGGTGTTAAATTGCCTGAACATCTCTGAATCTGCAAAAGAGTAAACACAAGATTTGTTCGTAAAAAGTAGAGCAATATGTAGATAAATACTTTACAACTACCAGACAACTCTATAAATCCCATATAACCAAGTTATTTAAAATCAAACATAACACTATGACTACTAGACCTGAGTTTAGGATTTGGTCAAGGAAGTCATCCTCTTCATCAGATGATGAGCTTAAGTCTCTATGAAGTTGGATGGTCTTTCCTTTCCCAGGTTGTGTGGGAATGACACGTTTGCGTTGGTCCACTGGTAGGGGTTCCCTAATGATATGGTCACTGGTATGTCAGCGTTGGACTGGTCAGTTGCATTTGCTTCCTTAGTGGTACTTTCTACTATGATGTTCTAATTACTTGGTAACAGCCCCACCATCTGAAGATTATCCACGATAATCAACTCTTTGACATTCTTCTCCTCGGTGCACATATTAGCCAAATCTTCTGCTCGGGAACACATTTCCTTGGTAGGCAAGGGCTGGTGAAATGGACCCGCATGTGTAAAGGCTAAGTTGTTGGCTTTGATATCTGAAGTAAGAAAATACTCTTTATAGTATTTTCCAGGATTTGACTTATGAGCGATACCATGGAGGTATTTAATCCCTTTATGCCTGTGGAAGAGGTGGAAAAAACTTGTATTCTTGTGGCTTGGGTTAGTCCTGAAGTCGAAGAGATAGTGCACTTCATGAGGAGTGGGTGGATCCCAACCTTGCAGGAAGTAAAGGATGTATAGAGCAGACAACGCCTGAATCCCATTGGGAGCAATCTGGAAGGGAGAGACGTTGAAGTAGTCCGCTACTGACCGAAAGAAAGAATGCAGTGGGATGGTAGCTCCTGCGTATATGTGGTGCCTGGACCAGGCACAGTAAGGTCCACCAGGCTTGTTGGCTCTCTGATGAGGGCGTGGACATATCACGTTAACCCCTCTCAGGCCTGAGGCTTGAATATGTTTGTCAAACATGTCGGGGTTAAGTTTGGAGGGTTTGGCTATAAACCAAGAAGGTGTTTCTTCTCCGTCTTTTCTTGGATTTTGAACGGATAATTGTTGAATCTTGGTGGTAAATTTATGAACGATTTTTCTCCGAGCCTTGCTGGGCTTTTGTGTCTGGCGAGGCGGTCTTGAAGAAGCCAAAGTTCAGACTTCACTGCGTTCCACTACTTTCTGTGCCGCTCTGCGAGCCACCTGAGGGTCCTGGTCCTGAGGAAGTCTGTTAGATTTCTTTACCCTCATTTCTGAATGTTCAGCCTGCTGATTGAGAAACTGTTCTTCATGGAGGAAATATAAGGCTGATCGGGGGAGGATCTTTTTAAGACGGCGAAGGCGATCTTCGGGGGTGCGACTGCTAGGAGATTTCGATGAAGAATCGCTGCTTTGAGGAGTATCGCTTGATTGCGGGATGGAAGTGTCAGAATTTGTATGGTTATCACCTCCCCTATAGTCGAAGTGATTCATCTACAAAAAATAAATACGGGGAGGTGAGTAACCAAACAAGCATAAATCAATTATTTCAGCAGAAAAATATTTATTTTTATTACTTAGATAAATATTCATCTAAGTGGTGAAAATATAATGTGCATAAGGGAAAAAAGAACTTTTGTGCCTAAAAGTGCTTAAAGTGCCGAGGAGTTAAGCCTGCTGTCTAATCGGATGGCGTGTGGTGCCTGAGCAGCTGAGCGTACCATCCGAACAGTTGTGTGCGCATTCGAGCAGTTGGCTTCTTGTGTGGTTTCCGAGCGGAGGCGTGTGTGCACCCGAGGAGCCCAGCAGCACGCGCGTCTAGTTCCGAGTGGATGGCTCAGGTCGAGTAGCTGTCTTGTGTCTAAGGGCCACGAAGCGTGTGCGCACCTGAGGAGCCCAGCAGGCATGCATGGTGACCAATCGGTGCCCTGTGGTTACGCTGATGCATCCGAGGAGCCAGGGTGCGTCCGAAGAGAAGACGCGGGGCAACCCATCGGATGGTAGACCAGCCAGCGCGTGTCCGAGGGGCAGGTGTGAGGCACCTCGATCGGATGGGTGTTGGTCTGAGTGGCTGTTGAAGGGTCCGATTGGTGGGAGAATAACTCAAACCAAATGAGAGCTTGGAAAAGGCATGCCCAATTGGTTTAAAGGCATGCCCGAATACTCAAAGGAAAAACGGCGACGGCCGATCGGCCACAAACATTTTTCCCTAAACCCATTTTGAAAAAACCTAAATCCCATAGAGCACAAACACTTTTCCTCACTCAAAATACACAACAACAAGATCAAAATGGGGGATTTGAAAGGTTCCAAAAGTTCTAAAGACCCTATCTATCATCAAATACCCATAAACCCATATATGTAATTTAGGTTGAAAAATTCATTTTTCTTTAAATTTCCATGAAATTGAAGACAAAATTGAGTTACCCATAGCCTAAACAACATCAAAACTGCCACAATACACATTATATATCAAAGATTCATACACAAGTTCAAGGGAAAATTTCTTATGGGGGTTCCGGCCTACACATATTTTTTCTTAAGCTTTGAGAAAAAAAACACATAAATGGAGATGAGGAAGAGGACTTACCCAAATATATCTTGAAGGGGTTTTGATTTCTTGAAGAACCCTTGAATTTGCGTGAGGAAATTGGAGCTTTTTCTTGAAAGCCTTGAAGATTTTCGGCCAAGAGAAGAGTCTTTGGGAGTGCACGGCTAAGGAAAAAAAAAATGAGGGAGATGGGGAGCTTTTTGCTTATGAGATTATGAGCGCTTGTGGGTCTATTTAAAGAGAAAAAGTGGAAATTGTCACTTATTCTTAGACTCTTGGAATTCCCTTGGGTATATTTTCTCCCCATGATTGGGAGCAGTTAATTCCAGTGATCGTGGTCTGCTGTGGCGTCGTGGTTTGTTGCTTAGGCGGGAAGATGTACAGTTAGATTTTTTATTATTGTGCCGTCACCAGTGGAGAAATTTTTTTATTATGTGAGTATATCATATAATAAACTTGGGGGGCAAATGTTATCCCCAAAATTTTGAAAACGATGACGTGCCAATAGAAGTGACAAATGGCAAGGAATGGCTGGGTGATCTGGCTTAGGAGCGATCCGGTAGGCCGGTGAAGATTTTTGACTGACCAATCAAGTGTCATGACCGACCAGTCATGTGCTTGACCGACCAATCATGCACTTGACCGACCAGTCATTCGCTTGTCCGGCTAGTCAGGTGCTTGTCCGGCCAGTCAGGTGCTTGCTTGTCCGACCAGTCAAGTGTTTGGCCGACCGGACATGTGTTTGACCGACCAGTCACTTGTCTTGGCCGACCAGTGAGGATGTGGCCGACCAGTGAAGTGATTTCGCCCTTCAGTTTTCCTTCTGGGTGTGATGTGGAAAGACTAAGCAGAACAGTGCTACGCAAAAGATCCCAGTAACGGCTTCAGCAAGAATCGATCGTACCTACGCGGGAATCTCTCAGATTATCCCACAAAAGTAGTGTATTGTTGTATTTGTAATATTATTATTAATTAAATGTAGTAGAATAACAAAACATCTCGATTATGGGGGACTTCATTTGTACGATCCTGAGCCTATTGATACAAGGCTCATGGCATCATAAAAGGGATTCAGATTCTAATTTTCCAGAGAGAGAATATTGGTATCTTGAGAGAAATCTTGTATTCTTTTAATCTGCACTAAAGAAACTCAGTTGACTCAGGTTCATCTAATCTTGAGTGTAGATTCACAATCATAACTCTAAGTGGACTAGGCTATTACCAACGCATTGTGGCTGAACCACTATAAAAATTGTCTGTGTCGTATTTTTCTCTTGAAGGTTTTTTGTTGTTTTGACGTCTACACGTCGTTGGCCAAAAACGCGATCAACACAGATATAGGGTGCTCTTAGTTCCAATACAATCACATAACCGGGTGCAGTTTTCTTACCTTTGCTTCTGTTAGCTTTAATAAATGAAATCGACCCTCAAGCGCTATCCCTTCCGAGCCCTAGCGTACACCTAGTCACAGCCATAGATCAAAATGATCACCATACTTAAATTCCAAAACCTAGCCTCAGTTACAATCCTGAGCCCTCGAGAAGCCCTAATTTCTCCAAACGGGGTGGGGGAATCAAACCCCGAGCCCCCGGGCAAAAACCCTAGGAAATAACTCAAAAACCCCCTTCTGGAAGCAAGGTAGCGCTACAGCGCCATAAAGAGGGCGCTATAGCGCTACAAACAGAGCCAACAGGCGCCCAGACACCCAAGCCTAGCGTTGTAGCGCACTAAGGCTAGCGCTACAATGCTAGTCATAGCCAGAGAACACCCTGATTTTCCCCTTCGAACTTCCTCGAGCCAAAACCCTCTAAAATCCTTCCAAACCTCATCCAAATAACAAAATAAGCCTACCATCATCTATAACTCACCCATATGACCCAACCATATGAAACTTAAGCACATGCACCCCAAAATAAAGAAACCACCATGATTGAGCTTGAAGCTCAAAATCTCAACAGAAAACAACAGATACTTCAGAACTTTAAAGCTAGAATTTCATACCTTCAAAGGAGAATTTCGACCTAGGTTATCTTCCACACGTCCTCAGCTTTCAACTCCTCAAATCCTCAGGCTTAACTCCCTTAATTGGGTGACTAATTCCTGTTGAATCCTCAAACTTGACCAAGGTCCCAAGTGTGAAGCCTTAGCCTAAAGTTCCTCTGAATTTTCAGCTCAAATTCCAAAAGAAAGGGTGACAAAATGGTAAATCGAGAGAGAAGAAAGAGTAAGCTTTTAGGTGTTCTATTTTTCTTTCTTTCCTCCTTTTTCTTTTGTCTCTTTCCTTCCTTTCTTTCAGCTTCTACTATACTCTAAACATTCCACTAAGTCATAAAGGCAGAAATAACTCTTATCCCTTATAAACCAAATGACCATAATACCCTCCCATTAAATCAAAGCCCTTAATCCTTCCAAGGGCATTTTGGTCATTTGTTCCCAATTCTTGCTAATTCCTCGAGTGTCTCTAATATTTACCACTTACATCCTGACACCTAACTAATCACCAATTATATTCCTCAACATCAAATAATCTCCAATTTACTTCCCAAATTCCCAGAAATACCCCTGGACTCCCACGAGCCGGGTATAAATCCTCGCCATGACTTTTCCGCTAAACCACTCAATAGGATCGCCTCGAGTCACAAGCTACAAATATATCCACATAATAATGTGGTCTCAACAATTTATCACAAATATTTACATTTATGCCTTCAATGGGCCAAAATTACGAATATGCCCTTATAACCTAATCAGGGCCTACATGCATACTAGTACATAGAATCATACATCACATATATCCAAATAATCATATACGCATGCTTATCACATAATCATGCATTTAATCATTTAAATCATACATAATCCATTTATTCCCTCCCGACACACTAATCAAGGCCCTTAAGCCTTATTAGTAATTTTGGGTCGTTACAGAAATTCCCGTCGACCCCAACGCGTTCTTCGAGGCCGAGCATATCATCTCAAAGATCATGACTTAGGGGAAGGTGAATAAGATTATGTTGAGCCACGACATAGAGATTGGAGTTGGGACTCTCCTCGTTCGACCTGCGTTCGAAGGGGAACGGAGCTGTGGCCCTTTCCAAGACGACTACGCGGCTTGGAGTGATGAGCACCTGAAGGTTGGGGCCTTCCTTCCCCTGGACCAATATTTCGTAGATTTCTTAAACTACGTAAAACTGGATCCTTTTCAGCTCCCCCCAAATTCATATAGACTTTTGGCCGGGCTGAAATATATGTTCTTGAAACATAAGCGGGAGGTCCCCACCCCGGCAGACATATAATACTTCTTCTGCCTCAAGGCAAGCCCCGACCAGAGGGGACGTGGTGACGGGTTCTACTACCTTACGTGGTTTCCAAACTCCATTTGTCATTGATCTCCCCAACCATCCAATGATTATAAAGACTTATTCTTTATGTCAAATGGCTTTAGAAATTGCGAACAATGTTACTTCAAGCGACCTCGTAAGTCTTCCATCCTTGTAAATCCAGCTTGAGAACTTTTTGTTTCTTTTTATTTACCCAAAAAATATTTATCTGATGATGTGGCAGAATTAACAAACACGTAGGATACACGTGACCGTTTTAGTGAGTACAATCTGTTCGACCATCGACCAAAAGAGAGTTCAATCAGCAGACGTCATATATTATGAGCGACCAGTCTCGTCGCAGTATTTCAGATATTTCCTACTGATATGTAATTTTGCAATTATGTAATAATTGTGATTTCCATTTTTATTTAGATATGCCTATATTAAATGTAATTAAGGCCCATCGGCCCAAGTAGAACTCCTTGAGCCTATAAATAAGACTCAAAGGGCTCAAGAGATGGGACTTTTACTTTGGAGAATTTTGAGAGAGAATTATAGTGTTTTTATCCGCCAAAATTGTATTCATCCTGAGGCTTGTGAAACTTGTGAACCTTAGTTCATTGGTCACAGTTTTTGGGATTCTACATTAATAAGAACACTAAGTGGACGTAGGTTATTACGATCTCTGGGGCCGAACCACCATAAATATTTGGTGTCATTTATCTTTTTATCTTTTTATCTTGAATTCATCTTGTTTTTGTCGTTTTACTTGACTCTGTGTCGTTGACCAAATCAAGGGTCAACATTTTGGTGCTTTCATTGAGAGCTGAACTCAAGACCTCCAAGAAGATCAAATGGCGAAAACAGCTAGAAAGATTGGACAAACTTCTAGTACTGCACCAACCCAACCTCCTCTGTAAAATGTGGCTGAGGTTGAGCCACAAGTGGAATTTGAAGAGGAGGAAATGGATTCTGAGACTTTGAAGATGACTCTGATTGTGTTACAGGAGGAATTAGCCAATCTGAGGGCTAATAAAAAAAATGTGGCTGAATCGATGGCGAAGCAGCAGAGAGAGATTGATAGGCAATGCCAAGAATTGAATGAACGGCAGGCTGACATGGACCGCAAGTAGAGGGACACCACTACCGCTTTGGAGGCAGCCATTCAGTTGGCCTGTGGACAGCCTGCACCGGGTTCCCAACCGAATCAGCCACCTAGTGCTCAACCACAACAAGGTCCACATTCAGATCATCCCCAACATCACTATACTCCACCTCAACTGGAAAACCCTCAGATAGGCCGTTTCAGGATCCTGAGCAGCAACCACCCTCTCACGCTGGTCGAGATAATCCCCAACAGCAAAGGCGGAATAGGGCTGGACAGCCTCCTCGAAGTCCTAGACGCCAGACTATTGAGGAGCCAAACCCACTGAGCAGGGGAAAATTCCCTTCTTCAAGTAGAAGGTAGGTTGAATCAGGCTCTGCGGTCAGGGATCCTCCTCGACATAATAATTCCCGAGGACCCACCGACCAACGCAGGCCTCCACCTATCGGTCGGGACATCCCAGCAAGAGGAGGGGAAACAGTGCGAGTAGCAGGTCGCACCGTAGTGGGTCACACTTTAAGGATGGCCATGACTATAATGAGGCGGATTCTGGCAGAGGAACTGCTGGTCGACAACAAGGAGAAAGGGGTGGAGAACAGAACCCTCCACCAAGAGAGAACCGACCGACGAGCCTAGACAGCTGGGGGGCAGCCTAGACAGCCCAACGTCTTAGATCGGCTGGGCATGAGCGAACAAAGGCATAGGAATGAGGATCTGAGGGATATTCTCAATGACAGAAGAGAAGGACACGATGAGTATGCCCCTCCAGCACCAGTCACTCCAATAGAACCAGACGTTGTGTAGGCCTAGCTCGATGCATTGAATCAGGCTGTCCAGCAACTAGTGAGAAGCCGGACATCCCACATCGAATATGACCGGAGAAGAGGCACTCCAATTATGCAAGGAATAGCAATGGTCGAGACCCCAAGCAAATTTAAGATGCCGGTCTTGCACAACTTCACTAGATTAGAAGACCCTGTATCTCACATGAACAAATTCAAGATACAGATGGACATCCAAAAGCTGCAGACGACGCTCGGTGCAGAATCTTTCCAACCACCTTGTCTGAAACTGCTCAGGAGTGGTTTTTCAAATTCCCTCCAGCCAGCATAGTGTCTTGGGAAATGTTCGTGAAGGAATTTTACAGACAACTTTATGCTGGTCGAGTACATCCGACCGAGGCCAATCAGCTGGTCAAGATATGCCAAAAGGAGGGAGAAACTTTGAAGGGGTATGTCCAACGTTTCATGCGGGTCGCTGCTGGGGCTAAGATTGTTGGCGATGAAGGAAAGATGATGGCACTTACTGTTGGAGTACGACGCCATTCATCCCTTTGGAACAGTTTGCGGAAGAATGGGATCAAGAGCACCCAAGAATTTTTGGACTGAGTAGATAGGTACATCAAGCTCGAGGAGGCCATTGCCAACGAAGGGAAGTTGCCCACAGACGACCAAGGCCCAAAAGAAGATCCCACCAAAGCTGCCAATGGGTTTGGGAAACCCAATGGAAACAGCAAAAATAATGTGAAAACGGAGGAAAATGGGCGAATCACGAGCCATCAACATCTGAGAACAAGCACCCTAAAGGTAATAGATATGAGCTGAGGTTCACATATTATATGGCCCTAGTCGATAGCAGAGTAGAAGTGTATCAGGCCACTCACACAACTGTTCCCTTCAGACGACCAACCCTAATCAGAAAAGATATCTCCAAGAGAGATACAACCAAGTTTTGTCATTTTCATAACGACTATGGTCATGACACCAATGAGTACAACCAGTTCAAGGATGAGATTGAGTTCTTTATTAGACAAGGACACCTAAAGAGGTATGTGCAAGCGGCTGGAGGTTCTCAGCGAGATATTCAAGGAGGCAACGAGTAAGCACTTGTACGCCAGTGCTCGCCCCCTTTACAGCCAGCTCCAATTGCTGGTACATTGCTGACCATTTGTGGTGGCCCACACCTGGCAGGTGATAGTGGGAAGGCAACAGAAAGGTACGCATGTCACGACTAGGACATTGAAATGCTAAACGTAGAGGAGCAAACTGCCAAAAATGCTCGAGCAGAGGAAGAATCGATAAATTTCTCTAAGCTTGGCGCTCATCATGTTTGATTTCCACATTCAGATCCTCTGGTCGTGGATGCTAGATTGCTAATATGATGGTCAAGCGAGTATTGGTAGATATAGGAAGCTCAGTCAACATTTTGTATAAATCTTCGCTGGAGAGAATGAAGTTATCAGTGAAATATTTGGAGCCATGCTACCAAACCATTTACGGTTTTTCTGGCGAAGGGCTCACACCAATGGGGTCGATCAGGCTTTCGGTCACAGCAGGAGTGGCACCTGCGAACAGGACATTACTTGCTACTTTCATAGTAGTCGATTGTCCTTCAGCATATAATGTTGTGATTGGAAGGCCTATTCTAGTCGATCTACGAGTTGTGACCTCGGTCTGGAACTTGGCCATGAAGTTTCCAACCGACCCAGGAGTGGGATACATGTTTGGAAACTAGCGTGAAGAGCGGGAATGTTATAATTCCTGAATTACCAAGGCAAAAAGAGGCAGATCAGGGGAAAAAGTCAAAAAATGGTTGCTGTTAGGAAATGAAGTGCAAGCCCAATCAGGTTGCCCAAAGTGAGGATGGAGACTTAGATCCTCGCTTTGGGAATTTTGAAGAAAATGTGGGACCCATGGAGGACCTCGAGGAGGTCCAACTAGAAGAGGCAGATCCGACCAGGGTTGTGAAAGTCGGTAAAAACTTAGAGACAACAATAAAGAAAAATATGGTGGAATTTTTGAAGGAGAACTAGGAGGTGTTTGCCTGGTCCCATAAATATATGGTTGGGATTGACCCAGTAGTTATCAGCCACATCTTAAATATAGACAAAAAATTTCCACCAGTGCAACAAAAAAGGAGGCTGCTCGACAAAGATAGATCGAAGGCATTAAAGGATGAAGTCGAGAAGCTAAAGGAGAACAGATTCATCAGGATAGCGTTTTATCCATCTTGGATCTCTAATCCTGTACTAGTTCCCAAGCTGAATGACCAGTGGAGGACGTGCATGGATTTCACAGACCTCAATAAAGGCTGCCTAAAAGATTGTTTCCCACTCCCTAGGATTTAGCAGTTGGTCGATGCTACATCAAGGCATGAGATTTTATCATTCATGGATGCATACTCTGGGTACAATCAAATCAGTATGCATCCACCTGATGAGGATCACACTAGCTTTTGAACAGATACAGGGCTTTACTGTTACAAAGTAATGCCTTTCGGTTTGAAAAATGCTGGTGCGACTTACCAGCGACTGGTCAATCATATGTTCAAAGAACTGATCGGTGTTAACATGGAGGTATATGTTGATGACATGCTAGTCAAGTCAAAGAAGGAAGAAGAGCACATCGGGGACCTTGGAGAATGCTTCAACATCTTGAACAAATATCAGATGAAGTTAAATCCCCTCAAGTGTTCATCTGGTGTTGGATCAGGAAATTTTTTGGAATTCATAGTAAACTCGTGAGGTATTGAAGCTAATCCTGAAAAGATCAAGGCCCTGATCGAGATGCAATCACCCGCTAAGATTAAAGATCTTCAAAGCCTAACTGAGAGGATTGCCACTTTGAGTAGATTCATTTTTAAGTCAACGGACAAGTGCGTTCCATTTTTCAATCTACTCAGGGGCAACAAGAAGTTCGAGTGGACAGAAGAGTGCGAGGAGGATTTTCAGACGCCAAAGTGTCATATGTCACAACCATCGATCTTATCCAAACTGGTCAAAAAAGAAACTTTGTTCATCTACTTGGCAGTCACAGAGTATGCTGCTAGCGCAGTTTTGATCAGAGAGGAGGACCGTGTCCAAAAAGTTGTGTACTATGTAAGCAAGAGGTTAGTAGGACCAGAATTGCAATATTCGCCCATTGAGAAGTTAGCCTATTGCTTGATTCTAGCCTCCAAAATGCGCGACCATACTTTCAAGCTCACCCCATCGTGGTACTCACCAATCAGCCATTACAGCAAGTCCTACAGAAACCAGAAGCCGGTCGATTATTAAAATGGGCAGTCGAACTTGGGAAGTTTGATATTTCCTATTCTCCACGAGCAGTTGTGAAGGAACAGGCTCTAGCAGAATTTGTCACGAAATTCACTGGAATCCAAGATATCGAACCGATGGAGGATACTGGACTCCAAAGTCACATTTCTTCTTGGAAGCTATACGTAGATGGCTCTTCCAATGAGCACAATGCTGGAGCAGGACTGATCTTTTTTACCCCAGAAGGGCATCAGTTCCATAGCGCAATCAAATTTGACTTTACAGCGTCCAATAATGAAGCTGAATACAAAGCTCTGCTCGCAGGATTAAGATTATCCAAGGACATGGATATAAAGTCAATTGAGATCTACAGTGACTCCCAGCTAGTGGTTAATCAAATTATAGGAGAATATCAAGCTCGAGGTCTCAAGATTATTGCTTATTTAAATAAGGCCAAGGACTTATTAGCATAGTTCGAAAAGTATACTCTCCTACAGGTACCTCGGGATCAGAACTCAAATGCCAATGCCTTGGCTAAGTTGTCAAGTGCAAAGGACGCTGACACCTTGAACATAGTATCGGTTGAGCATTTGTCAGCACCAAGCATTCGAACAGAGGAGTCTTCACTGGTGATCCTAGCGACAAAAACATGGATGACACCCTTCATTAGATACCTTGAGCAAGGAGTGTTGCTAGTGGAAAAAAAAACAAATCAAGGACCCTCTAGAGGTAGTCAGCTCGGTTCGTTCTGGTCGACGGAATTTTATACAGAAGAGGGTACTCAATGTCGCTGTTAAGATGTGTTTCTAAAGAAAAAGCCAAGGAACTTATGCAAGAAGTTCATGAAGGTTTCTGCGGAGATCACGCTGGGAGGCAGGGTTTTTCAAAAAAGATCCTAAGGCAGGGATACTTCTGGCCAACCATGAATGATGACTCTATGGACTTTGTTCGGAAATGTGACAAGTGTCAAAGATTCTCCAAAATACCTCGAGCAGCCCCAAATGAGCTCAAACAGATGCAAAGCCCGTGGCCATTCGTAGTATGGGGGATTGATTTGATCGGGTCTTTACCCATAGGAAAAGGAAATGTCAAGTATGCAGTGGTTGCTGTTGACTATTTTACGAAGTAGGCCGAGTCTGAGCCACTTGCAACAATAATGACGAAGAAGGTTTTAGACTTTGTGGTCGAGAACACCATGTGTCGATATGGGTAACCAAGAAAAATTGTCTCTGATAATGGCACACAATTCGACGGTGATCTCTTCACTGATTTTTGCGAGAGGCACGAGATTATCAAAAAAATTTCATCGGTAGCTCATCCGTAAGCAAATGGACAAGTTGAAGCTGTCAACAAAACCCTGAAGGACACTCTAAAGAAAAGGCTTGAAGAAGCAAAGGGGCCATGGCCAGAACAACTACCAGAAGTGGTCGTATAGAACATCCCATCGAACAGCAATAGGCCATACTCCATTTTCTCTGGCCTATGGATATGAGGCCATGTTGCCTATTGAGTTAGACCTGCCATCACATAGAAGGTTGGCATACAATCAGAGTATTAACGATCAATTATTGATGGAGTCTTTGGACTTGGTTGATGAAAGGCGGGAGCAAGCTTAACTTTGAGTGGTAGCTTATCAGCAAAAGGTGGTTCGATATTTTAACTCTAAAGTACGAGAAAGAAGTTCAACGTGGGAGATTTGGTACTTAGAAGAGTTTTTCTTAACACATGAAATCAAGCTGCCAGAGTACTTGGCCCTAACTGGGAGGGTCCATATCAGATTGAAGAAGTCCTCCAACCAAGCACATATAAAATTGCTCGCTTGAATAGAGATATCATTCCTCGCTATTGGAATGGAGAACACCTGCGCAAGTATTATCAATAAACAATTCTTTTTAAAGAATTGGCTTGTATTAATTTCACTTTTTACAGGTTTATGAATAAGGGCTGGTCAATTTTATGACTGGTCGCTTACAAGTGTAAGATCAATTTTTGAACACTCGTACGGACACGATTTTGTCCATTTATTACGAGAAATAAAAGGAATTGTGCACAGCCAGTTATTCTTGTCAATTATTGTATTTATTACAAGTATTTTCTCATTACGTGTGTTGTTTTGCTATATCATCTATTTTTATAAGTTCGCGAGCAGTAATGTTCGAACAGGTCTTGGTCATGGAAAGTGACTGAGGACCTTAAGCTCCTCAATCACTTGGGGGGCATATAAGGTACTAAGCAAGCAAAGCATATCAACAAGCATATGTAAACACACTAGCAAAATAAGGGAAAGCATACTACGACACTTAGAGTATTTTTCAAAAAAATTGGATTTTGTAAAATGGAAATAAAGTGCTATGCTAAGTTCGGTCATGCGAGCAAATGTTATAATAAATATCAAATATTATAATGTCAAATTGAAATGTGTTACACCACGAAAAATTATTGCTCGGATGTAATTAGTAATTAAAAGGAAGCTGCCTTACGCAGGAAAAAATTGTCTTGACATCACAAATTGTGGTTCGTATGTCCCGGTTACAAATAAAAATAAATAAAATTATGGAGCAGCAGGAGGTTCTTGTTGTGATTTTTGGTCGACTATAGTCCCAGCATCCTCTTCGGAACCTTCGATGCCTGTCGCCAAAGAGATCTCAAGAGATTCCTGAGCATTCTTCTCTTCTTCCAGGCGAGCAGCACACTTGGCCAACTCAACCTGCTTCATGTGCTCTGGGAGTTAGTAAAAGTTCACCCCTGGGTTGCTCTTCCAGAATAGGTAGAAGCATTTGAACGCCGCTCCCTTGTATTTCTCCAAGTTGCGAGCATTGGTCTCCTCGAGCCGATTAGCGCGCTCCTCCAGCTCGGCAGTTTCTTTCCTGCTGATCACCAGGTCATCCTGAAGTTTGGAGGCCTCTTTAAATTTAGCACCGAAGCCTCCTTATACTTCTCATTGGCTTCAGTAATTTTAACCAATGCCTCCTGGTGTTTCCTCCGCTACTCACTCAAGCTAGCATTTTTCTCGTCGGTCGCTTTCAGCTACTTGGCATATTTGGCCTCGACCGCCTTGACCTCCTCAGAAATTTAGCCTCAAACTCCTTATCTCACCGCCAGCTATGCCCCATTGTGAGGATACCCTGCAAACATAAATAGAACAGTAAATCAGACAGGGGCAGTGAAAGAAAGTGTTGCTCAATTAGATAAAGGAGAGAAACTTACGCTGAGAATTTCACACAGGCCGCAGCTGATGACCTGCCTGTGCGGTAGTGGAGGAAGGTGTGAGAAGGCCTCCTGGCTACAACGATGCCTTAAAAGCCTTTGTAGCTTCTCATGATTAGCATTGTAGGCGACACTCAGCAGGTCGTTGTTTGAGGGTTGCCTTGCCTGCTCGGGAGGAAGGCTATTGCGAGGAGGAGGGGGAGGTGTGGTATTCCTTGAAGGAAGAGTGCGCTGATGGAGGCGCCGAAGGATCCTCTGCTCGAGCCTTCTTTTTGGAGGGTTCGCTACTGCCCTCCCCAGGATGCCGCCTGTTCGCTCTCTTTTTGCTCGGAGGAGCATCATCGTCAGTGTATAGGTCAAAGGCTTCTCCAGAAGGCATGACTGCAGGATGGAAATAAACGACCAAACAATATAATTTAAGTTATTTAGAAGAGCAAGGTAATTAGGAGAAAGGAAATTCTAAGTAATATACTCGAGCTATTATTACTAGTCGATACATTATTTATAGAACTACTGCTACACTCACTCTCTGCCTCGAAGAAGTCTGAATTTAAACTACTGATCACAAATCTAAAGTTGTCATCCCTGTCAAATAAATGACAGGGGATGGGCAAGTTATCTAAAGGTGAGAAGCCAGTACCGTTCTCGTCAGAAGACTCGAGTACAGGCTCAATGTACTCTGAAAGTTTTTGCTTGCCCTTCCCATGTCGGGCAGAGGCAGCAGCAGCCTGAGGGTTGCTGGAGGGTTCCTGGATGGTCACTCCTGTTGCTGCTTGAGGATGCCCTCTCTAGTAGCACTCCCGTAGTGGATTCCATCACTTCCTGGTAAGGTTCTAAGAGGCCGACCAGCCTCAGATTGCTCTCTGTGACCAGCTCCTTGACCTTCTTCTTGATGTCCGTCAAGCTGGCCAGTGCTGCGACCCTTATCTCCATCTCTGGAGTGGGATCTTTTCGATACCATGGACCTAGACGTAACATCAAGGTTCTAAGGATGGAGAAGAAAAACAAACTAGTAATAAATAAATGACCAATGATTGAGAAATTTACCTCCTCGAGTGAAAGCCAAGTTATCAGCGACCAGGTTCGTCGTAAGAAAGTACTCTTGGAAGTACTTTCCTACGTTGGATTTGTAGGTGATGTCGCTCAGATATGTACGAGTAGACTCTTGGTGGTAGAAATGGAAGAACCCCGTGTTGTTGTGGTTGGGGTTGGACTTGAGATCGAATAGGTAGTTGATCTCATGTGGTGTAGGCACATGCCATTTCTTATGGTTGTAAAGGATATAGAGTGCTGATAATATTCTATATCCGTTAGGGGTAATTTGAAAAGGGGTGACCTCGAAGTAATTGGCCACCCCTTGAAAAAATTCGTTCAGAGGCAAGATTGCCCTTACCTCAATGTGATACCTCGACCAGGCGCTGAAGGCACCTCCAGACACATTTTCCCTCTAGTCGGGTGAATGTTTGACTAGGGTGATCCCAGTTAGACCGTACTTCTTGAGATAATTATTCACCATCCTAGCCGATATGACGCTAGGAGGCACAACGTACCAGTTGACGTCTAGCCTAAGGTCGTTGCGAGGCCGGGCTATGGGTTGGATTTCCGATGGTGTAGTATTTATAGGTTGAGGGTTAGTTGAAGGGTCCTCGGTGCGAGGGGTAGGCTGGTTAGAAGGAGAGCTGGTTGTTTTCTTCTTTCTACGGGCAATGTATTTCACGCGACCCATATTAGGTTGACTGGTCGGAGGGTTGGTTGGTGGGTTTTGCTGTGAAAATGGGACTTTCAAAAACGACAGTGATGGTTGTTCTTGATCCTCGAATAGCAGCATGAGAAGATCATCATCAATTGGCCTCTCACCTCCCTAAGGATCGTGCATGAATATCTGAGAACAGAAAAGGGGAGATGAGAATCTACGACCAACAGATAGAAGAAAAGGAAACGTTGGGATAACGTTGCTCGTGTATAAAAGTTAAGCTTTTATACGACCAGCAGCATCCTGACGTTAACACTAAAAGTATGCGAGCAGTTTGGAAAAATAGATTAAAAAGCAAAAGTGAAAATTTTTCAGAAAAACTTTTCGACTCCGAAAACAGGCGGGAAATGCACAGATTTTTTCGAAAGCATAAAACTCAAATTTCACTTTGATTTTGGGCCCTAAAATAATATTTCTACTTTCCACATCAATTTCTAAGCCTCACTTAATGTTTTACCACTTAAAACTCTTATCCTATCATGTTTCTGTGTATGAGCCTGATTACCCCTGAATACTTTGTTGACGCGGTTCTTCGCCAACAGGTAATTAAGAAAAGAAAAGAAAGGGCTTAGTGCTTAGGTTGAACCGAAACAGGTATATGATCTTAGAAAATGAAATGGTGACTCAAAATACATTTTTTTAGTGGTTCAAAGGTTAAAATACTTCTACTCCACTAGTCAGTATTATTGCTATATACTGGGTATTTGATTATAGGGTCTTTCTTACAATCGAGAATCCAACCCCTATTAACTCCCAAGGTCTCCATATTTATAGGAGAAGGCACCTGGGAGTTGGTAAGAAGGTCATCCCGTAACCTTCTTACCTATCATGTCAATTCTGTGACATTCATGATTAATTCCTAAACCTGACACATGAGTGTGGTCAAATCAATAGGTAAGGGGATAATGGGCTGCATGGCCCAACCCAATCGTGGGTGTCTGAACACGCACGTTCACGCTGCGTGTCCGAGAAGTCAGGGATATATCAGACACGTGATGTCTGATATATGCATGTTTACCTTGCGTGGTTGACTTCATAAAAGGTCACAGCCTCCACATCTAGCTCGCACCACGAGCTGGATGCTTACCTCGACCTGCGACCTTCAGGGTCCAGACTCAGTCCTTCAGCCATCTTGGTGAACCCTTAGTTTACCTCGAGCTAAGGAGGTAGGACCTTTCGGTGGCAGCTCCGGTTTCGGGGAGGTCCACGTGGTAGTCATGATTAGGCCGTATCTCAGCTCGTTAACCAGCCCGTGGGAAAACCAGGGCGTACATACTTTTTCTCAAAAACATTCAAAAACTCGTACCCGAATACCAAAAAACTCGTGAAATTTATTTTGCATGGTAAAATAGAGACAAGGAGTTTGAACACTTACTTGGAATGCAGATTGTGTTGAAGTCACGGGTTTTGTTGCTCAAGGTTGGTCGGACACGCCTCAGATCACCGAAATTTTCTGGGCTTCTCTTGAGTATTTTTCTTCTGAGTTCTTAAGAGAGGAAGGTTTGGTAAAAGGAAAAAAATGAGAAAAGTGGTTAATTTATATTGATCGTGGCACAGTAAAAGAGGTAATGATGGGAGTAAGTTTTCAATGTGTGGGAAATCATGTTAGCCATCAAAAAGTTTTTGGGAAACTGCAACAGTCATGATTATTTACTTTTTTGAAAAGGCGCTGACAGACGTGACGGATCAGATGAAAAGTTGGTCGATTAAGTTTATTATATGCTGGTCGCAGTAAAATAAACTTGGGGGGCAAATGTTTACCCAAAAAAGATTTATCCGATGACGTGTCAGAATTAACAAGCACGTGGAATACACGTGACCGTTTTAGTGAGTACGATCTGTTCGACCATCGACCAGAAGAGAGTTCACTCAGTAGACGACATATTTTATGAGAGACCAGTCTAGTCACACTATTTCAGATATTACAAATATGTAATTTCGCATTTATGTAATAATTGTGATTTCCATTTTTATTTAGATACGCCTGTATTAAATGTAATTAAGGCCCATCGGCCCAGGTAGAACTCCTTGAGCCTATAAATAAGACTCAAAAGGCTCAAGAGATGGGACTTTTACTTTGGAGAATTTTGAGAGAGAATTATAGTGTTTTTATCTGCCAAAATTTTATTCATCCCGAGGCTTGTGAAACTCGTGAACCCTAGTTCATTGATCACAGTTTTTGGGATTCTACATTAATAAGAACACTAAGTGGATGTAGGTTATTACAATCTTTGGGGCCGAACCACTATAAATCTTTGGTGTCACTTATCTTTTTATTTTGAATTCATCTTGTTTTTGTCGTTTTACTTGACTCCATGTCATTGACCAAATCAAGGGTCAACACTTTTACATAAAATATTTTTTCTGTGCACGTCCTGATTGAATTTGCTTTTCACGCAGCCATATTTTCCAGGACGGGAAAATCTGTAACCCTCAGGGGTCAGTATGAGTAGTTGTCCAAACTTCCCCCAGTGAGAAGGGCTATCGCCAAGTTGTGAATGACATCACGATGCTGGCTTGTAAGTTGATCTGCGAGGGTCAAACACTAGCCATGAGGACCTAGGCTCCTCTTTCGGTGATCCCTGAGCTCCCCTCCTCTCAAGAGGCCTTGCCAACCACTGAGGATAAGGAGGAGGAAGAGGACGAGGTACCTCTCATGCAAAAAACGCAGGCCCTCGTAGCAGACCAGAGACCTAATCCTGACTGAGCTGCTTCTGGGGCAGCAGTCGGCCCTTCCGGCCAAGGCAACCCATACCTTTTCAAGGAATTAGATCGGGATGCTGCTAGCTTTAGGTTAAATCATTTCAACCCCAACCAGCTAGTTTGATGCCACCCCATCGTTCCGGACCGTTTGGTGTTACACTACAATGCGTGGACCATTTGGCGTTACACTACGACCATAGCTACCCCAAAGGCATCATTGTTGTTGACAATACACTGCACTTTATGTAGCCACCCAAATTTTCTAATAAGGCTTGGCACCTTGATTAGCGTGCCTGGAGGGCAATAATTGTTATATTGTATTAATATGTGAATTTAAAGAATATGTGATTAGAAGTGCATGTGGGCCCCATTTGGTTGTTAGGGGCATATTTGTAATCTTAGCCTGTTGAGGGCATAAACATAATATTTGTATATATTGTGATTGGTACCACATGTGAGTGGTGATATAATTGTGATGCACATTCCGAGACGGTCCTAGGGAGCTGTTTCGCTAAAAGTCACAACGGGGTTAAATACCTGGCTCAAGAGGAGCCTAGGGGTATTTTGGGAGTATTATAACTTGAGTATGGGAGTTATTGAGGAATGGTTAGTGGCACTTTGGTAACTTGGGTAACTATAAGTAACTCTTGAGGATAGTTGTTTTAAGTGGGAAAATGGTATTCTTGCAAGAGATTAAGGAAAAGTCTAGGGGTGCCCTTGAGGGTTAGCTAGAAACTAAGTTAGAAAGGAGGGCAATTGGGTCATTTGGCCTTAGAAGAAGATAATCTTGGCTGAGGAAAAGTCATATACGTTATTTACCCTTAGGCATAATCTGAATGTTGATGTTGGAAGTCTAGAGGAATCAAGAAGCTAGGAAAGAAAGGTGGAAGAGAGATGAATTTCTTTGAAGCTAAGGAAGGAATTCAAGACTGAATTGAGGCAACTAGAATCAAGCATAGGCCAACGATAATTCAGAGGTAAGGTTTCATATCTGATTTTTAAGTTTCCTTGCATGTTTTGAGAATTTGGGTTGAGTGCTGAAAATTGGGTTTGTGGATTAGTGATTGTGAGATTCAGTTTGGAAATCAAGGTATTCAAGCTTGGAATTGGATTTGGAGGTGGCTCAAGGACGAAACTTTGCTTAAGGTAAGAATTTCGTGTTTCTCTAAAGTGTATTTGCTGATATGGTTTAAGATTTTTGAATGGTGGTTTAAAGTTTATAAAGTGTGGTTTAAGTTTGTAGAGTTTTAAACCACTAGGTGATTTATGGATTTGATTGGATATTTGAGCTTGCAGTTGTTGTTTCTAAGTTTCCATAATGTTTATTTGGGGTTTTAGATTGATTTGGGACTTGGGAGTACCTTGGGGTTAATTTGGAAGAGTTTTGGCTCGGGAAAATGTTGGGGAAAAAACCCAGTTTTCTGGGTTCACGTATGAGCGTCGCATCCCTATTCTTTCGCGCTGCGGCGCTAGTGGGCATGGGACCATTCTGGGCGTCACGGCCCCTAAGGGGTTGTGCTGCGGTGCTAGGCCAATTTCTGGGTAGGGGAAAAATATGTTTTTGGGGTTTTGTCTCAGGGGGCTCGGGAGATGCTTTCGCTACCTTGTGGGGGGAAACAGGAGGTCCCGAAAGCATGGGATTGGTTCTGGGAGATGATTATAAATTGGTTAGTAATGAGAGTGCTATGTATGTGTTGTGACTAGGTTTTCAACGAGGCTTGGGTTAGAAGACCATGCTCGAGATTTCAGTGCTCAAGAAGCTCGGGACACAGGTAAGAAAACTGTTGTACCCATAGAATAGGGCGAGGCCCCGTAGTTGTGTTGTAGGGCACGACCCTATATGATTATATGCAGGGCATAGCCCATTGATTATGTTAATACATGTTTATGTGTTTTAGTAATTATGCTATGTATGCAATTATGTAAATGATCGGTAAGAGCCGGGAACGGTGAAGGCCGAGAACGACAAGGGTCGGGAATGGCGAAGGCCGAGAACGGCAAGGGGCCAGGAGCAGCGTTTTGCACGCGCATTGCGAGTTTTTAAAGTAATACCCTAAAGGATACCTAGGATATCCTTACGGTGTAGACCGCGAACCCAGGGCCTGGTAAAGCGCCTTGGATGGCACAACCATATATGTTTAGCCTGTTGGCGGATTTGTTATATGCTGAGTGATTGATATGCATATGCTCTCTATTTGTGTGGAGTTTTCTTGCTGGGCTTCAGCTCACGGGTGCTCTGTGGTGCAGGTAACGTGAAGGGGAAGATTGGCCAACCATGAGCACGGAGAGCGTGAGGCGACGCGTACATGTCTGGTCTGCCTGGCTGCCATGGCCAGGGGTATTTTTGGGAGATGCTTTGTACTGAATCCTATTTTGTCGTTTAGTCGACCTAAAACATATTTTGAGTTGTAAATATTTATAAACGGTATTTTTGGGATCCCTAATGCAAAACAATTATAATTTTCAATGAATGTTTACATTTTCAAATTATGTGATTTTAATATAGTTTAGTTACACTTTTGAGTTAAATGCTTGGTTAGCTAGTTAAATGCACATTTAAAACTCACTTAGTAACGACTCTAAGGTAGTAGGGCGTTGCGCTTTAGGTCGTCTATTTTCGAAGAATATGGAACCAACCTTAGGACTTGGCCGTCTCTGCTCCAAGGGCCATTTGCTCCTGGATTTAGGCAGTGTATAGACGAATCTAGCCCTGAGGAGGAACCTAAACTCCCTAGGATTTTAGAGATTGTATCCATAGATTCCCCCTCCTCTCCATTATTTCCAGAGCCGAAGGTCACAATGCTTAGCCCGGTTCATACACCTGAGCTGGAGATAGTAGATTCCTCCCCCAGCCCAGAGGGTAGGATCTTTATTTCCACGTCTTCCTTTATGCTTTTAAAGCTTCATTTATGTGAACTAACTCCTTTTGTTCTTTTTAGGCGAAGAGATGGAACAGACCGAAGCTCCTGACCTACGAACTGCTTTTCAAGCTAGGAAAACCGGCATGGGCCTTGTTGTGAAGAGGCCCAGGGTGGCGAAGAAGGCCACGCCTGCAATGGGGAACACTTCAAAATCCCCTGCCAAGAGTAAGGACACAAGCTTGCTTGGGAGCCAGCTCCGGTGGCTAATGTTGTTGCTGAGCAACTTCCTCCTCCCCCCTCTCGACATATGCCCCCACCTCCCCAAGTTATTCAAGCCGAGGCCCCCACCGTCTGAATATCAATTGATCCTCAGGACCTGGAGAGGATCCCAGAAGCCTTTTGGGTTATTATATATGAGACAGCGTCTCATATAGTGGGCCACGCCTATAAAGCTAGCGTGAGGGACCTAAGAACCATAGAGGAGTGCAGCCCAGAGAATGTCTTCGAGTCCGCCATGGGGATGAACCTCACCGTAAGTTTTTCTTCCACATTTGATGATAATTTTTTTTTTTTTGTGTTCTTCATCATATATTTTTGACTTGTTTTGTTACTTTGTAGTCCGTCTTGGCCCAATACTGTAGCATAACTTGTGATAGGGCCAGAAATGATGAGCTCCGGGCCGAGCTGGATGCTGGTAAGGAAGGTGAGCAAGCCGCCAAAGCAGCCTTAATAACTACTCAAAAGAATGAGCAAGCTGCCAAGGCTGCTCTCACCACTTCCCAAGAAAAAGAGCAGGTCTCAAAGACCGCACTTTCTGCCTCCCATGCTCAGACCGCAAAAGCGAACCATCGTGCTAAACAACTCCAGGTCGAGATTGGTGAGCTCAAATTGAAACTGCTCGAGGCCAAAGTTAAAGCCAAGGAGGAAAAAATGACATCATCATCAGCCATGGAGGAGATGTTGTACCATTGCTAGGCTTTCAACCAAGACGAGAACTTCTTTTTTATGGAGCTCAGGTTGTGGGATCCATACCTTGCTAAATTCAAGGCTCGGTTCTTGCAAGAACCCTCAGAAACTGGTGAGGCTTCTGGAGCAGCGGAGGGAGATGGCGAGGAGGTCACCTTTGCAGGGCTAGCTGGCGGGGCCCAATGATTTTATTTATGATCTTCTTTGTAATTGTCTAACAGTTTTTTTATATTAAACAATTGCCTTCAGGCTCAGTTCGAGGTTATTTCTCCTTGGTGTAATTTGTTTATTTTAGTTCAATATATATCTAACTTTTGATCCACCTGTCTTTCCTTTATTATCTTCTTATGCTTATGAATCCTTAGACTTGTACATTCGAGATTTTAGGAATCGACTTTTAGATCAAGATAGATTTTATCAAACTTGGTTATATCCAAGTTTTTATTTGTTTATTTGTGTCATACCTGTTGAGAATCAGGCCTCGAACCTGCTTATATCCAGGGTTTTTTTTAACGATTTAAACTTAGGTCGCGCTAGGTTTATTGAAAACTCGAGCTTTAAAAGGCCATTGAATAATCAATTTTTCCAAACTTCTAAGTTTTTGGACCTGGTTACGTCTTGGGTTTTAAACAAATTAAACTTAGTTCGTGCTAGGTTTATTGAAAACTCGAGCTTTAAAAAGTCGTTGAATAATCAATATTTCCAAGCTTCTAAGTTTTTGGATCTTTATCCGAGCAGGCTTAATTTTTCCAACCTCGGTTATGTGTCCCCCAAGTAACTAGAATGTATAAAAAAATTTGGTTACTTTTACAAATATGAGAATACGAGCTTGCAATAATAAGACTAGGAAATGGTTATTTTACAATCCATCTATTATTTAATTGGAATGGCTTTTATAAATAAGCTTTACATTGATGGTGGAACAATTGATAATACTTTTTCAAATGCAGAGCATTCCAGGTCTGTGGGACTAATTCTCCATTCAGTCGAGCTATCTTAAAAGTTCCCTCGCGTAAGACTTCTACAACTTGGTATGGTCCTTCCCAGTTCAGGCTCAACACACCATCCTTAGGGTCTTTATTCGCCAAAAAGAACCTTCAGAGAACCAGGTCGCCTAATCCTAGTCTACGACCCTTGACTTTTGAATTGAAATAGTGAGTGATCTTTTGTTGATAATGGGCAAGTTGTAGTAGTTACCATTGCATCGATTGGAAGCATGGCCTCGCTTCCAAAGGTCAGGGAAAAAGGAGTATGCCTCGTGGAGGTCCTGTGAGAAGTTGGTAGGCCCAAAGTACTTGCGAGAGTTGTTCAGGCCATAATCCTTTCACTTTGCCTAACCTCTTCTTCAAGCTCGCCTTAAGGGTTTTGTTTACAGCCTCGACCTGGCCATTGGCTTGTGGGTACGCTACTAACAAGAAACTCTTCGTAATGCCATATTTTCACAGAAGTCTGTGACGAGATCACTGTCAAATTGCGATCCGTTGTCCGATACGATCTTTTTAGGAAGCCCAAACCGACATACAATATTCTTCACCACGAAGTCCAAGACTCTTTTCATAGTGATAGTAGCCAGAGGCTCGACTCCCCCTTTTCCCATAGGTAGGGAACCTATTAGGTCGATTCCCCACACTGCAAATGGCCATGGGGATGAAATCACTATTAGGTCGACTAGAACAGCTCGGGCAACCATGGCGAAACGCTGGCATTTGTCACACTTCTGAACATACGAGATCGAGTCTTTTGTTAAAGTGGGCCAGAAATAGCCCTGCCTCAGTATCTTCAGTGCCAGGTTTTAACCCCAACATGATCTCCACAAAAGCCTTCATGTATTTCTTGCAAAATAGTTTTGGCTTCCTTGGGCAGAAGACATCGCAGGAGAGCCAACGAATGACCACGCCAATATAAGTTTCCATCTATTATTACGTATTGTGGAGCCTGATAAAGTATTTTTCTCGCGTCTTTTCTATCGTCAGATAACTTTCCAGCTGTGAGGTATTCCATTATGGGAGTCATCCAAGTTGGCCTTATATCGATCATTCCGACTTCTACCTTTTCTCCTGTCACACTCGGGCTCTCCAAGAACTCCACTTGTACCACATTCAATGTCTTAGCCTCTTATGTGGTAGCAAGCCATGCCAAAGCATCAGCATTAGAATTCTGCTCGTAGGGTATTTTTTCAACAGAGGTGTATTCGAATTCTGACAATTCTCCCTTTACCTTTGCTAGGTAGGCCGCCATCTTGGTACCTCGGGCATGATACTCTTGTTGGGGTTTTATGCCCTAATTAAAACCCAAATTCTTTGTAATCTTATTTTATTATCAATAAAATAATAGAAATCATTTTTTGACTTGGTCAATCACTTTGCTCGCATGTTTTATTTTCATGATTATTTGTTTAATATAAACTTCTATTAAATCCCGAGCATATAGCTAATCTTATTTATAGTGACGTAATCACAGTGGAATATAAATATGATTATATGTTCAAAAATAAGTTAGTCCTAAGATTAGTCAATGCACCGGATTTACACTGACTTGCCCATCTACGATATGATCTACTTACACATTACAGTGTTATGTTCTTTCCAGAACATTAGCAAAGTAGATAAAATCGGATGTATTTGTTACATCGGACAGGATCGATATTGACAGTTGATAAGATAAGTAAACATACCGTTATTATCTATTCTAGTCATATCATATAGTTGACCATAGGTCAATTCATTCTCAATTCTGAGTGGTTAGTATTCTAACTGATTGTATTATTTGAGTTCTTTGACTTGTTCGTTACCAGCTTACCCTACGAACTAGCCCATACTTACATCTTGGGAACTCGATAGTATAATTGAGTGGGGGTGTTAATCATAGATATGAACATCTATAGCTTCTGATGAAGAAGTGAAACGATGGTTTCCTTTTAGTTTGGTTCAAGGTGCTAAATGATAGAGATCTCATTTCAGCAATTAAATTAGTTTACTGAAATATCATTTACAAGGAACTAAGTGTTTTAAGGATAAAATACAATGAGGGGTAAAATGGTATTTTAGTCCCATCTCATTGTAGACCGTCTATAGAGGATTGAGTGACAATTATGGTTGTAACAATGGATAATTAATAGCGTATCTATATTTGTTATAGAGCGTTCTATGAATTCAAGAGTGCAATTCCGAGTCTACAGTGGAGTCACGAGGAATTAATAAGTTAGTAAATTTATTTGTTAGATTTATGATAACTTATTGGAGCTTGATTTCATAGGCCCATGGTCCCCATTGTACCTTGGATAAAATCATCTAGATAGTCTCAATTAATTAATTTAATCATCAATTAGAATTATCAAAGTTGACCAGGTCAATTTTGGATAGTTTCACAGAGTTGTGTAATTTTGAGAAGAAAAGAGAATTTATGGCAGATTTATTAATTAAGATAAATTGGTATCTAAATTAATAAATAAATTTAAATCAAGGTTCAAATTATAAATAATTAATTTGTTAAAAGATTTAAATAATGATTTAATTAATTAAATCAATAGAAAATAATACAGGCCTTGATTTTAAGTCCAATGGGCTTATAATCAAATGAGAAATTTCACGGGCCTATAGCCCATGATAATTTCAACCTATGGCTTCAAAATGGCTATTATTTTATTGATTTTTTAATTAAATTAAATGGCCTAATTGAGTCTATAAAAGGATTACTTAGAGAGAAGTCAAAACATAAGTTTGATAAGTCACAAGTCAGATTTTCTAATAGTTTTAGATTCTCTCTAAACACAAGTCATTTTCTAAACCTCTTTGTTATTTTCTCTTCTTCTCTCTATATCTATTTCATGTGTTGAGAATTGCCCACACTAGTCTAGGTGGTTCTAAGGATACATTGGAAGATTGTGAAGAAAATAGAAGATCAGTTCAGTTTCTTGATAATACTCTGCGACAGAGAGGATACAAGAGTTAGAGAAACTGAAGGAAGGACTCTTAATTCCGCTGCGTATACTGTAAGTATTATATTATTTGTTTCTCTTTGAATTCAATTTTAGAAACATGTTTTAGGCTATCTTGTATTAATTTGTTTAATATTATATATACATGAAAATAAATAAAGATCCGGTATAAGCTTTTTCCAACAACTGGTCTCAGAGCCTTTGGTAATATTTATTTTCATGCATGAACATGTTTAAAATTGGATTATTTGATATGTTTGAATAGTTGGATGGTTTTCATGTTTTTATGAACATATTGATTTTATGTGAATTTTAGCAATTTTTAGGTTATTTTGTTGTGTTTTCTATGCTATTAATTTTTATATATGCTTTATTTTGTGTAAAACATGTTAAAAATTAATTAGAAAATGGTTTTGGTTTGAAAAATTGCTCAAAAAAATTTTTGGAAAAAATTTGGCCTAGCTGCCATGCGCGCACGCACGCCCGCGCACCCCCGCGTCACCCGCGCGCCCCGCGCGCGCCCACGCACACCAGCCACCAGCGATGAACAGTACCCGTGAACAGTACCATGGGTACTATTCATCCATCTTTTTTTTTTTTCAAAAATATTTGTTTAAAATTAAAATTTGTAGAAATAAATTATTTATAATCAAAACCAAAAATATCTTTTTTGTTTCATCATTTAATTTTTTTTTAAATAAATATATTTTTGTTAGTTGGGATTTAAATAATTAGATATTTTCTACAAACATTCAAATTCAAATTTAAAAATAAACTAACAACTTAATTTTAAATCTTTTAATATATTAAATATTAGAATTATGATATCAGATATTTAAGATATTTTCATTTAAATTCTTGATTTTGTTTTATTAAATCTTTATTTGAAATATAAATATCTTTTTATTCTATAGTTTTTAATATTTAAATTATTTGAAATGTGAACATTGTTAGTTAGATATTTTTATGGATATTTGAATTTGTTTAACTATTTGAGATATTTTAGGTTGTTATAACTATTTGTATTTTATTATTTTGAAATGGTTAAAATATTAGATAATAGTTGTAACAACACAAGATATTTTGGAAAATAGTTAAGATGTTGATTTTAAAATTTAAAATTGGTTAAATTTTGAAAAATATCATGCTTTTTTTTCAGCCAATTAACAAAATATTTTTTTAATAAATGGGATTTAAATTAACTTTGGTTAATTGTTGATAAATCCTATTTAAATTAAATTAATATTTTTTTTCAAATTAACCTAAAACCAAGTTGATTGTTGATAAATGAAATTTAAATTAACTATTGTTAATTATTGATAAATTTCATTTAAATTGACTTATTTTTTGTAAAAATTTAATTAATTTGAATTTTTTTGATAAACTCTAAATAATTAATTGTGGTATTTTTGCAAATGAAATAAATTGTGGTATTTTTGCATAAATTCATAGAATTGCTCATATAGTAACATAATTAGGCCCATCCAATTATAACATGTCTGTTTGCACTATATGTGGTATTTTTGCAATTGGGCTTAGATGCATATAGTGGCCCATATGTTTGTTAGATATATGGTATTTTGCCAAATAAAATATTCATAAAATGATAGGTTTTATTTGGGCCCATTAGAAAATGTAAAGATTAAATTCCTCTCTTGTGGGTGATTCCACTTGTGAAGGCCTATTTGCTTTGCATGACTATAATGAGCCTAATCAATTAATAACAATTAATAAAACGAAGGTTTAAATTCATGTCTTTTGGACCTTGTATGGAAGATAGGGGGCATTTGTAGTGGGAACGACATACTGGACCCAGCCCTCCTCCATACAAGCCCAATTGTTAAGGCTCATTTACCTGAGTTGGACTTAATTGTATAGGTTCATTATATTAGTTAAACCTAAATATTGATTAGCAACAAATTAATTCTAAATTAATTGAATTTGTTTCAATGTGACACTTTAGAATTAATAAGAAATTATAGGACTTTGGTTTTAAAAATTTTAATCTGTTTAATTTTTTTTGGAAAACCATAGTCATTAATTTTCTAAAAATAAATAATAAAAATACTAATTTTAATTTTATAATGAGCGTATTTTAAGAATTTTATTCGATCTCCACCGTTGGTTTAACATAGTCAATAGCTTAATGGGGCCTCGAGACGCTTTGATTCGTCCCCCTACGGAAGGTGTTCATTAGTTATTTTGACAATGTTAGATTTCGAAAGATAGATAATTATAGGTCAAATTCTACTAGACTCGCCCCTACGGTGACTACTAGGACTAAATCTATGATTATTGAAACCGTGGGTCTAGCTCATAAAATAAGAGATTTTGTTTTCTTATTTTGATCGAATAGTAGGTTGTTAATAATGGTGTCCATTATTAAATGAGTTTACAACTCTATTTAACTAGTAGTATTTTTTACTCTCGCCAACCGGGACAAGGATATCATAGATTAGTTAAAAACCCTAAAGAAATAGAGATATGATTGTTTTTGGTATTTTTTCTCATATCTTATATATTTTTTGTATATGTTTGTGCTATTTCTTGAAATTTTTGTGAATAGAAGTTTTATTGAGCAAATGTAATTGATTTCTATTTTATTGATAATTTGTAGTTTTAAGTTAAGTAGTGTCTGTGTATACTCTCATCCTTTCTCAACTTTTGATGGAGAAACTCACTGGAGAAAACTTCCTTAATTGGAAGCAGAATATCAACATAGAGTTGATTGGTGACAACTCTGAATTCGTCATGATTGAGGAATCCCCAGAACGAGCACCGTGTCTGCATGTTCGTGCTCAACTCAACTATGGTTTGACGCAGCTCATGAACGAGCTTCAGATTATTGAACCTGTCATGGGTGGACCTAGTAAAGGAGGTGAAAATAAGACTACTGATGTTGCTGCACATCTAGCTAAGGCTGAAGCTAACCAAGCTTCGTCTTCGAAAGCTGGAAACAAGAGGAAAGGTGGACAAATAAACAACCCCAAGCCTGCAAAGGCTGCAAAGCTGAGTGTTGATCCCAAAATAGGGTGTTTTAATATTTAAACTCGCAAGTGCGCGAATCATTTTGGAATATAATGTTCATGTAAGTACGAGGTCGAACCCATGGGAGTTGACTAACATCAAAAGAAACTATTTCAAACAAAGCAATAATATTCTAACCTAGTTCCAAATATTTGATGAGATTTTGTTTTAGAAAAATAAAAGACAAGTAATAAAAAGATTTAAGATTAAATAGAAAAATGGTTTTCAAATGATATATGTAAAATAAGATTATTAAGATGTTAGAATCCACAAAATGCAAGTTCAATAGTATTTATAAGTATATTGATTCCCAAGTATAGATATAGTTGAAATAAATCACACTATATTTTTTCAAGATACATTTTCTATTCAAGCACATGTTACTTAAAAAAAGGTAGGATTTTTCTTCACTTATAAAAGATATAATTTCTAAGCATTATTTGTGTTACAACCTAATGAAACTACAAGAAATCAAAGAGATTATGTTTAGGCAAAATATGATACTTATGCTCTAAGAATTAGATGTGAACAATTTAATGAAAAACATTTAATCAAAGAATATCATATTTTTGCATAATGAAGAACTAAGTATAATATGCTTTAACACTCAATAATAGATGAAAAATGCATATCTTTGATAGAAAAATCCATAAACAATGTTGTACAAATGGGAAATCAACATACAACAAAAAAATACTATCTAGTTACATTTTGCTTCATCATTATCTTAATAACCTTTGAAAAAGATTAGAAGCTCATAACTAGATTGAAATTACAAAATAACATACTTTACATGCTCTTCAAAAGATGAAAATGGTAGAGAGAAAATAGTGAAAAGAAGAGAGAAAAATATGTGTAGAAGATGTTGAAAAGATGAAGAAGAAGAGCTCCCCAAATGGTCTTACAATACTCTATTTATAGGCAAAATATGAAGATTAAATTAATCAAATTAAAATAAATAAATTGATTAATTTAATTGTGTTGGGAAGTGGTAGGATAAATAGAGTAAGTGTAAGAGTATTGGAAAGATGAAATGTTTGGTTGGGTAAAAGATTAGTGAAAAGTTAGGGTAAAAAAAATGAATTAGGAATGTTTATTTAGGTAAGAAAAATAGGGAAGAGTGAATTGATATTTGAGTGAAAAATATTGGGAATAAAAAAGTGGTTTTTGGCCTTTTGGTGGCTATTGGCAGAGTGGGTTCGGCTGAGATGGTGTTGGGCTTGGATTGGGACTGCTGGCTGCTTTGTATTGCTATTGGGCCTTGGTGGAAGAGGCAGGCCCACAGCTGGCACTTGGAGCAATAGCTGAATGTTGGGCCTTGGATGCTTTGGGAAGTGATGAAGCTGCATGGTCACGGCTCGGAGAGCTTCAAGTGTGATGTTGCTGAAGAGGCTATATGCTTCTTGTTCGTACGGCTGATGAAGAGGGAGTCTCATACATGATTGTTGAAGGAGTTGTAGTAGGCGGTTTGGGCCTTGGAGCTGGGCTCATTTGGGTTTTCAAAAACGCCACTTTTCTTTATTCTTTTCCTCACTTTTAAAACCCAAAATTGCACTAACTTCCCTACAAAATAAATATAAATTAAGTCATGATAAAAAATTTTCAATTATAAAATAAATCAATTTAATTCTTTGAAAATATTAATTATAACTTAATTTATATTTTACAATTAAGTTCAATAATACAACATTTTTTTTACCTCAAATTAAACAACAATAATTCAAATAATTAACTCCAACATTTTACAACAAAATAACTATAAAAAACACACAAAAATCTATAAAATTAAAATAAACCTAATAAATTCAAAATTACTTAAAAACTTAATAATTCAATTAAAAACTCAAGGATTAAGCAACAATTAGCACATAAAAAGTGGTAAAATAACTATATTTTGTAGAGTTATCACTGAGTGCACAACCAAGTGCACAGACACCTAAGGGGAAGAATAAGAAAAACAAGAAAGGTAAAGATAAGTGCTTTCACTGCAAAGAGAAGGGGCATTGGAAACGAGATAGCCCTAAGTTTCTAGCAGCGAAAAACAAAAGTAATGATTATAGTTCATTTATCTTGGAAACATGTGTTTTAGAGAATGATAAATCCATTTGGATTAATGATTCTAGAACTACTAACCATGTTTGTAACTCTTTACAGCTTCTTGAATAGTGGGAGGAAGTGAACGAAGGTGGCTTAAAGCTTAGAGTTGGGAACGGAGCGTTCGTTAAGGTCCAAGCTAGAGGAATAGCTCGTCTAAAGTTCGGAAATAAATACTTAATTTTAAAAGTTATGTTTTTTATTCCGGATTTTAGTAGAAATTTAATTTCAGTTTCCATGTTGCAATTAGAACGATTTGTTATGACTTTCACAAGTTTTAATATATCTATTTCTTTCAATGGATCACAATTGTGTATTGCATGTTTGGAAAACGGGCTTTATATTCTGCGACCTAACAAACTCCTCGCTCTTGATAATGATTTATTCAAAGTAGCTAAACCTAGGACCAATAAATGTCAAAAGACCGATAACAATAATATGACGTATTTATGGCACTTGAGACTAGGTCACATTGGCTATGATAGGATTCAAAGACTTACAAAGGACGGACCTTTGAGGGAACTCACCTTAGGTGAATTACCTATCTGTGAATCTTGTCTAGAAGGAAAATTGACCAAGCGTCCATTCTTTGCAAAGGGTGATAGGGCCAAAGAACCACTTGGTCTTGTGCATTCAGATGTTTGTGGACCTTTGAATATACAAGCCAGGGGTGGTTTTGAGTATTTCGTCACTTTCATTGACGATTACTCTAGATACTCATGTCTTTACCTAATGCATAGGAAATCAGAAACATTTTCAAAGTTTCAGGAATTCCTAGCAATGGCTCAGAACCAATTAGGTAAAAGGTTAAAGATCTTGCGATCTGATAGGGGTGGAGAATATTTGGATATGCAGTTCCAAGATCATTTAACTGAACTTGGGATTTTATCACAACTTACTGCCCCAGGTACTCCGCAACAAAATGGTGTAGTGGAACGCCGAAACCGAACTTTATTGGAAATGGTTAGATGCATGCTTAGTTACTCAACTCTACCAACTTCATTCTGGGGGCATGCAATTGAAACCGCGAATGACATTCTCAATGTCGTGCTATCAAAATCAATCCCCAAAACACCTTTAGAACGCTGGAATGGTCGTGAACCTAGTTTACGCCATTATAGAATCTGGGGGTGTCCCGCTCACGTCTTGAGGAAAAAGGAGGCAAAGCTAGAACCGCGAACTGAAGTTTGCATGTTTGTTGGCTATCCTAAAGGTACTCGAGGTGGACTTTTCTATAGTCATTCAGAAAAGAAAGTGTTTACTTCTACAAATGCTAATTTTCTGGAAAATGACTATGTTCAGGACTTTAAACCTCGCAGTAAAGTAGTTTTAGAGGAAATGGTTAAAGAATTGACTCCAACCAATGTTCCATCATCATCAACGCGAGTTGATGATGAAATTCCCACTCTTCATGTACAACCGACGCAAGTCGATTTAAATGAAGAAAGTACCATTGTTCCTGAGCAAACAGTCACGGAGCCTCGTCGTAGTGGGAGGGTTTCTAGAAACCCAGTTTGCTATGGTTTGGATGGTGAAACCAATATGGTTGTTGGTGACACTAGTGATGATGATCCATTGTCTTTCCAATAGGCAATGGCTAGCCCTGAAAAGGAACTATGGCTCGAAGCCATGAAACAGGAAATGGAGTCTATGTACTCAAATTCCGTCTGGGATCTTGTGGAAACACCTAGTGACTTTAGGGCTATTGGGTGCAAGTGGATCTACAAGAAGAAACAAGGTGTTGATGGAAATATCGAGACTTATAAAGCTCGATTAGTGGCAAAGGGTTATACCCAAAGAGAAGGCGTGGACTATGAGGAAACTTTTAGTCCGGTAGCCATGCTCAAATCCATTCGCATCCTCCTATCCATAGCAGCCACTCTCGACTATGAGATCTGGAAAATGGACGTCAAGACAACTTTTCTTAATGGAAGGCTTGATGAAGTCATTTATATGGATCAACCAGAAGGATTTAGAGTATTTGGACAAGAAGGAAAAGTTTGCAAGTTGAATAGGTCCATCTATGGACTTAAGCAAGCTTCTCGTTCCGGGAATCTTAGGTTTGATGAAATAATCAAAACCTACGGCTTTGAACAAAATATTGATGAGCCCTGTGTTTACCAACTGAAGGCAAATCAAATAGTGGTATTCCTGGTTCTTTATGTAGATGATATCTTACTCATTGGGAACAATGTTAAGAAATTATCAGATGTGAAGAATTGGTTGAGCACTCAATTCCAGATGAAGGATTTGGGTGAAGCAAGTTATGTTCTAGGTATCCAGATCATCAGGGATAGAAAGAACAAACTTTTAGCTCTATCTCAAGCAGCTTACATTGATAAAGTGTTTGAACGTTTCTCAATGGCAAATTCCAAGAAAGGGCGTCTACCGTCCCGCCATGGAATTCATCTTTCAAAGAAGCAGTCTCCCCAGACTCCTGAAGAGGAAGATGCAATGAGAAAAGTTGCTTACGCATCTGCAGTTGGAAGTCTGATGTATGCCATGTTGTGTACTAGACCATATATCTGCTATGCAGTGGGAGTAGTGAGCAGGTATCAGTCAAACCCAGGACCGGAACATTAGATAGCAGTTAAGCATATCTTGAAGTATTTGAGACGGACTAGGGATTATATGTTAGTCTACAAGGGTGGTGTTCTGAACCCTGTAGGCTACACCGATTCAGATTTTCAGACTGATGTCGATAACAGAAAGTCTACTTCTGGAATGGTGTTTACTCTTGGGGGTGGAGCTGTGATTTGGAGAAGCGTAGAGCAGTCTGCAATCTCAGATTCCACCATGGAGGCTGAGTACATAGCTGCGTCAGAAGCAGCTAAGGAAATAGTCTGTCTAAAGAAGTTCTATTCGGATCTTGGTGTTATTCCAGAAATGGATAAACCACTTGTGTTGTTTTGTGACAATACAGGAGCGATAGCCAACTCGAAAGAACCTCGAAGTCACAAGAGGAGTAAGCATATAGAAAGGAAGTATCACATTATTCGAAAATATGTGGCCAGGAGAGATGTGAAGGTTATGAAGATTGCAACTGAAGACAATCTTACAGATCCGTTTACAAAGACACTACCAGAAGCTACATTTGATAAGCATATCAAGGAAATGGGATTAGTAGAATTAAGGCATTAGTTTCAATTAGTGCAAGTGGGAGTTTGTTGGGGTTTTATGCCCTAATTAAAACCCAAATTCTTTGTAATCTCATTTTATTATCAATAAAAGAATAGAAATCATTTTTTGACTTGGTCAATCACTTTGCTCACATGTTTTATTTTCATGATTATTTGTTTAATATAAACTTCTATTAAATCCCGAGCATATAGCTAATCTTATTTATATTGACGTAATCACAGTGGAATATAAATATGATTATATGTTCAAAAATAAGTTAGTCTTAAGATTATTCAGTGCACCGGATTTACACTGACTTGCCCATCTACGATATGATCTACTTACACATTACAGTGTTATGTTCTTTCCAGAACATTAGCAAAGTAGATAAGATCGGATGTATTTGTTACATCGGACAAGACCGATATTGACAGTTGATAAGATAAGTAAACATACCGTTATTATCTATTCTAGTCATATCATATAGTTGACCATAGGTCAATTCATTCTCAATTCTGGGTGGCTAGTATTCTAACTGATTATATTATTTGAGTTCTTTGACTTGTTCGTTACCAGCTTACCCTACGGACTAGCCCATACTTACATCTTGGGAACTCGGTAGTATAATTGAGTGGGAGTGTTAATCATAGATATGAACATCTATAGCTTCTGATGAAGAAGTGAAACGATGGTTTCCTTTTAGTTTGGTTCAAGGTGCTAAATGATAGAGATCTCATTTCAGCAATTAAATTAGTTTACTGAAATATCATTTACAAGGAACTAAGTGTTTTAAGGATAAAATACAATGAGGGGTAAAATGGTATTTTAGTCCCATCTCATTGTAGACCGTCTATAGAGGATTGAGTGACAATTATGGTTGTAACAATGGATAATTAATAGCGTATCTATATTTGTTATAGAGCGTTCTATGAATTCAAGAGTGCAATTCCGAGTCTACAGTGGAGTCACGAGGAATTAATAAGTTAGTAAATTTATTTGTTAGATTTATGATAACTTATTGGAGCTTGATTTCATAGGCCCATGGTCCCCATTGTACCTTGGATAAAATCATCTAGATAGTCTCAATTAATTGATTTAATCATCAATTAGAATTATCAAAGTTGACCAGGTCAATTTTGGATAGTTTCACAGAGTTGTGTAATTTTGAGAAGAAAAGAGAATTTATGGCAGATTTATTAATTAAGATAAATTGGTATCTAAATTAATAAATAAATTTAAATCAAGGTTCAAATTATAAATAATTAATTTGTTAAAAGATTTAAATAATGATTTAATTAATTAAATCAATAGAAAATAATACAGGCCTTGATTTTAAGTCCAATGGGCTTATAATCAAATGGGAAATTTCACGGGCCTATAGCCCATGATAATTTCGACCTAGGGCTTCAAAATGGCTATTATTTTATTGATTTTTTAATTAAATTAAATGGCCTAATTGATTCTATAAAAGGAGTGCTTAGAGAGAAGTCAAAACATAAGTTTGATAAGTCACAAGTCAGATTTTCTAATAGTTTTAGATTCTCTCTAAACACAAGTCCTTTTCTAAACCTCTTTGTTATTTTCTCTTCTTCTCTCTATATCTATCTAATGTGTTGAGAATTGCCCACACTAGTCTAGGTGGTTCTAAGGATACATTGGAAGATTGTGAAGAAAATAGAAGATCGGTTCAGTTTCTTGATAATACTCTGCGACAGAGAGGATACAAGAGTGAGAGAAACTGAAGGAAGGACTCTTAATTCCGCTGCGTATACTGTAAGTATTATATTATTTGTTTCTCTTTGAATTCAATTTTAGAAACATGTTTTAGGCTATCTTGTATTAATTTGTTTAATATTATATATACATGAAAATAAATAAAGATCTTGTATAAGCTTTTTCCAACAACTCTCCCAATACCTGATTGACCACGAGTTGGGAATCGATATAGCATTTGATGGCTTTCACCTTGAGTTCTTTTGCTACCCTCAGTCCTGCTAGTAAAGCCTCATATTCGGCTTCGTTGTTGGATGCCTCAAATCCAAACCTTAGAGCTATATGAAATCGATGCCCTTTTGGTGAGATTAAGATGATCCTAGCTCGTGGTCCGTTATCGTTTGATGATCCATCAATGAAGATTTTCCATAATTCCTGCACTGGCTCCCTCAAGAACTCCTCTTGAAAACTAGAGCATTCAGCCATAAAATCAGCATGGGCCTGACTTTTAAAAGACGTCCCGACGATTCAGGTTTTTGCAAAACCTGCCTTAAAGGTTGGTTGATCAAGACGTTGATTGAATGGGACTAGAAATATGGCCAGAGCTTTTTGGAAGCCAATCTCAGACAGAATGTCAGCTTCTCTATCAGTGGATATTGTCACTCGGCTCCGAGAAGTCTCTTGCTTATATAGTTAATTGGTTTCTGAGCACGGTCTTCTTCTCAAACTAGCACGGTGCTGACTGCATTTTCTGTCATGGCCAAATAAAGGAACAGAGATTCTCCACACATAGGTTTAGATAACATGGCGAGCTCGGCCAGAAGCATTTTTAGGTCATGGAATGCCTGTTCCCACTCCTCGGTCCACTCAAATTTTTTGTTTCCTTTGAGCAAGTTGTAGAATTGCAAACACTTGTCTGTGGATTTTGAAATGAAACGATTCAAAGTTGCCACCCTTCAAATTAGACTTTGAACTGCCTTACGCGACTTGGGTGAGGGCATTTCTAACAACGATATGATTTTCTCAAGATTCGCCTCGATCCCCCTCGTGTTGACTATGAACCCCAGGAATTTTCTAGATGCCACTCTGAAAGTACATTTTTGGGGATTCAGTTTCATGTCATACTTCCTTAATATTCCAAAACACTCTTCTAGATCAGACACATGGTTGTTGGTAGTTTTTTATTTGACAAGCATGTCATCGACATACACTTCCATATTTCTCCCGATCTGGCTAGCGAACCTTTTGATGACCAAGCATTGATATGTAGATCCTGCATTTTTTATCCCAATGGGCATAACTTTATAACAATATACGTTATGTTCGGTCATGAAGCTAGTATGTTCCTGGTCTGCAAGATTCATCGCGATCTGGTTATATCCAGAATGCGCGTCCATGAAGGACATGAGCTCGTGACCTGCCATGGCATCTACCAACTGGTCAATCCTTGGTAGTGGGAAACAATCTTTGGGACAAGCTTTATTTAGGTTGGAGAAGTCAATACAGGTCCTCCATTTCCAGTTTGGCTTTGGGACTAGCACGGGATTGGCGACCCAGATCGGGTATTTTGCCTCCCGGATAAACCCGCATTTTAATAATCAAGCTAATTCTTCCTCAAGGGCTTTATCTCGGATAATTCCCAAACGTCTCCGTTTTTTAGATTTTGCAGGCACATTCTTTTCCAAATTTAAGATGTGCATGATTACATTTGGACTTATTCCACCATATCTTCATATGACCAAGAGAAAACGTCCAAGTTTTCCTGTAAGAAATCAACCAGCTCCTTCTTTCTTTTATCGTCAAGATTCTTCCCAATCTTTACGACTCTTGAAGCATCTTTGGGGTCGATGTTTACTTCATCAAGCTCTTCTATGGATTGGAGTTCTGATATCTCTTCGCCTACCCGTGGGTCAATGTCATCGCATTGGGCAACGTCACTATCCTCTTTTTACTGAGGTTCTTCCGTCCCGCGAGTAACTTCTACTTCTTGGGACTCCTCACCTCCGTCATTTACGACCATTGCTTGCTGCTCGAGTTGTGATTTTCCCTTCATAGAAATGCTATAGTATTCCCTGGTGGCGAGCTAATCACCTCTGACGGTGCATATTCCTGCAGCCGAGGGGAATTTCATTGCTAGGTGGCGGATAGAGGTTATGGCCTCAAATGCCATCAACGCAGGTCGACCAAAAATTGCATTGTATGTAGCCGAACAATCGATTACCATGAACTCAAGTAACTTGGAAACAGTCCTCGAGTCTTCTCCCAATGTCACCACTAATCTGATCGTCCCGATGGCTGCCAACCATTCACCAGAAAACCCGCACAGAGTCATTGAGGTCGCCTTCAAATCAGTTACAGATAACCCCATTTTTTCCAGGGTGGACCTGAAAAGAAAATTCACAGAACTTCTGTTCTCCACTAGTGTTCCTCGGACCCTCCAGCTGGAAAGCTGAACGGTTATGACCAATGAATCGTTATGTGGGAATTGGACGTGTGGGAATTGGACGTGTCCAGCATCCTCTTCTATGAAAGTGATTGGTTGCTTTTCCAATTGCTGTTGTTTCGATAATCGTTGCTCTAGGATGAACTCCACCCCGTTATGGGACTTCAGTTCGTTAATGTACCTCTTTTGGGCCTCGCTGCTCGTGCCTGCCGAATGGGGTCCTCCTGCAATAGTGGTTATATCTCCCCCTACTATCGGAGGAGGGTCGATTTGATTTGTTTGAGCTCTGTGTTGGCTTGACGGAGCTTCCAGAACTGGTAGTGGGTTGTGCCCAGAGGTTGACTCGGATTCACCCGATTTCGGGCGTACTAGGCCAAAGGTCCCACCCTAATGAGAGTTTCAATCTCATCCTTCAGCTATTGGCAATCATCAGTGTAATGACTGATGTCGTTATGGAATCGACAGAATTTGGAGGGATCTCTCTTCGCCCTCTGGTTCTTCAATGGCTCTGGTTTCTTCCATGGAAGGCGAGTAGAATTGGCCAAAAAAATATGCTCATGTGTATCCGTTAGGTCGGTATACGTGGCGTAGATAGGTTTGAACTTCTCTGTGGGATTGTTTTTCTTCATCCGCTCTGATCGCCCTCGCCATTTCCCTTCCTTTTGTTACTCCCCCTTGGTTATTTTGGGTAACGATTTGAGCCATAGGTGCAACATCTATTACCGCTCCAACAGGATGAACAAGGGTCTAGCTGGTTCCCGCAACAGAAGCTCGTGCCTCCTCTAGGTTAATCCATTCTTGAGCTCGGGCCAAGAATTCATCCACACTCTTAACTCCTTTTCTTTGGAGTTCCTGCCACAGGTCGCCCCTGATGAGGATTCCTTTCCTCATTGCCATCAGCTTAGAGCTACCATCATCATCCCTAGCCCGTGCAGCGACATTGGCAAATCTATTTAGATATGCTTTCAACATCTAGCCAGGTTATTGCTTCACATTGGCCAATGAATCAGTATCAACCCGAGTTGCATGTGAAGCTCGGAATGCTTTTTTGAAATCAGAAGAAAACTTCTTTCATGAGCTTATTGAATGCCTCTTGTATTGCTTAAACCATTGCCTGGCTGGCCCGGCCAGAGTTGCAGGGAATAAAATACACCTTAGATCGAGCCCGACATTGTGAGCCATCATCATGGTGTTAAACATTCTGAGGTGATCTGACGGATCTCCATTTCCATCAAACTTTGATGGGTGTGGCATTCTAAAGCCTATAGGATATGTGGCCGCCGCAATATTTGGAGCGAAAGGCTCGAGCTCCTCATCTAAGTCGCAATCGTCTTTTTCTTTTCCACATAAAATCCTCTTCATTTGCTCTTCCATTAAGGCTATTCTTTCGAGGGTTTGGTCCTTAGTCCCTAGGTTACCTGGGGGCTGTTCGACAACTCCCATCTTATCGTATGCGTTTGACGGGTTATTGTCCCTCCAAGCTCGAGCTTCGTTTTGTGGGGAATTCCTATTATCGTGTACTATGGATGGACCTCCTTATGGTTGAGTATAGCTAATATCTTCATTCTGAGCTAGATTCCTTCTTTGCGAATTCAAACGATTGTGCAAATCGGGTTGCAGATCGTAAGGGCTCTGTGCTGAACTCAACTAATTTCTTAGGTCGCCCTCAGACCTACCACTACGACGACTTTCGGTCCAGTAGCTCCTGTTTGCGAAGCTTACAGCTCGCGTTTGGGGCCAAGGATCTGGATTTTTGACACGTGATCGTGGAACGTAAGTATTCGCAGATGGGGGAGGATTCCTCTTACTGTCTCCATAAGCTGGAATGTCCCGTTAAGGATGAGGTGGTGTCGGATGTCTTATAGGCGACAGGGGATGCCTTATTGTTGAGGCTATCCTCATTCCATCAGAGCGGACTAAATTAGCTTGCCTATGTTCTACTCCAATGTCTCTTGTTCTCTGTGCTTGGTGATCCGACTGTGGCATGGGAGGGTTTGTTGGAGCATTTTGTCTTTGTGAGCCTGTCCCCACAGCCCCTCGTGGATTTTCATGGGAATTCCTGTGGGGCGGTCATGAAGGCACCGAACTTGGGGTTGCAGTTTTGACCGACTGACTGACATGCGGACGACCCCTATGATGATCCCTAGGTTGAGAAATCTGGTGATCTTGCCCCGTAGGTACAGAACTTGGAGTTGCAGTTCTAAGTGATCAACTCAGTTTGGGTCGATTATTCCTGTGGGACTTATGAGACCCACTTTTCCTCTTTCCAACATTAACGTCGGTTGCCAAAGGGGGTAACCGAGCCAAAACCTCCTCAATCTGCTTGTTTGCCTTAACGAGATGGCTCCTCAACTGAATGTTTTCCAACTCGATGACAGTTAGGTAGTTTGGATTTGGATTCGGCGGCAATGACGCTGAACTCCTAGTGTCGCCTTGTCCCGCCAATTGTTTTCCTGGATGTTGCTGAATCTTAGGGTCGCGTTCGTCTGGAACAGCGGTATGATGGGCTCCTGCCCACCAGGCTATTCCATCTCATTATCATGCATTGAGCAAGTGAGCACCATGATGAGAATTAACTGGGATTTTGACGAAGCACTAATTTGCTCTCAATGAAAGCACCAAACTGTTAACTCAATTTTTCGCCAGCAGTGTATTAAGAAATAATAAGGCAGATTAGTGCTTAATAGTAAACCGTAATGGAAAATAATCAAAATTCACTCAAGAACACAGAACTTTTACGTTGTTCAGTGGTTAAAATCCACCTAGTCCATGAGTCAATATTATTGTTGTTTCTCTCTCTATTTTGGCAGAGTTTCGGTATTTCAGAATTTTCCTTTTACCCTATTTAATATTCCCAGTATTTATAGGGGAATTTCATGGACAAGTTTGGGTAACCGCGTGAGTCAATCACGCATTTACATAATGTCTACATTCCATACAAATAATTTTCATTTATATTGGGATATGATTTGATCACAAAGTAAATATTTCCTTTTATCTTGGATAATAAATATGACAGCCTGGTCATGGATAAGCATATAAGCAAATCTCGAATCTCTGGGGATCCTTTGGTATGCAGTATAAGTTATATCAGAATCACCCGAGCTACGTTTCTTCCACGGGCTTGTATTTTGACAGATATCCGACCCCGAGCTAGCGCTTTAATGACTTATCTCATTCGTAGTTCGTGGTAAAGTCAAAATGCATAACACCAGGTCTGATCATTACAAACCTCAAGCTGTCCATCTAAATAATAATCAAATATTCTACTTGATTAATTTTCCACGTATTTGTCTGCTAGTTGTACCCGAGCTGAGTGAATGAACTCGTGCTAAGATTAGGGTACAGCAAGATCCATTTTCCTTACATTTCCACACTTAACACATGGGAAATGAGTAAATTTGAGGTCTTTCACATTTTCCGAACAAAATCTTAAGAACAAATCGACTCTCGTTTTTATATTCCACGGACAAACTATTCGTTGACATCCATTTTCTATCCATATCTTCTCCTATGTCTATGAAAAAGTAAACAAACAAAACTAAATAAGCATACGACCGAGCATATGAAAAATTGAGCAGCATTTCTTCTATATTAGTAACCTAGCCATCTTTCAATCTAATCAAATTCAATCAAATAAGCACAATACAATGCAAATATAATAATATAATACATAATTATAGAAAAAATCGAGTATCATTTCCCCTATAATAGTGATATAACCATCTGTTAAGAACAAGTCAAACAATTCAAATAACACATAATAAGTTTCTTCCTTATAACTCCGCAGCACACAAACAAATTTTTCAAAACTTACATCACTAAAACACACAGTTCTCAACCTTCTGTTATCACTGCAACACACAATTTTAATATCATAACCTACTTCACTATGGATGAATATTTAAGATATTCAAACTCTACTAACAAAAATTTAATAATATTAAAACAAGAAATAATAAAATGTACGTACATCTTGCAATTGATAGTCCTAGCTAGCAAATTTACTTCACTTTGCAATGCACTTTACTATTAAATTCACAACATACAAAATTATATTAATTAATAAATAAAAGATTACTAAACAAATATCACTAAATAATTGGATTAACAATAACTTATTCTTGCAATTTTAGGAACTTAAAATCCTTAAATGTGTACTTAAATAGAAATTTTGAGGCTACAACCACAACCTACAAAATTAAATTAATTAATAAATAAAACATAATATATATGATCAACCTACTTCAATACTAATAAAATATTTTAAAAATATATTGTGGATACCAAAAATCCACCATACAGAAAAAAAGAAAAGAAAAGGTTTCTAGTCCCTTAATGAAGTAAGCAGCTAAGGGGCACCAAAGGCGCCAAGTATGCGATGGAGGCAGAAGGTTATTACAGGCTATCAAAATGTCAGACATTCACAAGGCTCTAGGCCTCATGAGGTCATTCCAGGCCTCCAAGCTGCATCACCTCGTAAGACGCCTCTGTCATGCACACATGGCCCTTAGCCATGCCCCTCGGAGTCAAGGCCCCAGCCTCGCGAGACGCCCCCATCTCGCGCAGCACCCAGCTGCGCCTCGCGCATGGGCCTCACAGACACCACTCCAGCGGCACCCAGCTGCACCTCGTGCATGCCAACACCTCATGCACCATGCCTAGCCTCGCCCTGAGGGTCTCGCACCATGTGTCTCACGCCAAGTGAGGCGCGCCTAGCCTTGCCTAGAGCTGTCCCACACCATGGACCTCGCGCCAAGAAGACACCTCGCACCTGGGATGTGTCCCACGCCTCGCCAAAGCATGCGCCTCGCGACCCCCAAGCACCTGACCTCGCCTGGCGCCCGCGCGCACAGGGGCCTCGTGCCCACTCGCATAGGGGCCTCGTGCCCGCACGCACCAGGACCTTGCACCCATGCGCACAGGGGCCTCGCCTCCGCCCGCACCAAGACCTCGCACCAAGGCCTCGCCTCATACGCCTACAGAAACACGTCTTGTACCCAGAGTACACACGTGGGGTTGAGGGGCCCTTCTCACCTCTTTCTCATGGAACCATCTCGCAAGGTCCATGAGTTAGAGTACGGACGTGATGTCCATGCCAGACAAGTAATGGCTGTACAAGAATGGTACATGGTACGGACTCCCTCAGCACGCTTATGTGGTCTGTACCCGACAAGTAGTGGAGGCATAACGTGGCATGAAGACGTGAGCACTTTTGTAGGCCTCTGACACGTACTGGAGCCGACTATCACTCTTCCAGCACCATTACCACCTGTGCTGCTACCCTGATAGTGTACTTATGTACTATTTTGTCCCAAGGGACCACCATGTATAAGGGGCCATTAGAGCCCAACTATAAATAGACCTTGACCTCTCAGGGTAAAGGGTTGGAAAATTCATTGTAAGCTGAAGCTATTAAGCAATATACAGTTTTTACTCCATTGTTGATCGGTTTTTATCCTTCCATAAGTCCATCCTAAGTTCTCACCTGAACATCACTTGACTTACTTTTGAGTTTTCCGATCTAATTTCGTTGACGAGATTTCACCGTCAACATATATACAAATATATATAATTTTTGAATTAAATAATAATATAAATAAAAAAATCATAAACATATATACTTGAATTACTTCTATCTATACATGCAATTTAGTATGTAAAATTAAAATTAAATTATTTTCCTTATTTTAGAGATATATATACTTAATCAACCTAAAAAATTAATTCAAAAAATCTACAATTTTCGAATTAAATAGTAAAAAAAAAAATAGTAAATAATGTGGTATCATCTTAAAAGTAAACAATTGTGTATCTCAAATCTTCATTAAAATTAATTTTCAAACTTTAAACAAATATTTCTAATAAACACGCAAATCATATAAAAAAAATGCACAAAAATGATTCTTTCTATCATTCTAACTATAGTCCATTGTTTTAATATTTAAATCTTACCTCAAATATGCTTGAAATCGAGTCAAGATCACCTAAAACCGCAACATACAAAAATCCTAAAATCCCAATATTAACCCACTATAATTAAATAAAATAAACAAAAAAAACATTATTCTAACTATTATACATTAATTAAATCTTAAAAACATACTTGAAACTAATTTTTAGAGATGAAAATCGACCAAAATCGGAGCTCAATTAGCTTAATAACGCACCAAAAATCGCCCAGCTCCGCCTCTGGTTCATGTGGCTCGGGGAAGAAGAACATTATATACAGGGGAGGCCTCTAACGTCTCCCTTGGGAAGACGTGCAAGCCTCTAACGTCTCCCCTAAGGAGACGTCCAATGTGGCACTTCTTCCTAGGGGAGAGCTTAGAGGCATGCATGTCTTCCCAGGGGAGACGTTAGATGCCTCCTAAAATCTTATATTTATATATAAATTAATTATCTTATTCTGATGTTTTAATTTATTCTAAATAACGTCTTCCACTACTTTTAATGACTTACCCACTTATTCATAAATAATAACTTTTAATGACTTACACCCTTAGACTTAAAATATTCCTGAATATTTTTAATGTCTTTCCCTATTGATGTAAGTCATTATAGAGAATCATTAAAAATAAAAATTGTTGTAGTGTGAACGTAGTTTGTTGTTTGTTTGATTATCTCTTTCTAAGATTTGTGTGGGTCTGTTACTCCCTAATTTGTAGAGCATTGTCTCTTTTAACCATTATTTGAATGAATATTCTTCTTAAAAAAAAACTAGAGATTGATGACAACACCATGTATTATAATTAAACAAATCAAAATATCATCTTCAATTTTATTTAAAAATAAATAAAAAATAATTATACCGTTTTAGTACATTCTTTACTTCATTGCTAATTTGCACTCCTTTGTTTTGATTAATACCAACCTCCTTTAGTTTATAAATTAGTATAAAATATACATTGAAACAAAATTTATTTTTAATATTACCTAAAATCTCAATTTTAATTGTATTATATATTTAAAAACCAAATTTTAATAATTTAGTTAATTAAAAATCTGAAATTTTAAAACATTAATAATTTGTTTCTTTTTTTTCTTTCTATTCTTAAGTTTAGAATTAATTAAAATAATAATAATAATAATTAGATACTATATTTTTTTAACTTTTTAAAGATATTATTATTATTTCAATTAATTAAATGATTAAGACGACAAATAAATAAAAATAAAAATTTTACGTTTCTAATTAAAAAGAATTATTTACATATTTTTTATTTGTTTTAATATATTAAATATGATATGTAATTAAAATATTAATAGTTTAGAAATATTAATAATAAACTTGATCAAAATTATATTTATTTATTCATAATGATTTATAAGAGGAGAGAATATTTTAATATCATTTAAATTAGAATAATCTTAAATAAAATAGTATAATAATTAAAAAAAATCTATAAATATATTAATTTTCTCTTTTTGTCCTTGTATCCAGTTTTTTTGGGGGTGGTTCAGATGCTGACCTAAAATCTTCTAAAAGCACGTGACGCGGCTAGCTAGCTAGCTATAGTGGCATAGACGGTAGAGAAAGGGGTTTCATTAAATGAATATTTATATATGTTGCAAATATTGAGAAAAAAAAATACTAATAATATGCCTTTTAATCTGATAAATTAAAATTTCAAAAACAAATAACTTCATAAATTAATGAAATTATCATTAACCATTACCTGAAAATAATTACTGTTGGTATTTTTAATACTACTAAAAAAAATTAAGAAAACACTACATCTAAATATCATACAAGAGAGAGAAAAGGCGAAAGGTGAAAAGTGATGTGCAGTCATATTCAAGGTTGTCGTGAGTGAGAACAGTCTAAGGTGGTGAGGCTGGGCCAACATGAGTTGACCCCTCACCTCACGTGCATATAAACAAAACGACATTTTACATTATGCAAATTACAAAACTAGGTCTTTCCTTTGGATTATCCTACCAACCAAAACACTCTTCTTTTTTTTTTTTAATAGAAAAACAAAAACAAAACAGAAAAAGAAAAAGAAAAAGAAAAACCTGTAGTCTAGATAGAAGTAGATGATCGACTCAAGGCGCTCTGGTTTCTGGGCCCAATAAGTAGTATCATGCTAACAGAGCTTTGGAATTAATACTCAGGAAGAGGAGCAAGATAAATAATAATGTCAAAATCAACTGAACAAGATTCCGCTCTGTGCAATTTTGTGTACCTTTTTCATATATATAATGTATATCCATTACACGTGAGGAGTTGGGTTATATGTTCGTAAAATACACCCAATTGTAGGTAACTTTTGTTTTCTTTAGAATTAATATTTGTCTCGCGAAGCAAAAAATCCAAACGACCAAAAACATAACAACCAAATATCATATTTTTGTTCAAAATTTAAAAATTGGTTGAAATAAACAAGCTTTTTTTAAAATACATGTAACCACATATGACCAACAAATGATATTCCCCCTCCCCCAAAAAAAAAATGCACACTAATTTCATGAGCATAAAAGAGAGAATGAAAATGAAGCTCCCTTAAAAATTAAAACCAATATCTAAAAGATTTCAGAGTATGTTGTAATTCATAAAATCTGAAAATAAACTCTTAAAAAGTGAAAGTTTGACAAACAAACATCAACCATTTTTTTTTCAACAAGAGTTTTGAGCCTAAATTTACCATATGTGTGTGCATGTGGCCTCATGTGAGCCAAAGTTAAGGCTCACTCACTCCTAATTTTATTATTATTATTTTTTTGTTAAATTTCTTTGATGACTGCCTTTTTTGCTGTCAACTTAATCTACGATATCAAAGGATAAATAAGAAAAGACATCAGGTTTTACATGGTTCATGTTATAAAAGAACCCTAGTCCACGAGTCTCTATTATTTAGTGAGTTTAAAGCTTGTGATAACAAGTTTTAATGGTGATTCTCAGGCAGCATATATATTGCACTGAGTATAGAGTTTCTCTATCTAAAAAATCAAACCCTCTTCAAGGAGATACCCCAACCCTATTTATAGAGGCTGGGTCCTTAATGCTAATCATCACTCATTAATATTAGGCCATTAGTTTTAAATTAATACACAAAGGGCTTTGTTACAATAAAGACTATGGCACATGTGGATTCTACGGGGCCTAGTACAGAAATCCACACACCACCTTTATAGGGAACATATCTGCATATGTCAGGATGCAGCGCACGTTTTCCCATGTCCAGCGGCGTTGTGGGAAATGTCGATTGTCGAGTGTACGAACTCGACACCACTAATCGAGGATGACCAAAAGTTGTCTGACGATCCTCTCGAGACCTACACCTGCAGTAGATCGATACTTGACATTACTCCTGTACTAGAGGACCAGAATTCTAACTTGGAGAAAGGCCAAGTTAGAAGGGCCCGTCGGGGTGTGACATCACTTGGAAACATCCTCTTCCCAAGGAAAGACCTCAGATCATGGCCTCACGCTGTTATTTACATTTCGGAGGCCGGCTCAGAATGTGATCTCAATGGGAGACGCCCTTGCCTGGGAGAAGACCTCGGGACATAACCTCACCTGGAGGCACTCTCGACTCGGCCGAAGTTGAAATTTATCAATGAACTCACATCCCGAGGATTCCATAGCCTATCGCTAATTACTCCCAATTGCCACTTGTCGGATGGTTAAAACACGGACAACATTTTTCCACAAGTCTTCACTTGTCCTCAGACAGTGGAGACTTAGATCGAGAAGTAATCCAAAAAGGTCTTCGGAAGGTGACGTTTGGGCTTCCTTTGAATTCTCTAAAAATTTCGTGCCACATGTTGACTCCCTATTGTTGGTCCCATCAATCCGTGCAATTAATGAGAAGTCTATTCCACTACTCAAAACGCTCACTCTGTACTCTAGGCGTCTTTTCGCTCCATACCCAAGATGTCGCTTCCCAAGGCCAATGATCACGATCCGTGCCTTTCTAGAATCTGACCATTGGATCGATCTTGAGTGCTTAAGTCATAGGTAATCCGACGGTCGAGTTGTAGCTGCTTCCTCTCCAAGTCTTGAGTATAAAACTCGATAACGACCTCTCCACAAACACACTTTCCATTCGAAATATGAAAACCCCCACACTCTTTCTTTTTCCTTAACTTCCCAGTCCTTCAATAGTTCTAGAATTCCTTCTGCAAGTCTGGACGATTGGCGAGAGTCGTCGTACTTCTGGGCGAACGACAAACAATTCTTCAGCATCTGGACTCGCCTCAGCACTTACCGTTGCTTTATCTCGGGTAAGCATTTACTGGTTTCATGTTTTTGCTGGGTTTAATTTGGGGAGTTTTAGATGCATGCTTAGGAGGGGCTGCTTGTGATACATTGGGGGGAAGTTTTGACCCCTTACTAGTATTTTTAGGTGCATTTTGGTGTTAGAAGTGGCCAAAATGGCCTATTGCCCATCTTGGGTAATTTTTTCCTTTCTTGACACTTGACCGGAATCTGGAAAATACCCAGATCCCGGCAGTGAATTCCGGTGGTGTTCTTTGGTGTTGAATTTTTAGCCTCGAGGACATCCCAAGCCTTTAGAGATTCTTTCTTCTCCTTCCCTAGCAGTAGTCTTAGGGATTCTCGCTTTGACCCATCTTTCTTCGGGACAAGACGCTAACTGCTTGGTTTGTTGTTTCAGATGTCCGAGATGCTTCACCAACTACATCAACAAGGATTTTATGCTTTCGATGCTAAGATCCCCCAAATGGTTCGAGAAGCAGGGCAGTACCCCGAGAAGGGGAAACAAGTGGCTGGTAGCAGCCAAGCCCTTGTAGTACGAGAGAGTTCTGACCCGGTGGTGACGAGACCTCTCAGAGGTGGCCTCTCGAAGGAAGAAGCCAATGCAGGCCCAACGCCATTGGACATCCCCTATCTAGCCATAGGGTTCGAGGCAGAAGACATCCCGAGCAAACTACGACACCAAGGTGCCTTGCAGAAGATCCTCGAAAAATATGGGGTGGATGATGGTGAGATGCTAGTGCGCCTGTCCTAGGAGAACGAGAGGGCGCACAAGAGTGTTCACGGGCTCGGGCCCTAGAGCACCTCACATCTCTAAGCTGGTGCAACCCTGCCACTGCACCATTACTATGTTGACTTCCTCAAATTCGTCGGCATAGCTCCCTTCCAGTTGTCCCTGAATGGATATAGAGTACTAGCGAGGATTTACATCTTGTACAAGAGGCAAAACTGGCCCACCGTGTCCCTTTCTCAAATATTTTACGTCTACAGTTTTCGGCAATGCTCAAAGAAGGGGGAAAAAGGTGGATACTGCACCCTGATGAAGCATATGGTTCCTGGGAGAGGCTACAAAGCTTCGAGCGGCTATGACAATCACGCTTGGGCCTACAAGGACCAATTCTTCTAGGCAGATGGGTTCCCGACGAGGAACAATCCTACCTTACTCCTAGAATTTTCTACAGTTGGTAAGAACTTTTTTCCTCATGTAATTTTGTACGATAGTATTTAGCTCATAACTTATTCTTTTATGTCGTCTTAATTAGGTCCATATAGTCTCACCCCTTTCGTTGACTTCTTTGACGAAAGGCTTCGGGCGATGAACTCAATTCATGACGAGGAGTTAGAACTTCCCTTCCCCGTCACCGATGCCCATCTCCGACAGTATGGGCTGTTGTGAGCGAGACAGAGTATAAGCCCGATGGTCCTAACCAAATTATGGGACTCGAAGAAATCTTGGAATGTGGCGAGGCTCTACGCGGAGTATATGGTGGTCAAGGCGCAACTTCAATATACGCAGCGCCTTTGCGAGGAGCATGTAGAGAGCGTCCTCGCCATCAAGGCAACTGCGGAGGCAAAGGAAGATAAAGAGCTTGAGGCAGAGCTCGAGGTGGGGAATGAGTCATCTTCCATGCCTCAAGTTAAATCTCCAATCATACTTCATTATGCTAGGCATGTAGGGGAGGGAACTAGTCCCGACCATTCGTCATTCTCTCCCTCTCTTCTTGAATACAGAGGAGTATCAAGACTACCAGTGTAATGCCCTAGATAACCAAGACCGTTACACTGTGTGTTTAAAATAGTGCAAGACTTGCTAATCAAGTCATTTAAACAAAATGTGAATCAAACGTCATCAACGGATTAGGAATAAAATATTTTGGCCACAAACAGGCTATTTTCATTAAAAATGACTGTTTAATACATGGAAACTCAAAACAGGGTTTAGATGACTTGGTTACAGCAAATTCCAAAAGTTATAAATAATTCAAGCCACTCTAATGGAAAAATACACATTTTAGGTTTCCGCCCCTGTGCAATTTCTCGACTGTGGCGGCCGAGCAGCTGACAATGTACACCTCGCCCCCAGAGCTCTCCAACTCATGGTTGACTCAGCATACCTTTACCTTTACCTGCACCACGTAGCACCCGTGAGCCGAGGCCCAGCAAGAAAGAATGATACCATAGCAAGATCAACATCAATAACCAAATATTCCACGATGCACAACCAGGAATTCGGCAAATCATAACATTTATCCAATCAACGATAACACTCAACAAATTAACAATTTGTCATCCAGACAATCAACAAATCATATCCATAACACAATATTCACATTCATAATCAACAGTTTATCACAACCATCAAATAATATTCAGGGTCAGCGCCCTTAGGTCGCACCCTCTATTTATGTAACGCCCTGGATAGCCAAGACCATTACACTGTGTACTTATAAAGGTGCAAGACTCGCTAATCAAGTCATTATTTTGAAAACGTGTCACTACACATGTAAGAGCTAAGGTTAAGAAGGTTTTGGTCTCAAAAGACTCATTTCATATATTTAAACTGTAGTAAACATGGGATCCCATACAAAAACAAAGTTAGAATAAGTTTACAGACTCCCAAAAGTACATGAGTATTCACTAGCCATACTAAGGCAAAATAGACAGTCTTTAGGTTTCACGTCCTTGCCTAGACCTCAACTGTGGCGGCCGAGCCCCTGGCTATGTACATTCTGCTCGCTGAGCTCTCCAATCAGGGATGATCTAACTTGCCCTTGCCTTTATCTGCACCACGTAGCACCCGTGAGCCAAGGCCCAGCAAGAAAACATCATAAACAACTCAAACAATAATAACAGACAATTAATTCATTATGCATGTTTTCCCATCAGATAATCCCCAACAGATATTTAGCATATACAATCGGATTCAAGATACACTCTATCACATATAACACTCATATCACATAACATTCAGGGTCGACGACTTAGGCCACACCCTCTGTTTAACCCACTGACTCCGACCCGCTTAAACCGAGCTCAGTGCATAATAAGCTGTCCTCGGCTACCAGCGACCGAGCCGCGCCCTATGCGCTAGTGAAACCCTTGGCACCCATAGGCCGTTGGTTCACTAAATGGCTTGCATGGAATAATACCATATTTTCAAGCATTTACAATAGGGAGCCCTTAGTCCCGTCACATATACTCAACCAGGTGCAATTTTCTTACCTTTAGTCTGTGCAGTTATTGAATTACGAGCAACGCCTCTCAAACACGATCTGTTCCTGAGCCTAAGCCTTTATCACCTAGTCACAACCAAAGTATAGGGTTCCATTAATACTCCGATATAGGTTTCCAGTTACAAAACTAACTCCCGGGAATCCCAAATTCCACCAAGCACGATGGTGAAACAAATCCCGAGCACACTAGACCACTTTCTCGTGCCTAAAACCCTCAAAAACTCATGTGTCCAACCAAGGGCTACGGCCCCTGAAACCTAGCCGCGGCCCTAGCCTCAAAACAGAACCACACTCATGCTAAACCACACACGCGCCGCGACCTTTGCTTTGGGCGCCGTGGCGCCCTCCCTTGGCCGAGCCTTCTTGGTCCTTCTTCATCCTAGGGCCGCAGCGCTCTAGAACAGAGTCGCGGCCCTCCCCTTCTTGCCCAGAAAACCCATCATTTCTAAGCTTCAAACCTCACCTTAAACCATCCCAAATCTCCCCAACTCACAACCAATTAATCCCAACTCCTTTAGCATGACTTAAGCAACATAATTCCACAGAAAACACAGCCTAACACACACTAATCTTCTCTTTTTAATTTCTAAAACTTAAGAGCTATAGACACTCAAACCAGCCATTCAAACCCAATTTCAAACCTCTAAAACATGAGTTGAAACTTACCTTTTCTGTTGAATCACTTCACCAAGCGAAAGCCAAGCTAAGTCCCCAAGTTTCCTCCTTAATCCTGCCTTAAAACATCAAAGCCATATTTGCTTCAACACTTAACCAAAACCCATAATTCTAACCACAGAGAAGAAAATTAACAGCTTACCTTAACCCTGTTTTAGTTCTTGATAAATCCCTGAGCTAAGCCTCCAAATCACCCTCCTTCAATCCTCTAAACTCCAGCTGAATTCTAGCAAATTCTCCTTAGATTTCTGTGTTTTCCCCTTGTTTTCCTTAAGAGAGAATAGAGAGGTAAGGCTGAGAAAATAAGGTCGGTTTATGTTTTCTAAAGACTTCCTTATGTCTATCTTACTCGTTAAGTTAATCCCGAGGCTCAGGGTGCCGGAACCGTCCCCGAGGCCAAAATGGTAAAATCCCTCAATATTCCCGCCTAGACATCCTAACCTCAAATATATATCCATATATTTATTTTCATGACCCGATAGTCCAAATCGCTACCCGCTATCTAAAAATACCCCCGACTTATCCAAAGTCAAATCTTAAGTCCTGTTGTGACTTCTCCCGCTATCTGACCCTAGAATCGTCTCGAGTCGTGCTCTGCGAACCTATCCACATAATAATGTGGTTCTCACATATATCACATACTTATTTCATATCACATTACCACATAATATCATCAATTATCATATAAACATTACTAAACATATAATTACTCATTTAAATCACAATTATTCCATTAATGCCCTCCTGGCACACTAATCAAGGCCCTTAAGCTGTATTAGCGATTTTGGGTCGTTACAATTTAACCCACTGTCTTCGGCTCACTTAGGCCGCCCCCAGTGTTATACCCACTGACTCCGACCAGCTTAACCAAGATCAGTGATAAATAAGCTGCCTCAGCTACCAGTGGCTGAGCCGCGCCCTGTGCACAAATATTGATTCCGACACCCTTAGGCCGGTTATCACATGTCCCATGGCATAATACTATCTCATGACATGATATACAAATATAGGGAGCTCTTAGTCCCATCATGTTCACATGGTTAATCACATTCACATAACAATGCATATAAACATAGGGAACACTTAGTCCCAACCTAACCACATAATCAAGTGCAGCTTTCTTACCTTTAGATTTCGCTAGCTCGTTCAATTGATCCTCAAGCACGATCCCATCTGAACCTTAGAGCGCACCTAGTCACAGCCATAGATCAGAATTACCACCAAACTTCAAATCCAAAACCTAGCCTTGAGACTAATCCCGAGCCCCCGGGAAGCCCTAATTCCACCAAATGGGGTGGTGGAATCAAACCCCGAGCCTCCGGGCAAAAACCCTAAGGAAAAACTCAAAAACCCTTTTTGGAGATAGGGTAGCGCTACAGCGCTCTAAGGAGGGCGCTGTAGCGCTAAAACCAGAACCAAAATGCCCAGAAAGCCCTAGCCTAGCGTTGTAGCGCCCAAAGGCTAGCGCTACAGCGCTAGTCTCAGACCAGCAACACTCTGTTTTCCCTTCTTCGATTTTCCTCGAACCAAAACCCCTTGGGACCCTTCCAACCCTCAACTACACACCAAATTGAGTCTACCATCACCTCTATCTCACCCCATACAAGTCAATAACACAAGACTTAACCATATGCATCATCAAACTAGAAAAACAAACATTGAACCCAAGAACTGAAAGATTCAACCAGAAACTCAAAAACTTAGAACATCAAAGTCAGAACTTGTTACCTTCTATGGAGGATTTTGACCTTAAGTTATACCTAGCATCCAACCAGCCTCAAGCCCTTCAACTCCTCAAGTTCATATCCCTTTATTCCATCCAAAACTCAAGCTTAGAAACCATCTCATTAAAACCTAGAAAAACACATCAGGAAACCTTGAAACTTACCTCAATTGACTGGCTAAACCCTGCTAGTTCTTCTAGCTTCACCAAGGTCTTTAGCCCTAAGCTCCATCCTGAGCTTACTTTGGAATTCCAGCTCCAAAATTCACAAAGAATGGTGAAGAGATGACCCAGCCGAAAGAGAGAGAGAGTAATAGCTTTTAGTGTTCTGTTTTTCTCTCCTTCCTTATTCTTTTCTTTTCCTTAAGCTTCTGAGTCTATCTATAACCTCCACTAAAATTATAAAGTAGAATATAACCTATCCTTTAGTAAGCCAAATGACCACCTTGCCCTCCCAATAATAACTAAACCTTTAAAATCACTCTAGGGGCATTTTGGTCATTACACCCAATTCCCGCTAATTCCTTTAGTGTCTTTAATATTTACCGCTTACTTTCCGATACCCAACTAATCACCAATTATATTTCTCAATATCAAATCATCTCTAATATATTCTCCAAATTCCCAAATACATCCCCAGGCTCACCCCGTGCTGGGTATAAATCCCCGCTGTGACTTTCCCGCTAAACCGCTTGTTAGGATCGCCTTGAGTCACGAGCTACAAACATATCCACATAATAATGTGGTCTCAACATTAGCCTACCAATATACACACAAGTATGCAATTACGCTCTCAATGATCCAAGTTACCAAAATACCCTCACAACAGAGTATAACCCCATACATGCCTTTATCATCATATAATAATATGACCCACATAACCATGCATATAATCATATAATAGCACAATAAATCAATTATGGCCCCCCCGGCCTCCTAATCAAGGTTCTAGACCTTATTAGAAAATTTGGGTCGTTACAACCAGGACCCCATCGACGTGTTCCTACACAATCCGAGGAGGAAGAGGCACCCCCAAGGCTTCGTGCTTATTGGCAAGATGACAAACATGCACGCCGCTTGGTTTTGTCTGTACGAGGATGAGGAAGCAGCTAAAGAGGCTGTGTGGCTTAGGAAGTTCTATATTGATGTGGAAGTTATTCCAGGCATAGATTAGCCAAGTGTTCTATACTGTGATAACAGTGGAGTAGTAGCTAATTCAAAGGAACCCAGAAGTCACAAGAGGGGAAAGCACATCGAGAGGAAATATCACCTGATCCGAGAGATAGTCAACCAAGGAGATGTTACTGTCTTGAAGATTCCCTCTGAAGATAATCTTGCAGATCCGTTCACAAAGACTTTATCTATTAAATCTTTTCAGGGTCATGTAAGAAGCACAGGGTTAAGGGAAATGCCTCATTTTCTTTAGGAAAAGTGGGAGATTGTTGGGAATTGACCCTTAAAGCAATTTTAGTTGATAATGGTTTTGATGAAATGAATAAATGAATTGAATTATTGTGTATATGTAGCTTATGTACTATATTATTGTTTATAATATTAAGTAAATATCAGAAAATTCCCAAGTTCATCTATGTGGTCTCAATCTCATATTGGTATGAGAGGATCGATATTGAGATAATGGACTTAAATAGTTCGAAATCCGGGTTACTAGTGTAGTAAGACACTTTAGTGGAGGTACTTTACATACTGAGAGTATGTAGAACTGGACCAGATGTGATTTGATAATACTTGTTTAAATACTGTTTCATAGTATTATAAAGCACTTCAACTGATGATCATATACAAATTCATCTTAATCTTGAAGTTACTATGAACTCCTATATATGTCATTTGATCATTTTATTCATGTGTTACGGTTTGTCAGAATGATCAGGCTAAGAGCTATTGTTTTGGGGACTCAATGATGTATACGGCTAGGAACATAGCTTAACAAATATGGAATCTATACCTTCTTATAGATTGAATGATGGTTCGATATTGGGTTGACTTTCATAATTGAAAAGGTTATTGAAATCAAATTCATAATCAAATTATGAATTAACCTTCACTAGTAAAGTCAATGGTACTCTAGGAACAATATATAGCTAAAAGGGTAAAATGGTAATTTTATTCCCTTTTAATTATGAACCTTTAATAGAGGATTAATGTTGTATGTAATGATTATATCAATGGACACTTTATTCTTTAATAAAATACTCAGTAAATATGTCTTTATTTCTCAAGAGCGCAATATCATATTTATAGTGAAATAATTATGAGATTAATAAATTTGATTATTGAATCAAAGAGTTTTGGTTAATAAACTTTTATTTATTGGAGCTTGGAATTATTGGTCCATAGGTCCCTGGGGCAGCTCTGTCAACACTATTCAAGGTAAGAGTTGATAAAAGAGTCAAACTGTGAATGGGCAATTTGAGAGAATATTTATTCTTCATTATAAATATACAATTATGTGATAATTGAAGTTGCCCAATTTATTATTGTATTAATGCAATTTTCGAAATTGTATAGAAATAAAAGAAGTTGATTTTAATAAATTATTTTATTTAAATGAGAAAATGATAAATATGGATAGTCAAATTTGGTTTTGATTATTAGATTTATTTAATTAATAATAAGATGATAATGAAAATTCAAATTTTGAATTTTGAAATTTAAGTTGTTATCTTTTCTTTACAAAAATGATACCTTATTTGAATTTTTAATTATTAATTAATTAAAATAAATATGCATGAAAATCAAATCCCCTTATTTTAGGGAGGTGTTACACGCATAGGGCTTCCTGGACTGCCCTATGAGTGTACCACTACTGATAGTGATCGGTTATTGATTTTTTATTTTATTTAATTAATTAATAAAACATTTTGAAAATAGTTTTAAAATGGAATGTAAGACTTTATCTTTAATTATCATTTATTTTATTATTAAGATGATCAATTTTATTTGATTATTATTATTATGATAATAATACATATATATTATATATGATAGAAAATAGCAGAACAACAGTTTTACAAGAAAAATCAGAAAAACTAATCACCTTTTCTCACTAATCTAGCCTATAATCAAGAGTCTCATGTGTTGAGAATACTTTTGATTCACAAAATTTGATTCTTGTTCTCTATGTGCTCACCCACATCTTGAGGTGTAGAGAACATCTTGGAAGATCTTGGTGTGAGTACACAAGAGAGGATAGGAAGATCAAAATATATACAAAAAGATTCAAGGATTCTTGTTAGGCTACAAGAGGTAAATCATTTCCTATTATTTTTACATATACATATTTTTTTGATTAACATATTGCATATTAAAGGATCCTCATATAAAGTTGTTTATATGGAAATTTGTTGTTGAATACAATACTACAATTACCGCTATTTCTGTTGCGCACTAGGAACAGTTCCTAATAGAGGACCTACTGGCCACAGAACGGTCGAAGTTGTCCGCCCTGGAGGAAACATCCTCTAAGTTGCTGGAAGATGCTACAGGCCACACCCAGATCGTGTAGGAGGAGTTGGCCAAAGTCCGTGAAGAGCTTCAGTTGAGTCGGGTGGAGTCCCTAGCCCGTGCCGATGAGCTGGAGAAAGCCAAGAAAACTGCTGAATAATTAGCAAAGGACCTCGATGTGATGGCTGAGGATACAGTCTTCGTTGCATGGTAGAGCAATAGAGACATGGATCTCTCATTCATAGAGGATCCCGACATGAAGACAAAGCTCGAGGCACGTCTCGAGACAGAAAATATCCGTGCAGCCCAGGAGAAGGAGGCCTCAGTGGTGGACCGCGTTCCTAAAGGCGATCCTGTGATCGAGGTAGTGGTAGAGGTGCCCCCAGACCTAGGGCCTCAGGAATCTAATCCTGTATAATTTTGTAATTAAGTAGGCCTGCGTGCCATAATTTATTGGGGTATATACAAACAACGCTCGAGCCCCCGAGCACAGTTGTAACTATTTTCCGTTTAAAACTATGCAACCTGCACTACTTGCCATGATTGCATCATTATTACCAAATTCAGTTTTTATCAACTTCTTTTAGTACTTAGGAAATTTCCATGTGTTCAGTGTTGCCCTGTAGGCTTGAGGTCCTCGAGAATAACTTTAACACTGTCGAGTGGTCACTCGACGCGGCCCTATGTCCCCGAGTTCCAACGACTCAGGACGGGGCCTGCCCGTGGTACTTAGAGATTGAGGGTCTTCCTGTTAGTGTTCAGACATGCACTTCTAGTGTTTCATCTTAGGCTCAAGGTCATAAGAGTAACTTTGACGCTACTTCAAGTGAGGGCACTCAACTATCCCCTACCATCGAGTTCCAACGACTCGGGCTTGGGGAGGTCTTATACTGTAGGGTTCTGCCCTAGTGTTTGATACTCAAGACATTTAGTGTTGCCTTCTAGGAACAATGTTCTTGAAAGTAATTTTAATGTCATCCTGTGTCATCGAGTCCTGATGACTCGGAGCCTTAGGGGTCATCCACACTAAGCTACCTGCCCCCGGAGACATGATCATTGGTGGGCCAGCTTGGGATTCTTGATTTCCCCCCGAGTGCACAGATCGAGACGTAATCATGTGGAAGTCATGAAATCATTATCTAGGCCTAGGAGGCTGAGTTCCACACCCTTTGACTAGGTAAACTATGACACTTGAGGTTAAGTGCTCGAGGTCGGACTCCGAGTTCCAATGACTCGAGCCTCTGTTCATATCTCGAGATCATAGGACTGAGTCACTGCTCCTCGGGCACGGTGTCCTCGAGAGGTAACATCAGCCCATACTCGTGCTACTTAGGTTTTATTTACTCTTAGGGTTAGGATATCACAGAGAATTATGCTCAAGTCTTAAGGCAACTTATGCTAGTGCCCGAGTACCGACGACTTGGGCTTTCGTTCACATCTTGAGGATTAAGACTTGTTTACTGCCCCTAGGCGTGCGCTGTCCTCGGGAGAGTGTTAAATCCAATCTCGCATTACTTGGATCGTTTTGGCATTGCGTTTCCACTAGGTCGTTTAGCTATGGGATCCTGTGACACTAGGGGTGCTTTTCTTGTCGACTAGCCAAGCTCCTCAAGTCATGGACTTCACAGCGCTATATATTTGAGACATACTTAAGGACTTGGGCATAATCCCTTGGGCTCAATGTCTATGGGGGGCATCCCAAGTATGCCTTGGGACCAAGTACGAAGTACTCGGTCTTCCGTTCGCATCTCAAGATCAAAGGACTTGATCAGAGCTCCTCAGACGCGATGTCCACGGGAGGTGAAGTAGGGCCGTTCTCATGCTACTAAGATTCTGTCTAGCTTGTAAGTGTTGAGCCCTATTTTTTTTGGAAAAAGCTTAGTCCCCTAGGCCAAACTCGACTAGTTTCCCAGGTTTTCCTATTCTCAAGGTGGCGACACTAGGCTTACTCCGCTTGACAAGCTTAGTTTCCTAGGTCGTTCCTTCTGAGGCGTGATGCTATCCTAACTCCATGCCCCCCAAGTGATCAGAGACTAGTGTACGTTCACTTGTTCAGGCCAACGAGCGGGTGCTCTTATACATAGTATTAACAAAATAAAGGAAACCAAAAAATATAAGCAGACAATAAACTTCTTTTTACTGTGATTTATATACACAATTTCCATTAAATGTGCTCAAAAGCTACAAGGGATATTACAAAAATTACCAAGGTTCACTGCTCATATTAGTGGTAATACCGGCGAAGATGCTCGACATTCCAGGCGTGGGGGATCAACTCCCCACTTAGTCAGGCCAATTTGTATGTCCTTGGACATACAACTCTCTCGACTTGGTATGGGCCTTCCCAGTTGGGTCCCAACACTCTTGCACTAGGGTCTCGATTGGCTAAGAAGACTCTTCTCAACACCAGATCTTCTACTCGAAGCTGAGAAGCTTCACGGAGCTCCTCCACAAGGTCTAGGGATTCTCGTAGTAAAGCATTGTTTGTGGTCGAGTCATACGTATCCCACCGATGCGTGGAGATTGTTGCTTCAACTGGGAGCATAACTTCAAATCTGTAGGCCATTGAGAATGGCGAATGGCCAGTGGAGGTCCTGGCAGTGGTACAGTAACTCCATAATGCCCTAGGCAGCTCCTCAGGCCAAGTGCCTTTCTCCGGTTCAAGCCTTTTCTTTAAGGTGGCCTTAAGTGTCTTGTTGACTACTTCCACCTGCCCATTTGCCTGTGGGTGGGTGATGGAAGAAAATATTTTCATGACTCTGTGTCTCCGACATAAATCCGTGAACACCTCGCTATCGAACTATAGACCATTGTTAGAGACTATCTTCCTTAGGGGCCCATAGCGGAAAACTATGTTCTTAATGACGAAGTCTAGCGCCTTTTTGGAAGTGATAGTAGCGAGTGTCTCGACCTCGACCCACTTCGTGAAGTAGTCATCCACCACTATCGCATACTTTACTCCTCCTTTACCCGTGGGCAAGGACCCGATAAGGTCGATGCCCCAGTCTGCGAAGGGCCAAGGACTCTTCATCTAAGTGAGCTCATTCGGAGGAGTTCGAGGTATGTTGACAAATGTTGGCACTTGTCACACTTCTTGACATAGTCCATGGGATCTACTTTCATGGTAGGCCAGAAGTATCCCTATCTCAAGATTTTCTTGGCAAGGCTCTGCCCCCCGGCATGGTCCCCGCTAAAAGCCTTCATTTACTTCCCAGAGTATCATGCTAGCTTCTTGCTTGGACACACACTGTAATAGAGGCAACGAATATCCCAACGTATACAATTTTCTGTCCATGATAATATACCGAGGTGCCTGATAGAGTAGCTTCTGAGCTACTTTCTTATCGTATGGAAACTCCCCTGAGAAGAGAAATTTAATTATGGGCTCCATCCACTCGTCATGGGGCTGGATTCCCTCCACCTCCTCGGGAGCTGAGATACTTAGGGACCATAAGGAGTCGATGGGAACTACATTACTAGTTCAGTGTCCTGGGTGTTTGCAAGCTTGGCCAGGGTGTCAACATTCGAGTTCTGTTCCCGTGGCACTTGCCAAATTGTGAATTTTCTGAAGCCATGCATCATCTCTTGGGTCTTCTCTAGGTAAGCAGCCATTTTTGTTCCTCGGGCCTGGTACCCCGCGAGTACCTGATTAACTACCAGCTGCGAGCCGCTGAAAATCTCTAGGCCTTCAGTTTTAAGCTTAAGCGCAACTCGAAGACCAGCAATCATTGCCTCATACTCTGACTAATTGTTGGAAGCATTGAACCCAAATCTTAGGGCGTTGTGGACCCTGTGCCCTTCAGGGGAGACTAAAATGAGCCCTGCCCCGGCCCCATTTTCATTCGACGACCCATCGACGTACAACTTCCATGTGGGCCCTTCTATTGGGGCGCTCACATGTTACTCATGGTTTCTCGTGCACTCAGCGATGAAATCTGCCAGTGCTTGCCACTTTATGGCTGTCCTCAGGAGGTAAGCGATGTCGAACTGACTGAGTTCGTTAGCCCACTTCAGGAGTCTCCTAGATGACTCCGGCTTTTGGAGGACTTGCTACAGGCGGTGGTTCGTGAGGACCTTGATGGGATGCGCTTGGAAGTAAGGCCTCAACTTTTGATATACTACCATCAGGTAAAAGGTCAGTTTCTCCATGAGCAGGTACCTGGCTTTCGCATCGAGGAGCCTCTTGCTCACATAGTACACTGGATGCTGGACACGATTTTCCTCACGAACTATGGCGGCGCTGATGGCACTCTCAGACACAACCATGTAGAGTAGGAGGGGTTCCTTTCCCACGGGCTTTAACAGGATAGGATGGTTCTCCATATGAGCCTTCAGTCACTGGAATGCTTGCTCACATTCCTCCGTCCATGCATATTTTTTTCCTCCTCGGAGGATGTTAAAGAACGGGATGCACTTGTTCGTTGCCTTGGAGACAAAATGACTTAGTGCAACGATCCTTCTAGTGAGGTTCTGGACATCCTTATTCCTTCTGGGGGATGGCATGTTGATCAGGGCTCTAATTTTTTTCGGGGTTCTCCTCTATTCCCCTAGCACTGACGATGAAGCCCAAGAATTTTCCCGAAGCAACACCAAAGGTGCACTTTTGGGGATTTAACTTCATCCTGAACTTTCGAAGCACCAAGAACACCTCCATGAGATCCTTCATGTGGTCAGGGGTCGTGCGGGACTTCACCAGCATACCGTCCATGTAAACATCCATATTTCTCCCCAACTGCTCTTTGAACATTCGGTTCACAAGCCTTTGGTACATGGCCCCAACATTCTTTAGCCCAAAAGGCATCACCTTATAACAGTAAACTCATTTGTCTGTTCAGAAGCTTGTGTGGTCTTGGCCCGCAACATGCATGGAAATATGGTTATACCCTGAGTATGCATCCATGAAGGACAAAAGTTCGTACCCAGAGGTGGCATCGACCATCTGATCGATCTTTGGGAGAGGGATGTAGTCCTTAGGGCAAGCCTTATTTAGGTCGGAGAAGTCTATGCAGGTCCTCCAAGTGTCGTTCATCTTAGGCACGAGGACTAGATTGGATACCTACTTGGGATACAGTGTTTTCCAGATGAAACCGTTCGCAAGTAGTTTGTCCACTTCCGCCTTTAGAGCTTCCACTCTAGTGTAGTCAAACGTTCGCTGCTTCTGCTGGATTGGGGTGACGTTTGGATCGACATTGAAGGTATGGAAAATGATATTTGGGCCAATACCTGTCATGTCAGAGTGAGACCAAGCGAGGACATCCTAGTTCTCCCAAAGGAAGGCTAGGAGCGAGTTTCAGACTTTATCCTCCAGATTCTTCCCAATCTTGGTTCTCCTATCAGGAGTGGTCACGTCGAGAGCCAACTCCTCGACTTCCTCCATCGGCTCGACCACCCTTTCTTCATGAACCCACAGGTCCAATTCACCTGACTCTTTTGCCAGCATCGTTACTACTTCCGCACTCCTAGGGAGAGACTGCTCGTGTTCCCTTGTCTCAACTACCATTACTGGTTGTCATAGGGAGACGTTATAGCATTGTCTCGCCTTCTTCTAGTCTCCTCGGACTATGACAATTCCCGTCTCCATGGGAAACTTCAGGCACAGATACTGAATCAAGGTGACGACTCTGAATTCTACAAAAGCCGGATGCCCTAAAATGGCATTTTAGGCAGAGGGAAAATCTACCACCACGAAAGTGCAATACTTAAAGGCCTGGCGAGGCTCTTCCCTTAGTGTCACGAGTGACTTAATTTGGCCCATCGATATTAGACCTTCTCTCAAGAATCTGTAGAGAGTCGAGGTGTACGAAGATAGTTCGCTTGTGGTTAACATGATTTTCTCGAAGGCAGACTTAAACAGGAGATTCACCAAACTCCCATTATCCACTAGGATCCTAGCCACCATCTTGTTGGACACCTAGCTCTCGATCACCAAAGGGTCGTGCGGCGTGAAGTGGACTCTTCGAGCATCATCCTCGGAGAATGTGATGACTTGGCCAGTCAACCGTGACATCTAAGATGGAAGTTGAGTCAAGGCCAACACCTCATCATTGTAGTTTAAGGCTTGCGCATATGTATTCTGCGAGCCTCTCGAAGTGCCCCCCAAATGGGGTCCTCCTAAAATGGTCTCCACTCTGCCATTCACTAGAGGGGTCCGTTTGCTATTGGTTGTGGTGGGGCTATGGGCACCGGGCTCGGAGATATGGGAGCAACAGGTTATGCATGTATTCCTGCCACTGGAGTCGGTGGTTGGTGAGGCCCGCTCTTAGCGTATTGGTGGAGGTGTCCCAACTTGATGAGGTTCTTAACCTCATCCTTGAGTTGGTGACACTCATTGGTGTGGTTCCCTATATCATTATGAAAATGACAAAACTTGCCGAGATCTCACCTTTCCCTGTCCCTCAGGATGGGTTGTGGCTTCTGATAGTGAACATGCTATTCCATAGGCACAAAGATATTCTCTCGGGAGTCTACCAGGTCAGTATACTTGGAGTACTGCGAAACATACTTCTTGCTAGAGTTGGTTCTCTGCTCAGCTTGCGCGATTCCATTTCCCTTGGGCTTTCAGCCTTTGCCCTTACCCCTACGTCTACTGCTGTCGGGGGTTCGATTGGGTGCAGTAGACTGGGATGGAGTGGAAACTCCAGCACTGAATGTAGGCTGGAAAGCACTGTATCCAGTGGTCGTCACTCCGTATCCCATCAGAGCTGCACTGAAACCAGCGGTCGGTACGACACTAAAACTAGTGGGCGGGACACTCAGGCTAGGCTGGACTCCCCCCAAACCTAGTTGAACACAAGCTTAAGGTGGATACTAGATTCCCAAAGTGATGGAGCCAGGTGCGGTTGGTGCAGGGAAGGCGACATGCCCTCCAAATGCTCCAATCTGGGCATCCTCCCAGCTGATATATTCTTGTGCTCGACGAATGAAGTCGTCGGCATCCTCTTCGTTGGAGGTCATCCCACAACGAGGACCCCGCACGGATGCCAGGCTATAAGGCCATCAATTACTGGCCATCATCAACCCTCCTGGCTCTCGCGACCTCCTCCTTGAAGCACTTGCTTGATATATGCTTTGAGGGTCTCAAAGGGCCCTTGCTTTTATGTTGTCCAACACATTGACCTTGAAGCTCACCTTCCGAACACCTATAAATTTTCTTTGGAAGGAAGACGATGGTTGTTGCCACGATTGAATGGATCCTGACTAGTGCTTCTTGAATCACTCATCTGCTGGTCCAGTTAGAGTTATAGTGAACACATGACATTTAGTATCCTCAGAGATGCAGTGCACCGTCATCAACCTGTTGGGTCGATTTCCCTTAGTATGGTTTAGAGAAAGAGAGAGAGAAAGGAAGAAGTTTGGGTCGGTTTCTCCAAGTTTCTGAACACTTCTCAAATTTTTTTTTATTTAACTTAAGTTTCTAAGGTTACCTCAAAGCTCAGGGTACCAAAAACGTCCCTGAGGAAAAAATGGTAAATTTCCCCAATTTTCCCTCCTAAGCATTCTAACCTCAAATATATCTCCAAATATTTATTTCCACAATCTGATAACCCCATAAAACGTCTAATACCCTAAATACCCCTCGACTCGCCCTGAGTCAGATTTTCGACCCTGTTGTGACTTTCTGACTAACAGCTCCCTAGGACTGTCTTGGATCATGCAACATAGATATATCACATTTATGCCCTCAACGGGCTAAAATTACAAACATGTCCCTAATAACCAAACAGGGACCGCATGCATATTTAATTCACCTAAACATGCATTTCTAACCACATATTCACACAAATTCTCATATTATAACAATAAATCACTTATTTTCCTCCAGGCATGCTAATCAACGCCCTAAGCCTTATTAGCAAATTTGGGTTGTTACACCATGTCTACGGCGTGATTTTTCTTGGTCTTAAACTCCTCAAGAAGGCAGACCTTCTCACCTTCGATTATCTCAAAGGTTGCCCTCTTTTACTCCTCCAAATTGGCGTTCAGCTCCTGAAGTTCCTTAATTTTGGAGTCTTTTTCCTAGATCTCAGAATTTTTGGCCTCAACTTCTTTCAAGGTTACTGCCATAGTTGACTCAATTCAGACAACTTCTGGGCAGTCTCCAGGGCAGCCTTCAACTTCAGCTCTAGCTCAGACACCTTCAGAATGGCTGCCTCCCCCACCGCCGCCTCTATCCTTGATGCTTTGAGCTTGTCCGCAAGCTTCAGCTGGGCATCCCTGGCCACTTAAGCATGTGCCCTGCTCATTGCCACCTCGTTGTTCAACTTAAAGTTATGTTGAACAAAAGAAGCCAATGCCTGTACACAAGAATAAACACGAGTTATTAAAGGAAATTATAAGTCAGTATAACTCAAAAAGGTTACAACAAAAGTAACTTACTGAGGAAATGAGCTCGCTCCTTTGTCAAAGAAATTGTTGGCATCGTGGCAGGAGGTGAGGAACTCCTACTGGGGGGGTGCCAAGATTGCTGAGACTTTGGCCCACGCAGGACAAGACGTCCGAACCCAGATTTACTCCATGCGACCTAGGAGCATTGTCAACCACGTATTCCGGGACGTGGGTGGAGATCATCCATAATCATTCTTGTGTGGGAGATCTTTTTTGGGCAGTGGAAGCTCAATTAAAGACTCGAGCCTGAGGAAGAGACAGGGGGTTTGGGGGTGCCACCGGCTCAACTTTAGTAGCTACCCTCACCTCGGGAACTTCAGTTGTTACCCTGGCCTCGGGAGTAGATGCTGTGGCCAGGGTCGTACTTCGAGCGACCGAGGCTGGAGGGACCACCTCGGGTCTTTTGAGAACTTTAGAGGGACGACCCCCTCTTTGAGACGCCTTTTGGCATTTGCTCGCTTTGGCCACCGAGGGCGGCGAAGTACGTTGTCGAGATCGAAATCCATGGCACCTGCGAAATACATAAGTCACACTTTAGTGATCGAGCTAAGATTACTAAAAGGAACAAGACCAAGGATAAAAGAAACCTAACTGGTACACTCAATCGAGCTTGAACTCGGTGACTCGGAAATTCCCCTATCTTCTGAGGACGTTGGGGGTGTCCCATCTCTATATGTGGGAGATAGCCTCGTAAGATCTCTGTACATGTTTGTTCCATACTGAACAACGACCTCATCCCAGATCATACTATACATGGTTTGATATTGACCTAACCAGCTATCAAACCTACGCACTCTATAATCTACCCATGACCACACATGAAAATTATCCCTAGGATCTAGGAAGAGGATTAGTACATCGGGTTTATGCTTAAGCATGGAAGGAGACCACATAGAGGAGCTGAGCATGACTTTACCTCCATCATCCAAGTTCAGTGAGGCTTCATCTTGGGCTTCGTTGCTCGAAGAAGGCCGATCCTATCAGTGAACCATTGGGGCGCGAGCCTGTAAGCTCAAGGACCTCCGCCTAGGGGCAGTCTGTCACTAGGAAGTGGCACATGGTCCCACCTCGAGTACTTGCAGTAGGCTGAGTCATTCGTATACTGGCCTTCCTCTAGGAGGCCACAAGCTCTGAGCTGGTCCTCATGGAGAAGGTAGGACAAGGACCTCTGACCATAGGGCAGTTGGAGCAAGGCTGCCCTATGCTCCACCATTGTTTCTAATGGCGTGGGGTGATGATAATTGGCTGCAGGAACAACTAATCAATATTCCGAGCTCAGCTAGTTAATAAAAAAAAGGGAGGGGGTAAGTGTGATAAGATACTTATGGATATGTTGATAGGAGTAAAATATAGATGAAGCGAGACCGTCCGTCCAGAAGAAGGCGAGTTTGAAATTCGGGGGATGGTTTGGCATATCTTCAAAGAGCTTTTTCTCCTTGGGGTAGCTCGATAGATATTAAAATCCGTCCCCACTAAGAGCTCAAGATGGGTTGATTTTGAGATAAAAGTGATATAATATCTCTTGAGGCGAGGGCCCTTCCCACTTCAGCTCGTGGTATAGCAACCTGAGGGCTGATAGGACCCTGAAGGAATTGGCCTAGAGCTGGAATGGAGCGAGCCCCAAAAAGTCCAGAAAATCCTTGAAATATGTTTTCAGAGGTAGTAGAGCCCCTGCCTGTTAGGAGTGTGTCCTAAAAGCATGTAAAGACATTTGTTTTTTCTGTGAATAAATAAATACAATGGTTTATTATTATTGTCATATTTAGATTGTTAAATTATTGTTTGAATAATTTTGTAAATATCAGAAAAATTCCATATTCATTATTGAGGATGTGATCTTGTATTAGTACGAGAGAATTAAGATCACATGAATGAATAAAAATGGTCAACAACGACAAATTAAAGTTATGGAATTCTTTAATTGGAGTTGTAAGTACGGTTTACTGAGTATCATAATGATACAAATAATCTAGATTCGGATTATTGATGTGGTAAGACATCTCGGTAAAGGTGCTTTATATAATATGATTATATATGACATGGATCGATGTGAATTAAAGTCTTTATCCAAAAACCATTTAACAATAAAGACTTGTAATTCATATCATAACAGATGATCATTTATAGATCAACCTAAATCCTGAGTGTTCATGAACTCCTGTTCATGTTTATTAAATCTTTTGATTCACTCGTTAAGGTCTCTTCAAAGAATGAGGCTAATGACTTTTGTTTTGGAGATTTAATATCATGGATGGCTGGGAACATGTATCAACAACACGGAATCTAATCTTTCCTAACGGATCGTATATTAGTTCCCTTAAGGGTTAATTCTGGAACTGAATGATTTTGAGCTCAAATCTATAATTAGATTATAGATTAATTATTCACTAGTGAATTAATGGTACTTAAGGAATAAGAAATAAATTAGAAAGGTTAAATGGTAATTCTTCCATTCTAATTTATGAACTAATTAATTAGAGGGTTGAACTATTGTAAGATGGTTATATCAATGGACGACTTAAGAAAAAGATTTCTGTAAAAGTATATCTATAACATAAAGAGTGCAATTCTGAATTTATAGTGGAGTAATATCAGAATTAATAAATTAACTATTATAATTAAAGAGTTTAATTATTTAGTTTCAATTTATTGGAGCTTAATGTTATAGGTCCATGGTCCCCAGAATGGCTCAAACAATCACTGTCAAAGGCAAATACAAAAATGGGCAAAAAGGACTTATGTGATAAGTAAAATATTTTTCTATGTATCAAACATAATTATTGTTTAATTATGTGTAATTAATTAATTAAGAATTAATTAATTATTTGATTTAACAAAAATATAATTAATTTTGAATTAATTTATTTTTGGGATTTTTGGTATTTAAATAATAATAAAAATTGGGAAAAATCACATGCATGCACATGCATGTGGTACACGTGTGGCACAGTACACATGCACTGTGCTACACGCATAAGAGATAGACTTGGTCTCTTGATTCCACAATTTTAGTTATTTAAATATTAAATAAATAATGAGATATTTTGATTTGATTTAAATATTATTATTTAAACAAAAATCTGATAACTGATCAGTTATTTTTGAATTTGTTTAAAATAACAAATATTTTAATATATTGGATATTATTAAATATTGGATATCAGTTTTCACAGAACGTAAGTTTTCAGGGATAGAAAAATATCTAGGATTCTCTCAGAGAAAAAGATCAGTGACAAAACAAAGGTCATTGTTCTTCACAAAACCTAGGTCCAAACTTTATCAGATCTCATGTGTTGAGAATATCTGATAAATAGTTATTGCCTATTATTTGTATAGCGAGCCCACACTCGTTCTTTGGGTGACTGAGAACATTTTGGAAGATCTTTGTGTGAGATCTCAAGGATTCAGCCATACGAAAAGATAGCAGCAAGGAAGGACCTGAGGTAATGTTTCTATTCTTGTCCTTGATTCAATATATATATGAGTGTGAAGAAGTAGATCTAGAAATCTTATGGGATTAATCTGACAATTTGATTGTTGTTCTGCTGCGCATAATCTCTAATTTGATCAATAAAAACCAACACTACCCTCATATGCTTATGACTCAATGTGGCGAGCTTGATTTTTCTATTGGGATTTCCATCTCCCGGGGCAAAGCAGCTCTGTTCGTTCGAAACCGCAGGCCGATACATCAGGGTGCCAGAAATTTTGAGTCCATGGAAAACCAATATCTTAGATATCTGGCTAATAGAAGTGACTGAGCTCCAAGAGTGCTCAGCCTCGAAGAATTCCTCTCTCGAGGTAGGAATGGAAGCGACTTAGGAGGTGGAAGGACGGTGTGAAAGGTCTTCCATCAGTGAGAAAGACAGTGCACCAGACTCGAAGGCGACGGTGACTCTGAGCTTGGGGTCTAGTGGGATTGGTCTGATTTCGGGGTCTGGATCTGGGTAAACCGTGACCCTGAGTATTCTTCTCTTTCTTTCCTTAACCTCATCAATTTGACGTCGAAACCGATCTCGGATGTCTTCTTGTTCGTACTTTTCTCTATGCTCGCGTATCAGGCGCTGGTTTCATGTGAAAGGTGATTCAGGACTGAGAGTAAGGAATAGCAAGCATGGGCCCCCACCGAGTCTCAGGGTACTACGACATCTAACAAGAAAGAAAATGGTGAGGGCCCAGTAAAAGGGAAATCACAAAGAAAGTGTAGTTTTGGCGATCTAAGCTCGAAAGTTCGAGATCACGAATTTACCTCAATCGAGACTGAAGTCTCGAAAGGGTAAGATGAGTTTGAAGGTGAGCCCCAAACTATTGTAGAGTTCGGACTTAGAGCGTGTACCCACACGAGAGGGTGGGGAAGGGGATATCAATTTTAAGAATCCTGGATTTTTCAGGGATAAAGTTGACGGTTACCCAAAAAGGTGATATTTTTGGGATTTGTGCAGTTAAAACCCTAAATCAAAATCCTTATTTCTTGGCTTACACGAAATGCTATTTCTAATAAGAATATCCCCATTTTTACATATGTACACTAGAAATTTTGGGGTCTAAAACAGTGACTATATCTACAACAACACATTCAGATCAAAAGTTTGCCTAAGCATCGATGTAAAAGCCTAAGTAAAACTGGTAAAGACCAGGAAATGTTTTCTCAGATAGAAAAAAGAAAAAAAATACACATACTAAAGGAAGGGATTAAGAATGTGAACATACACAAAGTTGTTCATGGGAATGATGAAATTGTCGACTGGAATGTTAGTAGAAGGAAGGACTTCACAGAATCGAGTGTGTTGAAGGTATATTGTTTCCATGGTTTGGAAAACATGCAAAGAAATCTCTTGTTTTTCTTTTTTCTTTCTCTGCTGCGAATATTTTCCGGAAAGAGACTAAAAGTAAAATGAGGAAGATGAAGTGGGCATATTTATAGACCGCAAGGGATGTTAAGGGTCGGACTAATCTGGGTCGTTGGTTTGATTTGGAGTCTGATCTAATGGTTGGGGGTATAGATATTGTAATGGAGACAAAAAGGAGATACGAAAAGACGTGGGTAGATGTAAAAGGTACTTAAGTACTCTGACTGCGCAATCCTTGGTTGACGCGTGTCCACACTCGAGTGTGGTAGATGGCTCGATTTTCAAAAGTAGCAGTTCAAAAGTTTCCTTCTCATAGGATTCGAACTAATACTTTTGAGGGGGAAAAATGTTACACCAAAATTTTGAGAATATAAATTTTGATCTCGAAAGTTAGGCTCGTAAAGTGTAAGCTTGAAATAAGCAAATTAGTCACGAGATCAACATTAATGAGAATCAAATTTAATAGTCTCGTTCAATATTAAAATGACGACGTTGTGATCTCGAAGGTTTGAGCCAAGCTTGAACTTACAGTGACAGGGGTTCAACACTTGTTTAATTTTCCTGGTCTGTTTGTATTAGCCTCGGTCAAGAAGGTTTGAGCCTGAATATTGCAAGCTCGGAGGGGACGACCTCGATAAAGATACATAATGAGACTGAGGGAAGCCGAGCTAGCAAGCTCATGATGATTTGTTGATCTTGAAGATATGTAAGTCGAATGTGTGAGATCGATGGCCAAGTGTGGACGCAGTTACTGTTTGAAAATCCCTAAATCTAAGGGATTTGTTGTAATATGTTAATAAATCCCGAATGTCATGGGATTTATAGGCATATTATATATTTATATGCATTTAATTGTATTTATTTTGAGATTTGAATCATAACTCCCCGAAATGTGAGGGGAGATATTCTCTAAACCAGTCTATAAATAGATTGGAGAAATTCATTTGTAGACACACTGAAATTGGCACTGGGAATACTCTGTCGAATCGCTCCCTAAAAAAGATTTGAGAGAATTCCATAGTTGAATAACATCGACTTGTGGACTAGGCAGATTTTAATTGCTGAACCACATAAAAAATCGCATGTTTCCTCTTTATTTTTCTGATTTTGTGTTTAGTGCTCTTCATTTCTCAGTTGACGAAAAACGATGTCAACATATATGCTTTATGAGTGAGACCACAGTATTGTGAAGATATATTTGAGATGTGTGGTCCGATGCGATCCTAATGAGCGGATTAGCGGAATAGTCATAACGAGGTTAAATACCCAGCTCGAGGTGAGCCTAGGGGTATTTTGGGAACTTAGTGAGTATTCAAGATTTATCAGGTAACGAGTAGTTATTTGGTGATTAAGTGGGTATGTCGGGGTTAATTTGGAATCTATAGTGCGATTTGAGAATTAGCAGGAAATGTGGGTAAAAACTGTTTTTCCCTTGAGAGCATTAAAGGATAAGGGTTTGAGCAAGGGACATTTTTGTCTTTTGTTCCAAGGGATAGACTTGGTCTTGGATGAACTTAGCTATTCTAGAGGACCCTACAAACTAAGGAAAACAGAAGAAGAAAACACTCAGCTTCTTAGCCTCTCCTTTTCTCTCTCTATTCTGTTCTCTCTTTCCCTCTTGAAGCGTTTGGGGCTTTGGGAAAATTGAAGGAAAAAAGGGTAGTGATTTATGAGGTTTGAGGCTATGATTGAAGCCCGGAGTCTGCGAGTAATTGAGGTTCAGTTCAAGGAGTCAAAATCATTGTTGAGGTAGGCTTAAATTTTGTTTTGATTCAAATATTTGGCTGGGTTCTAGGTATTAGCATATGTTTGAATTTTTAGGACATTAAGTTATGATTGATGTGTTTTAGAGGCTATGGGTTGTTATGGGTTGTTATTTGTTGTTCATTTGAGTTGCTGGTATTGTTGTGGTGGTTGAAATAGGTTGAAATACGGTTTTTAGAGGTTTTGGTTCAAGGAAAAAGCAGGAAAAGCTCTGGAAATTCTGGGTTCATGGGGTCGCACCGCAGTGCTGTACTTGGAGCGTCACGACCTGCATGAAGTCAAAGGCCTAGGGGGTTTGCTGAACCACCTTAGCGCCGCGACACTGGGTAGTTTGTGTTGGGATAGCGCCTTTAAAGCAATTGTAGTTGACAAATGTTTTAAATGAAATAAATCATTGAATTGAATTATTATATATAGACTATGTCCGATATTATATTGATAATATTAAGTAAATATCAGAAAATTCTAAAGTTTATGTATGTGGTCTTAATCATATTGGTATGAGATGATGGAGTTTATGATAATAAACTTAAAACAGTTCGTAGTAAAATAAAGTTATGGAATCTTTAGATTAATTACTGCTAGTACGGTTCGCTAGTATTATGAATACAAGGGACCTAGATCCAGGTCATTAGTGTAGTATGACATTTGAAGGTACTTTATATATAGCTATGTATAGAACTGGACCAGATGTGATTTTTTAATACTTGTTTAAACACTGTGTCATAGTATTAATCAAACACTGTTGGGAATTGTGCCCAAAATACAATTGTAGTAGACAATAGTTTTAAGGAAATAAATAATTGTATATATGTATATATGTTAATGCTAATAATATTAAGTAAATATCAGAAAATTCTCAAGTTCATCTATGTGGTCTCAATCTCATATTGGTGTGAGAGATTCGAGATTGAGATAATGAACTTAAATAGCTAGCAGTAAAATAAAGTTATGGAATCTTTAGATTAATTACTGCTAGTACGGTCCACTAGTATTATGAATACATATGACCTAGATCTAGATTACTAGTGTAGTAGGACACTTTAGTGGGGGTACTTTGCATGCTGAGAGTATGTAGAACTGGACCAGATATGTTTTAATAGTACTTGTTTAAATATCGTTTCGTAGTATTATGAAACACATCAACTGATGATCATATATAAACTGGTCTTAATCCTGAAGTTACTATGAACTCCTATATATGTTACATGATCCTTTGATTCATGAATTACGGTTTGTTAAAATGATCAGGCTAAGAACAATTGTTTTGAGGACTCAATGATGTCTATGGCTGGGGACATAGCTTAACAGATATAGAATCTATACTTTCTTATAGATTGAATGATGGTTCCCTATTGGGTTGGCTTTTGGAACTGAAAAGATTATTGACGTCAAATTTATAATCAGATTATGAATTAACCTTCATTAGTAAAGTCAATGGTACATTAGGAATCAAGATATAATTAAAAGTGTAAAATAATAATTTTATTCCCATTTAATTATGAATCATCAATAGATGAATAATTTGTATGTAATGATTATATCAATAAACACTTTGTGGTTACAATAAAGTACTCAATAAATATGTCTTTAATTCTCAAGTGTTCAGTCTCATATTTATAGTTGAATAATCATGAGATTAATAAATATAATTATTGAATCAAAAAGTTTTGGTTAATGATCTTTTATTTATTGGATCTTGGAATTATTGGTCCATAGGTCCATGGGGCGACTCTATCAACACTAATCAAAGTAAGAGTTGATACAAGGGTTAAACTGTGAATGGACTAGTTGAGAGAATATTTATTCTTTGGAATATATGTGCAATTATGTGATAATTGAAGTTGCACAATTTATTATTGCATTTGTGCAATTTTGAAATTGTGTAGAAATAAAAGAAATTAATTTTAATCAATTATTTTATTTAAGTGTGAATAAATAAATATGGATAGACAAAATAAGTTTTGATTATTATACTCATTTAATTAATAATAAGATGATGATGGAAATTAAAATTTTGAATTTTGATTTTTGAAATTTAAGTTGGTATCTTTTCCCTTAAAAAGATGATACCTTATTTGAATATATAATTATTAATTAATTAAAAGTAAAAACACATGAAAAATTAAAATCCCATTATTCAGGAAAATGCCACATGCATAGGGCTTGAACTGCTCTATGCGTGTGGCACATCTGATTTTATCAGATATTAGGTTTTCATTTTTATTTTTTAATTAATTAATTAAATATTTTAAAAGGGGTTTTAAAATGGAATGTTAGATTTTTGTCTATTATCATTATTATTATACAAGGTGATTGATTTTTCTTCTTCATTATTAGTATTATGGTAATAATGTCTATACATTTTATTTGATAGAAAATAGAAACAATAAGTTTTAACAAGGTAGATACAGAGAAGAAAAACTATCATCTTTTTCGCAAAAAGAAAAACCTATTCTCTCTAGCCTATAATCAAAAGTCTCATGTGTTGAGAATACTTTTGATTCACAAAATTGATCCTTGTTCTCTATGTGCCCACCCACATCTTGAGGTGTAGAGAACGTCTTGGAAGATCTAGGTGTGAGTACTCTAGTAAGGATAGGAAGATCGAAACATATATGACAAGATTCAAGGATTCTTGATAGGCTACAAGAGGTAAATCGTTTCGTATTATTTTTCATATTCATATTATATATCGATTAACATATTGCATATTAAAGGATCTTCATATAAAGATTGTTTATATGAAATATTTTTGTTGTATACCATTACCGTAATTTTCACTGCGCACTAGGAACCGTTCCAAACAATTGGTACCCGAGCCATCTTTAATCCCTACATATGTTAATTATTGTGTGTGTATGATATGTATTTTTTATATTATGTGTAATATATAAATGGATGGATGTTTGTGTATGAATAGTTTATGTTCTTAAGGGTTGGTTTTCATGGTGTTTTTGGGTTAGGAAATGTTGTTATTTTTTTCTAGATATACAAAAATTGTAAGCCATTTTGGGGCATAGAAATTTTGTAATTTATTTTTTGAATTATGGAAAAATTCTTTAATGGCCCGATCCCCAAACACAAACCTTTAGGCCTGAGCCGCCGCCCCTGCCCATGCGCACCAACCCTGCGCCCCTGCCTAGCAGCCTGCGTGTAATGACCCAAAAATACTAATAGGGTTCAGTGCTTTAATTAGCGTGCCGGGAGGGCACAACTGGACATGTATGTGATTACGTGATTTAATGCGTGACTATGTGGCATGCATGATATATATGATGATGTGAATATATTATATGCATGTTTACGAGTATTAAATATGCATGTGGGCCCTTTATTGTTTATAAGGGCATATCTGTAATTTTAGCTTGTTAAGGCATAAATGCGATTATATGTGATAAATGGTAGAGACCACATTATAATGTGGATATATTTGCAGTACACGGCTCGAGGCGATCCTAGTGAGCGGATTAGCGAAATAGTTACATCAGGGTTTAATACTCGGCTCGGGGTGAGCCTAGGGGTATTTTGAGAACTTGGAGGGTATTTCGAGGTTTATTTAGGAATGAGAAAATATTTGGTAATTAGTTGGGCATGACAGGATTAATTGGCAAGTGGTAGGAATACTCGAGGAGTTAGCTGGAATAGGGAAATAACCATTTTACCCCTAGAGGCAATTAGCGGGCTGGGAAAGCTTAAGGGAAATTTGGTCTTGTTGGAGATAAGGATAAACTCAATGAAATTCTAGACATAACCAGAATACCCTTAGAACACTAAAACACTCTCTCCCTCTCACTCGTTCACGTTCACTCACTATCTCCCTTTCTTAAGCTTAAAGCTTTGAAGGAGAAAAACTCAAGGTCTTTGGGCTGGAAACCAGGGGGAATTAAAGCTAGGATTAGTCAAAGTGTTTGCTGAGGATCTAAACTGCAAGCTGAGGTAAGGTTTCAAGTTGTAATTGTTGAATTATACTGTATTATAGTTAGAACTTAGAGCTTGCATGAATTCTAGGCTGTGATAGGTTTTGGGTGTTTGATGGGTGTAAGAGACTTGTTTATAGGCTGGATATGACGTTTAGGTTATAAGGTTAAGGATTTTGAGCTTAGTTCTGAGTTTGGCTGGTGATTGGGGTTGAATTTTTGGGGTTCAAGCTTGAGGAAAAATGTAGGAAAAGGCTTGGTTTCTGGGTTTGGGGGCTCGGGCCACGACCCTGTTCTTCAAGCGCCGCGACACTTGTGCTCGTGGAGGCTGGAAGGCCTCTGTTCTGTCTAGGTGTGCCGTGATGCAAGGTTTAGCACCAATACCTAATTTCTTGTATTACTGGTCGAGATATATATTGAAAGTATATGTTTATCGTTGTCAAGCTTTATATCTGTATTGGTTGATTAGTTGAACTGATTGGATTGAAATTGATTATGTCCTCTTGTTGCTATCTATGCTTGTTGTTTATGGTTTTCTTGTTGGGCCTTGGCTCACGGGTGCTACATGGTGCAGGTAAAGGCAAAGGAAAGTTGGACCAACTATGAGTTGGAGGGCTCTGGGGGCAGAGTGTACATTGTTACCTGCTCGACCGCCACGGCAGAGGGAATTTACAGGAATTAGAACTCTAAACTGTATTTTGTCGTTAGACTGGCTTTTGTTGTATCAGTCTTTGAGAGTTGTATTTGTCATCTAAACGCTGTTTTTGGGATCCCATGTATCAAACACTTGTTTTAATGAAAATTAACCGTTTATGATCAAAATCTTTTAACCCTAACCTGTTAGTTGACTTTAGAATCACATTTATATTCAAACGACTTGATTAGCAAGTCTTGCACTATTTTAAACACATAGTGTAACAGTCTTGGTTATCCAGGGTGTTACACCGTGCCTGCGCCCCTGCCCAGTGCTTTGCCCCCCACGCCTGCACCCATGCGGCCCAACCTCTTGCGCACCTTCAGCTGCACCACGGCCAGCCGCAACCCACCATTGACACACTCCTTAGGGTTTGTGTCATGCAAACCCTAATGGATGTGTAATTATCCATTTGGGCTATTTTAAACCCAATGTAATTAAAAGTGTTTTAATTATAAATTTTGAGTTAATTGTGATTAGTCCAAATTCCAATTGGGCCTCAATAACTTGTTGAGTATTAAAACCCAAAGTTTGATTATTTTAAATTGTTTAAAATAATTAAAAGGTTATTTAACTCATAATGGTTAATTAAAATGGTAATGACCCAAAGACTAAAAGAGAAGGTCAAAGATTAAAGGAGTTGCTCTTTATTAGGCCTTTGTTAGTTTAGTTATTTTTGTGTATTTTTTTGCAAGTATTATAATTTTCTAGAAATACCCAAAACACCCAACCTGTTTTTATTTATTTATTTGTTTGAACATGATTAAATTGTTTAATACTTTATCATGCATAATAACATGCCATACTTATTTCCCACATAGTACATATTAAGCATGCATATTTTTAGAAACATGATTAATATTAGTTATATGTTTTTATTTGATAACTCATATAATTAATTTTCTTAATTAGTTAAGATGGTAATTTTTTTTTTAATTTTCGTATTTAATAAAATTGTTTTATTAAATAAAATGGTATTCTATTTAAAAGGGAAAATAAAATATAGGGCACGATTATTTATTTTGCATAATTGGATTAGTATTTAATCAGAATCTCATTTGGTAAAATTAATTTAATTAGTTTTACAACCCAATTAAAAAATATTGATTTTGAGAAAAACACAATTTTTTAAATAGTGAGTGGGAGAGGGAATTATGACAATAAGTCTCATGGTCTCCATTATTGGTTGAACATCGAGAGGCATAGGAAGGACCTCGTGTCGCCTCCATTTGCGACCTCCCTAAGGAAAGGCATCCGAATATGTTTATTTTATCTCAAGGTTGACTTCTCTTATGAGAATAAGATCAGTGATGTATTTCACGTTTGATTGACCCTAAGGCACACTCTTGAGTTAAGTCATTGATCGAAAAATAACGGGTTACACTCCGAATATGTATCTAGGCTTTCGAGCGCGACTAGTATATCTTGACCAAACTAGCGGTAATTCATAAGTCAAAAGAGAAAAAGGAGTTTTAAGTTTTCACTTATGGAGTTGAGATTTTGTCTCAAGGTTAATTTGTGATTAGTCTAACCTACCCTAAGGCGGTCCATTAATTTTCAAATTAATCTATCGTGGACTAGTAATGAATATTTTGTGTTATTTTATGTGGTGCATTCATGCATCATATTTACTGTTCCAAATATAAACTGATATTTATTATATGAATTAATTCATTATATTTAATTTATTTAATTTTCAGCAATATGTCCAATCCAAACCCTGTAACTACTAATGAGAAATTGACTGGTGATAACTACATGAAATGGAAATCAAACATGAACATTGTTTTGATATGTGAAAACCACATGTTTGTCCTTAATGAGGAATGTCCCGAGGTTCTTGCTCTCACTATTGTCAAAACTACAAGAGAGAAATATGACAATTGGATCTTATCTAACAATAAGGCTAAATGTTATATGCTTGCTAGTATGAGCGATGTGCAACCATTGATGAGAGAACTCAAGTAAGTGTGATACTTGAATCTCTCACACCAGCTTCTGCAACATTCACTACCAACTATGTTATGAACAAGTGGAGTATAATATGACCCAAATGTTGAATGAGTTGCAATCTTTTGAATCTCTGAAAAAAAAGTTCCACTAAGGTTGAGGAGGAAAATGTTGCTAAAACCAAGCCTTCCACTTCAAATAATTCTAGGAAGAGGAAGGGTGGCCAAGGAAGAGACAAGAAAAAGGACAAACAACCAGAGAAGACCAACAAGTCTTCCAAGAAGAATAATTCTCCAAAGAACTAAAAAAAAAAGGCACCGAAAGGAGCATGCTTTCATTGTGGAGTTGATAGCCATTGGAAAAGGAACTGTCCTAAGTACCTGGCTGATATGAAAGACAAAAAGAAGGGTAAATTTGATTTTTTTAGAATCTTGCTTAAAGGAAAGTGATTTATCATCCTGGATAGTTGATTCCGGAGCTATTGACAGTAAGAACTCGTCAACTAAGTTAGATCAAGAACTTTGTGAGTTGTAAAATAAGGGAACTTAAATCGACTGAACTTCAAGCAAATTTTCTCATGATTTCAAGAACACAAAACATAAATTCTAGAGTTTTAGAACGAAAAATAGAGAGAACGTAGAATGTGTGTTTTCATTTGCAATGACTGGTTACAAATCTCTCAAAATTCGACCCCCTTCTCTGGTGAAGGGAGGTCATATTTATAGTAAGGCACTATTGAATCACTATACGTGGTGGTCCTTGGGGACATGACCCTACATATGTAGTCTATGGATGGTAGTGGTGCCAGTAGCGTGGTGGTCGGCCACGGTACATGCCAAGGGTCTGCGAGAGTACCTCAATTTTAGTACTTGGTTGTACCTTCACTATCTGTTTAGTACGAGCATCAGAGGCTGGTTGGGAAGGACCATATTAGGTACCTTTCTTGTACGACCACTACTTATCTGGCGTGGAGATTAGGATCAGAAATTTGAGGTTTTCAGAGTTGTACCCCCATACGTACTTTGTACTTACACGATCTCTTTAGGTCATGCATGGGTTCTTACCCTTGCAAGGCGTCCTATTCTTTTAACCTTTGAATGTTCCTCCTCTATTCATATAATTGCTCCATTGTTGACACCTGCCATGGAAAGCAAGGCGTTGTGAGGCTTTGTGGTGTGAGGCGTCGTGTAGTTGCTTGGCATGCGAGGCGAGGGGTAGCTACTTGGCGCACTGCTTGGTGCGCGATGCGAGGGTGCAACTACTTGGCGCACTAGTTGGCGCACGAGGTGCAAGACAAGGGTCTCATGGGAGTACAACTACTTGACACGCAAGGCGTGAGATGAGGGTCTCGTGGGATTATAAATGTTTGGTGCGCGAGGCGCCTGATGAAGGTCTTGTGGGGTGCACGTGCTAGGTGCGTGAGCTGCGATGTAAGGGTCTCGTGGGGTGCACCTTTTGGGCATGCGAGGCATGAGACAAGGGACTCACAGAGTGTACTTTCTTGGCGCACGAGGTGCGAGATTAGGGTCTCGCAGGGTGCACCTGCTTGGCACGCGAGGCGCGAGACGAGGGTCTCGCGAGGTGCACCTGCTTGGTGTGCAAGGCGGGAGTGTAGCTGCTTGGCACCGAGGCGTGAGACGAGGGTCTCTCGAGGTGCTGAAGCTTGGTGAGACAAGGCACCATGTGGCTAATGGGGCTTCCCCTGGTGAGGCTTACCAACACACGTCTAGGGGTGTAGGCACATTTGCGTATTCGGGCCTTCAAGAGACCTTAGCACGATATGTGGGTCTTTCACTGGTGTGGAATTTTTAGCATCCACACTTGCCCCCCAGTCTATGAGATGGCCTTTAGGCGCTCTGGTAGAATCTTCGCTATGGTGTCTTCAAAGCATAGGTGGTGTTAGTTTGTTTCTTTGCTTTGGTGGTATATATAAACACAATTTGGAAGTGGTGATCCTCATGATCCCTTGAGATTGAATGTGAACCTATCATTTGGCTTTGCGGATCCCAATGTGGGTGTTTGGTTTCATTTGTTACAATAGATCAAACACTGGATTCATTGGCTAGGATGTGTTTGAGCCTCCTATAAATAGGTCTTCCTCTGAAAGAAAATTACTACACTTCTTCTAGCTCGGTGGTGCTTTTGTCTTCAAAGCTTCCAAGAGGTTAGTGGTTCTATCCCTCACAAAGGAACTTTGTCTTTTTTTTTTTTTTTTTTGTTGTTGTAAATATTTTTGTATGTACTTGGAAACTAAACATGGTATATTTCTATCTCCTTTCTTTTTGTAGGCACATACTTTTGACCCTCGATACTTTTGCAGCTGTGACAGTGCGCAACTTCATCCACTCAAGGTATGCCTTCACCCTTTCTCATGTTTAACAGGTCTAAATTAGCTTTATTTGGGAAGGGTTGCCTCGGCCAGAGCTCCTTGTGAGATGACTTATGTATATGCACCCATTAGTACATACACCTTCCATTGCACCCTGTAGTTGGTCATTTTGAGCACTTGTGCCTAGTGGTTTTGAGCTTATTCCATTGTATCTTGTAGTACATTTTCCCCATACACTTGCACCCGTATTACCAACGAGGTGTGACTATATGGAATTTGAGGGGTCATCTAGTGTTCCTCCGAGGGTTAAGTTTGTAGACTTGTCCTCAGACTTGGGGTCCCCCAAAAACAACCCTTACGAAAGATACGACACCTCAAGGAGGGCCCGTCTACGTCACTTAGAACGCATGGCTGAGCATAGGCAAAATATTTGGGTTGTCGAAAGCGAGATGGGCTCAATTTTGAGGGGTAATGGAGCCCCATTTTCCTTTGATTTTAACGCCTACCTTGTCAGCCTTAGAGTGAGCCTTCTTGACCTACAAAAGGAGCTGGAGTTCATGGATGGCATCCTCCCTCCTGAACCTTCACCTCCGCATCCTCCTAGCAGCCCTGAGGTCGCTCCTGGTTATCCTCAACCTTTGTCTTCTGTCCACTCCTGTTTGATGCTCCCACACCCCATGTCTCGATGGAAAACTCCCGCAAAAAGAAGAAAATGGAGGGTAAAGTACTCGGTTTTGACCTCACAATTTTCCTTTGATTTTGCAGACATGTCCAATAGAATGAGGCGGCAGGTTGCTCCCGAGAAGCTGGACTTCGGTCCCCTACTGGCGTTCACCATTATTTCCAACGTGTCAAAAAGCAGACTGCTAGAATTGTCCAAGAAATACCATATGACTAAGGAGGACAAACTGTATGTACCGTCCAATAAATGCCAGGCTGATAACCCCCCCCCGTCCAGGGCTAGGTCGCTTTGAACGAACATATTTTGAAGGCAGGTGGGACCATTCCTCTACACCCATTCTTTGTCATGATCCTGAACCACTTTGACCTCGTTTTACTCCAGTTGGCACCCAACAACTGGTAGACCTTGAGTTGCCTGTATATGGCATTCGTGAAGCTTAATGGATGCGCTCCCATGGCCCAGGAGGTGCATTTCATGTACAATCTCATGCCCACTCCTAAATCGAAAAGCTTCTACTTTTTACAAAAGGCCAACTCTCAGGTCTCTTTGATCAAAGGATCCATTTCGAACTCGGGTTCGTGGAAGCATAACTTTTCCTATTTTGAAGGTCCCCTTTCTGTCCGCGAACATTTTCGCTCCTCTCCAAGTAAGTACTTCTAGTCTTTTATTTTGCATTGAGCTTGCTATTGTGGACTTAATACTCATATTGATAGCTGAGTTGATTGTTCAGAGAGTTTTAGTATCCCTAACGTTCCTAAGTCAGAAGCGACACTGGTGCATGTATGGCTGCCCATCTTTTTACTGTGGCCAACCTCAACTTTTATGGTCTATCCAAGGTTTCGTAGGCCGACCTACTATGGCAAATTTCTGAGCGAAAGAAGAAGGCAGCTCTGGCAGAACCTCACTTAGACGAGGGTGATGTTGAATGGGTTCCTGAGGAGACTTCACCTGAATCAAAACGTCCAGCCTGATTATCTCCAGCCTCCAGGGGACACCCTTCTTCTGCTTCTATGGATCGCAACATGGCTTCTCATTCCCACGGTCCATAGTCTATGCAAGGGCACTTTGTTATGCCATCCTACGATGGGTTTGATAGTTTCCCTCATGCCCTCGATAGTCATGGATATTCCAGGCACCCTTCATCTAATGCTCCTAAGCCTCCTCCTCGCTCGGTGAGTGGGTCATCCATCCCTGCTCACCTGGATACTCCTGATTTGGAGGGGATGTCCTGGGTGAGTCGTATATCAGCCCCTTATGTGTGAAGGTATGCCCGAGTTGCTGAGGATATCCCCAAGACTGAGTGGAGAGGTCTCGAGAATTTTAACATGGTGGAGCTTGGGGAGACCCTTATGCATTCCACTACTTGGGTGAGTTCATGCGTCTTACGTTGGTCTTTTTTGTGTTTTGGGTTCCCTATTTGCTCACTTTTTGCTTCCTTGCAGACTTCTCTGGTGGCTCAATGCTTGATAGACTCGACACATGACTTATCTTTGTCTAACGCTGAAAGGGATTGTCTTGTAGCTAGAGTTCAGGAGCTTGAGGGACAACTTGCTGATGCCAATCTCAAACTGAAGACAGCCCTAGTGAAGGCCTCTTCGTCATCTAAAAAGAAGAAGAGAGCAGAAGCCTAGGCTGAGGTGTTGCGAGAGATGATCACCCTATTGGAGGTCGATCTGGCAGGGGTTCAATACAAGTCTGTGAAGCGCACCCTATATGGAGTGTGGAGGCAGAATCCTGGATTCGACTTCTCCTCCTTTGGTGATCAGGTCATTGCTAAGGTGGCCGAGTGGAATGCTCGCGGAGGGAGGCCTTGAGATTTCATTTTTACAGCTTTTATTTTCCATTTTTATTTGGTTGTATAATTATTCAAACCTTATTATGCTGGAGGTTTCTCCACGTTCTTTCCTTTTTCCTTGAGGAACTTTTTTAAGTCCTGTTGTGGTCGATGCTAACTTTATCTTGCAGCATTATCACGAATTCTTTATATATATGTGATCTTTTGTTGTTTCTTTATGCTTGAGGTCCTTTTGAGCCCGCTCCTGTATGCAGGAGAAAAAGGGGTTCGATAGGTCTTTTTTTTTTTTTTTTTTTCTAATAACTTATTGATATTTTGTTTGGACCAGTAGTAATAGTCTCTTAAGTGCACCTTGATTGTATTTGTAAGGATATATTGACCCTTTGGGTTCTTACTATCTTTTTATATATTTTTGCACGCGCTTGTGATTTTTTGCGAGAAGTGTCCTTCTCGTCGTTATGTATAGTACTATTTTTGCTAGGGTTTCCTTTGGGACCCTTTTTGGCTGGACGTCTTGACTGCCGCTCCAGAATTATTGACAGACGTCCCCTTGAAGCCCTACCCCTCATGGAGGTACTGACCTTTTCTAGGAGGTTGTTTCTGCCTATCTGATAGGCCTCCTTGTCATCCACAAGGGTAGTTTTTCCTCATAAATTTAGGGAATACCTTTGTCTTGTTACCCCTTCATTAAGGGGAGTTACCCTCGCAGAGCCTCTTGGCTCTCTTGAGATCCATGAGGGTAGCTAATCCTCATGAACCCAAGAGATGCTTTTCGAGGCTCTTTTTTTTTTTTTTTTATATATATATCGCCTTCTTGCCCCCCAAGTGGCCGGTGAGATTTATCTCACTAAACATTTTGGTTGTTTTATCCCCACTATGTGTACATATCTATTATATGGGTGTTTTCTTGACAAAAAAAAGGTAACAACTGAGATGAAAAATGAATTTTTCTCATTAAAGATAGGTAGATTACAAAGGTGCTCATAGCAGTATTGCGTCTGTTGAGGCTTTCATGATAACCTCCTTAATTCTTAACTACTTAACTTGACATTGCATACTTAGACAAAGTAAGAACATTCTTGCCTTAGATATGGAGGTCTTACTGATAGTATTTTTTTAGGTGCTCTGCATTCCACACTCTGAGTACCATGGTATCATCTAAACGTGCTACCTTGTAGGTGTTAGGGGGCACCACCTGAGCAACTTGGTAGGGTCCCTCCCAGTTCGCCCCCAATACACCCACCCCTGGGTCGTGAGTGTTTGGTAGGACTTTCCTTAACATGAGGTCTCTGACCCTGAATGTCCTCTCTCGCACTCTTGAGTTATAGCACCTTGCGACGTGTTGCTGATACATTGCCAACCTCAACTGTGCCTTTTCTCTTCTTGCCTCCAATAGGTCCAAATTTTTAGCCAATGTTGCGTGGTTAGCCTGGTCATCATATGCTTGTACACAGAAATAGTTGACTTTCATTTCTATTGGAAGAACAGCCTCACATCCATAGGCTAAGGCAAAAGGTGTTTCTCCAGTAGTAGAACGGGGAGTGGTCCTGCAGGCCCAAAGCACATTAGGAAGTTCTTCGACCCAGGCTCCCTTCAACTTCTCCAATTTTGTTTTCAAGTTCTTTTTTAGGATCTTGTTGATGGCCTCCACTTGTCCATTGGCTTATGGGTGTACTACAGCTAAAAACTCCTTTTGATCCCCCTTTCTCTGCAATATTCGTCGAACAGTCCTCCTTCAAACTGGGTGTTGTTGTTGGAGATTATCTTGTAGCGCACCCCATACCTGCAGACGATAAAATTGTTGACAAAGGTGGTGATTTTCTTAGCCATTATATTGACTAGAGGCTATGCTTCAACCCATTTAGTAAAGTAATCTACTGCTACAATCGCGTACTTTATTCCTCCTCTTCCTGTTGGTAATCCACCAATCAAGTCGATCCCCCACACAGCGAAGGATCACGGACTGGTCATGCTCACTAGCTCATTTGGTGACTGTTTAGGGTAGTTCGCATGCCATTGGCACTTGTCACATCTCCTTGCAAAGTCACTCGCGTCCTTTTCCATGGTAGGCCAATAATACCCCTTTCGCATGGCCTTTTTTTTTTTATCGTGGATTGCCCCTAGCATGATTTCCACATTCTCCTTCATGTATCTCTTGTAGAACCTTTGAAGCCTCCTCCTTGTTTATACGCTGGAGGAGTGGGGTGGAGAAGCCTCTTTTATACAAGACTCCATCTACCAGGGTGTATTGGGCGGCTTTGTAAACGAGCATCCTTTTTGTCCAAAGGCAACATTCCATCACTTAAGTACTACGAGATGGGTGTAGACCATGAATCCCTAGGAACATTGACCATGTGAACTTCCCCCTCTAATATACTTGGTCTGGACAGGTATTCCACGGGGATGGACTCAAGCGTATCTTCATCTCGGGTGGAGGTGAGCTTTGCGAGAGCATCAATTGTGTTTTGCTCTCTTGGGATTTGTTCTATGGTCTACTGTTCTAGCTGGTCCAAATACCCTTTCACCTTGGCCATGTATGCAACCATCTTTGGGCCTCATGCTTGATATTAACCTTTCACCTGAGATACCATCAATTGTGAGTCACCAAAGACATGGAAATGTGTTACCTTTAGTTCCTTGGCTATTCGCAGGCTAGCCAGGAGTGCTTCGTATTTTGCTCCATTGTTGGAAGCTTCAAATTCGAATCTTATTGCGTAATACATCTTGCGCCCCCAGGTCTTGTCATTACTATGCCAGCTCCTGCCTCTCCTTCGTTGGATGCTCGTCTACATGTAGGCTCCCTTCTTCATGTTTCTTTTCTCCTCCGTATATCAGTTCATTTTCTTCTATTTCTCCCTCTTCAAGGGGTCGGTAGGCAAACTCGACTACAAAGTCTGCAAGTACTTTCCCATTGATTGAGATTCTCAGGGTATAAGTTATGTCAAACTCACTTAATTCTAGCCACCATTTTAGCAACCTTTCTGAAGTCTCTAGTTTGTGCAAGACTTGACGCAAGGGGGTGTTGGTGATCACTTCAATAGCATGAGTGTGAAAATAGGGCCTTATCTTCCGCGAGGCCACTACCAAAGCATATGCTAATTTTTCTATTTCTGGGTACTGGGTTTCTGCATCTACCAACCACTTGCTGACATAGTATACAGGCAGTTGGTGCTTCTTTTCCCCTTTGACTAGGGCGGCGCTAATGGCGTGCTCCGACACTGCTAAGTATAGGTACAACCTTTCCCCTTTTTTGGGCTTAGCGAGAAGGGGCAGTTTTTCCGAGGTTCTCTTTTAGCTTAACAAAGGCTTCCTGACAATCTTCATCCCAAGTGAACTTTTTGTTCCCTTTTAGGATGTTGAAGAAGGGGAGACACTTGTTGGTGAATCTGTAAATGAACCTGTTGGGTGCTGCTACTCTCCCTGTCAAGCATTGCACCTCCTTTTTGTTTCTTGGTTGGCTCATTTCCAATAATGCTCTATTTTTATTAGGATTGGTCTCGATACCCCGGAATTTACCATAAAATTGAGGAAATTCCCCAACGAAACTCCAAAGGTGCACTTGAGCAGGTTCAACTTCATTCTGAATCTTCGAAGGGTGTCAAAAATTTCACCAAGGTTGTTTGTGAGCTCTTCTGCCTTCTTTGTCATTACCAATATATCATGTACATATACTTCCATATTTCTTGCTACTGATTTGTAAACATTCTATTTACCAACCTTTGATAAGTAGCGCTCACATTCTTTAATCCAAAAGGCATTACCTTATAGAAATAAAGTACATTGTCTGTTATAAATGAAGTATGCTCTTCATCACCTGGGTTCATCAGTATTTGGTTGTACCCTGAATAGGCTTCCATGAAGCTGAGTATCTTGTTCCTAGTTGTGGCGTCTACGAACTGATTTATCATAGGAAGCGGGAAGCTATCCTTTGGGGCAGGCTTTGTTGAGGTTAGTAAAATCAACGTAATTCCTCCACTTCCCATTGGGCTTTGGGACTAGGACTGGGTTGGATACCCATACTGGGTAGAATGCTTCTTGGATAAATCCATTTACCTTCAACTTGTCAACTTCTTCTTTCAAGGCCGCATATCTCTCCAGATCTAGTGCCCTCCTTTTCTGCCTCACAGGTCTTGCTTTTGGGTCGATGTTCAAGTGATGGCACATGATTGATGGATCTATCCCCACCATGTCCTCGTGACTCCAGGCGAACACATCAAGGTTATCTTTAAGAAATTCTACCAACTTTTCTTTTATGATATATTGAAGGTTTCTCCATACTTTCAGCTTCCTCAACGACTCATTCATAACTGTGACTTCTTCCAATTCCTCTACTGGCTCGAGCTTGGGTTCCTCTGCGATTTGGGGGTCAAATTGGTGTGACTTTGTGCTTGCATGTACTAGCATCGCCATAGGCACTGATGGTTTCATGGTTGTGCGAAGGGATGTGTTATAACATTCCCTCTCTTCCCTGCTCCCTTTTCACGCTCGCTATCCCTCCAGGAGTCAGGAATTTTATAGCCAAGTGATATAATGAGGTTATTGCCTTCAATTCTCTTAGGGAGGGTCTCCCTAATACCGCATTGAAGGCCAAGGCACAGTATACCATGACATAGTTTTCCATTATGGTGGTTTGTCTGGGTTGCTCTCCCATGGTGATGGCTAACTTAATTGCACCTATGGGCTGTATCGAGTCTCCTATAAACCAATACAGGGAGGTATTGCAAGGCTTTAGGGTCTTGATGCTCAGTCCCATCTTCTCTAAAGTTGGGTGATATAGGATGTCTATGGAGCTCCCATTGTCCACCAGGACCCGATGCACCCTCATGTTAGCAAGTTGTACAGTTAGCACCAAGGGATCATTGTGCAGAAAATGCACACCCCGTGCGTCTTCTTTGGTGAAGGTTATTGAGTCATTCTCCCCCTTAAAAATCTTTGGGGGTCATTGCTCCAAACTTAAGACACATTTAGGTGGACTTCTCTTGGCTTCCCTAGCGTATCTATCTCGCCCATTCCTTGATTTGCCTTTGAATCCTGGCCCTCCGAAGATGGTCCTAACCTCTTCTTACACCTTTGGGGCTACATCTCGTGCCCGTGGTGAGGGTAGTCCTTCCTCCGGCCTTTGATTTTCTCTATGGACGTATTCACCCAAGTCTCCCCTGCATATAACCTCTTCGATTTATACCTTCAAATGAGTGCATTCTGTGGTGGTGTGGCCAATGTCTTTATGATACTAACGATACTTACTAGGGTCTCTTTTTTATCGATCTTTCTTCATTGGCGAGGGTCTCCTGAAGGGGACCTGATTCTCATTTGTGATGAAGATATGTTCCCTAGTATGTGTTAGGTCAATATAAAAGGTGTATGGAGTCTGTCTGTGTTGACCAACATTTGGGTGCTTCCGAGGAAGATCATCTTTTAACCCTTCGTAGAACCTCTTTTTCTTTGTGCTATTTAGGCCTTCACGGATTGAGGGTTTTAGGGATGACTCTCCCTTCTCAGCCTTATGACTCTCGTGACCATCCTCAACAAGGATGTATTTCTGTGCCCGTTCGTGGAAATCGTCTAAGTCAGTGACCTCCACTACACCAAATAGCCCTTTTCATAACATAAGAATATAATACTACTCAAAAAGTATTATGATATACTTATTTATATATATATAAATATATGTGGTAAAAGAAAAAAATGGCGGTAATTTATTTTGGGAGCCCGCCTGTAACTTGTAAAAGTTATATTTTTTCCTAGCTAATTCCTTTTTAATTACATTGTTCGAACTCTCCCGTTTTCTTCTTCGGCTACAGTGTCTTCGAAGTCAATCCCCTGCTTTTTCCAGTCATTCGACTTCAAATCTCCTCTCTCTCTGTCGTCTTTCTCTATCTCTCATTCACTTCGTTTCCAGTCGTTCGACCTCTCTCTCTGATGATTGACATGGTCCATCCAGATTCCTTTGCGAGAAGGTTTAGGAAGCCTCGAATGGAAACAGAAGAAGAGATCAATCAGCGCATGCTTTCAGTTGAATTGGCTGTCAAAGAGGCCCTTACTACAAGGGGCGAAACACATTTTACTGACCAGGAGTTCCCTCCAAGTGATCAATCATTATTTGTAGATCCAAACAATCACCCTCAAAAGTTACAGGAAAGTTTATGAAAAATATTCCATTTTCTTTTTTGGTACTTTGAATCTATTTTCTTAATCTCTAATTTTTGTATTTGCTTGTTATCTAGGTTATTTCTGATTGGATGAGGCCTGCTGATATAGCAAAGGAGACCTGGCTTGATGCTCGGCCATGCTTATTTAATGGGGTTGCTAATCCTTCCGATGTTTGTCAGGTCCAGATTGTTTTACAACTTGACACTGGCATTTTTCTTTGCTTAACTTCTTCTATAATAGGTTTATTTGTGTTTGAGACAGGGTCGATTGGGTGATTGCTGGTTTATGAGTGTTGTTGCTGTTTTAACAGAAGTTTCACGAATATCAGAAGTAATTATTACTCTAGAGTACAACGATGAAGGGATCTATGCTGTTCGTTTCTGTATTCAGGGTGAGTGGGTTCCTGTTGTTTTTTATGATTGAAATCCATGTGAATCCCTGGGTAAGCCAGCATTTGCCACTAGCAGGAAGGGAAAAGAACTATGGGTCTCCTTACTGGAGAAGGCGTATGCCAAATTGCATGGCTCCTATGAAGCTCTAGAAGGTGGGCTAGTTCAGGATGCTCTAGTAGATCTTACTAGAGGTGCTGGTGAGGATATTGACACATATATACATGTAGTGATACATAGTATAGAATAGTACAGTACAGTATAGTATGTATATAGCAGCACTTCAAACTATTGACAGTCAAGTTACATTCTTTAAATAATCGATTTCATTACCCATTTTGCTTTGATCACATTTTTGTTTACTCCAACTTTCATGGGGAAAGAACTTTGTTGTTGTGAGAAGCAGGGTTCTACAAAATTTAAAGCATCATTTGGGAATTATTATTATTTGGCATGTCATCCTCAACTCTGGCTATGAGTTGATCGCTCTCTCAAAGAATTCGAAGCTGGCGTTCTCCCCAACATTGACTCAGCCATTGCTACTACAAGGTTGGTTTTTTAATTTACCAAAAACAACCTCATTGATTTTGATTTTGATTTTGATTTTGAGAGTTTTTTAAAATTGACTACATATTTATTAACAAACTAACTTTTATGGTCGCTCCTACTAGTTTAGCAAATTTCCCATTGATTTTGTTGACTATCATTCGTTCAGTGTAATTGTGGGACTGTGATGGTCTTTTATGGTAGCTCAGTGTAATTGCATTAATTTATTATGGAAATGCTGCACAGATCCATATATATTTTATAGGAACAGAAAGAGAATCTCTTTTATTTGAAAATTTGTTTTGCAGATATAACTTTTTCATCCAAGTCATTTTTGCAAATGACTCAAATTGGGTGATATCATGGTCATGAATGATTGCTGATGATGGTGGTTTTTATACTACAGGCCTGGCGATAATATTCTAATCGCAGCTGGTGGAATGCATCTGGCCTCTAATATTCAAATTAAGAAACCACTTTGCTTGGTAAATCTCAAACTATAAACCGTGCTCTCTTGAATCTTGCATATTTGAATACATTTTTACTTGTTTAAATAAATAGACAGAACAAGCATTTGAAAGATTTATGTAAATATTGATATTGTTATTTGTTTGTTTCAACTTTTGTTGATTCGAATTCTTTTCAGATTGGTGGAGGTGAGCTTCCTGATGAAATAGGTATCTGTTATGTTTTTCTTCTACCCACATCTTTTTATTTGTCCACTTGTTTCTTGAGTTGAGTGAGAATTTCATGCTCATGGTATTACTGTTACAGCGGAGGGTTTTTCAAAAGAGAAGGAAGGACAAAAGATCATGAGGTAATAGTTTCCTGTTTCTTTTTTGAGTTTCAAAACCTTCTTGTTTCATTTTTTAATTGGGTCTTGGTTTTTGTGAACCTAAAAGTTCATCATATTCACACACGCACACACATATATATAAATTTAGGCACATATGTGTATATATATATATATTGTAAAGAGCACACATTGATTACTTATTACATTTGAAAATCATTTTTTTTATCTAAGTTCTTGATTTGCTAGTTCAATTAGGTAGGTATTTGGTTATTTGATGCTAAAGAGTTTAAAGATATTTTGTTTGCTGATCTAGTCAGGGATTGGAGTTTTCTAATGTAATTTTCTTTAGTGTGATGTATATTTTTAGACATTTTGTACCTTTCTATCTTTGATACAAGTGTTTCAAATCTTAAAAAATATTCAATTAAAAAGGAACATATTTAAACTTTCTTGATTTATGTGGTTACTATGGGCATTTACCTTCATGTCGCTTAAAGTTTTTGTGATGGTCCAGTCTATAATAGGAAGGAAACCTTACTCTTTGCTCCCATCTCCCTTTTCTAATATTTGTTACGAGGAAATGGTGTAACATAAACTATGGGGTTTTGTAGTTTGGTTTGTTGTTTTTTTTTCAAGGAATTTTGTCCTTTACTTTACTCACTTGTCCTATGATTATTTGTACAACAATTTTTATTTTCTTTTTTGCTGTTGCAAGCAGGTTCTGATATGTAGATTGATTGATAGGCCTTTGCGTCCAACAATGCTGAAAGGCTTCTACCATGAAACTCAGATACTTTCTTGGGCGCGTTAGCATTAACTTTTAGTAATTGCAACAAATATAGGCACACAACATGTATTATTACAAGTACTTAGTTTAATACAAAGAAAGAAAAAAGGGAACAGATTACACAAACAAACTAGGTATTAAATCTCTAAGAAAAGCCTCATGGCTAGCTACATCCTGATGTTCTATGCTTTTTATGTGTTGATAATTGAGTAACAATTTTATTTTCTGAACAGGTCAGTACGTTAGAGCTATCTTTCTACATTTATGCTTCACACTTCCTAGAAATTTCATGATCTTCCTATGCATGCAGGTTCTGAGTTATGATGCTTTGCACTCTCAAGATGCTTTGGCAATCATAGCTGCAGGAATAGCAGTGTAATTATTTTTTCATCTTTTTTTTTATTTTTAATTTTTTAATTATCATGTACTGCCACTTCGATATCACATTTAGAATTTGATAGACTAGCATATTTTTTTAGCCTAATTATATAAATTCCACAGCGCTTTATCGGAAGTGCCAAACGCAAAGACTATTGTTGGAGTTCGAATTGGCCTTGTAGGAGATAAGTTTATCGTCAATCCATCAACAAAGGAGATGGAAGACTCCAAGTTGGACTTGTTGCTAGCAAGCACAGATGATGCAATATTAATGATCGAGGTAGACTCGTACTGCAGATTAGCTTTGTAACGCCCTGGATAGCCAAGACCGTTACACTGTGTGTTTATAAAGTGTCAAACTTGCTAACCAAGTCAGTTAAACAAAATCGTGTTACTGAGACTATAAAGGTACTAGGGTTTAAAATGTTTTGGTCTCAAAAGCCACATTTTCATTAATAAACATTATCTGTTTACACGGGATCCAAAAAATACAAGTTTAAAGATCGTTTACAAAAGCTATAAGATTCAGATACAATAACCAGCCATACTAAGGCAAAACAAGCGGTTAGGTAATCCCTGTCCTGATCCACTCCTCGACCATGATGATCGAACGGCTGGCTATGTACATACCACCTCGGAGCTCTCCATCTCAGGCTTGGTCCAGCTTGCCTTTGCCTTTACCTGCACCACATAGCACCCGTGAGCAAAGTCCGAGCAAGAAAACACAACAACAGAGCATAAACAATCAACAGACAAATCCATATCCCACATAGCATCACAAGTTCTCAAACGTGTAATCATTCAGCATGACCAAGTATTCAACATACTAAGCATATCAATTCATATCACATATCACTGCACAAATGATAACCAGGGCTAGCGCTCTCAGGCTGCTCCCTCCGTTATCCCACTGGCTCCGGCCCGCTTAAGCCGAGCTCAGTGAACATTCTCGGCTACCAGTGGCCAAGCCGCGCCCTGTGCGCAAATACTATGTACGACACTCTTAGGCCGCTTTACATGTCCCATGGCGTAATACCATCATTGACACGATACAATTCTCAGGAGCACTTAGTCCCATCACAAACATATAATCGGGTGCAGTTCTCTTACCTTTCAGTTCACTAGCTTTGATCCCTCGACTCCTTGAGCACGATCCCCATCGAGCCCTAGCGCTCACCTAAACACAATCATGGCCAAAGTCATTATCGAACCTCAAGTCCAAAACCTAGCCTCGGGGTCAATCCCGAGCCCCCGGGAAGTCCTAGTTCCACCAAACAAGGTGGTGGAATCAAACCCCAAACCCTAGGTCAAAAGCCCTTGCAAACAACCCTAAAATCCCCTTCAGAAGGCAGGGTAGCGCTACAGCGCTCATGGGAGGGCGCTACAGCACTACAAACAGAAGCTAAACTCCCTTCAACATCATGGCCTACCGCTATAGTGCCCTAAGGCTAGCGCTGTAGCGCTAGTCACAGACAGACCAACACCAATTTTTCTCTTCTGCGATTTTCTTGAACCAACCTCAACCAAAACTACCTTATGACCATACTCCACTCATCCCAAGCACCCCAAATACCTAGAACTCAAGCACATGCATCCCCAAACTCAAAATCCACCATAGCCACTGCTAAGCTCTAAAACTCAGTAAAAACTAGCTGAACAACAAAGTTGGAATTAAGGGTTTATACCTTTGGTGGAATTCCGACCACAAGTTGCCTCAAGACTTCCTTGGCTTGCTCCTCCTCAGCCTTAGACCTGAATTCCCTAAAGTTCCATCCAATTCAACTTAAGCACCATAGCTCAAAAACCAAAAATAGAAACTGAAAAACTCTAAAGTCTTACCTCAAGTGTTGATGAACCCTTGCTAAACCTCTGCCAATTCCCCACACTTAGCTTAGAATCCTTGATGCTTAGTTTATCCCAGCTCTCCTCTGAGCTTTACTCCAGAAATCCTCAAGAAACAGGTGAAGGAAATTATAAACCGACTTAAAGAACTCTCTCTGTTTTCCTTCCTTTCTTTTCCCTTTCTTTTCCTTCTTTTTCCAGACTTCTACATTTCTCTACACTTCCCACTAACATAAAGCCTCAGCATATCTATTCCTTACATGCCAAATGACCCTAATGCCCTCCCCTTTATTTCTAATCCTTTAGTCCACTTAAGGGCATTTTAGTCATTTTACCCAATTCCCGCTAACTCCTCGAGTGTCTCTAATATTTCCCGCTTAATTCCTGATACCTAATTAACCACCAATAATATTCCTCAATGTCAAAATAGACTCCAGTATATTCACTAAATCCCATTTATACCCCTAAGCTCACCCTGAGCCAGGTATAAATCCCCGCCATGACTTTTTCGCTACTTTGCTCACTAGGATCGTCTCGAGTCACAGATCTCAGATATATCCACATAATAATGTGGCCTCGACAATTATCACATATATCAAAACAGTTATGCCCATAATGGCCAAAATTACGATTATGCCCCTCTAACCTAATTAGGGCCTTCATGCATACTAATACACATTGTCATGCATGTCAAGTATTCAAATAATCATATAACATGCTTTAAATCATAATCATGCATCTTAATCATTAAATTCACACATAATTCCCAATATGCCCTCCAGGCACACTAATCAAGGCCCTTAAGCCTTATTAGTGAGTTTGGGTCGTTACAACTATCCCCTCCTAATGAGAATTTCGTCCTCGAAATTTACCTGAACAACTCGGGATACTGATCCCGCATCGCTGCTTCAAGCTCCCAGGTCGCCTCTTCGACCTTACTATTCCTCCACAGCACTTTAACCAGAGGAATCGTCTTATTCCGCAACACTTTATCTTTCCGATCCAAGATCTGAACCGGTTGCTCCTCATAAGCTAAATCCGCTTGCAACTCCAGATCTTCATACCTCAACACATGAGTCACATCTGAGACATACTTACGAAGCATGGAGACATGGAACACATCATGAACTCCAGACAACGATGGTGGCAATGCTAATCTGTAAGCCATCTGGCCAATCCTTTCTAGGATCTCGAATGGTCCAATGAATCTAGGGCTCAGCTTGCCCTTCTTTCCAAACCTCCTCACCCCTCGCAATGGTGAAACTTGGAGAAAGACGTGGTCCCCGACCTGGAACTCCACATCCCTACGCTTAGGATCAGCGTAGCTTTTCTGCCTACTCTGAGAAGCGAGCATCTTAGCCCGGATCTTCTCTATGGCCTCACTTGTCCTCTGAACCATATCTGGCCCCAAATATCTCCTCTCACCCATCTCATCCCAATGAATGGGTGATCTACACTTCCTCCCATATAACATCTCATAGGGAGCCACTCCAATCGTTGATTGATAACTATTGTTGTACGAGAATTCAATCAACGGAAGGTACTTACTCCATGAACCCTCAAAATCAATCACACATGCTCTGAGCATATCCTCCAATACCTGGATCGTCCTCTCAGACTGTCCATCAGTCTGAGGATGAAAGGCTGTACTGAACTTCAACTGAGTCCCTAGAGCTTTCTGCAAACCACCCCAGAACTTGGAAGTGAAAATATGATCCCGGTCTGACACTATAGATTTAGGAACCCCATGGAGACGTACAATCTCCCTCACATACAATTCAGCATACTGATCCACAGTATACGTCGACCATACTGGAAGGAAATGGGCTGACTTAGTGTATCTATCCACTATCACCCACACCGAGTCATGAAGTCCTACTGTCCTGGGCAAACCTCCCATAAAATCCATGGTAATGTCCTCCCATTTCCATTCAGGAATACCCAAAGGCTGAAGCAACCCCGCCGGTCGCTGATGCTCAGCTTTCACCTGCTGACAGGTCGAACATCTAGCAACGTACTCAACCACATCCCTCTTCATCCCGGGCCACCAATATAAAGTCCGCAAATCCTGATACATCTTCGTGGTACCCGAATGAAGGGAGTACGGCGTCGTGTGAGACTCATCCAATATCTCTCGTCTGATCCCCTCATCAGCTGGAACACAAATCCATCCCTGATACCGAAGTAAACCAACCTCAGAAACTGAATAGTCCTTAGCTACCCCCGCTAAGACATCCTCTCTAACCCTCTGTAACTGAGCGTCCGCCAACTGCCCCTCTCTGATCCGCTCTAGCAGGGTCGACTGCAGAGTAATATTAGCCAATCAACCCACCACCAACTCTATCCCTGCTCTAACCATCTCATCGGCTAACTCCCTTGAGATCTGAACAGAGCTATACAACTGACCTGGACCTCTGCGGCTCAAAGCATCTGCCACCACATTGGCTTTCCCCGGATGGTAAAGAATATCACAATCATAATACTTTACCAGCTCTAGCCAACGCCTCTGTCTCATATTCAGGTCCTTCTGTGTGAAGAAATACTTCAGCCTCTTATGGTCAGTGTACACCTCACACTTCTCCCCATAGAGATAATGCCGCCAAATCTTCAGTGCAAAAATCACTGCTGCCAGCTCCAAGTCATGAGTAGGATATCGCTGCTCATACTCCTTCAACTATCGTGATGCATAAGTTATAACTTTCTCATTCTGCATCAACACACATCCTAAGCCCAACCTCGGTGCATCACAGTAAACAACAAACTTCCCTTCCCCCGAAGGAAGACTTAACACTGGCGCTGTAATAAGTCGTCGCTTCAACTCCTGGAAACTGTCTTCACACTTGTCTGACCAGATAAACTTCAAGTTCTTTCTTGTCAATTCTGTCATCAGTGCTGCTATCTTCGAAAAGCCCTCTACAAACCGTCTGTAGTAACCTGCCAACCCCAAAAAACTCCGCACCTCCGAGGCATTCCTTGGCCTCGACCAATCCCTAACTGCCTCTATCTTAGATGGATCCACCTTATTCCCAACTGCACCCACGATATGTCCAAGGAATGTCACTTCAGGCAACCAGAACTCACACTTCTTAAACTTAGCGTACAACTGATGCTCTCTCAATCTCGAAAGAACCTATCGAAGATGAAACTCGTGCTCTGCCTCTGAACTAGAATACACCAAGATGTCATCGATGAAGACAATAACGAACTGATCCAGAAAATCCTTGAACACCGTGTTCATTAGATCCATAAAGGCTGCTGGGGCATTGGTCAAACCAAAAGACATGACCAAGAACTCATAGTGCCCATACCGCGTTCGAAAGGCCGTCTTAGGTATGTCCTCATCCTTGATCCTCAGCTGGTGATAACCAGACCGAAGATCAATCTTTGAGAACACCGTCTTACCCTGCAGCTGATCAAACAAGTCATCAATCCTTGGTAGGGGGTACTTATTCTTAATAGTTAACTTGTTCAATTCTCGGTAGTCAATACACATCCTCAAGGTCCCGTCCTTCTTCTTAACAAACAGAACTGGAGCACCCCACGACGAATAGCTAGGTCTGATGAACCCCAAATCCAGAAGCTCCTGTAGCTGTATCTTTAATTCTTTCAGTTTTGCCGGTGCCATCCTATATGGTGCCCTCGACACTGGCTCTGTCCCTGGTGCCAACTCAATAACAAACTGAATCTCCCTACGCGGCGACAACCCTGGCAAATCCTCAGGGAAAACATCCAAGAACTCGCAAACCAGTCTGGTGTCCTCCGGTCCTACTGATGAAACTCTGGTGGTATCCACCACACTAACCAAAAAGCTTATACAACCACCCTATAACAAGTCTCTGGCTCTCAATACAGATATCCTTTGTACGCGGGGTCCATGCACCGCTCCCACAAAGACAAAGGGATCCTCGCCCTTTGGCTCAATAGTTACCATCTTCTTCCTACAGTCGATGGTAGCTCCGTATCTAACCAGCCAATACATACCTAAAATCATATCAAAATCCTCCATACTCAACTCAATCAAGTCTACAGATAACTCCCTACCATCAACTATCACTGGCAATGCTCTAATCCACCTCCTAGATACTACCAGTTCTCCTGTAGGCAATATAGTCCCAAACCCTGAAGCACTATACTCACTAGGTCTACACAGTCTATCAATCACCTTATCAGATACAAATGAGTGCATAGCACCAGAATCAATCAACACAGTAAAAGGAATGCCAGCACTAGAAAGCTGACCTGTCACTACTGAGGGACTAGCCTCAGCCTCCACCTGCGTCAGGGTGAACACCCAAGCTGGAGTTAAGCTGTCCACCTTTCCTGTCTCTCCCTTCTTCACTGTCGGGCAATCCTTCCTGAGGTGTCCCACCACCCCGCACACATAGCAGACCTTAGCCCGACACTCGCCCGGATGGCGTCTCTTGCACCTCGTTCACTCTGGATGAGTCCTCCACGAATCACCGCCTCCCTGACGGCCACCCTGAGTACCCCGACCTCTCTTATCAGAACCAGGAGCGATCAGAGCATCAGGAGTCTTTCTCTTGAAATCACTAGGACCTCCGCCCCTACCAGAACCAAAATATGGAGGCACCGCCCTGTGGCCCTCCCTTCTTACCGCACTCTCCCTCCATATCTTATTCTCCGCTTCCTCAGCGGTAAGAGCCTTCTCCACAGCCTGGGCATACGTAGTCCCTCCAGGAACTGTGGTAATTCTTACATCTCGGGCTATCATAGCATTCAGCCCTCTGGTAAATCTATCTTGCCTAGCTGCGTTAGTAGGCACAAGATCTGGTGCGAACTTCTCAAGTCTGTCGAACTTCAAGGTATATTCTGTAACTATCATACTGCCCTGAACCAGCCCCACAAACTCATTCACTTTCGCTGCCCTAATGGCAACATTATAGTACTTTTGATTAAACAGGTCCTTAAACCCTTCCCAAGTCAATGCAGCAACATCCCTAGTCTATGATGCCACCTCCCACCAGATTCGGGCATCCTCCCTCAGCATATAAGTGGCACAAGCCACCCTTTCATATCCTTCCACTCTCATAAAATCAAGTATATTAGTGATCATAGTCATCCACTGCTCAGCCTACAGTGGATCTGGTCCACCTTCAAAGATCGGGGGTTGTTGCTTTCTGAACTGCTCATACAACGGTTCCCACTTGTTCCCAACATCAACTGGCTGTACCACAGGTACCATTGCCGGTGGCACAACAGGGGCAACACTCCCAGTTGGAGCCTACTGTAGAATTCGAATCTGTTCATCTTGGCTCTGAAGCCGAGCCTGCATGTCGGCCATTAACTACTGCCAGTTCTCAGGGACTGGCGGAGGGGTCGGGCCTCGGTCATCATCTCTAGACCCAGACCTGCCAGCTAGTCGTGTGGATTTTCTTGAACGCATAAATATTCAAGTCAATCTGCAATCAACGACTCGGCAATTAGGCTATGATGACAGGGTAATAATCCATTCACAATCCATCACTGGAACTCCAATCATTCACAAGCAATCAAAGTATAGCAATTTATCCAAATATTCATTCACATGCATAGCAGTGCTAATAAGCACGCCTCAATAACATCATGCAATAGTCAAGGGTCAGGCCCTATCAGTATCTCATGCTCCCTATTCAATAAACATATATCAACAATCATATCTCACTCAAATTATTTAGGCACATAATCATTTATACACAATTACCAAACCCTGAGTTGAGCTTGTCTCACGCGGCGAATGTACATATCCAGCCAGTCTTCAGGACCCATAAAGCTAGGACGCTCTGATACCAAGTTGTAACGCCCTGGATAGCCAAGACCGTTGCACTGTGTGTTTATAAAGTGTTAGACTTGCTAACCAAGTCAGTTAAACAAAATCGTGTTACTGAGACTATAAAGGTACTAGGGTTTAAAATGTTTTGGTCTCAAAAGCCACATTTTCATTAATAAACATTATCTGTTTACATGGGATCCCAAAAATACAAGTTTAAAGATCGTTTACAAAAGCTATAAGATTCAGATACAATAACCAGCCATACTAAGGCAAAACAAGCGGTTAGGTAATCCCTGTCCTGATCTACTCCTCGACCATGATGATCGAACGGCTGGCTATGTACATACCACCTCGGAGCTCTCCATCTCAGGCTTGGTCCAGCTTGCCTTTGCCTTTACCGGCACCACGTAGCACCCGTGAGCCAAGGCCGAGCAAGAAAACACAACAACAGAGCATAAGCAATCAACAGACAAATCCATATCCCACATAGCATCACAAGTTCTCAAACGTGTAATCATTCAGCATGACCAAGTATTCAACATACTAAGCATATCAATTCATATCACATATCACTGCACAAATGATAACCAGGGCTAGCGCTCTCAGGCTGCTCCCTCCGTTATCCCACTGGCTCCGGCCCGCTTAAGCCGAGCTCAGTGAACATTCTCGGCTACCAGTGGCCAAGCCGCGCCCTGTGCGCAAATACTATGTACGACACTCTTAGGCCGCTTTACATGTCCCATGGCGTAATACCATCATTGACACGATACAATTCTCAGGAGCACTTAGTCCCATCACAAACATATAATCGGGTGCAGTTCTCTTACATTTCAGTTCACTAGCTTTGATCCCTCGACTCCTTGAGCACGATCCCCCTCGAGCCCTAGCGCTCACCTAAGCACAATCATGGCCAAAGTCATTATCGAACCTCAAGTCCAAAACCTAGCCTCGGGGTCAATCCTGAGCCCCCGAGAAGTCCTAGTTCCACCAAATAAGGTGGTGGAATCAAACCCCAAACCCTAGGTCAAAAGCCCTTGCAAACAGCCCTAAAATCCCCTTCAGAAGGCAAGGTAGCGCTACAGCGCTCATGGGAGGGCACTACAATGCTACAAACAGAAGCTAAACTCCCTTCAACATCATGGCCTAGTGCTACAGCGCCCTAAGGCTAGTGCGGTAGCGCTAGTCACAGACAGACCAGCACCAATTTTTCTCTTCTGCGATTTTCTCGAACCAACCTCAACCAAAACTCTTTCAACTCCTTCCCAAACTCAAAAACAACCTTATGACCATACTCCACTCATCCCAAGCACCCCAAATACCTAGAACTCAAGCACATGCATCCCTAAACTCAAAATCCACCATAGCCACTACGATAACATAGTCTGTCTTAACACATCAAAAAGTATTATGGTATGTTTTGATAACACATTTTTGGTGTTATTAAAAGCATTTTTTCTTGTAGTGCTCCCTCTTTAGCATGTTATCCCACAACTTACTACCTGAGCGCACTCCGACTGTAATGACCATTTTTAACTCCCCTCGAGTTAGGCTTCCTACTTTCGCTGCCTCCATATTGAACCTATGGATATAACTCTTTCAGCTCTCTTCTTCTCCTTGTTTTATGTTAGCGATACTGGTGCCTGGCATGGTGTAATCGTGTATAGCGTGATGTTGCTGGAGAAATTCGTCAAAAAATTGTTGCCAAGAACTGATGGACCCTGGCGGGAGTCTCTTGAACCACTTGTACGCTGGACCCTTAAACCCGAGAGCAAAGCAGTGGCATCTGGCTCTGCTATTAATTTCTCTTAACATCATTAGATCATTGAACGCGTCAAGATGGTATTTTGGATCTGTACTACCCTTGTAAGTGTTCATGTGAGGCTCTTTGAAGTTGCCTGGGAGTTGCACGGCTTGGATTTTCCTAATGATGGGTGATTCGTAATCCGTCATCGATAGTGTGCCCCCCAGACACGGTGATTATTTTTCTCAATAGGCTCCTCATCTCGCTGTCTAAGTCTTGCCTCCTTTTGTTCAAGGAGTCTCTCAAGTTGGATGGGTTGGCCTTTCCTTTCATTTTGTCTTCCAAGGGAGCCACAAGAGGTATGGTCCTCTCATTCGTCCTTTTCCTGTTGAGTTCTTCCCTCAAGTTTGGGGGTGTTTCCCTTGAACTGACCTCAACTTCATTTTGAGGGTTAGCGTCATTCCTTCGCTCTGGCCTCTTAGGCTACTTCGCCTGTTCGGAATGTTCATGCTACCTTGGCTGAGGGGTATTGCTAATGGAGAGTCAAGTCCTCCTGTCATCTACAGGGACTGTTGTTTCTCCTCCTTCATGGCCTTTCTCCTTTCGCTTAGGAAGAGGCATGCTTGAATTTCCCTGTAACAGGCCATTCAACACCTTTTGTATATTTTCTACAGTGGTTTCTAGCATTTGATTCTTTCGGTGCAACTCACGTATCTCATCTTCATAGAATCGAGTCCTAGAGCTTGAGCTTATGGAATGTACTCGGGGACTCTTATCGGTCCTGCGTGTCGAAGGCCCTGGATCATGTCGGCCGGAGTTCAACATTTGCGGTGGCCTTGCATCAGTTGCTGGTCCTGTACGATTTTCATTGGGCTGGACAGCTGGGGATGAAGCCTCCCTTTCATCTTTAGGAGCCTTGGGCTCCTTTGGGGCATCCATATTTTCGGGTGGTGGAGGATTCCTCATGGAGGCTTTCAACTTATCTCCGTCAAGGTGGACCTCAACCTCTCGTGGTTCTCTCAGATGGTTAGAACATCTTTGCATCTTTCCCTGCCAGAATCAATAGAAGAATAGAGGCTTGACACTTATCCTTCCCACAGACGGCGCCAAACTCTTGACGATAAGAACTCGTCAACTAAGTTAGATCAAGAACTTTGTGAGTTGTAAAAGAAGTGTACTTAAATCGAATGAACTTTAAGCAAACTTTCTTATGATTTCAAGAACACAAAACGTAAATGCTACAATTTTAGAACGGAAAATAGGTTGAATTTAGAATGTATGTTTTCATTAGAAATGACTGGTTACAAAAATCTCAAAATTCGACCCCCTTCTCAGGTGAAGGGAGGTCATATTTATAGTAGAGCACTATTGACTCACTACACATGCCTAGGGAACATGACATTGCATATGCAGTCTACGGATGGTAGCGGTGCAAGGAACGTGGTGGCCGGCTCTAGTACATGCGAAGGGTCTGTGAGAGCACCTCAATTTTAGTACCTGGTTATACCTCCACTATCTGTTTAGTACGAACGTCAGAGGTTGGCTGCGAAGGACCACAGCAGGTACCTTGCTCGTATGGCCACTATTTGTCTGGGGTGGAGATTAGGATGAGATATTTGGGGTTTTCAGGGCCGTACCCCCGTACGTACTTCATACTTACACGATCTCTTTGGGTCATGCGTGGGTTCTTACCCTCACAAGGTGTTTAATTCTTTTAACCTTTGAATGTTCCTCCTCTTCTCATATAATTTCTCCATTAGTGACACCTGCCATGGAAAGCAAGGCATTGTGAGGCTGTGTGGTGTGAGGCACCGTGTAGTTTATTGGTGCGCAAGGCTCGGGGCAGCTACTTGACGCATTGGTTGGTGCGCGAGGTGAGGCAGTTGCTACTTGGCGCATGCTTGGCGGGCGAGGCACGAGATGAGGGTCTCGCTGGGTGCACCTGCTTGGCGCGTGAGGCACTTGACGAGGGTCTCATAGGGTGCACCTTCTGGGTGCACAAGGTGCGAGACGAGGGTCTCACGGGGTGCACTTGCTTGGCACGCGAGGTGCAAGATGAAGGTCTCACGGGGTGCCCATTCTTGGCGTGCGAGGCACGAGATGGAGTCTCGGGGAGTGTAGCTGCTTGGTGCGCGAGGCGCAAGACAAAGGTCTCACGAGGTGCTACAACTTGGTGAGATGAGGCACCATGTGGCAAACAGGGCTTTGCCTGGCGAGGCTTCCCAACACACGTCTAGAGGTGTAGGCACATGTGCGTATTTAGGCCTTCATGGGACCTTAGCACGAGATGTGGGTCTTTCACCGGTGTGGAATTTTTAGCATCCACAGGAGCCACTAACCATGTTTGTTTTTCATCACAGATTCTTAGTACTTCAAGGAAGCTGGGAGGTGACCATGAGAGTTGGAAGTGGTCAGGAGATCTCGGCAGCTAAAGTTTGAAAAGCTCGCCTAGATTTTGATAATAATTAATTTATTGTGTTGGACAATATTTATTTTATTCTTCGATTTGCTAGAAATTTAATTTCCTTATCAAAATTTCACGAACAAGGTTTTAATGTTTCTTTAAATAATAATTCGATTGTTATTTCAAAATATGGTCTTGACATTTGTTCTACAAAGTCTAAAGGTGGACTTTACAAGTTAGAGCCAAGCATGTTTATAATTTTGAATTATTTAAAATTGCAAATCCTAGATAATTTAAAAGACAAAAGATAACTTTCGATAGTGAAAGATATCTGTGGCATTTGAGATTACGACATATTGGTCTAGACAGAATTAATAGACTAACAAATGATGGCCCTTTAAGAGAACTATCTATTGGTTTTCTCCCAGTCTATGAATCCTGCCTAGAAGGCAAACTGACCAAAATACCTCTCTCTGCTAAAGGTTCAAGAGCCATAGAAGCACTTCAACTTGTACATACAGACGTTTGTGGTCCACTGAATGTCCAAGCTAGAAGAGGTTATGAATATTTTGTCACTTTCATTGACGATTATTCAATATATGGTTACATGTAATTAATGCAAAGGAAATCTGAAACCTATGATAAGTTTAGGGAATTCCGAGCAGAAGATGAATAGCAATTAGGTAAATCACTAAAAGTACTTCGATCAGATCGAGGTGGAGAGTACTTAGATTATGAATTTTAGGACCATTTGCATGAGCATGAAATTCAATCCCAACTCACTGCACTTGGAACACCACAACAAAATGGTGTTTAAGAAAGATGGAATAGAACCTTATTAGATATGGTTAAATCGATGACGAGTTACTCATCATTGCCTTTGACATTCTTGGGTTATGCAATAAAGTGTGCGCTAAACATACTAAATGTTATTCCATCTAAGTCTATTCAGAAGACACCATTGGAATTATGGAGTGGTACTAAACCTAGTTTACACCATTTCCGTATATGGGGTTGCCCTGCACACGTGCATAAAGAAAAAACTGGGAAGTTGGATTCACGCACTGAAGTGTGCAGGTTTGTGGGATATTCCAAAGAAACAAAAGGTGGCATATTTTATAGTCCTAAAGATAACAAAACGTTTGTGTCTACAAATGCTACTATTCTAGAGCATGACTATATAAATAACCACAAATCTCAAAGTAAAGTCGTACTTGAGGAAATGGTCTCAAGTAAAGAAGACCAATCACATGCAATTGCAAGAGATAAACTGTTAGGAAACTTATACATGATCTTTATTTATTTTCATGTATATCTAATATTAAACAAATTAATACGAGATAGCCTAAAACATGTTTCTAAAATTGAATTCAAAGAGAAACAAAAAATAGAATACTTACAATATACGCAATGGAATGAAAGAGTCATTCCTTCAGTTTCTCTAACCCTTATATCCTCTCTGTCGCAGAGTATTATCAAGAAACTAAACCGATCTTCTATTTTCTTCACAGCCTTCCAATGTATCCTTAGAATCACCTAGACTAGTGTGGGCAATTCTCAACACATGAGATAGATACAGAGAAGAAGAAGAGAAAATAATCAAACATGCTTAGAAAAGGACATGTGTTTAGAAAGAATCTAAAACTATCAGAAAACAAGTGATTAAACTTATCTGTCGTCTCAGAAATCTTAACTTATGACTTCTCTCTAAGCACTCCTTTTATAGAATTAATTAGGCCATTTAATTTAAATAAAAAATCAAAAAAATAATAGTCATTTTAAAGCCCTAGGTTGAAATTATCATGGGCTTTAGGCTCATGAAATTTCCCATTTGATTATAAGCCCATTGGACTTAAAATCAAGGCATGTATTATTTTCTATTGATTTAATTAATTAAATAATTATTTAAATCCTTCATCAAATTAATTATTTACAATTTGAACCTTGATTTAAACTTATTTATTAATTTAGATACCAATTTATCTTAATTAATAAATCTACCATGATTTCTCTTTTCCTCTCAAAATTACACAACTCTGTGAAACTATCCAAAATTGACCTAGTCAACTTTGATAATTAAATCAATTAATTGAGACTATCTAGATGATTTTATCCAAGGTACAATGGAGACCATGGGCCTATGAAATCAACCTCCAATAAGTTATCATAAATCTAACAAATAAATTTACTAACTTATTAATTCCTCGTGACTCCACTATAGACTCGGAATTGCACTCTTGAATTCATAGAATGCTCTATAACAAATATAGATACGCTATTAATTATCCATTGTTACAACCATAATTGTCACTCAATCCACTATAGACGGTCTACAATGTGATAGGATTAAAATACTGTTTTACCGCTCATTGTATTTTATCCTTAAAACATTTAATTCCTTGTAAATGATATTTCAGTAAGCTAATTTAATTACTGAAGTGAGATCTCTACCATTTAACACTTTGAACCAAACTAAAAGGAAACCATCGTTTCACTTCTTCATCAGAAGCTATAGATGTTCATATCTATGATTAACACTCCCACTCAATTATACTACCGAGTTCCCAAGATGTAAGTATGGGCTAGTCCGTAGGGTAAGCTGGTAACGAATAAGTCAAAGAACTCAAATAATACAATTAGTTAGAATACTAGCCACTCAGAATTCAGATTGAATTGACCTATGATCAACTATATGATATGACTAGAATAGATAATAACAGTATTTTTAATTATTTTATCAACTGTCAATATCGGTCCAGTCCGATGTAATGCATACATCCGATCTTATCTACTTTGCTAATGTTTTGGAAAGAACATAACACTGTAATGTGTAAGTAGATCATATCGTAGTTTGGCAAGTCAGTGTAAATCCTGTGCATTGACTAATCTTAGGACTAACTTATTTTGAACATATAATCATATTTATATTCCATTGTGATTACGTCACTATAAATAAGATGAGCTATATGCTTGGGATTTAAAAGAAGTTTGTATTAAACAAATAATCATGAAAATAAAACATGTGAGCAAAGTGATTGACCAAGTCAAAAATTGATTTCTATTATTTTATTGATAATAAAATGAGATTACAAAGAATTTGAGTTTTAATTAGGGCATGAAACCCCAACAAACTCCCACTAGCACTAATTGAAACTAATGTCTTAATTCCACTAATCCCCTTTCCTTGATATCCTTATCAAATGTAGCTTCCGGTAGAGTCTTTGTAAACGGATCCGCCAGATTGTCTTCAGTTGCAATCTTGATAACCTTCACATCTCCCCTGGCCACATATTCTCGAATAATGTGATACTTCCTTTCTATATGATTACTCCTCTTGTGACTTCGAGGTTCTTTCGAGTTGGCTATCGCTCCTGTATTGTCACAAAACAACACAAGCAGTTTATCCATTTCTGGAGTAACACCAAGATCTGAATAGAACTTCTTTAGCCAGACTATTTCCTTAGCTGCTTCTGACGTAGCTATGTACTCTGCCTCCATGGTGGAATCTGAGATTGCAGACTGCTTTACGCTTCTCCAAATCACTGCTCCACCCCAAGAGTAACACCATTCCAGAAGTAGACTTCCTGTCATCGACATCAGTCTGAAAATCTGAATCGGTGTCGCCTATAGGGTTCAAAATACCACCCTTGTAGACTAACATATATTCCCTAGTCCGCCTTAAATACTTCAGGATATGCTCAACTGCTATCCAATGTTCCGGTCCTGGGTTTGACTGATACCTGCTCACTACTCCCACTGCATAGCAGATATTTTCTCTAGTACACAACATAGCATACATAAGACTTCCATCTGCAGATGGGTAAGGAACTTTTCTCATTGCATCTTCCTCTTCAAGAGTCTGGGGAGACTGCTTCTTTGAAAGATGAATTCCATGGCGGGATAGTAGACGTCCTTTCTTGGAATTTGTCATTGAGAAACGTTCAAGCACTTTATCTATGTAAGATACTTGAGATAGAGCTAATAGTATGTTCTTTCTATCCTTGATGATCTGGATACCTAGAACAGAACTCGCTTCACCCAAATCCTTCATCTGAAATTGAGTGATCAGCCAATTCTTCACATCTGATAATTTCTTAACATTGTTTCCAATGAGTAAGATATCATCTACATAAAGAACCAGGAATACCATTATTTGATTTGCTTTTAGTTGGTAAACACAGGGCTCATCAATTTTTTGTTCAAAGCCATAGGTTTTGATTATTTCATCAAACCTAAGATTCCAGGAACGAGAAGCTTGCTTAAGTCCATAGATGGACCTATTCAACTTGCAAACATTTCCTTCTTGTCCAGATACTTTAAATCCTTCTGGCTGATCCATATAAATGACTTCGTCAAGCTTTCCATTAAGAAAAGCTGTCTTGGCGTCCATTTGCCAGATCTCATAGTCGAGAGTGACTGCAATGGATAGGAGGATGCGAATGGTTTTGAGCATGGCTACCAGACTAAAAGTTTCCTCATAGTCCACGCCTTCTCTTTTGGTATAACCCTTTGCCACAAATCGAGCTTTATAAGTCTCGATATTTCCATCAACACCTCATTTCTTGTTGTAGATCCACTTGCACCCAATGGTCGTAAAGTCACTAGGTGCTTCCACAAGATCCCAGACAGAATTTGAGTACATAGACTCCATTTCCTGTTTTATGGCTTCGAGCATAGTACCTTTTCAGGGCTAGCCATTGCCTATTTGAAAGACAACGGATCATCATCGCTAGTGTCACCAACAACCATATTGGTTTCACCATCCAAACCATAGCGAACTGGGTTCCTAGAAACCCTCCCACTACGACGAGGCTCCGTGACTATTTGCTCAGGAACAGTGGTACTTTCTTCATTTAAATCGACTAGCATTGGTTGGACATGAAGAGTGGGAATTTCATCATCAATCACGTTGATGACGATGTAACATTGGTTGGAGTCAATTCTTTAACCATCTCCTCTAAAACTACTTTGCTGCGAGGTTTAAAGTTCTGGACATAGTCATTTTCCAGAAAAGTAGCATTCGTAGAAGTAAACACTTTCTTTTCTGAATGACTATAGAAAAGTCCACCCCGAGTACCTTTAGGATAGCCAACAAACATGCAAACTTCAGTTCGCGGTTCTATCTTTCCCTCCTTTTTCCTCAGGACGTGAGTGGGACATCCCAGATTCTATAATGTCGTAAACTAGGTTCACAACCATTCCAGCATTCTGAAGGTGTTTTGGGGATTGATTTAGACGGCACGGCATTGAGAATGTCATTCATAGTTTCAATTGCATGTCCCCAGAATGAAGTTGGTAGAGTTGAGTAACTAAGCATCCATCTAACCATTTCCAATAAAGTTATGTTTCGGCGTTCCGCTACACCATTTTGTTGCGGAGTACCTGGGGCAGTAAGTTGTGATAAAATCCCAATTTCAGTTAAATGATCTTGGAACTGCATATCCAAATATTCTCCACCCCTATCAGATTGCAAGATCTTTAAAGTTTTACCTAATTGGTTCTGAGCCATTGCTAGGAATTCCTGAAACTTTGAAAATGTTTCTGATTTCCTATGCATTAGGTAAAGACATGAGTATCTAGAGTAATCCTCAATGAAAGTGACGAAATACTCAAAACCATCCCTGGCTTGTACATTCAAAGGTCCACAAACATCTGAATGCACAAGACCAAGTGGTTTTTTGGCCTTATCCCTTTGCAGAGAATGGACGCTTGGTCAGTTTGCCTTCTAGACAAGATTTACAGACAGGTAATTCACCTAAGGTGAGTTCCCTCAAAGGTCCTTCCTTTGTAAGTCTTTGAATCCTATCATAGAAAATGTTACCTAGTCTCAAGTGCCATAAATACGTCATATTATTGTTATCGATCTTTTGACGTTTATTGGTCCTAGGTTTAGCTAGTTTGAATAAATCATTATTAAGAGCGAGGGGTTCGTTAGGTCGCGTAATATAAATCCTGTTTTCAAAACATGCAATACACAATTGTGATCCATTGAATAAAATAGATATATTAAAACTTGTGAAAGTCATAACAAATTGTTCTAATTGCACCATGGAAACTGAAAATAAATTTCTACTAAAATCCAGAATAAAAAATACATCTTTTAAAATTAAAAATTTATTTCCGAACTTCAGAAGAGCTTTTCCTCTAGCTTGGACCGCAATGAACGCTCCTTTCCCTACTGTAAGCTTTAAACCGCTTCGTTCACTTCCTCCCACGATTCAAGAAGCTGTAAAGAGTTACAAACATGGTTAATAGATCCAGAATCAATAATCCAAACAGAGTTATCATTCTCTAAAACACATGTTTCCAAGATAAATTAACTATAATCATTACCTTTGTTTTTATGTGCTAGAAACTTGGGGCAATCCTGTTTCCAATGCCCCTTCTCTTTGCAGTGAAAACATTTACCTTTACCTTTCTTGTTTTTCCCCTTAGGCGTCTGTGCACTTGGTTGTGCACTCGCCTTTGCAGGCTCGGGGTTGTTGTTTTTCCCACCTTTCCTCTTGTTTCCAGCTTTTGAAGATGAAGCATGGTTAGCTTCAACCTTAGCTAGATCAGTAGCAGTAGTAGTAGTTGCCTTCTTTTCTCCTCCCTTACTAGGTCCACCCATGATAGACTCAAAATTCTGAAGCTCATTCATGAGCTACGTCAGACCATAGTTGAGTTTATTCAACACATAGTTGGTGGTGAATGGAAGGAAAGTGAGAGAAAGACATTTGTTTAATATAAACTTCTATTCACACATGTTTCAAGAAATAGCACAACATATACCAAAAATATGTAAGATATGAGAAAAATACCAAAAATAATCATATCTCTATTTCTTTAGGTTTTTAACTAATATATGATATCCTTGTCCCAGTTGGCGAGAGTAAAAAATACCACTAGTTAAATAGAGTTGTAAACTCATTTAATAATGGACACCACTATTAACAACCTACTATTCGATTAAAATAAGAAAACAGCATCTCTTATTTTATGAGCTAGACCCACGGTTTCAATAATCATAGATTTAGTCCTAGTTGTCACCGTAGGGGTGAGTCTAGTAGAATTTGACCTATAATTATCTTTCTTTCGAAATCTAACCTTGTCAAAATAACTAATGAACACCTTCCGTAGGGGGACGAATCAAAGCGCCTCGAGGCCCCATTAAGCTATTGACTATGTTATACCAACGGTGGAGATCGAATATAATTCTTAAAAAAAAGCTCATTATAAAATTAAAAAACATTGTATTTTTATTATTTATTTTTAGAAAATTAATGACTATAGTTTTCCCAAAAAAAAACTAAACAGATTAATTTTTTTTAAAACCAAAGTCCTATAATTTCTTATTTATTCTAAAGTGTCACATTGAAACAAATTTGTTGACCCAGATTTTGGTCAACTGACACGGATTCAGAATAAGCTTGATATGAATGAATGTGTTGAAAAGAATCGAATGACAAAAAGTAATAAGACCACGATATTTTATAGTGGTTCGGCCCTAGGATCTGGTAATGACCTACGTCCACTTAGATTGTTATTGATATAAGAATCAAAGGAGTGATCAAAGAACAAGGGTTCAATGAGTTTCCCTAACCTCTAAAGAACAATTCAATATTCCAAGGAGAATTACTCTAGTCTCAAATAATTCAAAAGCCAAAAGTCCCCTCCCTTGAGCTATATTTTTCTATTTATAGGCTCAAGGGGGATTACAAGATTTAGTTGTCGATATTCTATCCTAAATAATCGGATATTCAGGATATTGTGTGAGTTAAATTCGGGATCTACAAAGATCTTTACAGTAATATTACATTGCATGCGGAACCATCGACCAGACTGGTCGCAGGTAAGACTGGGCTGCTTACTGCCTCTAATACGTCTTCTGGTCGATACACTAGCAGAGCTCTTCCAGGCGTCAGCCACGTGTCCAGGGATTACTTGCCACGTCATCAATTCCAATTTTTTGGATAACATTTTCCCCCCAAGTTTATTTATTACGAGCAATAAATAAACTTTTGAGAGAACGACCCTTCAGTAACCCCGCCATACGTGTCAGAACCCTTCGTGTGTTCTTGGAAAAAGCAACCTACTCCGGTCTAATCATGACTTTTCGGTTCCCCAGTAATAATTCGACGGCTATTCCGCTTCCCCATACTTCGAAATAGGGAAACTGATGATTACACCTTTTTTTTTGCCATAGACAAACTTATATAACATCTCCAAACTTCCCTTTTTCTTTTTACGCACGCCATCGCCTTCTCAAAAAACCCTAAAAAACCAGAGCTTTAATCTTCTCCGGAGACCATTCTTCTGCGTTTTCAAGACTCAGTCCGAGAGTTCCTTGATTTCCGAAGACTCTTTTCCAATCTCCACGAACATTTTCTTGGTAAGTTTTTGAATCCTTATGCTTCAAATTTTCATAATGCATGCTTCTGTATGTTGACTGTTTGAGTTCATCTGATTTTGGTTTGAGATGCTTGTGAGTAGAATGTCTTGTAGGTAAAAAAGGTTATGAGTTAGTTTAATAGTCGGGATCATACTTTTAGGACGTAAAATCGAAGTAAAAATTCGATCTTTAGGCTAATTGGAAAATAGGTTTTTCCCGCCCTAAGGGGAGTTGAAAAAGCTTTTTTGAAAACCTTTTTATTTTCACCCTTTGATCCGTTTCTCAAGCTGTTCGTGTGGAAAAATTTAGCTTTTTGTTAGAATGCTGTTGTATAAAAGCTTGACTTTTATACTCGACCAATGCCATTCTAAATAGTCTTTAAAAATTCTCTATCCTCACCTCCCCATTCTTCTGTTTGCAGACTTTGATGCCAGATTTGTGGGGAGATGAACGGCCCATCGACGACGATCTTCTCGCCCAGCTGCTCGAAGGCGAAGAACAACTGGCCGACCGAATCCACGAGATTCCCTTCTCATGATTCTCTTCCAGACCTCGTCCTCAAATGGCCCGTTCCAAATCCGTAGGCAAGAAAAGACCTGAATCTGACGATAGTCCAAACCCTCCTACCCAGCCTGACTCGCAGGCTAGGGTTCCCTCGACCAGCGGTCGAGACAATCCTGTTCCTGACGCTAACATCCAAATTAGAGCCTGCCCTCGCCATCAGAATCTGCCTGATGTCGAGTGGTATATCTCCCCGACCAGCCTAGTGACCCCTTGGATGGTTGCTAACTATTTCAGGAAGTATCCTCTCATAGGGGTTACCATTAGAATTCCTGCCGCAGACCAAAGGGCTAACCTCCCCAGAGGTATATACAGCGCCTGGTCTCGGTATCACGTAGAGGCGGGGGCTTTCCTCCCTCTACATCCTTTTTATCAGGGGGTGGCTAATTATTTCGATGTCGCCCCCTTCCAAATTACTCCAAACGGATATAGAATGCTGGCCACACTCTATATCCTGTACAAACTTAAAAAATGGCCAGAACCTACCCCCCACGAGGTTAATTATCTTTTTGACCTTAAATCCAACCCGCAACAATATGGGACGGGTTTCTTCCATCTTTGTCACTAGGAGACAAACCGGACGTTCCTGAGTGACACTACGCATATATCCAACGTGGGGCAGTACAGTAAGGAGTACTTCCTTACTCCGTACATAACCAGCAACAACCTGGCCTTTGCTCGAGGAGGTAAGTGCTGTCTTTTACTGGTCGCTGCTTTTAATCAAAGAGTCTCCCTTCATTCTTCTCAAAATATACTTTGTCTTTCAGGCCCATGGTTACGTTCGACCCCAACACCAGACATGGTGTTGAGGTCCAATGCATTGGCCAGGATGACAGACGTAGAAAAAAGCGTCAAGTCCCTGATTACTGAAGAAAACCTGAGGCTGTCTGGCCTCCTGGCTCCTCGCCATGAAACAAGAGGACCCGTGGTTGCCAATGTCACTGCTGAGGGGGTTCCTGAGCAGCAACCTCCTACGTCCCCTCCCCGAAGGAGGCCGACTGGGGTTACAATCAGGGAGCCCACGGGCAATCCTTCTGCAGAAAGGCCTTCTGATCCCCAAGGCAAAGGGAAACAAAAGGCCAAAGAGCCGGCTGTGGACTTGGGGGAATCCTCTGATGAGACCGGTAAAGTTATTTTGCTTTTAAATAGCTTGCCAATTCCCTGTCACTTGTTTGACGGGGAAGGCAACTTTACATATACTCCAAATCTAGGGCCAGACTTCTTCATGCCAGATAGTGAATGTGTGACTAATAGAGTCAATAGTATAACGACCCGTAGTTGTAGCTCGGGTATTAACTTTGTGACCTTCTTTTCTGTTTGATAAAGAGTCTTCATCTGCCTTTATCTTTACCCATTTCATGTTTTTACTTGTGTGCAGATATGGCCACTCCCAACGTCTTCGATGTATACCAGGCTGAGGAGGAAGAGGAAATTCCTCAGCTCCGACGAAAGTCGTCAAGGAGACACAACGGCGAAACAAGCCAGGGACCTGCCAAAAAGAGTCGAACAGAAGACCCTCCCAAGGACGTGCCAACTGGGCAAACTTCTGCTCATCCTCCGGCTCCTGCTGAGAAGCAGACACCTCCTGCCCCGTCAAACCCTCTGGCTGCGCCCACCAGGGAACAAAACAAGCGGGAAGAAACTCTTGGGGCCAAACTCTCGATCCATGCCTTACGAGCAGCAAAAGACTGTCTTGCGCATATCGTGAAGAACGACCGCGTCAAAAATGCAATGGTTGAGGCAGAGAGTATGGGGATCGACCAAATTCTGAACAGGACCCTGAACGAGATAGCCAGCATAAGTGCTTCTTTATCTCTTTGGCCTTAGTCTTTTATTCTTTGCAACAGGTTCTAACTTTTTAGTTTGTTCACAGGCTTTGCTGTCTGCAACTGCTGCTCGTACCCGTGCCCAAGCCTCTCTCGAATAGGCTCGGGCAAAGGCTATCGAGAGGCACCATGTGAAAGCGGCAGTGGAACTTTCGGCTGCAGAGGCTAGGCATGCAAAGGAGTTGGAGGCGATGGTTCAGCAGAGGGATGCCACGGTGACCAAGCTATCGGAGGCTGAAGCTTCGAAGGCTGCTATAATAAAGCAGAGGGAGGAGTATCAGGAGGCCAGCCGAGTCCAGTATCGCGAAGTCAAGAGACTGGGTGAGGTGCTTAAGTCCAAGGACGAGGCCATCGCTACTCTTGAGGGCCAAGTGGAGCAGCTGAAGCTTGACAACTCCAAGAATCTGGAAAGGTATAAGAAGACGATGCTCCGGTGTTTTTACAACTTCTGGAAACACAATTAGGGCGCCGACTTCAGCTATCTTTTAGAAGATGTTAGGACTGCTGAGCTGGCTCGCTGCACTGCTCAACTGGCTGAAAAGGAGGCCAGAGCAAGGATCCCTGCTTCTCCAAGCATTGCTGGTGCAGAGGAAGAAGGAGTTGTTGAGGACACGACCAATCAGAATGCTAGTAAAGACCCTCCTGCTCCTAATGCCTCTTGAGCTTTTATTATTATTTTTTCTTTCTTTTGATTACACGACCCACGGGTCGTGATGTAAAGACAATACCTTTTTTGAATTTACTGCATGGGCAGCAAACTTTTCCTATTATCTGAACAGTTACATCCAAGCAGTGATGCTTGCGGGGTAAAAGATTGCTTCATGATGCTATAACATTTTTATTTATTATAACATTTGTCCGTATGACCGAACTTAGCATTGTACTTTGGCTTGATTTAACAAAATATAAATTTTGAAAAATACTCTAAGTACCTTATCATGCTTTCACTCATTTTGTTCTTGTGTTTACATACCTCATGGTACGCTTTGCTATCGATGTGCCTTATATGCCCCCCAAGTGATCGAGGAGCTTTAGGTCCTTGGTCACTTGCCTTGACCATGACCTGTTCGAACATTTCTGCTTGGGTGACTTGTAATACAACAAAACAACACACGTAATGAACAAATACTTATAAATATAAATTCACAAAGGTTGGCAAGAATGACTGGCTGCACACAGTCCCTTATAATCTCGTATTAAAAATGGACTAAACATGTCTTTACGAGTGATTCTGAAATAGAATCTTACATATACGAGCGATTAGCCATACAACGTGGCTAACCCTCTTTGCAAAACTAGTAAAAAGTAAAATTTAATACAAGCCAGTCCTATAAAAAGGACTGTTCACTGATAATACTTGCGCAGGTGTTCTCCATTCCAATAACGTGGAACAAGATCTCCGTTGAAGCGTGCAAGTTTGTAGGTGCCCGGATGAAGGACTTCTTCAATCTGGTAAGTTCCTTCCCAATTAGGTCCAAGTACTCCAGCAGTGGGGTCGCGGGTGTTTAAGAAAACTCGTCGTAGCACCAAGTCACCGACGTTGAATTTTCTTTCTTTAACTTTGGAGTTAAAGTACCAGGTGACTTTTTGCTGGTAAGCAGCAACTCGGAGTTGGGCCTTCTCCCTTATCTCGTCAATTGAGTCTAGGGACTCCATCATTAGTCGGCTGTTCTGGCCCTGGTCGTACGTTATACGTCGATGTGATGGGGGGTCTAGCTCGACAGGTAACATAGCCTCATATCCGTAAGCTAGGGAAAATGGGGTATGACCTGTCGCTGTTCGGTGAGATGTTCTATATGACCAGAGGACTTCAGGCAGCGGCTCTGGCCATGCCCCTTTAGCATCTTCAAGCCTCTTCTTCAGGGTATCTTTAAGAGTTTTATTCACGGCTTCGACCTGCCCGTTTGGTTGGGGATGCGCAACTAAAGAAAAGCTTTTAATAATTCAATTCCTTTCACAGAAGTCGGTGAATAAGTCACTGTCAAATTGGGTTCCATTGTCTGAAACTATCTTTCGGGGCAAACCATACCGGCAAACAATGTTCTTGATGACAAAGTCGAGAACTTTCTTGGTCGTGATGGTAGCGAGCGATTCAGCTTCGGCCCATTTGGTGAAGTAATCAACTACCACGACTGCGTACTTTACTCCTCCTTTCCCCATAGGTAGGGATCCAATCAAATCTATCCCCCACACCGCAAAAGGCCACAGACTTTGCATCTGTTTCAATTCATTTGGAGCTGCTCGTGGAATCTTGGAAAATCTTTGACATTTATCGCATCTTCGTACAAACTCCATCGAATCCTCGTTCATAGTTGGCCAGAAGTAGCCTTGCCTCAAAATCTTCTTTGCCAAACTCTGCCCCCCAGCGTGATCCCCGCACAAGCCTTCATGCACCTCTTTCATGAGTTCCTTAGCTTTTTCTGGTGTAACGCATCTGAGTAGTGGCATTGAATATCCTCTTCGGTACATAATACCATCGACCAATATGTATCTAGCGGCTCGCCTTTGTAGAGTTCTGGCTTTGTTTCTATCGGCTGGTAGCACACCGTTCGTCAGATACTCCAAGTAAGGTGCCATCCACGTATCCTCCATTCGAATCTCCATATTGGTCTCAACCGCTTTTATGCTTGGTTCACTCAGTCTTTCTACTGGCACAATGAGTGTCAGCATCTTTTGCGCTCGCAAGTTTTGCTAAGGCGTCTGTGTTTGAATTTTGATTCCGCGGAATTCGCTGAAGGGTGTACTCTGTGAACTGGGCTAGCATGTCCTTTGTTTTATTCAAGTAGGCCACCATTTTTAAGCCTTGCGCTTGATATTATCCTAGAACTTGATTAACCACCAGCTGTGAATCGCTGTAAACATCAAGCGTCTTTATGCTCATGTCTTTCGCCATTCTCAATCCAGCAAGGAGTGCTTTGTATTCGGCTTCATTATTTGACGCAGTGAAGTCGAACCTAATAGCGCAGTGAAATCGATGCCCTTCCGGCATTATCAATATCACTCCCGCTCCAGCGTGGGATTCGTTGGATGACCCATCTGTGAATAACTTCCATGAAGGAGCTTTGTCCTGAGGCTCAGGCGCTTTAGGTTGTTCGCACTGTTCGCTGTCTGGGAGTTCGGTGAACTCTGCAATAAGATCGGCCAAGACTTGTCCTTTTACTGCCGCTCGCGGTGAATAAGTTATATCGAACTGCCCTAGTTTGACTGCCCATTTTAATAATCGTCTAGCCGCTTCTGGTTTTTGGAGGACTTGCCGAAGGGGCTGGTCAGTTAAAACTCTGATAGGATTGGCTTGAAAGTAGGGGCGTAACTTTCTAGAGGCCAGGATTAAGCAATATGCTAACCTTTCAATTGGTGGATATCTCAATTCTACCCCGATCAGTTTGTTGCTGACATAGTAGACTGCTTTTTGTACGCCTTCTTCCTCGCGCACTAGTACCGCGCTAGCAGCAACTTCAGTAATCGCTAGGTAAATAAACAAAGTTTCTCCTTCGATCGGCTTTGATAAGATGGGAGGTTGTGCCATATGGGTTTTCAAGGTCTGGAATGCTTGCTCGCAGTCTCCTGTCCATTCAAACTTCTTATTTCCCCTAAGTAGATTGAAGAAAGGGACGCACTTGTCTGTTGACTTCGAAATAAATCTACTTAGGGCTGCGATTCTTCCGGTAAAACTTTGTACATCTTTGATCCTTTCTGGCGATTTCATGTCAATCAGGGCTTTTATCTTGTCGGGGTTGGCCTCGATTCCTCTTGAATTTACAATGAACCCCAAAAAATTTCCTGATCCAACTCCGAAGGAACATTTTAGGGGATTTAACTTCATTTGGTATTTGTTCAATACATCAAAGCACTCGTGTAAATCCCTTACATGTCCTTCTGCCTTTTTAGACTTTACCAGCATGTCCTCCACGTATACCTCCATGTTTACTCCGATCAGCTCCTTAAACATGTGGTTGACTAGTTGTTGGTAAGTCGCACCTACGTTTTTCAGTCCGAAGGGCATTACTTTGTAACAGTATAAGCCCGTATCGGTTCGAAAGCTGGTGTGATCCTCATCGGGGGGATGCATGCTAACCTGGTTGTAGCCCGAATATGCATCCATGAACGAGAGGATCTCGTGCCCTGCAGTTGCATCGACCAGCTGGTTGATTCTTGGGAGTGGGAAGCAGTCCTTTGGGCAGGCTTTATTGAGGTCTGTAAAATCCATGCAGGTTCGCCATTTGCCGTTTGTCTTGGGAACCAACACTGGATTGGAGACCCATGATGGATAAAATGCCACCCTGATGAACCCATTCTCCTTTAATCTTTCAACTTCTTCTTTTAAGGTTCTCGATCTATCCTTATCGAGCAGCCTTCTCTTTTGTTGCAAGGGTGGAAAACTTTTGTCTATATTTAGGACATGGCTGATAACTGCAGGATCTATCCCAGCCATGTCTTTGTGTGACCAGGAAAAAATCTCCTGGTTCTTCCGCAAAAATTCCACCAGTGCGTGCTTCGTGGTGGGCCCTAGGTTTTTCCCGACCTTTACTACTCTGGTCGGGTCTTTTTCGTCGAGTTGGACCTCCTCCAGGTCCTCGATGGGTCCAATGTTTTCTTCAAAATCCCCAAAGCGAGGATCTAGATCTCTATTCTCACTTTGGGCAACACCCTATTTGGTGACTCCATCACCGGATTGGGCTTGTGTATCAACCGCCATCTGCAACTTATCTGAGGTAGTGCTCTTCGGCGTTCCATTCTTCACCTTTGTGATTGAGGCGTTGTAGCACTCCCTGGCTTCCCTCTGGTTCCCCAACACGCGTCCTACCCCTGCGTCTGTTGGGAACTTCATGGCCAAGTGCCACATAGAGATGACAGCCTGTAGATCAACTAGTATAGGCCTCCCAATGACGACATTGTACGCCGAAGGACAATCAACCACTACAAAAGTGGCGAGTAATGTCCTTGTTGCAGGCGCTGTACCTATCGTCACTGGTAGTTTGATCAATCCGGCGGGGGCGAGTCCTTCTCCAGAGAAGCCGTATATCGTTTGGTTGCAGGGCTCCAGGTCTTTAACGGAAAGCTTCATGCGTTCCAGCGAAGACTTATACAAGATATTCACTGATCTTCCTGTATCGACCAGCACTCTTTTCACCATCATGTTGGCCATTTGGATGTCCACGACCAGCAGATCGGAATGTGGGAACCGGACGTGTTGGGCATCGCCATCAGAGAAGGTTATTTCACCTTCCTCTGACCGAGCCTTTTTTGGTGCACGGTCCTCCACAGTCATCATCTCGATGTCCTGGTCGTGGCGCAGAGTCCGAGCATATCGTTCCCTGGCCTTTCCACTATTTCCCATGAGGTGCGGGCCTCCACAAATGGTCAATAAGGTGCCAGTCACGGGGGCAGGCTGTAAGGGTGGCAAGCGTTGGCGCGTGGACGCCTGCTCGTTGCTACCTAGAGCATCTCATTGGGAATTCCCCGAGGCCCATACGTATCTTCTCAAGTGTCCTTGTCTAATAAGGAACTGGATTTCGTCTTTCAGCTGGTTGCATTCGTTGGTGTCATGTTCGTAGTCGTTATGGTAACGACAGAACTTGGTAGTGTCCCTCTTCGAAATATCCTTTCGAATGGGGCTAGGTTTTTTATAAGGCACACTAGAGCTTGTGGCCTGATAAACCTCTCCCCGAGACTCAACGAGGGCAGTATAGTTAGTGAACCGAGGTTCATAACGGTTACCCTTCGCTCATTTATTGTCGGAGGTGGAAGGCTCGTTATACGGCCGTTTTCCACCATTCTTGCCATTTCCGTTGCCGTTCCCATTGCCTTTGCCGTTGCCGTTAGGTTTGGACCCATTGGCGGCTTTGGCGGGCTCGGCTGCTCTCTTATCCTTGCTAGAAGGCTTTCCAACGTCGGCAATGGCATCTTCGAGCTTGATGTAACGATCAGCCCGTCCAAGAATTCCTGGGTAGTTCTTTCTCCTTCCTTTCGAAGGCTTTTCCAGAGAGGGGAGCGATGCCTAACCCCTGTGGTTATGGTCATCATTTTGCCTTCGTCTCCCACCGTTTTTGCTCCAGCTGCTGCTCGCATAAAGCGCTGGATGTAGTGTTTCAACGATTCTCCATCCTGCTGGCGAATTTCAACCAGCTGGTTTGCTTCGGTCGGATGCACACGACCTGCATAGAACTGTTTGTAAAACTCCCTTACGAACATTTCCCAGGAAACTATGCTTACGGGAGGGAACTTAAAAAACCATTCCTGCGCGGTTTTAGAAAGTGTTGCAAGGAAGATCCTGCACCGAGCGTCTTCAAACACTTTCTGAATATCCATCTGTATCTCAAATTTATTGACATGAGAAACCGGGTCCCGGTACCCGTCAAAGTTTGGAAACGTAGGCATTTTGAACTTGCTTGGAGTTTCTGCATTAGCTATCCTCTGTACGAAAGGAGTGCCTTTCCTCCTATCGTGGTCGATATAAGATGTCCTTCCCCTGACCAGCTATTGCACTGCCTGGTTGAGGGCATCTATTTGGGCCTGTACAGCGGCAGGAATCCCTGCAGCCTCTGTTGCTGGGGGGACATTCTCGCCATGCCGCTCGCGGCGATCGTTGAGTATGTCTCTCAAATCCTTGTCTTTTCTCCGCTGCTCGCTATCTCCGAGCCGGTTGAAGACATTATTTTGCCTGGGCTGCCCCCCAGCATCCCGTCTATTTGGTTGGTCATCTTGAGGTACCTGGCTCCCGCCTCTACCTCTTTCTTCATACCTCCTACCAGCATTTCCCTTGCCTAAGTCGGCCTCATTATACCCATGGCCATCTCTGAACCTCGATTGGCTATGGTGGGATCGACTGTTCCCTCAATTTCCATCCCTAGCTGAAACGTCCCGAGCGTTAGAGGGCGGCCTGCGCTGGTCGTTGTGTCCCCATGCATTATAATGCCGTGGGGGACCCCAGACCGCAGAGCCTAACTCTGAGTCCCTCCTATTACCAGGAGGGTTTTGACCTCTGTTCGGTAGGTTTGGCTCATCGCCCCTACGACGTCTAGGACTACGAGGCTGATGCTCGGCCCTATCCTGCCTCTGATGTGGGAGATTACCACGACCAGCTTGCGATGGTGGCTGCGCCTCAGTGTCCAGTGGGACATCGTCATGGGGCACCTGAGGCTGCTCGGGCCTTTGCGGACTCGAAGGCTGGATTGGTGGGCTAGGATTAGGACCCCTCTGGGGTGGCCCATTGACAGGTTGGTCAGGCTGCGAGACAATTCCTTGCCAGTTGCAAGGCTGCCTCGAGGGCTGCCATGGCTTCGCTCTGGCGGTGGTCCATCTCCGCCTGCCTTTCGCTTAATTCGGCGCGCTGCTATTCAATCTCTTACTGCTGCCGCGCCACAACTTCGACAGCAGTCTCTTGACTGGCTTTCAGATTAGCCAGCTCTTCCTGCAACGCCCCCAGGGTACTCTTCAGCATTGCATCATCCATCTCTTCCTCCTCGAAGTCCAGATGTGGCTCATCCTCCGCCACGCTCACAGGGGGAGGAGGAGGTGGGTTTGACGGCGCAACGGCGGCCGCCTGTCCAGCTTTCCTTGCAGTTTTCGCCATTGATTTTCTCAATAATGATAAATCAAGCTCTCATTGAAAGCACCAGAATGTTGACCCAGATTTTGGTCAACTGACACGGAGTCAGAATATGCTTGATATGAATGAATGTGTTGAAAAGAATCGAATGACAAAAAGTAATAAGAACACGATATTTTATAGTGGTTCGACATTAGGATCTGGTAATGACCTACGTCCACTTAGATTGTTATTGATATAAGAATCAAAGGAGTGATCAAAGAACAAGGGTTCAATGAGTTTCACTAACCTCTAAAGAACAATACAATATTCCAAGGAGAATTACTCTAGTCTCAAATAATTCAAAAGCCAAAAGTCCCCTCCCTTGAGCTATCTTTTTCTATTTATAGGCTCAAGGGGGATTACAAGATTTAGTTGCCGATATTCTATCCTAAATAATCAGATATTCAGGAGATTGTGTGAGTTAAATTCGAGATCTACAAAGATCTTTACAGTAATATTACATTGCATGCGGAACCATCGACCAGACTGGTCGCAGGTAAGACTGGGCTGCTTACTGCCTCTAATACGTCTTCTGGTCGATACACTAGCAGAGCTCTTCCAGGCATCAGCCACGTGTCCAGGGATTACTTGCCACGTCATCAATTCCAATTTTTTGGATAACAAAATTCAATTAATTTAGAATTAATTTGTTGCCAATCAATATTTAGGTTTACCTAATATAATGAACCTATACAATTAAGTCCAACTCAGGTAAATGGGCCTTAACAATTGGGCTTGTATGGAGGAGGGCTGGGTCCAGTATGTCGTTCCCACTACAAAGGCCCTCTATCTTCCATACAAGGTCCAAAAGACAGGAATTTAAACCTTCGTTTTATTAATTGTTATTAATTGATTAGGCCCACTATAATCATGCAAAGCAAATGAGCCTTCACAAATGGAATCACCCATAAGAGAGGAATTTAAATTTTACATTTTCTAAGGGGCCCAAATAAATCCTATCATTTTATGAATATTTTATTTGGCTAACAAACATATGGGCCACTATATGCATCTAAGCCCAATTGCAAAAATACCACATATAGTGCAAACAGACATGTTATAATTTGATGGGTCTAATCATGTTACTATATGAGCAATTCTATGAATTTATGCAAAAATATCATAATTTATTTCATTTGCAAAAATACCACAATTAATTTCATTTGCAAAAATACCACAATTAATTATCTAGAATTTATCAAAAATTCAAATTAATTAAATTTTAACAAAAAAAAGTTAATTTAAATGAAATTTATCAAAAATTAACAATAGTTAATTTAAATTTCATTTATTAACAATCAACTTTGTTTAGGTTAATTTGAAAAAAAAATTAATTTAATTTAAATAAGATTTATCAACAATTAACCAAAGTTAATTTAAATCTCATTTATTAAAAAAATATTTTATTAATTGGCTTAAAAAAAATGATATTTTTCAAAATTTAAGCAATTTTAAATTTTAAAATCAATATCTTAACTATTTTTCAAAAATATCTTGTGTTGTTACAACTATTAGCTAATATTTTAACTATTTAAAAAATATATAAATAGTTATAACAACCCTAAAATATATCAAAATAGTTGAAAAAGTTCAAATATCCATAAAAATATCTAATTAACAATATTCAAATTTCAAATAATTTAAATATTAAAAACTATAGAATAAAAATATAATTATATTTTCAAATAAAGATTTAATAAAAAAAATAAAGAATTTAAATGAAAATATCTTAAATATCTGATATCATAATTCTAATAATTTACTATATTAAAAGACTTAAAATTAAGTTTTTAGTCTATTTTTAAATTTGAATTTGAATCTTTGTAGAAAATATCTAATTATTTAAAAAAAAAAAACAAGTTTAAGTACAAAACAAATTTGATATTTTTGGCTTTGATTATAAAGAATAAATTTCCACAATTTTAATGTTCTTTAATTTTCAAAAAAAAAAAAATTATGGATGAACAATACCCGTATCGGGTACTGTTCACTCGATTGCACTGGCTGCTGGGGCGCGTGCACGCAGGAGGAATTGGCCAAGGGATGCACGCGGAGGCGCACGGTGCACGCGCGCATGGCAACCAGAAGAAGAAATTTCAGAAATTTTTTTGTGTGCAATTTTTCAAACCTATATGCTTATATAAAAATTAATAGCATAGAAAACACTAGAAAATAACCTTAAAATTGCTAATAATCACATAAAATCTATATGTTTCATAAAAATATGAAAATCCATCCAATTATTCAAACACATCAAATAATCCAATTTTAAACATGTTCATGCATGAAAATAAAGATTACCAAAGGTGATGATACCAGTTGTTAGGAAACTTATACAGGATCTTTATTTATTTTCATGTATATCTAATATTAAAAAAATTAATACGAGATAGCCTAAAACATGTTTCTAAAATTGAATTCAAAGAGAAACAAAGAATAGAATACTTACAATATACGCAACGGAATGAAAGAGTTCTTCCTTCAGTTTCTCTAACTCTTGTATCCTCTCTGTCACAGAGTATTATCAAGAAACTGAACCGATCTTCTATTTTCTTCACAGCCTTCCAATGTATCCTTAGAATCACCTAGACTAGTGTGGAAAATTCTCAACACATGAGATAGATACAGAGAAGAAGAAGAGAAAATAATCAAAGATGCTTAGAAAAGGACTTGTGTTTAGAAAGAATCTAAAACTATCATAAAACAAGTGATTAAACTTATCTGTCGTCTCAGAAATCTTAACTTATGACTTCTCTCTAAGCACTCCTTTTATAGAATTAATTAGGCCATTTAATTTAAATCAAAAATCAAAAAAATAATAGTCATTTTAAAGCCCTAGGTTGAAATTATCATGGGCTTTAGGCTCATGAAATTTCCCATTTGATTATAAGCCCATTGGACATAAAATCAAGGCCTGTATTATTTTCTATTGATTTAATTAATTAAATCCTTCATCAAATTAATTATTTACAATTTGAACCTTGATTTAAACTTACTTATTAATTTAGATACCAATTTATCTTAATTAATAAATCTGCCATGATTTCTCTTTTCCTCTCAAAATTACACAACTTTGTGAAACTATCCAAAATTGACCTGGTCAACTTTGATAATTCTAATTGATAATTAAATCAATTAATTGAGACTATCTAGATAATTTTATCCAAGGTAAAATGGGGACTATGGGCCTATGAAATCAACCTCCAATAAGTTATCATAAATCTAACAAATAAATTTACTAACTTATTAATTCCTCGTGACTCCACTATAGACTCGGAATTGCACTCTTGAGTTCATAGAACGCTCTATAACAAATATAGATACGCTATTAATTATCCATTGTTACAACCATAATTGTCACTCAATCCTCTATAGACGGTCTACAATGTGATAGGATTAAAATACTGTTTTACCCCTCATTGTATTTTATCCTTAAAACATTTAGTTCCTTGTAAATAATATTTCAGTAAGCTAATTTAATTACTGAAGTGAGATCTCTATCATTTAACACCTTGAACCAAACTAAAAGGAAACCATCGTTTCACTTCTTCATCAGAAGCTATAGATGTTCGTATCTATGATTAACACTCCCACTCAATTATACTATCGAGTTCCCAAGATGTAAGTATGGGCTAGTTCGTAGGGTAAGCTGGTAACGAATAAGTCAAAGAACTCAAATAATACAATTAGTTAGAATACTAGCCACTCAAAATTCAGATTGAATTGACCTATGATCAACTATATGATATGACTAGAATAGATAATAACAGTATGTTTAATTATTTTATCAACTGTCAATATCGGTCCAGTCCGATGTAACAAATACATCTGATCTTATCTACTTTGCTAATGTTCTGGAAAGAACATAACACTGTAATGTGTAAGTAGATCATATCGTAGATTGACAAGTCAGTGTAAATCCTGTGCACTGACTAATCTTAGGACTAACTTATTTTGAACATATAATCATATTTATATTCCACTGTGATTGCGTCACTATAAATAAGATTAGCTATATGCTCGAGATTTAATAGAATTTTATATTAGAAAAATAATCATGAAAATAAAACATGTGAGCAAAGTGATTGACCAAGTCAAAAAATTATTTCTATTCTTTTATTGATAATAAAATGAGACTATAAAGAATTTTAGTTTTAATTAGGGCATAAAACCCCAACATAAACGACCAGAGGATATCACCAGTTCTAGTCAGAACAATAGAGAGCTTCGTCGTAGTGGGAGGGTTGGTAAACAACCTGTACACTATGAACATGAAGTTCAGATGCTTGTGTCTGACAGAAACAAAGATGATCCATTGACATATAGAGATGCAATGGAAGATTCTAACAAATAAATATGGCTAAAATCCATGGACCTTGAAATGGAATCGATGTATTCCAATTGTGTCTAGACTATTAAAGATCCACCTAAAAATGTTAAACCTATAGGTTGAAAATCGATATTCAAGAAGAAAAGAGGAGCAGATGGGAAAGTAGACTTTCAAAGCAAGTCTAGTAGTAAAGGGCTACACACAAGAAGAAGGGGTTGATTATGAAGAAATTTTTTCACCTGTGGCTATGCTCAAATCTATTTGCATACTCTTATCCATAGCTGTTGGAAAATGGATGTTAAAAAAGTTTTTTTGAATGGCTATCTTGACGAAACTATTTACATGTCTCAACTTGAAGGGTTCGAAGTTAAAGGTCAAGAGCAAAAAGTTTGCAAGTTTCTTAAGTCTATTTATGGACTTAAACAAGCTTCAAGATCTTGGAATCTTAGATTTGATGAAACAATCAAAACGTTTGGTTTTGAACAAAACATTGATGAACCTTGTGTTTATAAACAAATCAAAGATAAGATTGTGGTATTACTTGTTCTTTACATTGATGATATTCTACTAATTGGGAATGACATAGAAACATTATCCAAATTAAAGAAATGGTTAGTTGAGCAATTCCAAATGAAAGATTATAGAGTTGTAACCTTATTTAATCAATCTATATTTATTTGTAATATATTGCCTAGAGTTGTAATATTCTTACCTATTTCCATTGAGGCAATACATATTTTCCTAACATTGAGAAGCCCACTATTTTCTTTAGTACGGGATCTTGAGAAGCCTTGTATTTATTAGTCTGAGACTTTGAGAAGCCATTATTTTTTTTGCTTTTTTTTTGTATGAGGAGCTTTCACAAGTCCTCATGGTCAATAGCTTCATGTTGAAAGGGTTCCCTTTGGGACCCCTCTATTGCGTGTGATTTGTGTCGATAGGTGCACCTTGATTACCTGTAAGGATATGTTGATCCTTTGGGGTCTCGCTATCCTTTTATATATTTTTGCGCGCACGTTTTATTTTTTTGGAGAAGTGTCCTTCTCATCATTATGCATAGTACTATTTTTGCATGCGTCTTCTTCGAGACCTTTTTTGCAAGCATCTTCTTTGAGACCCTTTTCACAAGCGCCTTCTTTGAGACCCTTTTCACAAGCATATTCTTTGAGACCATTTTCACAAGCGCCTTCTTTGAGGCCCCTTTTGTGCTAGGCGTCCTTGTCCAACCTAGGATTGTTTTGAGGACCTTTTTTGGTCTTTGACGTGATCTACCCTTTGGTTGGGACCCTTTATATGGAGATGGTATTTGTGAAACCTCACAAGCACCTATTTTCAAGGCCCTTTTTCCCTCGGTAAGGTGACTTTGTCGATCTAGACTTAGGGATCTCTTTGGGATCCCCTTTGGTCTTCTGCGATGTGGTCCTTCTATAGGGTGCGTGTGTTCGTCGAGAGGTAACTTTTGAGGGACATTTTGACTTTCTTAGATTCTATAAGGGTAGCTAGTCCTTATAGATTGAAATGTTGTTTTATAAGGTTCACCACTCATACATACATGTATTATAAGTACTTACATATATATTTTAGGAGGCCAGACACTAGTTTCGAACATTGCCAGGAATCTATTGAGGCTTGCGAGGCTAGGCACCTATTTTGCACATGGTTAGGTGCCTGTTGAGGCTCGCGAGGTTGCACACCTCCCAAGTGGCTGATGGGGTCTATCTTTCCAAGAACTTTTTCTTGATTTGTTTTTATGCTCTGAAAATTTCAGATCTCTGGAATCAGCTTGGTGACCTCTTTGGATCTTTATGGAGGCCAATTGTGATGACTTCTTTGGTTCCTAAGAGACTCATATAAAGGGAGTCTTATCGAAGGTTATCCTTGCTGAATCCCGCTTACCTATTCCTTGAAGCCTTCATGTAAACCTCTTCCAATCTTCAACTTGATCAATGACTTCTCTATCACAACGATCTCTTCTATGCGGAATCTTCAGGCATATTGGTAGAAGGATGATTGGAGGAAGGCTTGTTTTCCTCAACATGAAAGTTCCTATGGCCCTCTTCCACACGTATATACTTTTGGGCTCTTTTGAAGAACTCCTCTAAGTTTTTAACCTCCCTCTTGACATGTTATCCCATAAGTTGTTTCCAAAATGAACCCCAACTGTGATTGCCATCTTGAGCTCTGCTCTAGTCGCACTCCCCATATTAGTTGCTTCCATATTGAATATATGGATATAGCTCTCTAGGCTTTCACTTTTTCCCTGTTTTATGTTAGCAAGGTAGGTACTCGACATAACATAGTCACAGACCGTGTGGTGCTGCTGAAGAAATTCATCAGAGAACTGCTGCCATGACCTGATTGTTCCTGGCCTTAACCTCTTAAACCACTTATACGCCACTCCTTTGAGTGTAATGACACTTTTCTCTATGGTGACCCCCTTTAACTTCATCAGGTTATTGAAAGTGTTTATGTGATATTTTGGGTCCGTTGTGCTCTCGTACAGAGTCATGTGAGGCTCTTTGAGGCTGGTGGGGAGTTGCTCAACCAGGTGCAGCTATAATCTTGCTTCGATGACTTTGAATTCCAGTGCTTAATTCCTTCATCTTACTATTTAAGAAGTCTCGTGGATTCTTAGGGTGAACCCTTGCTTTGGTTGTGTCCATCAGGGGAGCTCTAAGGGGTGTTGTTTTTACCTCGGACCCTCTCTGGTTATGTTTATCCCTCAAGTTGAGTGAAGCTCTTTTGTAGGCTGCCTTGAGTTCGCATTTCCCATAGATGGGGTTCGCGCCAGGTTGTTCCGTTTCTGTAGAATCTTCCTCGTATCCTGGGCGGGGGGTATGACTAGTGGAGATTTGCGTTTTTCCCCTGTCCACGGGCATGGTGGCTTCTCTTCGTATATGTTCCCTCTCTTTGTGCCTAGAGAGGGGAGCCTTAGATTTTTTGTGTAATAGGCTGTTGAGTACCTCATGCATGTTCTCCACGGTGCCCTGCAAGCTTTGGTTTTTCAAGTGTAGGTCATGTATTTCCTCTTTGTAGCGACGATATTGGGAACTTGAACTCACTGAGTATACACATGGGCATTTACCATGCCTTTATTTGGAAGGACCCGAGTCTTGATGGTTTGGACTTGGGGCCACCAGTGGGCGTGGCAGAGGGTGAGATGTAAGACCTTCCAATGGAGTGGCAGCATGTATTACAGGTTCTGGTGTAGGATGAATGGTAAGGGATGATACTTCTTCCTCTTCGCCCTTGTCTCCAAGTAGATCTGTTGCACCTCCATTCACCGGTGGGGGCATATCCCTCATGGGCCCCCTTAGCTGGGTTCCTTCTAGGTGAACCTCCGCTTCTTGGTGGTCTTGTAGGCATTTTGAGCACCTTGGCATGTTTTCTTACTGGAATCAATGGTAGAACTAATGTTTGTTAGTTGTTCTTCCCACAGATGGTGCCAAACTGTTGACGCCAGAAACTCGTCAACGAAATATGGATGGAAAACTCAAAGACATAATCAGTACCTAATGAACGCAAAAGAACTTGTAGAAATTTGAAGGAAAATTGCAAGTGAACAATAGAAGAAAAACTCTTATATTGCCCTTAGAATAGTCTGATATTACAAGAATTTTCCAACACCCTTGCTGGAGAGGTGAAGATCTATTTATAGTGGGGCTCTAATAGATCCTGATACATTGTAGTCGCAAGGGACAAGATTGTACATAGGTACATTGGCAGGATTGTGGCATAGGTCATAGTGGAGCAGAAGGTTGTGGTGTCATCCCCAGTACATGGTTAGAGGTATACAGGTAATGCCTCCAATCTTTGTACAAATCTGTACCACCACTACTTATTTGATACAGATGTAAGGGTCACGCCTCCATCCTCCTCATGGTCGTACATCCTGCACCCGTACACGTATAGGTACCTTGTACCCAATGGTTATTATCACATCTCCAAGACATGTATTTTCTCCAAGCTATTCCATATTCTACTAAGTGTAGTAAAGCTTGTGAGTTATCATGAATGATATACTCAATTGTCTACATCACTATTGGCTTGACACCAAATAGTTTTTGGGTCTTTCTTGTTGTTCCTCGTACGCCTATCCAGGAGTTTTAGACTCCATACATTGAGAGAAGTCGAGGTGTGGGGGTGCTTAGGCGCGTGCAGGAAGCCAAACAAGGCCCTTGCATTGCAAGGGCGATATCTAGGGGCACTTTTATCCGGGTTCTTAGGTGCATGCGGGAGGCTTGCCAAGGGCCTCGCATAGCAAGGGTGGCCTATCGGGATACCCTTACTTGGGTTCTTAGGTGTGCACGGGAGGCTTGTCAAGGGACTTGCATAGCGAGGGTATCCTCTTGTACAAACGGCATGAGAGATCCTAGGCGACGCGAGGGTGGCACCCACCAGCACGGAGGCTCCTGGGCGAGGCGAGGCACGCCTCGTTATGCGAGGCCTCAACATCTCATGAGGTGCTGGGCGGCCAAGGTACGGGTACGTAAGGTGCTGGCATCACGGGATGGAGGCACCTGGGCTAGGTGAGGTGCTAGCGCGCGACACGGGTATGCAACACCACAACACGACGTCTCCTGGACGAGGCGAGGTGCGCCTCGCTATACGAGGCCTCAATGTCTCGTGAGGTGCTGGGCGACGAGGTGCTAGCACACGGGACCACGGTGCGAGGCCTTCGGCGCGAGGCCCTTGATGAGACACTCGGAGCAAGGCGAGGCTCCGTGCGCAAGGTCGTGGTGCGAGGCACTTGGCGCGAGACAATAGTGCGAGGCCCTTGATGGGACACTTTGCTGTTCAATGAGGCTGAGGTCTCGTGAGTCACATGGGAGCAAGAATCTTAAGAGCTTGGCACTCAGGTCTTCATCCAGGCAAGGGTCTCGCGAGGCACATGGACGCCCGACACATGGGTGCGAGGCGAGGGCCTCACAAGGCCCAGGGGCGCGAGACACACAAGGGTGTTGTAAGCCTTCGAATCTTCAGTGACCTACGGGGCACTTGGGAGTGTTGGCTAGAATGTAGTCTCGTGAGACCTTTTGGCCTCAGCCCGATAGTAGGACTAAGTGACCTTTAGCCATGTATTTCAATAAGGGATCAGAGATTTTTTCCTTGGTGGATTTTTTGCATCCACACATTTTAAAAGGGGTTTTAAAATGGAATGTTAAATTTTTGTCTATTATCATTATTAATATATAAGGTGATTGATTTTTCTTTATTATTATTATTATGGTAATAATGTCTATATATTCTATTTGATAGAAAATAGAAACAACAAGTTTTGACAAGTTTGATACAGAGAAGAAAAACCGTCGTCTTTTTCACAAAAAGAAAAACCTATTCTCTCTAGCCTATAATCAAAAGTCTCATGTGTTGAGAATGCTTTTGATTCACAAAATTGATCCTTGTTCTCTATGTGCCCACCCACATATTGAGGTGTAGAGAACATTTTGGAAGATCTATGTGTGAGTACACTAGCAGGGATAGGAAGATCGAAACATATACGAAAAGATTCAAGGATTCTTGATAAGCTAAAAAAGGTAAATTGTTTTGTATTATTTTTCATATTCATATTATATATTGATTAACATATTGCATATTAAAGGATCCTCATATAAATATTGTTTATATGAAATTTTGTTGTTGTATACCATTACTGCAATTTGGAATTAATTATTAAATTGTTTAAAATATATTTATTAATTTAACTATATATAATTTCAAAATATATATAAATAAATTAATTTTTGAAATTAATTATTTTGTTTGAGTGGGAGAAAATAAAATTGGTAAGTCAAAATAGTTTTTGATTTATTGAATTTTACAAGATGATGATAATGATGATCATCAATTTGAATTTTGAATTTAAAATTTAAATTTTGAGATATTGTTGTGATCTTATCCTTAAAAAAGATAATACCACATTTCGTCAAAGGATTGATTTCAATTGAATAAATAAATAAAAGAAAAATGCAATATTCCTGAATAGGAAAACTTCTATTCATGCATGACACAGTCCAGGGACTGTGCCATGCGTGTAGCAATACACTGATAATGTATCAGTGCTTTTTTTATTTTATTAATTAATAATTTGAAAATAGATATTTTCAAATTTGGTAAGTTAGATATTTAACAAAATCAGTTCCTATCATCATTATATTATTATTATTATTATTATTATTATTAGGAATAATAAGGTAATATACATAATCTATATATATATGCTATAGAGTAACAAGAAGAAATATACAAGTCAATGAGAATTCAGAAAAGTTTCAGAATTTTTGTCCTCTTTTTCTTCTTTTATTCTCACCCTTCTCAAGCCATAATCAAAGGTTTCATGTGTTGAGATATACTTATGATTCCTAAATTATAAACCCATGTTCTCTATGTGCCCACACACATCTTGAGTTGTAGAGATCACTCCGGAAGATCATGATTTGACTACTCAAAACGTTGGATAGGAAGATCGATATACATACAAAAAGACTCAAAGACACTTGATAGGCTTCAAGAGGTAAATACTTTTGTTCTTGAACATTTGTGTATATGTATATATGATATATATATATATAAATATGTGTATATTTATATATATGTTGCATGATTAATAATATTGTTTATTAATGTTTCTGTCTGGATGTTTTCCTAAACATATAAACAGTTTATATGAGAGATGGAAATTTTTTGTGTTTTATACACTGGGCCCACCATGCCCAGTTCGCTGCACACTCTGATTGTTTTTCCAACAATTGGTATAAGAGTAGGTCATTAATCTCTGCATATTATTAATTACTTTGTGAGACTATGAGCATTTTTATATTATATGTGATATATGTTTGAATGGATGGATGTTCGTATTCATGATGATAGATCCTTAAAGGTTGTTTATATTGGTGCTTTTGGGTTTAGCAATTATTCTTAAAATTTCTAGATGAAAAATGTAAGCCGATTTTGGGGCATAGGAATTTTGTAATTTTTCTTTCAAAATTCTGGCTGAAATTCCAAGATGGCTCAAGCCCGAGCCCCACCCGTGCCCCTGCACATGCGCACGCCCCTAGGCGCTTGGCTGCCCAGGTCCGCACCCCTGTCGCGCCCAGCTCTGTCCAGGCCCGCGCCCCTACGCGCTTGCCTACCCAATCGCACTGGAAATTTCTTTAATTGAAATAATATTGATTATTTTACTTAATTAATTTTTTTTTTAATTTCCTCTTCCATAATTAAAATTATTTTAATTAAAATATCAAAAAATAAAATTATTTTGAATTTTAATTTATTAAAATTAAATTACCCAAATTAAAATTGGGCCTTAGAAACTATTTGGGCGTGAAAACCCAAACTTTAATTATTTTAAAATTTTATTTAAAATAATTAAAAAGATGTACAATTCAAAATGGATATAGAAAAATGGTGACACTAGCTCAAAAGGACTACACCTCAAGATTCGAGATCTAGGTACTCTTCATCAGGCCTTAGTTAGTCTAGGTTATATTTGCATGTATTTTTTTTTTTTTTGCAAGTGTTGTAATTATTCTAGAAATACCCAAAAGTCCAACCTAGTTTTATTTAATTTTCATAAATGTTTGAATATGATTAAAGTGTTTAATATTTTGTCATGCATTATAACATGCCATTCATATACCCACACAATATGCAATTAGCATGCATTGCATTCGTGTAGAAACATTCTATTAAAAACGTCCTATATTTTATTATATGTTTATATATGATAATTCATATAATAATAAATTTAGTCTTAATTAGTTAAGATGGTAAATCAAAATTAATGTTGTTTAGTTTGTTATTTTAATGAAAAATATTTTATTAAAATAAAAATGATATTCTCTTAATTAAAGCAAAATTAAAATTAAAATTAAGGGCACAATTTTTATGGTTTGCTTAATTGGATTAGCAATTATTAGAATATCATTTGGTAAAAATAATTAAATTTATTTTTACAACTAAATTAAAAATATTTATTTTGTGAAAAACAAACTTTTTTAAAAAAAGTGAGTGCGAGAGGAAGTTATGACAATAAGTCCCATGGTCCCCATTATTGGTTGAATATCGAGAGGCATAGGAAGGGCCTCATGTCGCTTCTATTTGTGGCCTGCCTAAGGAAAGACTTTCGATTTTTTTTATTTTATCTTAAAGTTGACTTCTCTTATGAGAATATAATTAGTGATGTATTTCAAGTTTGACTGACCCTAAGACACACTCTTGAGTTAAGTCATTAATTGAAAAAAAATGGGTTACACTTCGAAGGTGTGTCTAGTCTTTTGAGCACGGCTAGTGCATCTTGACCAAACTAGCGGTAGTTAAAAAGTCAAAAGAGAAAAAGACGTTTTTAAGTTTTCACTTATGAAATTGAGATTTGTCTCAAAATTAATTTGGAGTTAGTTTGTCCTACCCCAAGGCTGATCCACTAATTTTAAAATTAATTTATCATACATTAGTATATAATTTTTATGTGTTTTTATATTTTGCATTTATGCATCATGTTTACTTTTCCAAATAAAATATGGTACTTATTATATGTTTTAATTCATTATATTTTATTTTTTTATTTCCAGCAACAATGGTTAATTCTCTTAATCCTAATCATGGACCTCAAAATGTGAAAGAACCACTGAATCCTTATGACGGCTACTGAAGTACTTTTAATTTAGACTTCAACAATCTTGATGATTGATATAGAAACATACACATAGTTATGAGTAAACTAAAAGTGTATGATGCAATCATTGATGTGCCTCCAGATGAGCCATCAACTTTATCTGATTATGATAGTCATAAAAAATATGCGGAATGAATGAAATCTGATTATTTGGCACGTCATTGCATGCTAAAGATTTTTCCTAGCGATATTAAATCGAGATATGTGAACCTTAGATCTACATACGAGATATGGGAAATGATCAAAATAAATTCTTTTGATCACTTGATAAGTGTGCAAGAAGAAATGGTAAATATGATTTGCTCATCTTCTTTTAATATAATTGAATAGTTGATTCATATTTTTATGCCACAAACCATATTTTTGTCTTGTTTTCAGGAACACATTATTCAATAAAAGAAAGAAATATGAAATAGAAACAAGAAAATGATTGCAGATTGGTAGACCAAGAAATAACTGGCTTGGAATTTAGTTTTTTATTTTCAACTTTGTATTAAGTCTGTTTCTTTAAATTAGTTATATACTTCTCTCTAGAAACTATATTTTAGATTCCTTCATTTGATGAGTGAACAAGTTTAATATTTGTTTTGAATGATAAATTCAGTTGTTATTTTTTAAATATATTTGTTCCACCTATTTTATCAATGAGTATAAATGATAATTATGAATTATTCGTTATTGTGCAAATCATAGATTTAATAAATAAGACATTATTCCAACCACAATTAAGTGAAACATATATGTAAATTATTTTTGAGATTGACTTGTAATTAATTAGACAAATAAAAAAAATAAAATATAGTCTTTTATTGGAACCATTCATTGATTCTCTCCCTGTTTATATAGTATATTACTTAAAGTTAACCAAAATACATTTATCTAATAATGGCTCAAAAATCACATAATCATTTAGCTAATACATATAGATGTATGTTGAGCCTTTTAATGTTCAAAGCTAAAAGAGATAATAAATAGTAAGTCAATATTGACTGACATTTATTTAAGATATGTTTAATTTTTTGTTGAATGCAAAGAAAATTTCTAGAAAATTTCACGCAACATTCAAAGTAAAGTCACTTAAAAACTTGTTTGTTCTGATCAAAAGGAAGTCTAAACTTGAATTTGGAATTCAAGTAATTTGCATGTGAAATTGGAATTCAAACCCAACTCACATACAAAATGCTAAAGCAACATTAGTTTTTTGGAAATGGAATATAATCATATTAGATAAGATTAAATAGATAATGAGTGATCATTATCTTCTTTATTATTTCTTTAATTTTTACACTTGTTATACTCTGAACATGTTTGATTGTACAACATCAAAGACTTAAAAGTTGGGAATCATAAGTAGTTATTTGAATAAATTAAAAATTTTCCATGAAATCATTTAGTGAAACAATTTAATAAACATAAAAGATTACAAAAAAGTTTGTGTCTTGTAAATGCTACTTTAATGAAGCATGATTATTATAATCACTATATTTTTCTAGTTAACTTTTACTAGAAATAATGACTATAAGTCAAGTACGCAAGTTACTGATAATTAACTACTCTGTTATTATAGTGGGAGCATTAGTTAGTAACTACTCAGTTACAAATATAATGTTTAGTTGGTTGTGTGTAACACAATCTAACTATATTTTATTCACATACCAGCATGTAATGAATTTTTTTTTTTACAGAAAACAATGGTTGGAACACCATGAATCTAGAAATGGAATTTGGAATTCTATGACATCTAGATTCTTGAACATCCAACTAAAGTTCATTAAACTTTAGTTTGAAACAAGATATTCAAAATGAAGAGGAGAACAGAGGAAAGTACAAACTTTTCAAAGTAAGGTTAATAGCCTAAGGCTATAACCAGAAAGAAGAATTTATTTCTCGAATAAATATCTTCTACTGTAACCAAGCTTAATCTGTTTACATACTCTTATCCACTGATTTATGCATGGATTATGAAATTAATTTTAATGGATGTCTAAGTAGTCCTTATTGAATGACTGACATGACAAAACCGTTTGAAGATCTTGACCATAAAGATTCTGTTGTGATTCTTGTTCTTAATATTGATAACGTTCTTATCATTGGGAATGATGTAGAGAAATTATCAATAGAAAAGAAATGGTTAGCTGAACATTTCTAACTTTTAGATTAGAAAAGCCAAGAATGTTCTATACATTCCAATCTATAGAGATTGAAAGAACAATATTTTGGGCATTGTCTCAAGCGACTTATATAGATAAGAAGCTTAAATACTTTATTTTACAAAAATCCAAGTAAGGCTTTTTGCCTTCCCTGTCAGGAGGATGTATTATATAAATAATTATGTCCATTTATTCTTTTACTAGAAAAGAAGGACATGAAAGAATATTCCTACAACTCAGTGATGGACTTTTTAATGTATCGAATATTATGTCTTTGAATTAACATTTGGGAATAGTCAGCAGCTGTCAATCCAATGATGGATTGAATCATTGAATAGTTATAAGGACTTAATTTTGAGATTCTTGAATATAATGGAGATTATATGTTTGTGTATTTAGGAAGTTAGCTTAATCCCAAAAGATGAAATGATTTTAAACCATATAGAAATCTTCAAAGATTGATATCATAATTATTTTTTATAACTGTGGAGGAAACACATTAACCTGGAAATGTATTGGACATTTTAGATTTATATGTTTCACCATAGAAGCCGAAATGTAACAGCTGCGAGCAGTTAAATAGATAATGCCATATTTTGTGGAAGGATTGATTTTAGTTAATTAAATTAATAAAAGAAAAATGCAATATCCCTGAAAAGGGAATATTGTTATTCACGCATGAGACAGTCCAGGGACTCTACCATGCTTGTTTATAAAATGTTGCTCATTTGTATCTGTTGATTTAATTTTTCTTGCTAAGTATTGGCTCACGGGTGCTATGTTGTGCAGGTAAGGGGAAGGGAACGCTGGACCAGCCATGAGTTGGAAAGCTTCAAGGGTGGTGTGTACATATGCAGTCTACTCGACCGCAACGTCCGGGATAGCCTTGGAGGAACTAGGGTTGAACCCTGTTTTGCCGCTTAGGATGACTAATTTGTATTCCATTTGTCTTTTATCAGACTGTAACCACTTTTTGGGATCCCATGTATAAACTTAATATTTTAATGATAAGTAATTACCTCGTTGATCAAAATTTTTAATACCCAACCTTGATTTGGTCTTTAATTACACATTTAAGTCCAAATGAGTCACTTAGTGAGTTAAGCACTATTTTAAACGCACAGTGTAACGGTCTTGGCTAACCACGTCGTCATAACTTGTATAAGAGTGGTCTATGAGGATTTGCTGGACGTGTACATCACCGCTAAAGATAAGCTCGACTCACGGTTTGGTATCCAATAACATGACTATGTGTTTAATTGTTTTAATTGAACCTATGTGCCTTATCTGCATGCTAGAATAGAGAGCATGATGTATATAAATGTATTTTGTGGTAGTAAGACTTGATAATTGATGCATGAACGTTACAGACTTGCGTCTTGGTATGCATATTGTATGTGGCTATTGTGTTGTTTGGCCCTGCTTGTGGAATAGTTTTTGTAACGTCCTACTACCCTAGAGTCATTACCACGTGATTTTAAAATGCGCAATTAACTCGCTAAATGAGGTTTTAAGCCCAAAATCATGATTAATTAAAATGAAGACTCATTTAAATAAGATTTTTAGTATAAAAGGGTCGGACATTCGTTTAGATCATAATAGTGTTACATTGGGATCCCAAAATACTATTTAAACATGTTTACAACTCAAAAGTTACTTTACAGTCGACCTAGGCGATAAAATCAAACATTTACAACACGCTCCTCTAAACTACCCTAGTCGTGTCAGCCAGGTAGGCCAAACATGTACGCATCGCTCCATGTCCTCTAACTCATGCTTGGCCGACCTTTCCTTTGCCCTTACCTACACCATAGAGCACCCGTGAGCCGAAGCCCAGCAAGAAAACTTCACAGCACAGTATGTAATAATTTATTTCAATGAATTCATAATTAATCAAACACAACTAACAATTAAAAGTTTCTATCAGAATTCACAATAGCGGCCTACGCTGATCAGGGTATGTTACCAGGCACCAAGTTCACGGTCTTCATCAAGCTGGTGAGTACAACACCCTTAGAGGGTCTTGCCTTAGCGGCATGCATTCAACTTGCTTAATGCCAATCCTGACCTTTGCCGCTCCCAGCCTATGCGGTTCTCGACCTTTACCATTCTCGACCTCTGCCTATCCCAGCCTTTGTAGTTCCTAGCCTTTGCCGCTCCCAGCCTTTGTCATTCCTGGCCTTTGCCGCTCCATCACAAACACATGTATGGCATAATAACTACAAACAATATACATAACACTAAGCACAACATAGCACCACGAGCACAAATAGTGTTCTTACCTGAGTCCCGAGTTGACCGTATAGTGCGATCCCGAGCACGATCCCCGAAACACGATCTTGAGCGGTAAAACCTAGTCACAACCCAATAAGGAATAACCATTAAGACTTAGACCACTGTAGAAGCTTCGAAATAGTATACTAGCTATGGGAGCTCGAATTCTACTAAATTAGGTAGTAGAATCCTTAATGATCCCTTAGATTTGAGTTCCCGAGCTTAAAACCCTCAATTGGGCAATATTCTCTATTTGAGCTGCGACCCAGTCCCTTAGGACCTCGGTGCGCTACATGTCAGAGGGCCCTGAGGGTCTCTTCTGGGGACATGAACCGCAGCGCGCCTCAGCTTGTACTGCGACAGCTAGACCATTTCAGAGGCTCCCAGGCCTCCTGGGTTCATGCGGGTCGCAACCCTTGAAGAACAGGGTCATGGCTTGGACCTATGAACCCAATTTTTCTTAGCATTTTCAAATTCCTAAACTCCCCAAAATCGTTCCAAACTCAATTTTTACACTAAATAAACCACCCAAATCATTCCAGCCATTCAGATAGACGATAATTAACAACCTATAGCTTCTAAAATGTTCCTAAACATCAAAATTCAAAACTCACCAATAACACTTAAATAACTCAAGGTTCTTCTCCATACCCCCTTAGCGTTTGGTATCCCTAGCTGCCTACAATCTTTAGTCACCACCTTAAGTCTAATTCAGATCATCACCATGTTAAAAGCTCCAAAATTCTACACTTCCAAGCTTTGAGAGAAAAACTTAAAGGGAGAGAGAAAGAAACGTGAGAGAGAGTGTTTGTACTAGTTTCTTTTAGTTTTTAAGGTCTTCCAACTTAGCTGAGTCTATCCCTTTGATAAAAGAACAAAATTCCCCTTAAGAATAACCTTATCCTTTAATGGCCCTTAGGGAAAAATCGTCGTTTGCCACATTTCCCGCTAATCCTCAAATAGCCCTATAAATTCCCAATTAATCCCAACATACCCAAATCATCACTAAATAATCACTCGTTATCCGATAAATCCCGAATAGTCACTAGGTTTCCCCAAAATACCCCTAGGCTCACCCCAAGCCGGGTATTTGACCCTGTTGCGACTGTTCCGCTAATCCTCTCACTGGGATCTTCCCGGACCACACATCTCAAATATATCCCCACAACACTGGGGTCTCACTCATAACATATACATAAAGAAAATATACCTTCAATGAGTCAAAAGTTACAAATATGCCCCAGTTAACAGAAATGGACCCACATGCATATTTAATTCACCTAAACATGCATATATATTTACATTACCATATAAATCATTTATACTACATAATCACACATATGTTCCACTAATCCCGCCTATAGTTCTGATTATGCCCTCCAGGCACAGTAACCTACGCACTCAACCTTAATAGCAAATTATGGACGTTATAGTTTTGGATATGGATATCATGCCTGATAGGGTATGTAATTGACTGCAGATAGATTCAGAAGTTTTGAATCCAAGGAAGTCAACTGAACAAGGCATTGTTGGTATGGGGGATGCAGATGATAGTCGGGAATAGAACCCTCCATTTGCCCATGGAATTGGCAGTAGATGTTTGTTGGCATGCAAGCAAAACTGCAAAATCAAGAGGAGGAAAGTAGGTGGTTGAGACAACGGGTTCCAATAGGGAACGCTGCTTCGTATGATTTGACAGCAATGGCTCCAGTTTCGGTTCAACCTGAGGGTGGAAATAGATAGGAATTATAGTATGAAAGATTCCAGAAGCATTTTCCTCATGTTTTCAAAGGGGGCTTGGATCCGTTCAGAGCTGAACAGTGGATGGGCATGATTAGCTCCGTCATTGACTATATGGGAGCAGTAGGCAATGATAGAGTGGATTTTTCAATGTACATGCTGCGAGAGGATGTTCGAACGTGGTGGGAAGTGGTATCCCAGACCTGGAATGTTGTCATGATGGGTTGGGAGGAATTGAGAAAAAATTTCAATGAGAGGTACTACTGTGACGCAGTTCAAACTGTGAAGACCAATGAGTTTATGAACTCAGTTCAGGGTAGTAAGAGAGTGACAGAGTATGGCAACGAATTTGATGAGTTGGCCAAATTTAATTTTTATTTGGTACCAACTGATGTGGCCCGAAAGGAGTGATTCATTCGAGGATTGAACTCTGGGATGGCCCAAAGAGTTAGAATCGCTCCAGTACATGAGATTTCTACCTACGCTTAGGCAGTAGGGAGGGCCCTCACTGTAGAAAATGTAGGAGATGAGACATGGAGTGAGAGTGTCGTAGGGCAAGAAGCTTAGACAATGGTATCCCCATTTGCGAGAACAGGTAGGGGCGGAGGCCCCAGTAACCGAAAAAGAAAGACCCCTGATAGTTCTAGTACTCCTGGTTCTGACATGAGGGGTCTTAGAATTCAGGGCGGCCACTAGTGTAGAGTCTCAGAATGTTTACTTAGCTAGCTAGATCATTAGTAATAGGTTGTAGTATTTTAGATTTCGTGGATTTTGGTTCAAATCGGGACTTAGTAGGACACTCGTAGCAATAGTTATGGATTTTATAAGTTTAACCTATAATTTAGAAATATTAATTATAACATAAGGTTTAATTAATATTTTTGGTCATAGAAATATTTTACTTATAATCTAAGGTTTAGATAGAAATTTAAGAGCATGACACTTGTCACAATCTTGTTTATTTAAGAATTTAAGTATTTTTAAATAAAAGAAAGTTCTAGAAACTCTAGAACCTTCCAAGAACCATTAAGAGCATGATTCCAAGAACCATTAAGAGCATGACACTGGTCATAATCATGTTTATTTAAGGATTTAAGTATTTTTAAATAAAAGAAAGTTCTAGAAACTCTAGAACCTTCTAAGAAACATTAAGAGCATGACACTTGTCATAATCATGTTTATTTAAGGATTTAATAAAAGAAAGTTCTAGAAACTCTAGAACCTTCAAGAACCATTAAGAGCATGACACTTGTCATAATCATGTTTATTTAAGGATTCAAGTATTTTTTTTAATAGGATAGTTTCACTCCTCAAACTCTATAAATAGGACCTAGTGCTCAACCATTTTCTTCATTCTTCAAGCATTTGATCAGAGCCTCTAAGGTGCTAGTATTACTATAGAGATATACACTTGGGTTTGGGATAAAAGCTTTATCATCTTAAGCTTTATAAACACTTGGGGAAGTGAGATATAGTGTGCTTTCAATATCGAGGTGTAGATCGGTTCTAGTACATTCAAAGGTATTCTTATTCTTAAGTTCATTTCTATATGATTCTATAGTTTTCATTCAGATCCTCACTCGTTGTTTCAATTCTTGGTTAGGTATTTAAGTTCTTTGAACTTAAGGTGTCTTTTTGGTAAGTTTCTTCTTGGTGGTTTAGTTCTGTTCTTTTTATCTCTTTTCTTTAGAAATACTCACCATTCTTATTGTTGGTTTTAGGAGTGTTCCAAGTCTCATCTTTGTTCTCAAATATCCCGGTGTTGGTAAGGAAAATAGGATAGTTTTATATGCATATATGTTATGATATGCTTATGTTATGATGAATATGTTTTTAAGTTGCTAGGGGCTCATAGTTTCTTAGCTAGCAAACCTCAATGTATTTTGAGGATCATAGTTGCTTAGCTAGTAAACCCCAATGTTGTTTTATGTTATCTAGGGCTCATAGTTTCTTAGCAAGCAAACCTCAATGTATTTTGAGGCTCATTGTTGCTTAGTTAACAAACCCTAATGTTTACCATGTACATGGGTCAGAATTATGATATATGTTTTATAATATATGTTTTAATATAGTCTTATGTTTATGTTTTATGTTATATGATTGATTAGTAGATTTTCCTTGCTGGGAATTAGGCTCACTCCTTTATTTTTTATTGTGATGCAAGAAAATAGATGCGGAGGCAGAAAGATTCTTGGAAGCTTGGCATGTGTGTTGAGGCTGAATGGAATGGATGGGCTGCGTGTCGATTCGAGGACGACGTTATTTTTAGTCTCTTTAAATTATGTTTTTATGTATTTTCAACACTTAGCTTTGTAAAAAACTTCATTTAATTTAAAGTTATGTTTTATTTTAAAACAATGGGATCCCATACCACTCATTTATGTATTTCAATATTTACTTTGGAGTTTTTAATAAAGTTACGATTATTTCTTATGTATGTTTTATTTGAATTAGTAGCTATGTCTAGTAGTTTTAATGGTCCAAGGTCTTAGAAATAGTTGGGTCATTACAACTAGGGAAGCAATGAGGTCTAGAGAAGTTATCCAGTATGTGCAAGTGTAGGAGACACCATCTGGGAGAATGTCGAGCGAAGGCATGTTTTCAATGTTGAATAGTTGGGCACTTCAGAAAAATTGCACGAGATTGAAGAAGGGAGAACCAAGGAGTGTGGATAGCTCGACTCCTGCTTGTGTGTCCGCCTTGATCTAGTCAAAGCCCGAGGCTAGTCCCTCAGAGGTGGTAGGTCAACTTCCTAGTTCTCGTTCTTTTATATTGTGCTGAATGAGTCTGATACTACGTATCTCTTAGAAGAGACATAAATATGTGGCACATGTTGTATGATTATTATGCTTTGGGGCTTGAGACTTTAGTGTCTGCCGGGGGAAATAGGTAATTTCCAAGAGATGGGTCGGAGTATTATTTGTAGAAAGTTAGCAGTAATAATTGATTGAGCTAATTATATGAGGATTCTGATATGATCTTGAGTATGGATTAGTCTGCCAAATAAAGGACAACGATGGACTATAAGAAAGGATGATGACTTTTGAGTTTAAAAGGGTAGGATGCGGTTGCGTTTATGGGATGCCTAGCTACATCGACTTTTACTTAAAGCATCTTTGAGGATTTCCATACCCTTGACTGAAGTAATGTAGGAACCCAGACTTTGTCTCAATGGATAGTTACGTGTCGAATTTTCAGAAGTTGAAATAAAAGTTGATTATAACGCCATAGGTATCAATATAGCATGTGGTGGACTAATACAAGAGGACGATACAGTGGAGACTGCCCTTGCTTGAAACGTGGGGTTAATAGTGTGGTGCGTCAAGGACTAGAGTGTGCCCATGTGTAGACTAAAAAAGTGATTGATCATGCTTTACCGTGGATAAAGAAATAAGAAGATAGATGTTCTACACGGGACTTTGAGTTGACAGTAATGCCGAATAGCAACGGTTAGGGTGAGGTGACGACACTTATGGAAAAGAAGTGCATGCACTAGTGTAAAGGATAAAGCATTTTGTCACCCTTAGGGGCTAACCATGAAATAAGGCATTAATGGGAACTAGTGAAGGACTTGCAGTGAAATATTTTATTACTTAGAGAAAACTAACACAGAGGATGACACCTTGAGTTAGAAAGGTCTGTGCAGCGGTATGACTCTCCATGGACTATAGTAAAGTCAGATGAGGTAACGACCGAGATTGGTATAGAATCTATGATAGATAATTTACAGACATACGTGTATGAACAATGAAATACAGAAAGAAGATCTTGCAGGAATGATCAAGAATCCTACCATTTAGTATGGATAGGTTAAGGGTCAGATGTGTGATCTGATGAATGTTGGTCTCAAGTTAGAGATTATGAATGAGTTTTATACTGTAACGACTCAGATTTTCAAGACTCAATAATGCGGAAATATAAATGTTTTCATTTGACAAAATGTCTCAAAAACCCGTATAAAAAAACTTTTTAAAAAGTCGTATGGCCATACTTAACATTTAATTACAACATATTTTATAAAGACTAGAGTGAGCCTAGTTTAGGAAAATTACACAACATTTCGAAAAATAAATCGGCTTCCTAAAAGGTCAGTCCACATGTACATTTGCAAGGTAGACTCCAACGCTCACTACTCTGCCTTGCCCTTGTTCTTACCTACAACATGAAACAACTAGGTAAGCGAAAACGCTTAGTAAGTTCAACTTTTAAAAAAAAGCATGCAGAGAATTAGGGTTTCGGATCCATCCGAACCCTACACAATCAATTTCAAGAACGCAAAGCGTGCTGGCAAACTTATGGTCATGCCTGATAACCAATGACAAATTATTTCATATAACCAGATAAATTCCTGCACTCAGAAAATCTCAGAACAGGCATATATTGTATCTCACAACTACATCTTATCAACAAATATATATCCTTGCATTCAAAAAATCCCAGATCAAGCAGATATAATATATCACAATATAATTCGAGACCAACGCTCGACAATTTCCAACAATTCAGGCATATCACGCCCTCCAGCATAAATGCTAATCTGTAAGAGAGAACCGATTCTCAACACTAAGATCTAGCCAATAAATATCCCCATCAAGGGTAACTATCGTGTTACCTAGGGTATCGCTACTTATTCGAGACTAAATCCCTCAAAAGGGTAACCATCAAGTTACCTAGGGCATCACTAATTATCCAAGAGTGTAATCGAATTTACACGGTTTTAGAGAGACTTCTATGTTAATCAGTGGTGCTGGTGAGTAGTTGCTTCTAGGGTGTTCAGCCTCACTCTAACTTGGCAACCCCTAGTATCTCTAGGCACTCTCACTGAATGGAAAATATTCACGGCTGCTATCCGGGAACAACTTATCAGAGCACTTGCTCGGGTTCTAACCGTTCACTAATTAAGTAAGCATGAGGGCCCCTAGGTCCCATTCATTTTGGCGCCCCTAGGTTTAACCAGCAATCCTCACCTCTTGGCCACTCTTCGCAATAATGAACCGGACATAATAAAATCAAGTAGTGTGACGGGGATCAGCCGTCTAGGATATCACGAATATCTATCGATCATATTTTCTAAATCAGCACTCACTAGACTAACGGCTCTAAGTAACTTTCTACAACAGTGTACATATGTGCATGTGTCCCTATAATAACATACAATACAATAGTCGTTTCATGTTGTAGCCACACAATACAAGTTGACTTACTTGAAGTCCTTAGTACTCAGCAGGTTTTCACCCTCCAATGTTTAGTCTAGTTACGCTAGCCAATACTGTATTTATCCATACAGTAAACTCTGATTAATGACGGCACTCATAATTCATTATTATTATTTTGGGCAGTTTGGTCATTTTAATAAAAATCATTTGTAAGGATTAATGATCCTTATTTGGTTTTAAACCCATTAAGGAAATTCATACAAAAACATTTGCGACTAAACCCTAAGTCTCGGGGAGACCTATCCTAGGGTATTGATACCTAGGCTCGGGTATCACAATAGTATTTTTCTCACAATCTGCTAAAACTCTTATTCTTTAAATGCATCGCTATTAACCCATACTTTCAACAAGTCGGTTAAATATATGGAAGATTTTAGCTGGTATTATATCCAGAAAATACTAATAAAATTCCTTAATTATTTTTAAAGAAAATTAACTCTTAATTTTCCTTTTATTTTTTTTAAGGTTTTATTCTCTAAAAATCGTTTTAAGAAAATAGCCTAATTTGTCTTAATTAGGAAAATCGTTAAAAATTTCCCATCTTGACTACTTAATCTTTCAGAAGTCAATTAATCAAGTTTACTTAGTAGAAAAATAATTCACTCAATTATTTTTTCAAAATATAGGGTTTTAAACCATCTTTTGATTTATTAACTTATTAATAAATTAATTCTTTTATTTTTAAAAAGAATAAAAATTCTTTAATAAAAATAATTCCCACTAAACTCAAAGTGGTATTTTAGGTCAAAATATGTTTTCAAGACTTGGCAAGTTTTATCTTGCAATAAGCCAAAATTTTACTTTTTACCTTAAGTTCCAAAATCTCATTTTTGTACTAAGTGTGAAAACCTTATTTTTCACATTTTTAACTACATACTTTGTTAGTTCATAACTTGAAATTGTTACCCAATTGGTATGCCTTTTAGGTCTTTGCAAAATATTAGGTCAAAAGGAGCATTTTTTATTTGTAAAATTATTTTCCAACAATGAGGTAAAAATGACCTTATTTTCAAGTCCTTATTTTTCTAAACTTTGACACATAATAACTTTCAAACCGTTCATTATTTTCTTACCAAATTTTACAGTGGAATACTACGTTATGCCAATAATATGTCCACCGAACTTTAGAAAAAAATGGGTTCATTTACTTTATATAGTGGCTGTCCAAACTTGGTCATGAAATTAAGAATACAAAAAAACAATATTTTACCTAAACTTTGAAATAGCATAACTCACTCATTTTTAAATATTTTTTAGTGTTTCAAAAGCTCAATTTTATGTACTCAATCACAATTAAATTTTACAAAATCAATATAATGTGGATGCTTGACCCCTTGGAAGTCACAGCTCAAAACATGTATTTTTTTTTAAGGTTTCTAACAAAACCCTTGGGGGTTTTGGTCCCTATTTAAAAAAATCCACACACAAGCATCATAACCTTATTACATCACCAATAAGAAACTTTAAGCATTAAATATACAAAATAATGCTTAAAAATAAAAACCATACAATAACAATCATAAAAAGTAAACTTTTTACCTCTTTGTTGTTCTTGCTTAAGGTTAGGATCTTCCTATTAGCTTTGGGTCCTTCAAAAACCTTTCAAAACCTTAACCAACTCCCCCCAACAACATAGATAATTAGCTATTTGAAAATCTATGGTTAAAACTTTACAAAAGTCTAGTTTATTGAAACTTTACCTTAGGGAAAGCTCTTCCTAGACCAAAGCTTAAATGCTTCGAAACCTCCTTAGTGTTCTTGAGGTTGAAGATGGAGAGAAAACTTGAGAGAGTTTTCAAAAAGATGATTGTGAAAGTGAGAGAGGGTGTGGTCAGTTTTGGGGGTTAGAAGAGCTTACACAACTCTAAAAAATATCCTAAAAACACTCAAGTGTTTTACTATCCACTTGGTGTCTTTAACCCTTATAGTTAAAATGAGATTAAACTTAAAACCATTTGGTCCACCCAAATAATTTCCCACATGGTCGGCCACCCCTTTAATTATATATGTATCATATATATATAAAGGTTAATAAATATTTCCTTAGAAGAAAAAATCCAATTTGATTTCCCATATCCTTTTTCACCATTATTAAGTTTTAAACACAAAACTTAACACATAATAATTAAATTAAATGTCTCTCACATTTAATTTAATTAATCACAATATAATTTAACCTAAGGTCCATTTATGGAATAAAATTCCTCAATTCAGCAAAATTAAGCATTTAACACAAAATGCCCTAAAATTTCCATTTTCTCTTAGGTTTATTAGTTTATGATCAAACTTTAATTTTTATGAATGTATTTTATGCCCAAAATATATTTTCCATAGTTTTTCATTTTATTTTTCGAGATTTTTACCTGATCAGGGTTTTCGTGTCAGTCCAAGACCGAAAGTCTTATCTTGACTTTTAAATCACAAAATTCATAATTTGGCTAGCAATAACTCATGGAATAATTTCCAAACAAATATAATATTATTTAAAATAATATTCTCAACTCGGGGAAAAATATCCCGACCCGAGTCGTTTAGAGGTACCCAAAAATGCAGGATGTTACATATATTAACATTTGTATGCCAGGAGGTGCACTGCCAAACTTTTTAGCAAGTGAGAGATGATAATCAGAAGCCAAAAAGGCTATTGCGTCTCTAAGGAATCCTAGAGTTAGTATGGTGGGATATAGTTATGGGCTGTAAAGGTGGATCACCTCAAATTGCAGGTGAGATGAGTGGATACGAGAAGTGGTGACTTGACATATTAGATTAGCACACTCTGATTTGTGTGTGCGAGTTATCATAGGAATAAGTATGTGCGAAAGGAGATTGTACGTCTCCGTGGGACACCGAAGTCGATAGTGTCGGATTGAGACCCTTTATTTCCCAAGTTCTGAAAAGGGTCATAGAGGGTGATGAGTATAATATTGGGATTTGGAATTATTGGTTACCTTCAGACAGACTGACAATATGAAGGAACGACTCAGACTTAAGCATTTTACCTCGAATATGTAAGTTTTCAGGACAGTGAGGTAAATACGGCCCCTTGATGTATGTAATTCTTTTCCTAGGTTAAATATATTACATGCTTAATGTATTTACTTCCTAGTAAATACTTTGCTGGGTTAATGGGCCCAAGACTCACTGATGCGTGTCGTATGTTGTATCAACTTTAAATTTATTTATTTCTTATTACTCACTAAATTATTAGTAAAGTGATAGTAAGGGTTGAACCCACGAGGACTATTATTCAATTTATCATTCAAAATAAAAACAAGAATTAAATAGGGGATTTTGTTTCAAGATTTAATGACATAAAATAAAGTAATAAACAAAGAATAATGGATAATATGATTTTAAAGAAATAGTTAAGAATTATTCTCCATCTTCGACAATCAATCTATCAATAATGACGAATAATATTTCATATTCACAATTAAACTATTAACCCCACAGATAACACTTAAGTAGTCAATTATCCTAGTTTCCCTAAAATAATTAATTAAAGCTAAGCGCTCTTAATTAATCTTTTTTACTAGGCAGTAAAGACATTAAGCATGTAATATATTTAACCCAGGAAAAGAATTACATTAAATCGAAACAAGTTAATCTAGGGAAAAAATTCATTAAGCATGCAATTCATATAACTTAGGTTCTATTCTTCATCACAATTAAGATACCTGTCACAAGACCCTAATTTAAATTTATCACTCTACTTAGAATCCTAAACTATTAGGCGAATGACAATCCTAAGATGATAGTAGAACAATGCAAAACCCTAATTAGTGGCCAGCTAAACAAGATTTTATAAGAATCATACCATTCAAATAGAAAAATAGAAGCAATCTAATATAAGGGAATAGAAGGAATAAAATTCATCAATGCATTCAAGATCTCATGTCTAGGGTTTTGAAATAACCCTCAACTACAAAGAAAACTTCTCCATAATCACACTCATATTCACAAACATAAATATTCATTGAAAATAAAGGATTTTTTAGAAGAAAGAAAAACTAGATTGAAGAATGTAGATGGTGATGTCTTTTCTCCTCCTCTACTGCTCTAGCCTCTAAAATTCACCATCCAAAGTTATATTAAAAGTTAACCCTAACCCATTTTATAGCTCATTAAAAATTACATTCAAAAATCAAAATTTAAGAAAAAATTATATTGCAGGTCGCCGCCAGTGATTCTTGGTGGTCGCGGCCACAGGACTGTTCTAGGCATAATACGTGCGGTGGCCGCGACTAGGGGTTTATGGTGGTCGCAACCACTAGTCCTTGACTCCCATGCCGCGACCAGTGATTATTGGTGGCCGCAGCCACAACCCAAATTCTGCTCCCGTGCTTTTTCTTCGTAATCTTCAACTTTAAACTCGAACCTTGGGTTTAGGGACTTCTAAAACACTTCAAACTCGTCCCAAAATTCATTTTATTGAGTCTTATCATTGCACATCAACTCCTAACCACAAAAATACATCAAATTCATCAATATTACCTTATAAAATATTTTATGGCTTAAAAATCAAAGACTTGTAAAACAAAGCTAAGAACACCTAAAAATACAAGAAATTAACATTATCTAAAAGCCAAAGGATAACAAATATAATATCCAAAATGCCCTTATCACTCACGATGGAGAGAAGCATATAGAACAATTAGCTCCCTTCTTTTAGCTTTGATTGCGTTTTGGTGGCATCGGTATTAGGCCATGTTCCAGGAAGATAGGGTTGTCGTAACCCCTTTAAGATTATTTTCAAAGCAATGGAGTGACCCACCAAATCTACTTTTCCATTCCCATGAGATTAATTTGTGACAATCTTCTTCATCCGCCCATGCCATCTCAAAGTGAAAATGCTTATTTGGCAACCCAACCGTCATAGGAGAAAAAAATCCTTCCAGATTTTAGTGTGGATCGGCCCGGCCTATGGTCACTATCCCAATAACCCAAGTGATGCATGAATGAACTCAGAAACATATTCAACCATTTAGAGTTGCAGAGCATTTGGTCTAGTCTACATTTAGTGAAAGATGTCGAAGGATGTCCATTACACCATGTAAACTTTGGGCCAAAGAAGCCTAAGTCAACAAGCCACTGACATCAAGAATGTTTCTGAAATTTCTTAAAAGGTAGTTCGGCCTAGCACCACCTCTCTCCTTTTCATGTTGGAAAAGGATTTCATTCAAATGCCAAGCCTTCGAGGATTCTTTAGAAAGATGAACCAAGTGGTCCCTAAGGAAATTTCTCAAGCTAGCATCTGGTTGGCCATAAAGACCCATGAACCTCCAGAACAAACCCCCATTACTTAAGATCGCAACATCAATATGGGCAATGAGTGAATGAGATAAGAATCAATGTTATCGCATCCTTCCACATAAGTAAAATTGTGAAACCTGAGACTTTTCTCAAGTTGGAAAAGTCAAAAAGGGGAGGAAAATAAAGAAAAAAAAAATTAATTTAATTATATATTCAGTTTTTTTTCTTTTCTTTTTCTTTCTCTCTCCCCGACACTCTCCTCTTCTTCTTCTTCTTCTCTCGGCATCCCATGGCAAGGCACCATACCCAACCACCACCGGCCACCATTTTTGACGCGCGGCAGCTCATCGGTTTCTCCTTGCTCCGGCGACCTCAACTGCCAAGCGGCACCACCCAACTCGCCGCCAATTGTTCGGAATCGCCAGTCAAAGTTTTGGTCCGTCAACTTTGACTGTGTTTTTCGGCAAACTCCGACCACCTCTTGACGAGTGGTTGATACCCTTGGAACCAGCATGGAGAGAGGAACAAAACCCACTAATTCATTATGGTCAACTCGCTGTTTTTCTCCGGCAAGATTTTGGGTATCTTCTCCCTTTGGAAGTGTTTTCCGGCGACACCGGAGGTCATTTGGGTGAAGGAGCTGTACTTCCGTGATGTACTCATCGAGAGGATCGTTTTGATATATGCCATGCATATATTCGTCAACGTTTCCGATACCACCACCAACCGCTATAGGGCACCGCTTGGGTAAGGTTTCGGAACTTGAAATTTTAAATATGGTCATATTATATGTCATTGGACACGATTTTGAATAAGGAATGCTATGATGATAATTATTTTCTCATTTGGTGCACATAGGAAAAACGTGATATTAAAATCGGACTAAATCATTCTAAGATCATCGATAAGCTTAGGAGCGTTGCTTTGGGCTTGGATTAAATTCTAAGGAGGTATCTAAAGAGGTAGGGACTCAACTAGACTATTGGACTTAATTACTCGTATCAAATTGCATTCAACATATTCCAATTTCGATATTTATAAAATGTTTGAAAAATTGAAAACTTAACCTGCATGTTTTTTGATCTGTTCTGAGGGCACTGAGTGCCAAATATATATTTTTGTTCACTTATTTATGCAGGTTATGATTTTTGGGTTTATTCAAATGTAGCTGTTATGCTGCCCAATTTTCTAAAATATGAAGGGAATATGTTTCTTTCTTTTCATGTTTACCTACATTTGGTTGTACCGATGAGAGCCATAGTGATCATGATTGGTGCACGTTGTTGTTTCACGACCTAGTCTATGTGTCATCATAGGTAGATCATGTGTCCACTCACCTGTAGGTGTAAAGACCTAGCATCTGTATACAGGAAGTGTTCTGAGCCTCCCCATTGTGGTGGTTATCAGGTCCAGCTACCTGGTTTAGGATGTCGGATTTTCTATGGTGGGTAACAGAAACTAGGGGTCTAGTGGACGGTGTGATGTGCACTGGTAGCTATGCTCTTATGATTATTTGTGGTTTATACATAATGATGTATGTTTTTTTTAAAAAAAGCTAACCATGTAGGGGTTTTTATTGAACTTTTGAGTCCGATGTTGTTAGTTGCTTTCCTACTGGGCTTTATAAGCTCACCCCTATCTCTCCCATTCCAGGAGCCTAGTGACGCGAACATGGAAAAGTGTGAATTATTGCTGAAGCCAATGTGTTTAGTGCCATAGTCCTATCTTTTGAACATTGTATGTATTTAATTTGGAACTTATCGGTCTGTACATCTAAATTAGCTATGTCCTAGTTAGAAATGAGGAATTGTGGATGCTAAGTATTATTTTGGGTATTTTATGACTTATTAAATTTAACTGTTTGGTGACTACATAACTGTGGGGATATTATTATTCTATGTATTAAGATAAATGATCCTACTTTTACCCGTAATATTTTCATATATAATTATAGGAGTTATTCCATTGTTTCGACTTATAATTATAATAATATTTAATATAAATTAAAGGATCATTTATAAAGACTATTTTCCACCGAGGGTCAAAGTTTGACCTTTGACCACCCAAGTTATGGATATTACAAATCTGCCACGGCCTAGGGCTCGGGTCGTGACAAAAATACCACCACTTCTCCCCACCTTAGCAACTGCCAATTTACCATGAAATCCTAACCGTACACGGAGAGTTTCAAGTTGATGAGGAGAACTAAGAGATTCTGATAAAAGGATGATTCCTGAGTTTATGTCCCGAATGTGGGAGTCGAGAGCTTGGAACATCCGGTCACTACCCAACCTTAAACGTTCCATGCTAACATATTCATAGTGATCAGCGGGCCTACTCCACAGGCTCTGCTGTTGACGCTGAGAGGGGAAATTCTTCACAAACCTTAAAAAGTATAGAAGCCGAAGTCGACATGGAGGTAGGAATTTCCTCAATGCATGTTGGAAGCTTATGGTGAGGGTCCATAGGTTCCATTATACTCAAATGAGACACACGATGATTCTTTTTGCCTCTAGTTATCTTAAGAGAAGATGAGCTTTTAGAACGCTTACTGGGTTGTCTACTCTTCATCCCCCTTGATGTGGTGGCTTGCATAGACTAGCTGGGAGGGTACGAGTAGCAGTAAAGGATGCAAGAGGACATGAAGAAGCCACTGAAAAGCTAGTATGTTTATCGACTTCAAGAATTTGGACATCTACCATATCCATGGACAAGAGATTGGAATTTACATTGGGGTTTGCATGGGCTGCTAGTGACCATGCATACGTGGGCCTAGTTTCACAAGTTGGTGGATCCAAATGAAGAGGTGGGTCTTTTTCGTTGCATATGGCTTCTTTAGCCGTGGTCACGTGCTTAAAGGTCCCAGTACCAAAATTTTCCCTTTGATTTAATGTACAAGGGATACTTAAATTCCCAAGATATGGCAATAAATTGCAAGATGTCATGGGTCTACTTATATAAGTCAGTGGTTTGGATAACGAGAAATTAGGCCTAAACTCATCACTCTACCCATTACAAGGAAAGTTTAAATTTTACTTAATTATTATTTCCTTACGATAAGGATTGGGTATTACTTTCGATAATAACTGGTTACCCAATTCAATGGACTTTCCTTTTGAGGAAGAGATATCATCCCCATTGACTATCCATGTTGGTTTTTTCTTCTAGGAGGATCCCGGAGTGGAAAATTTCTTGACAATATGACGGGGCCCAGAAGTTTTTTTGGCTTGTGCGTGAGGTGGTTTGCTTCCACGACTCTGTTTTGAGGGAGTATTGTGCTTGGTATTAGCAATAGCTCTGATCCAATCACCATACTTCCATAGGACCTTGGCAATGTTCAGAATTTTTTTAGCGGTGCATTCTCGGAGGGGGTGACTGAGAATCCCATAGTTGTAACATAGATTTTGTAGGCGTTCATGACCTAAAAATGCTAATAGGTTTTAGTGCCTTGATTAGCGTGCCAAGAAAGCATAATTGGATATGTATGTGATTATGTTATTTAAATGCATGACTATGTGGCATGAATGATATATATGATGATGTCAATATATTATATGCATGTTTGTAAGTATTAGATATGCATGTGGGTCGGTTAAGGTTTATAAGGGCATATCTGTAATCTTGGCCCGTTAAGGGCATAAATGTGATTATATGTGTTAAATTATTGAGACCACATTATTATGTGGATATATTTGTAGAACACGGCTTGAGGCGATCCTAGTGAGCGGATTAGCGAAATAGACACAGTAGGGTTTAATACCCAACCCGAGGTGAGCCTAGGGGTATTTTGAGTACCTTAGAGAATATTTTGTGGTTTATTGAGTAACGAGTAAGTATTTAGTAATAAGTTGGGCATGATGGGATTAACTGGTAATTGGTAGGATGACTTGAGGAATTAGCGAGAATTGGGAAAAAGACCATTTTACCATTAGAGCAATTAGAGGGCTAAGTAGTCTTGAGGGGTAGTTTAGTATTTTGGTTAAGGTATATGATCAACTAAGGTTTTAAGAAACCACTAGATTTATTAGGAATACACTTAATCTCTCTCACATATACAATTTCTCTCTCTCTCTCTAGAACCTAAGGAAACTTGAAGCTTGAAGAAGGAAAACTCAAGGAAATTAAGCTGGGATTTGAGATGGAAACCAGAGGAAATCAAAGCTAAGATCAGTCAAGAAGTTTTGAAGAGATTAGGCTATCAATTGGGGTAAGATTCTAACTTGCAATTACTAAATTATGCTTAGGACTTAGAGCTTGCATGAAAGTGGTTTCCAAAACTGATTTGGGGTGTTTGATGAGTGTATGGAGTGGTTTATAGGTTGATTATGATGTTTAGGCTATAAGGTTAACGATATTGGACTTAAATATGAGTTTTTTTTTTATGTTTAAGGTTGAATATTGAGGTTTAGGCTCAAGGAAAAATGCAGGAAAAAGGCTGGTTATCTGGGTTTGGGGGCTGCAGCCCGTATGCTTAAAGAGGCTCGAAGGCCTCTGTTCTAACTAGGCGTACTACAACGCAAGGTGTAGCGCGCGGCCTGTGTCCTTCAGCAGAGAGGCATTTTTCCTCTGACTAGAGTGTGTCACGGCTCAAATGCAAAACTAAGGTTGTTTGAGGGTTTTAGGCTCGGGAACCCAAATGTAAAGGCTTGGGAAGGATACTACCACCTGGTTTGGTAGAATCCAAGGTACCAAAGGTTATATTAATATTCTAAAGTTGATTATTGGATTGGGATTTGATAGTTGTCCATTATTCTTGTGACTAGGACTACCGCTAAGGCTCAGGACTGAGGATCATGCTCAGAACTGTTCCTTACCCATCGCTCGGGATTCAAGGTATGAAAACTGGACCCACGTGGTTGTGTTTGGGTATGAGATTCCTTGTAATTGAACGTAGGTATTGTGTAATTTTATGGCTGTTGTATGCAATATGAAAGTACGACCTAAGGGTGTCGGGGGGGATGATAAGCGTACTGAACGCAATTCGGCCTAAGCGAGCCGGGATCAGCTAAATAACCAGAGGGCTAGGCCTAAGGGCGCCGATACCTAATTGCTTGTATTATTGATCGGAATATATGTTGAAAGTATATGTTTATCGTTGTCTTGCCTTATACCTATATTCTATTAATTAGTTGAACTGATTGGATTACAGTTGATTATATGCTTTTAATGTTGTCTATGCTTGTTTTTATGGTTTTCTTGCTGGGCCTTGGCTCACGGGTGCTACGTGGTGCAGGTAAAGGCATAGGATAGTTGGACCAACCATAAGTTGGAGAGCTCTGAGGGCGGAGTGTACAGCGCCAGCTGCTCGACCGCCACGGCCGAGGGAATTTATAGGAATTAGATCTCTAATCTGTATTTTGCCAATTAGACTGGCTTTTTGTTGTACCAACTTTTTAGGGTTGTTTTTCTGCCATGTAAATACTATTTTTGCGGTCCCATGTATCAAACACTTGTTTTAATGAAAATTAATCGTTTACGATCAAAATCTTTTAACCCTGGTGTGTCAGTTAACTTTAGAAAACACATTTAAGTTCAAACGACTTGATTAGCAAGTCTAGCACTATTTTAAACACAGTGTAATGGTCTTGGTTATCCAGGGCATTACACCATCCTTCAATCACAGCCTTAAACCTCAGAAATCATTGCCCTTTTTCCTCCAATTTTCCCAATGCCCCAAACACTTCAAGAGGGAAAGAGAGAACCGAATAAAGAGAGAGAATGAGAGGATGAGTGTTTTCTTCTTCTCTTTTCCTTAGTTTCTATGGTCCTCTAGAATAGCTAAGTTCAGCCAAGGCCAAGTCTATCCCTTCGAACAAAAGACCAAAATTTCCCTTGCTAAAACCCTTATCCTTTAATGCCCTAACGGGAAAAATGGTATTTAGCCACATTTCCCACTAATCCTCAAATCGCACTATAGATTCCCAATTAACACTGGCATACCAACTTAATCACCAAATAACTACTCATTACCTGATAAATCTTGACTACTCACTAAGTTCCCAAAATACCCCTAGGCTTACCTTGAGCTGGGTATTTAACCCCATTGTGACTATTCTGCTAATCCGCTCACTAGGATCACCTTGGACCTCACATCTCAAATATATCTCCACAATACCGTAGTCTCACTCATAAAGCATATATATTACAAATAAACCCTCAACGGGTCAAAGACAACGAATATGCCCTTGTTTACAAGAACGGACCCACATGCATATTTAATACACATAAACATGCATAAATATTCACATTACCAAATAATCATTTATACTGCATAATCATACATATATTCCATTAATTTCACATATAAATCTGATTATGCTCTCCAGGCACAGTAATGAAGGCACTCAGCCTGAATAGCGAACTTGGGACGTTACAACTATCCCCTCCTAATCGAAATTTCATCCTCAAAATTTATTCAAACGTCTCAGGATACTAATCCTACAAATCTGACTATAGCTTCAGAGTCAAGTTTTTTACCTTGATATCTTTTGTAACACCCTGACTAGAGTGACACTCTTATTCTGTAAGACTCTATCTCTTCTATCCAGGATTTTCCACTGGCGTTTGCTTACACAATAAATCCCACTAAAATTCCAGGGTCTCTTCACACAATCAAGGGTAATACTTGACACCTCTTCCCTTAACATTGGCACCAGTAACACCTCATGAACCTCTATCCATGTTGGGGTAAGGCTAATTTGTAGGCCCCTGGCCTAATCCTTGTTAGGATCTCACAAGTCAATCATTCTGGAGTCAAAACTCCTCTTTCTTTCCCAAACTTTCTTATCCTTTTAGTCTACAATAGTCGGAGAAGTACAAAGTCTCCAATCTTGGAACTCCACATTCCCATACTTAAATTTGCGAACTCTTATGCCCTTTCAATAAAGCAGACACTCATGCTGTAACAATCCTTAATAACTTCATTGGTCCTCCGAACTGATTCTGAACCAGAATACTTCATGTCCCTCATTTCATTTCCAAGAATGAGTACTTCTCGTTCCCTATCGCACAATATCTTATTCAGAATCACTTTAGCTGCTGACTGACATTCATCACCGTGACAATCCAATCAAGGGGCCGTATTTACCTCACTCTCCTGAAATAGTTAAGAATTATTCTCCATCTTTGACAATCAATCTATCAATAATGACGAATAATATTCCATATTCGCAATTAAACTATTAACCCCATAGATAACACTTAAGCAGTCAATTACCCCAGTTTTCCTAATATAATTAATTAAAGCTAAGTGCTCTTAATTAATCTTTTTTACTAGGCAGTAAATACATTAAACATGTAATATATTTAACTAAGTGAGTCTTGGGCCCAGTATAATAAAATTAAATAAATAGTTAAGAATTACATTTCTTTAATATATGATTTTAAAGAAATAGTTAAGAATTATTCTCCATCTTCGACAATCAATCTATCAATAATGACAAATAATATTCCATATTCGCAATTAAACTATTAACCCCGTAGATAACACTTAAGCAGTCAATTATCCTAGTTTCCCTAATATAATTAATTAAAGCTAAGCGCTTTTAATTAAACTTTTTTACTAGGCAGTAAATACATTAAGCATGTAATATATTTAACCCATGTAATATATTTGTTTCAAGATTTAATGGCATAAAATAAAGTAATAAACAAAGAATAATGGATAATATGATTTTAAAGAAATAGTTAAGAATTATTCTCTATCTTCGACAATCAATCTATCAATAATGACGACTAATATTCCATATTTGCAATTAAACTATTAACCCCACAGATAACACTTAAGCAGTCAATTATCCCAGTTTCCCTAATATAATTAATTAAAGCTAAGCGCTCTTAATTAATCTTTTTTACTAGGCAGTAAATACATTAAGCATGTAATATATTTAACTTAGTGAGTCCTTGGCCCAGTATAATAAAATTAAAAATTAACTTGATCTTATATACTACAAACAAGAGAAATATTGGGCCTCACGATCCAAACATAGCTGGTTGAAGCTAGGTCACAAGAATACTGCAGTTTTTCATTGTAGTGCCACTTGCCGAAAACGTGAAAATTTTATTGGGAGACTCAATAATGCAAATGGTATCAGTATGGAAGGTCAACATGATATCTCCATGATTTTCCAAGACTACTTTAAGCATTTATTCTCCTCAGTCTAAGACACTTCAGAAGCCACCTCTCGTGTACACAATGCCGTTTCAAATCGGGTGTCCCCTCTTATGAATGAGAAACTCATTCGTCCCTTTACCCATGATGAGGTAAATTTTGCACTTTTCCAAATGAAGCCAACTACCAGCCCTGACATTGATTGTTTAAGTGCAGGATTTTATCATAAATTTTGGTATACCGTCGGCAATGATGTTAGTGATGTCTGTTTATCCTTTTTGAATGGGGATTGCAGTATCCAAAGTATCAATAATACCTTCATTGATCTCATACCTAAAGTTAATATCCCTTATAATGTTGTAGAGTTTAGACCCATTAGCATATGCAATGTCATTTATAAAATCATTGCAAAATCTATGACTAATCGTCTAAGAGAAGTCCTTGGGGATGTCATATCTGAAGAACAAAGTGTCATCCTTCCTGGTCGACTCATCACTGATAATGCAATGATTGGCTTTGAATGTGTAAAGGTTTTGAAACACCGCTTCTCATGTAAAAATGATGCTCTTACCTTGAAATTAGACATGTCAAAGGCCTATGATTGTATTGAATGGTCCTTTCTGTGTAGTATTATTAGAAAATGGGTTTTCATGAGAATTGGATCAGGAAGACCTTTGCTTGCATTTGAATATTCCAATACTCAATTATACTAAATGGAGAAGTGATAGGAAACATCACTCCAAATTGGGGCCTCAGACAAGGAGACCTTCTTTCTCCTTCCTCTTTCTTTTGTATGCTGAAGGTCTCTCTGCACTTGTTAGAAGGGATTGTGATTCAGGGTTGTTATCTGACATATCTTGTGGAAGATCAGGTCCATTGATTTCCCAATTATTTTTTGCTAATGATAGTATGTTCCTCCTTAAAGCATCATTGTCGGCTTGTACACGGTTCAAGGAAATTCTTAACTGGTATAGTCAGGCTTCAGCCCAAGTGGTAAACTTCTCAAAATTAGCAGTCTGCTTCAGCTCTAACATATCTAATGGTACCAAAGTTGATATGTCCAATGCTTTAGAAGTTAATGTCGTTTCTTGCCATGATAAATATTTGGGATTACCTTATTTTGCAAGGAAATCCAAGAAAGGCCTCTTCTAATATGTTTTTGATCGTATATGGAAAAAGTTATTCAGTTGGAAAGCTAAGTTGTTCTCCACTGGAGGAAAAGAGGTTTTTCTAAAGGCAGACATTCAATCCATTCCAACCTATTCTATGAACTTATTCAGATTTCCTGCTTCTTTGGTTTAGGAAATTCATAGACTCTGTGCTAGGTTTTGGTGGGGTGGAGATGATACCAAGAGAAAAATTCACTGGTGTAAATGGAAAAAATGTGCTAGCATAAGAACATGGGTGGTCTTGGCTTTCATGATTTATCCTTGTTCAACCAAGCGATATTGGCTAAACAAGCTTCGTGCCTTCATTCTAGTCCCAACTCTCTTGTCAATAAAGTCATGAAAGGACTCTATCACTTGTCTACCACTTTCATGCAAACAAGCATGTCAAATAAATCATCTTACATTTGGCGAAGTATTATGTGGAGCCGTGAGTTACTAAAAAGTGGTGTCAGATGGCATGTCGAAAGTGTTTAAGATATTTCTATATATTCCAACAAATGGATCCTAAGGGGCACTAGTCATACTTCCCTTTCGCCTCAAAATGTTCCTCCCAATGCCACAGTTGATAACTTGCGAACACCTTCAGGTGAGTAGAATGTCCCTCTCATCTTCCATTCCTTTATTCAGGAAGAGGCCAAGGCCATTCTTTAATCCCCTTGTCTAGTTTGACTAGAAGAGACCACATAGTTTGGCACCATGAGAGTATGGGCTGTTAGTCTGTTCGTAGTGGCTACTGGCTTGCTGTGAGGGATTTGGATTTGGGTCAAGTTGAGTCTTCAACAAGACCCCCAAGATGGTGGAAAAAATTATGGTCACTTTGTTTGCCTCCAAAGAACAAATTATTCATGTGGAAAACTACCCTTGATTGGATTCCTACCTTGAGTAATCTTTCGCATCATGGTATGGATATTGAAGATGTCTTCCCAATGCGTAAGAGAAGCCCGAAATCTACTTTTCATGCCTTATGGGGATGCTTAGGTTTATTTTCTATCAAGAAAAGTATTAATGAGATAATTAGATTGGATTCTATCAAGCATATGAACCTCTACGAATTTATCTTGGGGCTGGCCGACTATCTCCCTAATGAAGATTTGGGAAATTTTTTTACAATCATGTGGCACATCTGGTTCAGTAGAAGCAAAATGGTTAATGAAGGTATCTTGTTACAAGATGAAATTGTTTTATGCTGGGAAATTGACTATATTCAGAGGTATTCATCTGCTAACATCCATTAAGACAATCCTTCAAATTGTCCTCAACGTCGGCAAAGGGACCCTGACCAATGTTGGCAAGCTCCTCCTCCTCATTTGTTGAAAGTCGACTCTGATGAAGCTATACAACACCAATCCAACAAAGTGGGCCTCGACATGATTTTTAGAGACCACAATAGCCATGCTATTGGTTCAACTATTTGGCCCATCACAACTTCCTATTCTCCCCCTGTTGTCGAAGCTTTGGGTATTCTTAAATGCCTTCAACTTTGCAGAGAAACAAACTACCTTCATATTATGCTGGAGTCAGATTGTCTACAAGTCATCCAAGCCATCCACAACAAGAGCACTGACCACTTTTACTTAGGCTCTATTGTTAGAGATATCATTGTTATTTGTAATGATTTCTTTGACATCACTTTTCGTTAATCTGCGAGAAGTGCTAATAATGTATCTCACTCGCTTGCTAAATTAGCTCTCTCTAAGGAAGATCATATGATCTGGTGGCCTGACCACCCAATTTGTATTAGCACTTGTATTCAGACTGATGCTTTCAATCAATGATATCCCATTAATACTAAAAAAATGACACATTATGTTTGATTAGTGATACTCCATATTGCACTAATAACAGTATGTCACATCCTTGTGTTGTTGGCCCCCAATTGGATCTACTTAAAATTCATGTGCACAAGTATTAATTAAATTAAAAAAAATCATAGTATTAATTACAATACTTCATTCATTACTTAAGTGCACATAGTAGCTATAGCTTGCACACCAAAGGTTTCATTTAATGGCATTATTAAGGTAAGTAAAAAAAATATAAAAGAAGAAGAAAGAAGTGCTCCAATGGAGCATCCATTTTATTTTTAATCTTGAATATTATATACTTCCGGAAATATCGCTATTTTTTTTATTCAAAAGAAGGAAATAAAAAACTTAGATCTTTTACAAAACTATAATATATGCATAAAATTCCCCCAAAAATTATATATTTATACATTAATTAACGGTTAATACCTGACAGTGTATATGTATGCATTTCAGGCTGAGCATAGCAAAAATTTTAGGACTTAGAAAATACCATATCATATATTATTCTCAAACATAGACATATAATACCATAATATTCTCACCCTACCAAATAATTCTAAACAGATTCATATAAGTTCTAACTTTTGTACCAAATAACTTTATTAAGTCATCATGATCACGTTGCTTAGAATTTATGTTGTCTCAAACATGTAACATCGAAGTATATCATGACGACTACCGAAAAAAAAAAAAACCATACATTACATGTCATGTCCTTTATTTTTTTATATTTTATTATCATTTTTTAGGGGAATTCTTTACTTTTTTCACCAACCCATAAAATAAAACTAAATTACACAACATAATTAGACTATGTTATGCAAGCCAAAATTTACATTAATATAATAAAGTATTGGAGGATTCTCCGGTGCATCATTCAAAAAGAGGCATATTGGTGTATCCCTTGATGCTTTTGATTTGAAAAATATTTTTGGCTATTTTTTTTTATGACCGTGCACATTGCAGTTATTTAGAGAATCCTGCAAAATTTTAGAAAATTCCGAATAATTTACACTGTCAAAAATAAAGTTCAAAGAAGTTATCTTCCACACGCATAAAAAAACAATTGCACATGCAACGAATTATTTGAACTTTGTTTTATACACGATAAATTATTCAGAATTTTTCGAAATTTGCAAGATATTATAAATAACTACAATATACATAGCCATAAAAAAATTTCATCGAAAATACTTCCCGAGCCAAAAACTAGAGGGGGGTGCACCGTTGTGCCTCTTTTTCGGGGTGCACGAGAGAACTATCCTAAAGTATTATATGTACATAAAAAAATAGTTGATGCTACAATAAAACAGTGGGCAGTTCTCTGGTACACCCCCAAAAAGGGGTATATCGGTGCACCCACTTTTAGTTTTTGGCTCTGGAAGTATTTTTCGGCGCAATTTTTTATGGTGATGTATATTGTAGTTAGTTAGAGAATCCTGTAAATTTTCAGAAAATTCTAAAAAAATTATAGTATAGAAAATAAAGTTTAAATAATTTGTTCTACCCGTGATTATTTTTTTAAATATTAAGGGAGTGTATCTTTGTGTCTTTTTTTTTTTTGGTGCACCGGAGAATCATGCTAAAATAGTGATAATAAATATAAAATAGTATTTTTTTTTAAGATTGTGTGGTGGAGGTGGAGGTGGAGGAGATAGGAGGGGTTGGAGTGGGTTCGCCATGTGATATGCATACGTAAGTGACATTATGACGTGACGACACCCCCTCTTCCCAAGTAGTGAGATAATACTTAACTAGATTAAATAAGTTTTAAATAAATAAAAAAACTAAACAGAGAGAGAAATTAGAATACGTGAAAGGAATTGATCGCAGTACGTTGCGCATGTGAGGATGCAGCAACTCACGTGCGCCCATCTCCTGCCGTTCATCTGCCAAGTCCTGGCCCTCCTTGCCGCTTCGTGTGCGGTGGACTCCCCCACATCATCCCCCATTTGAGGGATAACGCTGTTAGGCGCCGTTAATGGAGTTGGTTGACGGCTTTGGAGGTTCGGGGAAGATCATGGCCGATTAAAGCTCGTTAGCACGTGAAAGTGCCTCATTTGGCCAATCGACAATCGGCACGAATGTGGTCGCTGTTTGAGGATGTGCAGATGTGGAATGCGGATATGTATAACTGCTATTCCAAAACATGCAGCATCTTAAATTGGGCTATCCTGTATTGACATATATAAAAATAAATATATATTACCTAACATACTTGACAACTAGTTACTTGTTTGAGTTTGTATTCCATGTTATATTATTCAATTTTCCTTATAATATATACTTTTATTGACCTACATTTTCATATTTCACTCATCTAAATTAAATAAACAGTTTATTTTACTAAATTTATTATAAAAGATTATTCATTCAATATTTTTTTTTTTACCTCTCTTAATTCCCATTTAATATTTTTACTCTTATGTACCCAAAAAAAAATACTCTTATGAATTCCAACATAATTAATTTTTTTATTCTTATATCAAATCCAATACAATAAGAAATTAGATTATAATATTCACTAACCAATTCAATTAAGTCTATTTTTCATCGTTGTATGCACATTATTAGCACATTGCAATAAAATATGATATTCAAGAAGATGTATATACTCGAATATGAGGAAGCTAGTCTAAACCAAGTATGTACTCGAGATACGAGCAAAGCTAGAAACTAATGAAAGAGAAGATGCTCAAGTAATAGCAAAAGTCTACTGTACAAGTTGACTAGGAAACATAATTACCAGAGATCGAGTGCGCTTGTTGGTTGAGTGACATGCTCGAACATACTCGTTATCGAGAAAAATTGTTGGGAGTAAATTTGTCATTAATTCTATAGTATTTTGATTCTACAATAAAATGATGAATTAGTGATCAACTACAGTAAAATAGGCCACTATTATCGTTTACATAAAAATTCGTCACTAATGAAAAACTGTGTGAACAACCCTTAACCTCATATTCGATAGTAATTGGATTTGATGGTTCATTCTAATTCATTTGTAATGTTTCTTATCAATTTTAAAGAAATTTTAAAAAATAATAACTAAGTGTGAATAAAACTTTTTCCATCTAATTCATTCTAATTATTTTGGCTATCTAATTTTTATTTATTAAATTGGTTTGGATAAAATCAATTAGGTTAATTTAAGATTTCTCTCATGGCCAGGGCTCCCACTGGCCTATGTTTGGTCTTTGGCGGGGCTCTGGCCAATGGGGTTTGGCGATTCACATGAGGACAACTGGTAGATTCCATTACTCTTTTTCTTCATGCGTAGGTCCTCTCCAATGGCTCTTTGGAACTGGTTAGTGCGCCCATTCTTTTCTCGTTGTTCATCTTTGACACGTCTGCTAAGTTGGTCCATGCAACCAAGGTTTCTGGCCTAGGTCGATTTTAGATAGTTCAAATTGGTGGGGTCCATCTCTTTTTCTGGTGGATGGACGATGATCTTTCTCCTCGAAGGGGAGTGGGAGGATGTCTCGAGTGTGTATGGGTGGGTTTGGTTTCTCGAGAGATGGAGGGCTCGGTGGTGGTCGGGGGCTTGGATTGTTGGGATTTTCCCCTACCTTTTGCATATTGATTTTTTGCTCAGTGCTTTTAAGTTTTGACGTTTTCTGTTTAGTTTTTTTAGTTTTGAAAATAATGGTGTTTATCACCAACCATCCCCCTCTCTCGCTGTTGTGTTAGTGGTTCTCATAGCAGTTGTAACGCCCTAGATAGTCAAGACATTTATACTTTGTAATTTAAATAGTGCTTGTAACGCTCTAGTTAGCCAAGACCGTAACACTGTGTACTTTAACTAGTGCTCACTACAACAATATTGAGTATATATTACATTAAAGAATAGCATATTTTTAAAAATGCTATTATTAATGGGGGATTAAAATTAACACGGAACTGATGAATATGGGGATTAAAATTTTTGGCGCCATATGACTAAAATCCCAGGCGGCAAAATGAATTTAGCCAAAATTCCCTTTCTCTCAGATTTTCTCAAGCCTTTCTCTCAGCCTCAATCTCTCACTCACGAAGTCTCTCCGCCCTCACCGAAGTCTCTCCGCCCTCACCGCCCTCAACTCATCTCTGCTTTCGCCCTCACGAAGTCTCTCCGCCCTCACCGAAGTCTCTCCGCCCTCACCGAAGTCTCTGCCTCACGAAGACAACTTTCCAGAGTCGCGTCTCTCTGCCTCTCCGTCTGGACAGTTGTTGTGTTCACCGATCGCCTCAGCGACGAGGAGTCTCTTTCACTCTCTTCCGATCGTGGCTGGTATTGCTCTGCTATTAGTCAATCGACGAGGATTTCTCCGACCTCGAACTTTTGCAGTTCTTTCGTATCCAAGGTCTCGACAAGTCCGGCAATCGGATTTTTCGCATCGTCGAAAAGTACTTTCCCGGTAAAATTCGAATCTCTCTACTCAAAGTTTTTTTTTTTTGGTTCGTAACTTGATTTTGATACGAGGGTTCTGTTTGTTTTATTGGTAGTGTTCTTTTTAAACCCTCTATTTAGTTAATATCGGTATTTTTGTTGATTTTGCTCGTATTGTTTTGAAATTGGAGGAAAATTTTGTAGCAGATATTTGATGTTAGTTCTCTTTCACATGCTAATTCCTAGTTTTGTATTTTGGTATGGCGTTAGTATTTGAATTTTGTAAAAAAATTGGATAAATTTTCTAGATTTAATGAAGTTTTGGGAAGAGAAAATTCAGCGCATGATTCTATCATAAATTTGTATACTTTCATAATAATAACCAGAAATTATTGATATCTTATTCAGAGCAATGTGAATGGTGGGGGATTTTACTTGAAGAAGTAATTTTGAGGTAAAAGTAGCTTTTTTCTCATTCTCTTTCCAAGATTTGTCAAAGATACAAAGCTTGTAGGGTTAAAGTGCTGCGCATTTTGAAAGTTTTCTATAAATGACTTGGACTTTACAAATGTTGCAATGGCAGGAATTTTTACTGTATGTATTCAGGAATCTTCACTTCAGATGAAGTTGTGGGAGCTGTTGGAGTTACTGCATTACCATTAGAGGATTTTGTATCAGAAAGGAGGAGGAAATTGGAGTACCTTGAGATGCAAGTAGAACTTATGAAGGTAATACTTGCTATTCTTCTGCACTATCTAATAAATTTTATGGGTTGTGAAAACAATGTGCTTCTCCTCCAAATGAGATAGTTTTGTGCACTGCTTTCTTCTTTCTTACATGTATCACAAAATAAATATGGAGTAATGATCAATCAGTTATGTCTGGCTGCCGCAGACTACAACTAAGTTTAGGTCTAAGCCAATGAAATCTGTAGCCCCTTGTATGTTTCTTTGTTTACTCGATTGATTCGACATTATTTAATGCAGGGGAAGAGAGAGAAGAAGAATAAGCAAGAATGAAGGAATCTAAGGGCAGTGAGGAGAATGTGGCATTGAGAGAAATGATTGTTCCAACCGCAAGAGAAGCACAAGAGCCAGCGAGAGCAAGAGCAGTTATGGGAACTAAGTCGTGCATTGGCTGTTTTGAGCTTCTGTATCTGTAAGAATTAGATACTTTAAGCTCCCTTGTTCATTCTTTTGGATAAATTTAGAAGTTGTATTTACTTTCAACTTGTTAAATGCAGTCAGTTAGTAGAGAAGATGTAGAGTTCCTTGGGCTTGTAAATAGGGAGCTGCATCGCTACAAGGAAATCATTGAAATGGAAACTTGTTATGTTCATTGTGAGGATAATGTCATCTTCAATTTTTTTGTGCATGACCAACTAGAGCAGAGATTAACATCCAAGGTATAAATGTTGTAATTCATATTAATTTACTTTTCTATGCAAGTATATTGACATATTAGGAATTCCTTAATTTATCATCATTAATTGGTTGAATGGATAGCCAAATAAGGATTGTCTACAAACATTTCCACTAGTAATTCTCTACTTTCACTTCTATAAATACTGTTGAAATGACAGTTCTCCCATTTTGGTGATTATCTAGAAATCTTTAAAATATCTCATACTCATACTGCCTCACACAATTAACCATGTATCAACTTTCTAATATTTAGTATTGTGATTTAGAATCTACTGGAGGACAAAGTGAACTTTATTTAATCAAATACATTTATCTTGTCTAGATTCTAGACCTATGAGATATGCATCTAGAGGCAAAGCAAACATTATTTCTTTTCTTTACCGTACTATTTCCTTATGTAACTATTATTTTTTTTGTTACTTCAATTCGTTTTTGACTTATAATCTTTTACTTTAAATTTTCAAACAGAGGCAACAATGAGTTGTTTCTAGTTCTATTGGTAGCAGAGAAATGTCTTAAAAAGTCAATCAGTCCAATGATCTACACTCATGGTTTCTAGTTTTTCAGGTATGCAAGTCAATTGTGAATCTGTTATTTGTTCATGCTTTCTTTTGCTTCTGTATGTCACCTTCTAACTGCAAAGGTTTTTCTACAGGCTGTGCTGATCCTCTTCCTCTGGGGTCTTTTCATGTGGCTGGGATGTTGGCATTGATTTGGGTGATTGGGCTTGCTTGGATCAGATCTTGGCTGCAAGAATTTTTATATAAGCTTCTTCTAGTCACGTTTAGCTTCTTGAAACTAGACCCCCTGGTGTTTTGAGTCCAAAAATAGTTCTTGTCTGCATCAATTCAGTCAAATGGAGATTAATCATGTGCTTGATTTATTAGCTTCTTTTGGTATTTAAGTTTCTCACCAACACACTAATGGCGTAATTCTACCAAACTTTGTTTGTTGTTTGATTATTAGAGACCTTGTATCATTTTAGTAATTGTTGACTCACAATTTAGCCTAATTACTCCTTTCTCTGTCTAAAAATTTTTGTTTTCTTTCATTGAGGCATTTTGTGGGATGTTGTTATCCAACAGGATGTTCTTGGGAACTCATCTAGATTTTTTGTAGCCATTGGGCAGTGAATATTCTGAATCTGAAATTTCTTTGTAGTGTTCCTCTTTTCAGAGCCTTTTGGCAGTTTATTTTGCTATTTTGGGTGTTGCTGAGAAAGAAATGTTTTAGCTAGCTGGCATACTTCTTCTAGCTTAACTAGATACTTGTTTTCTTGAAATTTTAATTAAAATTTTAAATTCTCTTGTGGTATCATTGTAATATACTTTATACAAAACAACTCTATTTACCCCTTGGCATTGTGATGCTTTAGAGATTGTTGTCAAGTTTTGTTTATGCTGAGTTAGATAAGTACCTATCTAATGGCTTGTTTCTGTTGTTAGCCTGCGACAGCTTTCAAGGGTGCTTATGAAAGTTTTGGTCTGGATGCATCTGGTGGAAAATCCGTTCATTTTCAGAAGATTTGGCACCTTATTCAGGTATAGCAGTTGTGTAGGTGCTTAGATGATATCTGATTGCGTGCTCTGCCCCCTGAGGGTCTGGTACAATTTTGTTTTGTGATTTTCTTCGTAGGGGAAGTTATCTTTTTTTCTTTCTTCCCACTATTCTATAGGCATTAACTGGCGAAGACTCGTCTGTTCCAAAAAGCGTGTCAAAAAAGAAATGTTATCTAGTTTTTTAATTTAAATAATCATAATAATAAAATTAGCACAAGTCTTGGCACCACTTGTCAACTGACAAAAGGACTTTGAGTGGATTTTTGGTGGTGGTGGTTGTTACTTGTTTCTGTTAGTTTTTTGTTGTTGTCATTTTTACTATTTCAATTTTGCTAGAGAGTATGTGCTTTGTAGCAGCTTAAACTCTGCTGGGTTACTAAGTGTATGCGGTCATTATTGAAATTTTCCCAAACCATAACTTTTGAATATCCTTTCGAATTTCGATTGTCTTTTTGCAGGGTATGGAACTCTATCCTCGCATTGGTAAAAACTTCGACATTAAAGTTTTTACAAATTGCAGATTTGGAATGATGTCTTGGGCAGTTCTAGCTGTAACCTATTGCATAAAGCAGGTAGCGTCTATGGGATAGTTGTGAATTATGCCTAATTATGTCAGTAATTCAGCATCACTTTGTTTATGTCCATGGTGTTGCTTGATGTGCCAGTTGCAATATGAATTGCATTTTAGGTTTGAAACTTGGCTCGCTTACAATTTGAAATATGTGGCAGCAGTGTAGCCATTTGATTGTGTGAACTTAGACTGTTAAAATTTTATTAACGAATCTGAGTTGCTTTGCCACAAAATCTCTACAATCCATTTCCAGCGGCCAATCATTTTCCCTCTTGTTCAAGGATTGTTTCTCTGTATAATTCATTTGAACAAAAAGAACACTTAATCTTACTTTACTGTGTGCCCGTGCAGCTGGCCTGGTGGTTATTTCTTACCTCTAAATCAGACCCGACCTTCCTGTTTTACACTTCTACAACAGATTGCTTTGTGGACACACTCTTTAGCTCTTTTGCTAGTATTTAACGTCTATCTTTTTTCTTTTTACCAGTATGAAGTGAACGGCAAAGTGGATGATTCAATGCTTGTTAATACCATATTGATGCTGGTGTATGTTACTAAGTTTTTTTGGTGGGAAGCTGGATACTGGAGCACAATGGATATTGCACATGATCGAGGTTCTACATCCTTTTATTTTAACTTTCCATCCTTGTTATCCATTATTTTATTAAACATCATTTTGGCAATAATCTTCTGGATGGTTTGATATTTTGGAACATGTACAAATTTAGATGTCTTATTATTTTTTTGAATGCATACTAAGCATAACTTATATTTATGAATTAAGTGAGATAGAAATAAGATAACTCGTCTTCTATGAAGTCATCATCATTAAAGTCTCTTACTTTCGTTACCATTCGAAGATTATAGTTACTTCCCCTTTAACCTTTTCCATCTATTGCTGTATTTGATCCCAATTACTTGGATTGGCTACCATGACGTTGCAAATTCTTGGCCTTAATTTTAGCAGATAAATTGTTTCTACTACCTAATTTTTCACTGTGATTAGAAGAGACCAAATAATTATTAAACAAATGTTCTTGTAGTGCTGAATTTATCTATTGCTTCTTTCCCGTTCTTTTGGTTTGTTCATACTTTCTCTCATTTGGATCATTGTACCTATCATTTTGACAGCTGGTTTTTATATTTGCTGGGGATGCCTTGTATGGGTGCCTTCTATATATACTTCTCCTGGCATGTACCTGGTCAATCATCCTGTACACCTTGGAACTCAGGTATAAAGTTTTCTATTCTAAGTTTATTTGGTCAATAAAATGTAATATTACTGCTTTCGTTCAGGAACAGTTCCAAAATGTTTTTCAACCTTTTCAAAATGTGAACACTTTTCTGCATTACTAAAGAGTAGGAAACTATAGCAATGGCTATGTAGATACCTTGGTGGGATTCAAACTTTAGACCTTATGGAAGCAAACCACATGTCTTCCCATTTGAGCTAACTCCCCTTGGTATACACCAGTAATATTATTATTAGCTTGTAAAAGCTGTATATTGGCAATTTGATTCTAGATTTGAGTTAGAAGCTGCAAATCTATTCTACCAGCCAAATGCAAAAGTTGAATGCTTGTAACTTTGTTTGTAAGCTGCCAAGCCCATGAGATGAGCGTAGACTTGATTTTTTTTGCAACCAACCATACTTTCTTTTCTGTCCTATTTCCCCATTGTCCCTGTTAAATTAATTCTTAATTTTAGTTGTCTACTTTGCTTTGTCACAGTTGGCACTCTACATCCTAGTAGCAGGCATTCTTTGCATATACATCAACTACGACTGTGATAGGCAAAGGCAAGAGTTTCACAGAACAAATGGCAAAGCTTTGGTTTGGGGTAAAGCTCCATCAAAGGTATATGGTTCTCTGAAACTCGTTATTTGGTTCTCATTATACATACAATTTTCTGTATATCTGCTGCTAAATCCTGCATAATTCTTCCCTTTCTGTTTCACAGATAACTGCCACTTACACTACCACAACTGGGGAAACAAAAAGCAGCATTCTTTTAACTTCGGGATGGTACGTTTTCAGGCTCTGCCATGTAAATATGAACTAACTGGATTTTTTTTTCTTCTTGGTTATGAATGCGGGGGGTGAGCATGCTGTTGTTGGCCTACTTGCTCCAACAGGATGTTGGAAACCTTGAAATGGGTACACTATGTATATAAAATGAGCATTCTAACCATGTGGATGGTTTGGTTTTCTGATAGAGGGTGCTTTCTTCTTCTATTTCTATGAGCCATTGTCCTAATTTGTCAAATGCTAAAATTCTAAAAACAAAGTTCTCTGGTTCACGCAGGTGGGGATTAGCTCGACATTTCCACTATGTCCCAGAAATATTAGCTGCATTTTTCTGGACTGTTCCAGCTCTTTTTAACCACGTAAGTAATTTTCCTTCTGGGGTTTAGATTTGTTTATGTTGTTAGAAGTTGTGTTTGAATTGAATCACTTTTGTCCTGCAGGCTTTACCCTACTTTTATGTGGTGTTTCTTACAATCCTTCTCCTCGACCGGGTGAAAAGGGATGATGATCGGTGCCGATCCAAGTAAGCAAACACAATCTCATCATTTGTTTATGAAAAATTATATGTCCCTTAAAAATTGCAAAGGTAAACCTTCCAAATTTAGTTTTTCAAATAGATCCCGAAGTTGAGGTAATTCATTAGTTAAAACTTACCTTACGAGTGCTACTAGTTTATTTGCTTGTATGGGAGAGACAAACTCTGATCATGTTAGTGGTTTCTGGTCCAACAGGTGTAGACAATTTACAAACCGATGCCAGTGTAGAGAAAAATAAATAAGTAGACGAAATGAATAATGGTTTGCGCGTTTTCATACAGATAAAGGCATAAAATCTTGACATGTGATTGTTATTGTAGGTATGGAAAATACTGGAAATCGTACTGCGAGAAGGTTCGGTACAGGGTTATCCCCGGAATTTACTGAGAAAATGTTGCACAAGTGTTTGTTCTATGTTGAGAATGGCATGTATATTCAGAATTTCCAAATTAAATGATGGCAGGCTGGTATCATGTTGTTATTGTTGTTTTTGTAATGGTCAACTTTATGGATGTTGTATTTCTCTCATCTTCAATGACCAAAAACTTTTCTTGTTTAGGAAAATTACTATAAAGTTTTGTTTCTATTTTTCATTTTTGAAGTAAAAATTGTTCAAAATTATAAAACTTTATTATGTTATGCTTTCAAACTTAAGTTAGAACTAAGATCTCATGAAGTAGACACATTTATGGTTTGAGTTAGTTATTGTTTAATGTAATACTCATGGTTTATCAATCTATTGAGAATTACATTTTATGATTAATTTTGAATTTTTTTATCAAAATACAATAATGAAAATCTTTTAATTAAAAAAAACCATATAAGTATACTTATCAAAATAAAATTTAAAATTTTATTACTATATGTTATGATTTAAAAGCATATTATAAGCGTAAAAAATCGTTATGGTTTATATAATATAACAAACTAAAAATGTTATCAAAATAATCAAATGTAACAGTTGAAAAGTGTTATGAAAAAAATACAAGATTAAACTTCAAATTTATAATAAAAAACTCTATCTAAATGTTATTATTTGAATATTATAGCACCTAAAAATGTGTTATTGAATAGTTTAAGATAACACCGAACATAACATTCAAAAAATGTTATAGAAAAGACTGGACTTTTAATAACATGGGCTACGTTAGCATTTTCAGAAGTGCTATCAATAGTCCCAGATAGCACTTTTTAAGTGTTATGAATACTGTTTTTTCTTGTAGTGGCTTAACTCGCTAAACAAGTCATTAGGTCATAAACGTGCATCTAAGTGTTATTAATGGGCCAGGGGGAAAATCTCGGTCAAAAGGAATATATATATATATATTTTACTAAAAACATTATACTGTACATGGGATCCCATAAAAGTGTTTACAAAGTTATTTACAATCCAAAATGGTCGTTACAGTTCAAAAGTTACAATCCGCCGACCTAAGCGGCAAAATAGGGTTAAAACCTAGTTTACCTAAGAAACACCTTGGTCGTGGTGGTCAAGCGGCCACATATGTACACATCGCCACCTAAGCTCTCCACTCAAGGCTGGGTGATCTTTTCTTTATTTTTACCTGCACAACATAGCACCCATGAGCCAAGGCTCAGCAAGAAAACTTATTATTGCATGTATTCATTATAAATAAATGATCATGTAATCATTTTGGGGCTTCAGCTCTAATCAGATGATGACTAGTAAGTCAATCATGGGGTCCTGTGCCCTGATTTCATTTTGGGGCCTTGCGCTCTGAATAGATGACTTATGAGTCTCTCTTGGGGTCCTGCACCCTGATTAGATGACTAATAAGTCTCTCTGGGGTTCTGCACCCTAAATAGATTACTAATAAGTCTCTCCGGGGTCCTGTACCCTAAGCCATTTGACTATCAAGTCACCTGAACCTTTTTGGTCCTGTCTCTAAGTAACTAGTCATAGACTAGTCAAGCGCTTAATTTTCTTCGACCAATAGGTCGGTCAAGCATTTAATCTTCATTTTGATTAGATATAATCATTTCGGCTTGTGGTCAGAACGCTAATGTCGTTCTTGACTCATAAGTTAATGGTATACGACCAACACTCAGTACTATTGCCGATCATTACTGATAAGTCAGAACTTCCTGAATATCACTGAACACCATTATCGTTTCTGACTAATAAGTCAGTGCCATTCACAAGTAAGAAATCCTGCCAAGCATTCACAATGCAACCAATGTCCATATAACATGTGTAACGACCCAAAATTACTAATAAGGCTTAAGGGACTTGATTAGTGTGCCGGGATGGCATAATTGGAAGTTATGTGAACTAATGGAGTGTGTTATGCATGATTATGTGAAATGCATGTTTATGAGTATTGGATAGGCATGCTGGCCCTGCTTGGTTGTAAGGGCATAAATGTGATTTTGTGATAAACTGTTAAGACCACATTATTATGTGGATATATGTATTTGTAGCTTCCGGCACGAGGCGATCCTAGGGAGAAAGTAGCGGGAAAGTCACAATAGGACCCGATGCTTGACTTGGGGCAAGTCAAGGGGTATTTTGGGTATTAGATGATTATTTGGGCTATCGGGATATGGAAATAAATAATTGGAGATATATCTCAGGTTAGGAAGCCTAGGCGGGAATATTGGGGAAAATTTTACCATTTTACCCTCGGGGACGTTTTCGGTACCCCAAGCCTCGTGATAGACTTAAGTAACTAAGGTTAGACTAAGAAAAAAAAAAAAGAAAACAGTAGAAACTCAAGGAACCAGACTCTTCTCTCCCTCTCTCCTTTTCTCTCAAGAAACTCAGTGAAACCAAAGGATTTGTGGCTGGGAATTAGAGTTTGAGCTGAGCAATTGGAGGTTTAATTCAGTGGAAGCTAGGGGAAACAAGCTAGGAACAAAGGTAAGAATTGAATCATACTCTTGGTCATTAGAATTCTGTGTTTTGGCTGGGTTTTAAGGGTGTTTATGGTTTTGATATTTAAGGACTGAATTGAAGCTAGGAACTTGGGAGTTAGCCCAGAAATAGCTTGGAGAATTTGTTCAGCAGTGAAGGTAAGTTCAAAATTAAGATTTAATATTTGAATTTTGGTGTTTTGTGGCTGGTTTGAGTGTTCTTGAGTGTGTGGGTTCAAAAGATTTAACTGTTGTTTTGATGGGTTTCTAGACTAGATTTCTGCTGGGTTTTGCAGCTGGAAGCATGTTAGAGAGTTGTGATAGTTGAGTTATGTTACTGGTATGGTGTAGGGTGGATTTGGGTGAGGTTTGAATATTAAAAATGGTGGTTTTTCTGGGTTCGCAGGGCTGGGCCACGGCTCTGTTCTAGAGCGTTGCGGCCCTTCGGAGCAAGGAAGAGCCAGGAGGGCTATGAGATGAGGGAGCGCCGCGGCGCCACAGGGGCAGGGCCGTGGCGCGTGTCTATGGTCAGAGAGGCCTAGCCTCTGGTTTAGGGGGCGGGTCGCGGCGCAGGTCTCAGGGGTTGCGACCCTTAAGGGCATTTGTGGCCATTTGGAGTTTTTAAGCGTGGCAACCTAACCTTTGGTGCTCGTGATCGATCCCACTACCGTGTTTGGTGGAATTCGATGTCCCGAAGGCTAGAATTCTATTCGTAATCCCTTATGCAATTATTGATTGAATCCTTTATCATGGTTGTGACTAGGTATACGCTTGGGCTCGGGGTAGGATCGTGCCGGGGGTCGTCTCTCCAAATTAAAGCACATGGATTTAAAGGTAAGAAAACTGCACCCGGTTGTGGAATTTATATTAGGACTAAGGGTTCTCTATTTTGGATGCTCTTTAAAGAGGATGGTATCATGCCATGTGAATTGTAAATGGATGGTATCACGCCATGAAAATAGTAAACGTGCGGCCTAATAGCGCCGGTGTTTACACATGCGCACAGGGCGCAGCTCTGCCACTGGTAGCCGAAGACAGCCTATTATCCACTGAGCTCGATTTAAGCAGGCTGGAGTCTGTGCGTTAAACAGAGGGTGCGACCTAAGTTGTCGGCCCTATGCTTATGTTTTTGACTGAAATATGAATGTATTATGCTGAATGGCTATAAGGAGCATGAGAACTGATAGGGCCTGGCCCTTGACTATTGTGTGATGAGATTGAGGCGTGTTGATTAGCATGGCCATTGCATGTGAATGAATATTCAGATAATGGTTTGCTTACTGGTTGTATGTAGTTAATTGTCTGAATTGAACATATCTGTTATACCTGTTTATTTGTATGTAGGAAGCATGGTAAAGTGTGAATGTACTTGGTAGCAATAAAAGTTGGTAGTTAAATGTATAGCAATACGAATCTGTGTTTAACGTGTTTGATGTACGCATGAATATTGTGGTTATATGGACCTGGTTGTGGTTGGTTCAGAGTGTGAACCTTAGGGCTGAGGAGTTTAGTCAATAGTGGTAGATGGAATTCAAATTGTTTGCGCCAGAATGGGTAAGTGGGCATTGCATTGTGTTACAAAGGGGGGGTTGCAGATGATAGTCGGGGTTGGAAACCTCTATCTGCCCCTGAAAGTTGCAGCAGATGTTTGTTAGTATGTGAGTAAGCTGTGGGGGCCCTATAGTAGAGACTAGATGGGTGAATGGCAGACTCTTCAGGGAAAGAACTACTTTGCATAGTTTGACAAAAGGATTACCAGAGTTGGTTTAATATAAGGATACAGGCAGATAAAGAGTATTAAATGGAAGGCCAAAAAGGGTGTTGACCTCTGGTTTGAGGGGGAAAATTCAGATTTGTTTAAGAATTGGTTACTGGATAGGCAAAGCTTCCTTGGGGTATATGAAGACGAGAGGTCATAAATAAGGAGTGCACTAAGCACTGGTGGCAGAAGGATGCCAGGAAATGGTATTTGGACCGAGATATTGGCCTAATGGGTTGGAAAGAACTCAGATGGCGATTTGATATAAAAAAAGGTTATAAAGGTATAATCTGAGCTACGAAGACTAATAGGCCCATAAGCTTGATTTGGAATGATAAGGTAACGGAGGTGTATATCAATGAGTTTTGTGAGTTGGGTAACTCATTTTGGAAGGTTGATATGGGTGGAGGTCGTTGGAAATGACGGCTCGGTTAAGAGTCAAACTCTGGTATGGGTCAGAGTATCAGGGTTGCTCCAATGTATGAGATCTTCGTCTGTGTTTAGGCGGCGATGAGGGCCATGATAGTTGTGATTTGGGGAAAAGAGGTTAGAGCGTGAATGTCGTAGGGCAAGAAATGCAAAAGGCAATACACCCATTGATGGAATTCAGTAAGGATCAACTTTCGGCAACCGAGGTAGAAGAACCCCGGGTAGTGCTACGACACTTAATTTTGATAGGAAGGGAAATTGATTGTAAAGATAGTCGTAAGGGTGGTGACAGGAATCAGTGGGGTTGTTTGATGTACACCTGAGGCAGAGGACGTCACCTGGAGAGATATCAGGTGAGGGCATGATTTCGAAATGAATGAATTGATATGTCGGGATGGATTTTCCATGGTTAGGGAAAATAGAAGATTAGGATGTTTTGCTATAGAAGAAGTCCAAGACTAGTTCCTCGAAGATGATCAGTTGATGGAATAGTTTATGTATTTGGTTATATAGCGAGCTAGGGGAGTTCGATGTTGAGAATGTGCCTCAGGGGTACTGTGCGGGCTGAAGGTATTGGTGTTTGTTGAGAAGGAATTAGACACTTCCAGAAGAGAAATTTGGATACAAGTAATCGAGAGGTTCGTGGTGAGAGCAATATAGTTTGTCATATGGACGCCTCGATGAGTTAGAATGAGAATTAATTCGTGAAGAGACAACCATGGATTGTAGGGGATATCAGTTGGAGTATTTCAATTGGACGAAATGGGAACTAAGATGATCAATAGGAAATTCAGATGGGTATACAAGGAAAGATTGGGTGTGCTTCAAGGTTGGACTACAGGTAGGTTTGATATCAGGAACAATGTGGCAGACGGTACTGGTTGATAGAAAGAATTAATAAAGCAGTTGAAGAAATCTAGTCTTGGATTAGACAGAGCATCATATTGTGGGAATTGTCGGTATCGTCTGTTAAGGATGAAGAGTTTTACATACTCGGTTATTAAACAGGACAATGTTTCCGGGAATTGATCTACGATCTGGTTATTACTAGCTGGGGATCAAGGAAAGAGACATTTAAGGAATTACTACTTGTACCGAGTAGAGTGTGAGGAATTGGTAGCAAAGGTTCTTAACTGGTTCAAGCTTCAGCCACACAGGTAAGTTCTTCAAGCAGGAAATATAAGAGTGGTATGGACAAGTCTCCTTCAGGTTTACGGGCGGTATGCCAGATTACTCTCCAGTCAAAGTGAGAAGTGAGCTACTATTACGCTAAAGATGTTAGTACTAAGGAAGCAAGGTCACAGGTAAGGCTCTATGAAGTGTCAGTTTGGTCTCGCTAGGGGTATTCAGAATACTGCTACAGGAAGAAGAGGGGTCGGGTATGAAGAGATTTGGTTTGAAGTCACAAAGAAACTACCGAAGAACGTCTGAAGGATAGGAAGCACAACAAGATTGGTAAGCGCGTCATCTACCACATAAGTAACTTTGCAGGCAGCTACACCAGAAATTAGAGGAATAATGTAACTTGAAGATTAGACCGAATGGATAGTGTCGGATCGAAAATTCGGAAGACAGGGTAGGAATCGATTAGCACTTGGTGATGCAGAAGTATGCGTATTATGGTTGAGTATAGAGGAATATCATAAAGGACCTAACTTAAGATAAGGACATGATACTGTGAGGATGCATCATAGGATGGGCATGCCCAAACTAAAGCTGATGTGAGGATGGATCACGTCTCATTGTAGGTAATATGGAAACATGGTCGATATACCGGAAGTGGTAGGTAGGCAGGGTATGTATAGAGTAAGACAAGGAGCGTTTGGTCATTTGTAAGAAATATAACGTTGAGACCAAGATTTAGTGAAATATAATGGATAGATGGTTGTTGCTGGAAATCCTCAACTGTGCGAGGGAAAGATTTGATTGTAGGAGGATCTTTTATTTGGGAAAAAAGTGTGTCTCAGCTACAAAGAACGTCATGGGTTATAATAGACTTGAGAGGGTAATGATTGAGATTGGTATAGCCTTAGTGTGTGGTAATGAGCAGGTATGTGTTCCTTTGGACCACTACAAGAAAAAACAGTATTCATAACACTTAAAAACTGCTAACCGGGACTATTGATAGCACTTCTGAAAATGCTAACATAGCCCCTGTTATTAAAAGTCCAGTCTTTTCTATAACAGTTTTTGAATGTTATGTTCGGTGTTATCTTAAACTATTCAATAACACATTTTTAGGTGCTATAATATTGAAATAATAACATTTAGATAGAGTTTTTGGTTATAAATTTGAAGTTTAATCTTGTACTTTTTTCATAACACTTTTCAACTGTTACATTTGATTATTTTGATAGCATTTTTAGTTTGTTATATTATATAAACCGTAATGATTTTTTACGCTTATAATATGTTTCTAAATCATAACATATTAAGGTTTTTTATTGTGATAATGGTACTTATAAGTTTTTTTTTAATTAAAAGATTTTCATTATTGTATTTTGATAAAAAAAAAATCAAAATTAATCATAAAATATAATTCTCAATAGATTGATAAACCATAAGTATTACATTAAACAATAACTAATTCAAACTCTGAATGTGTCTATTTCATGAGATCTTAGTTCTAACTTAAGTTTGAAAGCATAACATAATAAAGTTTTATAATCTTGAACATTTTTTACTTCAAAAATGAAAAACAAAAAATTACAAGATACACAAAAGTAAACCATGCATGAAACTTGCTCCATCCTTCAATTCATCATCCTTTGTGCACTTGTCTTTGTTGTGAGTCCATTTGTTGTGCACTTGTCATATACCTGTTTCCCTTTCTTCCACAGGTCCATGTGTAATCCTCTTTGCAATAAAGCCAGTTGTAGTCCACAAAAGGCCTATTGCTGTCAAGCTTATGTTAAGCTTCGTCTTTAGAGCACTGTAAGCTCCAGTCACATCTACACACCTGTAATATTCGAGTGTAATAATGGAATCACACCAGCAATTACTTAAAGTGGTAATTCTAGGGCTTTTATAAAAAAAAAACAGAACCAAATTGCCTTGTATTAATTAAAAATGCATGAAAGTTGTAATTCTAGGTTTCTATGTTGGAAGTAATGAAATTATAAGATTTTATCAGTCAATCCAAGTATAGGTGTCAGTGTGTGCCTATGCATGTGTGTAATCGGTCACTTGATATATTATGTCACTGCACAATATAGTATCTGATAAAACTGGAAGATTAGAACTTATTAAAGTGGCAGCTATAGTCATCCATGTTGCATTAATGAAATTATTAGCTCTTATTAAATATATCTGTATTATACTTTCAAAAGCATCAATCAAGAAATCAAAGAATATGTACTATTATCTGATAGAAGTGTCAAACGTAAGCATGAAAAATCATAGACAACCTATGACTTCAATACAGTAATGTGTATAAAAAGGAAGAATGAAAAGGCTAATAAAAGCAGACATTACATTCTATGATACCCCTTTGGGTTTGGTTGACAAGTCCTGGAAGTGATCTGAACCTAAAACAACACATATGGATTGATCTAATGCATCTAGTGCCATCTAACACTTTCTTAAAGATCATAAATTTTCACCTAAAATATTATAGATATATATAAAAACATATATCCTACTAAACAAACAGTAAGTTACATGATTTACCTGAGAATTTAAAGAGGAAAGAATACTGAAGTCGCTGTACTGGCCAGACGATTCCCTCAATAACTTTTTCACACCAGTAGAAACCTCGTGTCAAGATAAACTAAAGCTTAATATACTTAAACAATTAAACTCTATAAGAATGCTGCAAGAAAATCCCAAACAAAAATACTAGTTTCTAGTTACCAAATAGAGATTAACAATTTTCAAATAAATATGAATTACAATATAGAGAGCAAACCTTATTTACATTCAATCCTAATGCCTTGTTTCCTTCATCCAAGTCTTCCAACTTTTTTAATCTTTCACGCTCCAACTTTAGTGCAGCTTCTGCAGCTTTAATAATGTCACCTACCACCAATAGCCCCTTTCACGCATCAGATAACAGAAAAATTCTTAAAAGAGTACAGAGAACATGAATAAACTGAAAAAAAAACAGAGGGGAATATAGTGGAGTGTCAAAAATGAACTATTGCCAAAACCTAGCTGATCTTTGTGAAAACTAGGGCTAAACTAGATTTTTAGATAAAAGGGCAAATGATTATATTTATAGATCAGTACAAGGTTGCTATATTTGCCTGGTAGCCAATTTACCTGCTGATGCTGAATTTATTGGTTTTTCAAATTCAGATTCCTTGGTTTTGGCTTTAGTTTGCAATCCTAAAGCTTCCTTCTGAACAGCAGCCTGGCTTGACGCTTCATTGGCCTCCCTTTCAGCAGCCTCTTTTGCTTCTCTTCTCTGAGTCTCCATTGCAGCCCTATTTTCTTCTTCAGCTCTGAGTTTTGCCTTCATCAGAAAATACTTTTATTACTAACAACAGCATAAAACCAAGATAATATACCAAAGCGCATTAAGATTATATCATAAGAATATGTGAGAATAATAGAGGACTGTGACAACCATCTTTAGACATCTACCAAAAGAAATGAATAATCTGGGCAAAGTCAACAAACCTCAGCTTCTGCTTTGGCTTTTTCTTGGCAGAGTTTTTCTTCCAACAGAGCTTTCTCTTTTCTTTTGGCCCCTTCATAAGCCGCATCACTTCTTATTTTCCTTTCTTCTATCTGGGACCTGATTTCATGGTCCCTTTGGATAGCAGTCAAGTGATTATCAAGTGCTTCGACACTACAGATGCTGACCCAATAATTAGAAAACAGAAAGTCCAAATCTGACTTATACAATAAAAAAGAAGAAGGAGATGAGAAATCATTAAAATTCCAGGGAAAAAAAATATCAAAAGCATGAGCACTTCAATGAGGGGAGGCAAAAAACACAATACAACATTATTAACAAAGGAATTGTAGTCTTACATTTTTCTTCCATCAAGTATGGCTGAATTTCAAGTGCCGACTCATTCTCAGAGTCGTCATCATCACTAAGAGATAAATCAAGAAAATACAAAGTATTAATAGAAACTAGCGAGATCTCTAACAATCAATGCGATATCACATACCATAGAAATATCATAGAAGTCTGTCATGAATACACAATAGCTGAATAAAGCTTTTGATGACAGAATAGGGATGCAAAACTTGAATTGATAAATGGAATATAAGTAAAGGAAAACAATCAAGGCCAGTTAAATGCATACCTAACAACCATACACTTCACACTAGTTAAAACAGAACATTTCACAAATGACAAATATGGAATAGAATATAGAAATAAGTTGAGACAACTGCAGTTATATAAATATATAGAGAGAGAGAGAGAAAGAGACCTTTTCTGAACTATGAGGCCTTGAAAGTGAGTATCAAAATCTGAAATTCCAGAGCTTAACTGGTCAGAATCCAGAGCTCCTCAAATTGTTTGACGATCTCTGGATGGTCAAACTCTGCTCCAAGTACTGCCAATGGAACCTTAACCTCTGAAAGTATTTGAATCATGGATTAATATTTTTGAGTTGAGAAAGAATGAGTCAAGTTTAACATAAAATGCAAAAATTGGAGTTTTGGTGATGTGAAATACACAAGAGTTTGAACTAAAAGTTATCTTATAATTTGTAGTTGTTTCAAAGTATCATATCACTATGTAGTACCTTTGATGTTATCCACAGTGACGTAAGATTGATGTAAGAGGGCAGCAGCCTTAATAGAGTTGCACTTCGCGAGTTGAATTGCAGCCTTGGCTGAGAACCGAACAAATCTTGATCAGCTTAGCGTAAGTAACAACTAGATATATGGTTTGAAGACCAGTGAAAAATCAGTCTTTACAACACAAAAGCTACAAAAATTCAAGATCAGAAAAGTATTTGATTAAATTGCAATGTAATAAATCCAATTTGTTAATAATACTCCATAACTTAACTCTTTTATTTAGGAAAGATAGCTAAGCAAAACATCCATGTTCATATTTTTTTTATAATCAAAGACCGAAACATAGTGTAAGTGCCACCAGACAAACAAGACAACATATATACACAGAGGGCACTAGCACAATTTTGACTAATTATATATAAATGTATCTTGCATTATACCCAAAGCCATGTTTGTTGACAAAAAATCTTTTAGAAACATTAGTGTCATTGGTCAAAGTTTTATCCACTACTAAATATGAGGTAATATATTTTTTTAACTTGAAATAAAAAAATAAAAATGCATATTGTTCTAACATAGCATATCTCAATATATGGAGCTAATCTAGACAACAAGGAAAATTACAAAAACATTAATGTGGATCCTATCTAGATATTTGAAGGCCAAGTAGGTAGCACAGCAAGCATACAACAAACAAAGCTCGTTTGGCTACAAATATCAATCTATTGCTTATCAAAAGCACACCAAAACAGCAAATTCTATAAAAGAAAATATATCCATCCAATACACCATAATACAAAAGCATAAAAAGCTCAATTCAAAAGTCCTTTAAAGCTTTAACCTCAATCTATGGAGCTAATCTATAGTTAATTGACAATAAAATATATACACATCAATAATCTTAGCTTAGAAAATTACAACCTCTTGAAATAAGAACAAGATTAGAACTTGAATACATAGAAAATAAAAAACAAAAAAGAAAAGTTAGGAACTTGAAAGTACTTGCAAAGAGATTTCATTTCTTCTTTCCTCCCAAATTTTATAAGCATTTCTCTCTTAGAAGCTACAATAGTCTTTCTTATTCACAACTCCCATAAAAAAACACTACAACTTTAGATAGTCAAGAGCAATTTCTTATTAAAAGAGGGTACTCATTAATTATGAAAATAAAAAACCTTCCTTTGTGTTTAGAAGTTCTTGAAGTGTAGGAGGCACTTTTCTGTAAAGAACTGCAGCTTCGAGGCTCTATTCTGTAAAGAACTGTAGCTTCAACCTTGCAGAATTCTGCAATCCTTTCTATCAATATCTGCAGCTTTCACAAATTTTTTCAAGTTCTGTCCCAATATATAGATTTCATCATATAGGAACCATTCAGAGAGGGAATTTTTTTTGGAGAAAATACTAAAATGGATACAAGATTACCCTAATTTTAAATGATAAAATTGATCCATCATTTGACATAAAATACATATTAATTTGGATAAATAACATGTTTTACTGTGGAAAGTAAAATTATTCAGTTTTTTAATTCTTGAACTGTAAAGAATGACAGAATCCTACTGCAAAGTCCGACATCCTTCAGCTGAAATCGTAACTATGACCTCGAATTAGTATTCATTCCAATCAATATAATGCTAACCAGATTGTACTTTATTTCCTTAGACTTTGTATATATGTTTTGCCCTTCTTTATGATCAATTAAAACAAAATTTAAACACTTCCACTTAGTGAGACAAATCCTTATCATTATGTCTAATTTTCATATGTTGGTGAAATGGTCTTACTATCAAGAAAGTGACAACTGTTTTAGGTTTAACTTTCATAGAAGTAATTGAGCAATTGGGATTATCTGATATTAAATTGAAATTTGAATTAAAAAAGATACCTCACACAGACAAACAGAGATCAGAGTGCTCTTGCCTGGGTTCTTGCTTCCAGTAGGAGAGATGAGGGAATGGAGTACTTACTTATTCAACATAAACAATAATCTAGACATATGGTTTTATGCCATTTTGGCTATAGATGAGGGAATGGAGTACTTACTTATTCAACATAGCCATTATTACTTAAGGTTCAGGCACTGAGCGCGGTTGAAGTCACTGAAGAGAGTTTGAACTTGCGGACTTTTGTAGAGTTCTGAGGCTGGAAGACAACCTCTGTACTCGACCTCACGCATACCTCAAAAATAAGGACTTCATTAATGTTCAGACAACCAAAGCAACAATCTCTTATACCTTAAAAAGGAAATAAGTATTTATACTTTATGGTATGGATAAATGACAAACCTATCCCAAATTGGAGCAGTACTGAGAATAAAATTGAGGTTCTGCTGTATAGATTCTTGCATCTCTTTCTTTCCACCTCCAAATGCACCCTTAAGCCAACCAGAAAACATAGGCTTTGTTTCTGGTTTCTGTTGAGTCCACTGGTCATAGGGAATGACTTCTGGTGGAAAAGAGCCTGGCTGAATAGTACTGCAAGAAAAGAAGCTCGGCGAAATTAAAGGGAAGACAAACTAAATGTCACAGATGTTACTATCTACAACAACTACAATGTGAAACAAACCTACAAAATCACTGAGATAGGCATGTGCAGTGGTTTAGTGTCTAACTTAATGATCCCTGCAACTACGAAAAGTGCCAAAAATCAGAAGTCGAAAATCACTTGCCCAACAGCAAAAGAGTCAGAAATTCTTTTCATTTTCAACATGGTTCATAACCCATTTGAGTATACTATTTTCTAGTTTTATTTCCAAAGATTCAAGCTTTAATTATAATGACAATCGACTAAAATTTAAACAATTTCATAATTGCCAAACCCAAATCTCATAATTTCATTTAGTTTCTTCCACATGTAGTAGTGACCCTTCACTACAAAACCCCCAAAAGAACTTAACTTTATTGTCAGGACCACATTACAATATGCAAACAAAAACAAATTATAAACACACAAAAGGCACCAGCAATTATGTTATTAAAATAATAAGTTACCATCAATTAGAAGCTGCATGAACAAGACAAACAAAATTCAAGAAACATATCATGTATAGCTAGATGCATATTACCATATAACATGCACCCAAATGCATATTACCATATATAATACTTACCAGATCCACCCCAGAAATTTCAGAAGAAAGGATGGCCCACTCCATCTGTCCATACCTTATATACATATTCAATCATTAATCAAAAAATGAACATAGCATTTACAGAATCTAGTATATAACGAAGAAAAAATAATAGAAAAAAGTTTTCAAAAGAAAAACCTAGATATTTTAGAAGAATGTGGAAGTGCAAAAAAGTTTATGATTGTTTACCTTTGTTTAAATGATTCAAAGGGAGAGTACACTGCCTTCAGTGTATCCATTAGAACTCGAAGATCAGAATCTGAAAAGGAATGCTGAATATTTCTAGCAAAAGTCTGTGTCACGTTGTGTAACTCAATCAATGCCTCCAAATGTTTCCTCTGAATCTTAATTCCTTATGGCATGTCACCAGACATAATATCTAATAAACCTGAATAAAAAGAAACACATTGATAGGATAATTTATAAATTGCCAAAAGTAAAATTGCATGACTTAAAGCTTGTCCAATTGAAAGATATCATATAATATTAAATGCCTACAAAATTTAAAAGCACCATAAAAACAAGTTCGTACAAACCTTTTCCCAAAGCTCTTGTTTCAGGAACAACTTCTGCAATTGAAAGGTTGATACGTGAAATAAAGCTTGCTCTAATAGTTGCCATTGTCTCGATCAGTAGCTTTGGTACAAGAGTTTTATAATCCTCAGGAAAAGCAACCATACACCTGCAGATGACAGTCTAAGCTCAGTGCTTAAATTCAGTGATAGCTTCTTTGTATCAACAAGATGTTCCTCGGTGCTTAAAAAAAAATATAGTCAGAAGAATTTACCACGTCCACTCTTGCTCAAGATAAAGAATCAACTCATCATAGAAGCTTGGCAACCAACTTGCGAATGAAATTGTCGAAGAACTTGATTGAAACTCATGGCTTGACAGCCTTTCAGCTTCAGTCTTCTCATTTGCAAGCTTAATAGCACGTTGTTTTGAATCGAAATCTTCCCAAAGCAGCTTTATGGGCTTTAGGTGAACTTTTGTGTAATGTAGCTCCAGTGATTTGAATCTTCCAATTCGAATGAGAATACCCCGCAAATTTTGAGTAATGTCTATCTGCAGGATGATAATAGATGTAAGTTATTCAAGTTGCGTATGGTATGTACTAAAAGGAATTAATAAGAGATAAATTGAATAGAAAGCAAGCAAGCCATAGGCAAAACAAGTGCTGTAAGAAATTTGGTGACCTTTCGGTTGGATAATGCATCTGTTAAACATGGCTGCACCATTGCATCTAGCCTATCCTCTAGGACCTCGAGTTGCTTTCTCACATTAGCAAATTCAGCAACCTAAAATGAGCAAAACGAAAAATAAAATATCAAGTTAAAATCATCAAAATTTATAAATATCAAATGTAGAGTATAATGTTAAAACAATTTATAGAAAAATATTACCTCCCCAACAGCAGACAAGTAATGCCTCATGTTAGCTAAGGTTTTTGCAGCCCTTGGAAGATCACCACTGGCAAAAACATCTTCCACAGTTGAACTTAATTGAGTGAACTCAGCAGCATCCTGTTGATCCATCAATGAGTAAATCAAATGAAACATCAACATTTTCCAATACTGCACTGATTATAACTTCTATGATCAAATACCCACCTGCAATGTCTCATAAGCAGCTTCCATTCTCTGCTTAACAGTATCAACTTTGGCCAGAGCAGCTATAGATTCCGCTGATGATCCTTCAGCCTACATATTAAAACCAATTGTTTGAAGAGAAGAGTATTGTTATACATATGTATCAAGTGAGAAGCTAAAATCTCAAACCATATAAACAAAGCTAAGCCGGCAACAGCTGTCTACCCATGTAAATTATATAAACCAATTACATTAGTAAATGTACTGAAACGTGGGTATATCAATGTGAACCTGCTACTATAATTTATAGTAATGCTCTACAACATATTGCAAAGCAGAATATATATATATATATATTTAGGCAACTATTTCAGTTATGTGTGTGTATATCCATGCATATAACTCAACGTAATTCCATTGTTCACATTAGCAATAATCTATTCATAATATCTACATTTATTTTTAAGCAGAAAAGGTAAAAACGAGACGTTTTAACCAAAAGGGTGCCCTGCCTTCTTGTAATTTATTCCAAAAGTCTATGATCTCCTTGCCAAGAGATTGAGCTCAAAAGGTAGCACAAACTACACAATTGTAGTTCTCAAATATCCAAAAAAAAAAACTAATATCTACATTCACCTCGTTAAAATTTCCATATTAGAGCAATCACACACCAAAACAGAAAATGAGCAACTCAAAACGCAAAGAAGAAAAATTACACATACGGAATTGAAATTAACAAACAGGTCGTGCAATGCAAATCAATAACACAACGATTCGACGAGAAATTGGAAACGAATTCCATAATAGCTGAAAACCCAGATCAAAAAAATCACAAAAACATGAAGAACCCAGACACACAAAACGCAAAAACAAAGCAAACCCAGATCACAAAAATCAAAGAAAGACTCACCTCAACTACTACGTGGAAGACATCAGCCCTGAAAAAAATCCCACCGACCCTCCAAGAATGGCGACCTGATTAGCTTGAACAAGTAAAAATCCCATAAAAATTGAAGCTTGGAAAAACCCCCAGAATCCTTAAACTGAATAAATAAATAATCCCAAATTCAAAGCTCAAATGCTAGGTCTTATCAACTACAATACACAAATTCTTAAAACTTGAGACTCACAGCAAGAAGAAGGGATTCTTTAGTGGTTAGCCTCTCCATTTCTTGGGCGTAAGCAGCTGGAGCTCCTCCCTGTACAGCCTGCTGGACCATTGATATGCAAGTCAATCTCCGTGGTAGACCCACGAGTCGAGCCACGCCGTAGACCCACCGCCGCAAGCTCCGTCACACCCACGTGCCAGCCACGCCGTAGACCCAAGAGTCAAGCCTCCCTGTCACACGACCGAAGCCGCAGGCCCCATCACCTTGTTACACACCTGCAACAAATAGAGAGAAAGAAAGAAAGATTGAACGAGTGAGAGAGAGAGAGAGTTAGTGAGTGTGAGAGAGAAACAGAGGAGGCGTGTAGAGTAATTAGGGATTATTGCTTTTGTGTTTCATTTGGCGCCGGTGTATTTCATTTACCGCCCATTTTCCGTGTCTTTTTCTATTACCATGCGACAATAACACTTATTAAAATATGCTATATTTTAATGTAATATTTGGGCATAATTGTTGTAGTGACAACGAAATCAAAAGTGATGGTTAGGCGGAAACAGGGAAGAACCCTGTCAAGGTATTATGAGTGAGGGTACTAGGATCGGATGAATTATCCAAAATTAGTACAACCTTACACTTACTTGGAGAGATACAAATCTCTCATCTTGGAACCTTGTATTCCAAAATTAACAATTTACAAGTTCCTATGTCCTTCCAGATAGGCAGGCACTCCTGTCTTAAGAATGAGATGATTATTTGGGCTATCGGGCTATGGAAATAAATAATTGGAGATATATCTGAGGTTAGGAAGCCTAGGCGGGAATATTGGGTAAAATTTTACCATTTTTCCCTCGGGGACATTTTCGGTACACCGAGCCTCGGGATAGACATAAGTAATTAAGGTTAGACTAAGAAAAAAAAATAGAAAACAGTAAAAGCTCAAGGAACCGACTCTTCTCTCCCTCTCTCCTTTTCTCTCAAGAAACTCAGTGAAACCGAAGTATTTGTGGCTGGGAATTAGAGTTTGAGCTGAGCAATTGGAGGTTTAATTCAGTGGAAGCTAGGGGAAACAAGCTAGGAACAAAGGTAAGAACTGAATCATACTCTTGGTCATTAGAATTCTATGTTTTGGCTGGGTTTTAAGGGTGTTTATGGTTTTGATATTTAAGGACTGAATTGAAGCTAGGAACTTGGGAGTTAGCCCAGAAATAGCTTGGAGAATTTTTTTTGAAGTGAAGGTAAGTTTGAAATTAATATTTAACGTTTGAATTCTGGTGTTTTGTGGTTGGTTTGAGTGTTCTTGAGTGTGTGGGTTCAAAAGATTTAAATGTTGTTTTGATGGGTTTCTAGACTAGATTTCTGCTGGGTTTTGCTGCTAGAAGCATGTTAGAGAGTTGTGATAGTTGAGTTATGTTATTGGGATTGTCTAGGGTGGATTTGGGTGAGGTTTGAATATTAAAAATGGTGGTTTTTCTGGGTTCGCAGGGCTGGGCCGCGCCTCTGTTCTAGAGCGCCGCGGCCCTTCAGAGCAAGGAAGAGCCAGGAGGGCTCTGAGATGAGGGAGCGCCGTGGCGCCACAGGGGCAGGGCTGCGGCGCGTGTCTGTGGTCAGAGAGTCCTAGCCTCTGTTTTAGGGGGTGGGCCGCGGCCCTTAGGGGAATTTTTGGCCATTTGGAGATTTTAAGCATGGCAACCTAACCTTTGGTGCTCGGGATCGATCCCACTACTGTGTTTGGTGGAATTCGATGTCCCGGAGGCTAGAATTCTATCTGGAATCCCTTATGCAATTATTGATGGAATCCTTTATCATGGTTGTGACTAGGTGTATGCTTGGGCTCGGGGTAGGATCGTGCTCGGGGGTCGTCTCTCCAAATTAAAGCACATGGAATTAAAGGTAAGAATATTGCACCCGGTTGTGGAATTTATATTGGGACTAAGGGTTCCCTATTTTGTATGCTCTATAAAGAGGATGGTATTATGCCATGTGAATTGTAAATGGATGGTATCACACCATGTAAATAGTAGACGTGTGGCCTAAGAGCGCCGTTGTTTACACATGCACACAGGGCGCGGCTCGGCCACTGGTAGCCGAGGACAGCTTATTGTGCACTGAGCTCAGTTTAAGCGGGCCGGAGTCAGTGGGTTAAACAGAGGGTGACCCCTAAGTTGTCGGCCCTAACTATCAGTGATTTGAGTGAAATTATTGTGATGATTATGATTTGTCGGTTAGTTGAATATTACCGTTGAATGGGTGAATGTTGTGTTCTGTTGAGTAACTGGTTATGTCTTGTGAAATAATTGAATATTATTAGTGATTGTGTTTAAATGTTATGTTTTCTTGCTAGGCCTTGGCTCACGGGTGCTACGTGGTGCAGGTAAGGGCAAGGGTAAGGCAAGTTGACCATGGGTTGGAGAGCTCTGGGGGCGAGATGTACATTGTCAGCTGCTTGGCCACCACGGTCGAGGATTTGTACAGGAACGAGAACCTAAAACGTGTATTTTTCCATTAGAGTGGCTTGGTTATTTATAAGCTTTGGAAATTCTGTAATTACATTTTTTAAACCTTAATTTGGGATCCCATGTACCAAACATGTATTTTAATGAATATTATTCGTTTATAACCAAAATATTTTAAACCTAACCTGTTTGTATCATTAGATTCACATTTTTAACCAAATGACTTGATTAGCAAGTCTCGCACTATTCAAACACACAGTGTAACGGTCTTGGTTATCCAGGGCATTACAACATGCATCATTAATAATCGTGAATGTCACATACTGGGTGTAGTTTTCTTACCACAAGTTCAAGCATAAAATAAATAGAGAACAACCCTTGAGAACGATCCTATACTTTTGCCTTTAGCGGTCACCTAATCATAACCAAATATGAAATCCCATCAACAAAATAAGTAATAAAAGGTTCATGAACTAAAACGCAGCTCCCGGGACCTCGAATCCTACTAAAACGGTTAGTAGATTCGATCCCGAGCTTTGAGAATCGAAAACCCACACGCCTACATCTCACTAAAAGCCAACCTGGCACAAGGAAGACAGGCGGGCTGCGACCTGCCCCCAAGGGCCGCAGCGCGCCCCCAAGATAGGAAGCCCTCTTGTCTGGGTGCCAGGGGCGGGTCGCGGGATGCCTGCCAGACAGAGCCCAGGGGAGGCTTTAGGACACATTCAATTCGCGACTTGCATGAACTCGGTCATGACTTGACCCCGCGAGCCCAGCTCCCCTGCATTTCCTTCAATCTAATCCTCAACCAAAACTCAACCAAATAATTCCAAAATCACAACCAAACATCACCACAACATTATCACCATTCAAACAACAAAACCCAAGCCTAGAAACACTTAAAACATCAACAAATATCCACTTCTAAGATCAAAACCTTAAGCTTTCAAATAACCTCAAAACAAAGTAAAAACTCATAAATTTACAGCTGAAAACCTTACCTCAAACTTGAATTGAACCTCTTTTCAGATGCTGATCACTAGCCTAAACCTTCAACCCTTAAATCCTAAAGTTAATCCTTTAGCTTAGTTTCAAAACTCCAAACAGAGAGAGAGAGAGATGATAAAAAGAGAGAGAGAGAAGGAAACTATGTTTTTTCTTGTTCCTTCTACAGCCTACGCTTGGCTAAACATATCCCATGGTCTAAAATGACCAAATTGCACATAGGGCCAATCTAGTTCCTCAAAGCCACCCAATGGCATAATGGTCATTCCCCATCTATCCCGTCAATCATAATTAACGTCCTCCAATTCCTGTTACTCCAATATCCTCACATAATTATTAAATCATATCCCATTACATGCTCATTCCCTGTAATGTACTAAGCATCAAATTACCCCTAGGCTCACCTCAAGCCCAGTAATTATCCCCGTTATGACCAAACCGCTAACTTGCATCCTAGGATCGTCTCATGCCGAATAGTTCAAACATATCCACATAATAATGTGGTCTCACCCATATATCACATACTCGCACATAAATATACAATTATGCCCTTAACGGGCCAAAATTACAAAAATGCCCTTCTAATAAGAAGTGTGCCCACATGCATGCAATTATCATCATATCATAATATAACTAACATAATCATGCATATAATCACATATTAAATCAATTATGGACCTTCTGGCCCCCTAATCCAAGCATTAAGCCACATTAGGGAATTTGGGACATTACAGTAATAGACTCTCTAAAGGAGTCATTTGGCCATAACACATGTAACTAAAAGTGATTAACGACTTAGGCTTAAAATTTTTGGACGAAAGGAATAACCATTTCATTAAACATTAAGTTCGTACATGGGACCCAACATAAACATTTAAAAAGGTTATTTACAACTCAAAAGTTTACAACAAGTCGACCTAAGTGGCAAAATAGGGTTTAACCCTAGTTCCTCTGAGAAACCTCACCTGTGGTGGTCGAGTTGCCACATATGTACACGCCGCCAACGAAACTCTAAAACTCATGGCTAGTTTAGCTTCCCTTTCCCCTTACCTGCACCACATAGCACCCGTGAGCCAAGGCTTAACAAGAAAACTTAAACATGCTCATAAGCAGTTAACAACATATTACATAATCATAATGAGCATGCCTAGCAGTAATAACTCTACTCGTGCATGAATTCTATTCAAATAAGTGACTACAAGGTCACGCCAAAGGCCGTTGCCCTAAATAAATGAACATAGAGTGCCTCTGGGTCCATTGCCCTAGGATAAGTGACTATAGAGTCACCCAGGGGCCCAATGCCCTATCCTCTGTATAACTAGCCTTAGGGCTAGCCAAGTGTACCAAGCACTTTATTTTCTAAGCGACCATAGGGTTGGTCAAGCATATACCATGCTCCTAATTAGGCCCAACCATATCGACCTGCACTCAATCCTTTCGACCAGCGCTCAACGTGCTATTTCCGCCCTTGACTTATAAGTCAAGCCTTTTGACCAGCGTTCAACGCGCTATTCTCATCCTTGACTTATAAGTCGGCCATTTTCAATAAGATAATGTTGACAAGCATACATCAGTTAACAATTATCCAAATACAGAGCATTCAAGCATGCTTAATCAAACATTCACAAGCATAATCATAATCATACTCATTCACAGGGGCGTGGGCCCTAATCATAACCATGTTCAGCAACTAGGCCAAACCTTACTCACATATATCACGTATTGGGTGCAATTTTCACACCTCTGGCTCAAGCACAAGCTAAATAAAAATGAACCTCGAGCACGATCCCCTTTTGAGCCCTAACAGTACTCTAGTCACAACCAAAATAAATGTTATCCATCAATATTGAGTAAATTAAGGCTTCTAGACGGAGTCCTAGCCTCTGGGACCTTGAATTCTACTAAGCCAAGTAGTAGAACCATTCCTAAGCCCTTAGGTTTGAGTCCTCGCACTCAAAACCTAAGCTGGCCACCACCCCAATTTGAGTCGCGGCGTCCCCCACTAAGGGGCGCGCCTGTAGCGTCCCAAATTTGCTAAAAGGGCTTTGTGCCTTGATTAGCGTGCTGGAAGGGCAATAATTGATTTAATTGCATTTTACGTGAATTAATTATGATATATGTGCATCGTTATGTGATTGCTTGAGTTATATTAAAATATGACTAGATATGCATGTTTAGGTGTATTAAATATGCATATGGGCACGTTCTTGTTAAAAAGGGCATATTTATTATTTTGGCCCATTAAGGGCATAAATGTAATTATGTGTGTGTTATGACTGAGACCACATTGTTATGTGGGTGTATTTGCGATATTGGGCTCCAGGCGGTCCTAGGGAGTGGATTAGTGGAATAGTCACAACGGGGCCAAATACCCAGCTCGGGGTGAGCCTAGGGGATTTTGGGAATGTAGTACGTATTCGGTATTACCGAGTAACAGGTAGTTATTTATCGATTGTTTGAGTATGCCAGGATTAATTGGGGACTTATAGCACTACTCAAGGAATTAGCAGAAATGTGGCAAATGACGGATTTTCCATTGGTGGCATTAAAGGGCTAGGAATTGATCTAGGGCCATTTTGGTGCCAAAGGGTAGACTTGGTTAGGCTCTAGACTTCAGCATAACACTTAGAAAAAAAAGACACTCTCAGTTATTCCTCACATTCTCTCTCTCGTGTAACTCACTCCCTCTCTAAGGCTTTGGAAGATTTTGGGATTTTGAGAAAGATGCTCTAAAATTTGGGGCTGGGAATTGAGGAATCAAGCTAGGAGCAAGTTTGGAGTCAGCTGAGGGTCGAAATCGGCATTGATGTAAGGTTTATAACATGTTTTCTCTGTGAATTTTCCTAGTTAGCATAGGTTTTGACTGAATTTTTATTCTAGCCTTGGTTGTTAAGTTGGGATAGGATTCTTGGCTAGTTTTCAGAGGTAATTATGACGCTTATGTTGTGTCGTTGGAAGTTCTAGATTTCATTTTGGGTTCGGTTGTTGTTTAGGTTCAATTTTTGTGAATTTGGCTTGGGAAAATGTTGGAGTTTCTGGGTTCGTGGGGTCGCACCGCGGCCCACACGAACCCAAAAGGGCTAAAGGGCCATGTTGAACCACCTTGGCACTGGCAGGGCGCGCTACGATGCGTGTCCAAGAAAATGCCTAGGTTTCTGTCTAACTTGTAGAGGGCCACAGCGCCTCTGAGGAGGGTCACAACACAAATGGAAAATGTTGGCCAATTGGCGATTTTAAGCCCGGGAACTCAAACTTAGGGGCTCGAGAAAGATCCTACTACCCGGTTTAGTGGAATTCGAATCCCCGGAGGCTAGTATATTATTCTGAAGCATTTAATCTATTTAGATTGTGATGGTTATTCATTATTACATTGTGGCTAGGTTTTACAGCTAAGGCTCGAGATTAGGGATCGTGCTCAGGATCGCCTTGTACTGTTAGCTCGGGACTCAGGTAAGAAAAAATTATGTGCCTGTAGAGCAGGGCATGGCCCGATTGTTTGTCTTTGTTTTTTGCTTAGTGTTATTTGTATATGTCTACAACTATTATGTTATATATATGTTCAGACTGAGCGACAAGGGCCGAAAATGACAATGAGGATGCTGAATGCAGGGTGCCATGGCATGGCCATCTAGGGTGTTGTACTCACCCGCTCAGTTAGGACCGTGAAATTGGTGCCTGGTAACGCACCATGACAGGCTTAGGTCGCTGTTGTGAATTGTGTGTTGTGTTTGTTTAGTTATACGTTTACTGAAATGAATTGTCTCACGGGCGCTTTATGGTGTAGGTAAGAGCAAGGGAAAGGCCAACCAAGCTTGAGTTGGAGGGCATGGAGCAGTGCATACGTGTTTGGCCTACCTGGATGTAACGTCCCAAAATTGCTAATAGGGTTTAGTGCCTTGATTAGCATTCCGGGAGGGTATAATTGGATATATGTGTGATTAATTGATTTAATGTGTGACTATATGGCATGCATGATATATATGTGATATATGAGTATAATTATATTTAGATACATGTTTATGAGTATTAAATATGCATGCGGGCCCATTCTTGATAATTGGGGCATGTTTGTCATATTGGCCCGGTGTGGGCATAAATGTTGTTTATGTGAGCAAATGATTGAGACCACATTATTATGTGGATATATTTGCAGTATACAGTTCGAGGCCATCCTACTGAGCAGTTTAGCGGATAGCGGGGTTTAATACCCAGCTCAGGGTTAGCTGGGAATTTATAGGATTGTTGGAGAATTAGTGGAAAATGGGAAATAAAGACTGTTTTACCCTTGAGGGGACTTTGATGGAAAATTGTTAAGCAGGGGAAAATTGGTCAATTGGCTAGAGGATAGGCTTAGTAACTTAGAAGCTTTTAGAAATTAGAACACTCTGTTTTGGTCACCACTCCTAACTGGCCCTTCCTCCTTCTCTCTCAACTTTGTGGAACCTTGAAGAAGCTTAAGGGAATTGATGGCTGAAAGTTTTGGGAAGTGAAGATTTGAGGCTTAGAAGTTGGTTAGTTGCAGCTAGGGGGTGTAGTTCACAGCCAAGGTGAGTTTTGATTGTTGTTTCAATGGTGTTTTGTTTTGGTTTTGTAACTATTTTTAGTTACAAAGTTTAAGATTGTGAATTTAAATTGGGTGGAAGTTTGAGGGTGTCAAACTGGAGTTTTGTTGCTAGAATCACATTGGTGTTATGCTGGGAAATGAATTATAGTTTTAGGAGTTATTTTGGAAGTTTTGGTGGACTTTAGGCTGAGGATAATGCTAGAAAACCCATTGGTTTCTAGGTTCACGGGGGCGCGCCACGACCCAGTTCATGGGTGTTGTGGCCCGCCTACCCCAGAAGGCCCTGGGAGGATTATTGTCATGAGGGCATCCCGCGACCCTTATTGGCAAGTCGCAGTGCAGCTCGCCTTCCTCTACATGTAGAGGTTGCGCCTTTGACTTGAGGCGCATCATGTCATGGGCCGGCTATTTGGGTACTCCAAGTAGACGGAACGTGCGGCACTTGCACACTCTTCAAGCTAGCAAGTCAGCCTACAAGACACACCTGCAGGCAAACAAACTCAGTGGTTAGCCACATACACATCTTGGACATGCAACGGGCAATAAAAAAGTATGAGCAAGCACAAAGCAAGTCATTCCTAGGAACGTCCACACAACACAAAGCACACAACAAGGCAAGTGGCATGCAATGGCCCAACGAAGATAACAAACAAGTAACACATAGGCCACACGGAAGCACACAGGGGCAAGTATGGATATATATCATTTTATTAATATATAGCCTTGATAGGGCAAGGGAGTACACAGCTTTGGCCCCTATCTGCTGATGGCCATGGTGCTTCCCTAAGTCACTAGGTCACCTCCCCCTAAGGAGCCTTCTAGGGAAATAAGGTCTTCCCAGGAACATATATGATTTTTGTCTGGGAGACATATGCATAATTACAAAACTGCCACTACCCTATCCCATGAGGTTGCTTGGTGCAAGACTTGACTAATGATCAAGCACCAAGGCATGCTCACTTACAAAATGGCCCCATGTGGGTGTGCCAAAGGGGCAGCACGCGACACTCTCCCCCACTCAATTCTTCGGCATCCTCGATGAAGTAGCTTGTAGATCTTCAGTCTTCTGCGTGAGCTTCTTCAAGTCTTCCGCCCTCTCCCAACTGATCTCGTCATCTGCGAGCCCCTTCCATTTTACCAGATACTCTTTATGCTTTTTACGGTCAATGGTGACCATCCTTTCCGCCATGATTTCTTCAGGTTGACGCTTGCTCCTTCACTGAATGATGACTCCTCCTCTGGTTGACTGGTTGCGCTCTAGATTTGCTAGATCTTCATGATACAGATTCAAGTTGCTGACGTGAAGGACCGGGTGTATGTTCATCCATGGTGGTAGGTCGACTTTGTAGGAAGTTAGGCCAAATTTTGAGATGATTGAGACAGGACCCTGGTACTTGCGAACGAGTCTGATGTCTTTGTCCCCTCGGAATCTCAATTGTTCAGGCCTCAGCTTGATTAACACTAAGTCACCTGCTTTGAACTCCAGTGGTCTGCACTTCTGATCGGCCCACTTCTTCATTCTTCTTGATGCTTTTTCTAAATAAGCTCAGGCAATCTCTGTCGTTTTCTTCCAGTCTTTTGTGAAGTGAAAGGCTCGCGGGTTCCAACCGTGATATTCGTCCACTATGTGGGGCAACAGTGGCTACTGTCGATTAACAACTTCAAAAGGGCTATTATTCGATGAAGAACTCTTTTGAGAGTAGAAGCAAAATTCAGCTACATCGAGTAGTTGCGGCCAATTCTTCTGATTGACATTGACAAAGTGGCACAAGTACTCCTCCAACATCCCGTTGAATCTTTCTATCTGCCCATCTGTCTGTGGATGGTAGCTCGAGGATATGTTCAGTTGTGACCCCAAGAGACTGAATAGTTCAGACCAAAAGGTCCCAGTGAATCTTCCAACTCGGTCACTAACAATGTTCTGGGGCACTCCCCAATATTTGACAATATGCTTGAAAAATTGTCGGGCTGTCTCTTCTGCCGAACAGTACTTCGACACTGGGATGAATGTTGCGTACTTCGAGAATTTATCCACGACCACCAAGGTCGCACTTAAATCCCATGTCTTCGGTAGACTGGTGATAAAGTCAAGCGACACACTCTCTCATGGTTGGCTTGAGACTCGCAAGGGTTCCAACAACCCAGGTGTCTTGTTCCTATCGACATTGTCTTGCTGGAAGACGAGATAGGTCTTGGTGTACTCCACTACATCATCTCGCATTTGTGGCAGTAGTATCCCTGCTTCAAGAGGGCATGGGTTCTCTGCCACCTTAGACGACCTACCCACAAGGTGTCATGACACTTGCTTAGTAATGTCCACCGCAAATCTCCAACTTCCGGAACATACAAGCGACCCCCTTTAGCCCACAGAAGATCATCCTCCACCCAGAAATGGTGAGTCTTGCCTTCTTTTACGAGCTTCAGGATGGTCCTGACAACCGGGTCTTTCTCTAGGTTTTCTTTAATGCGCTCCTTGAGTGGAGTGTTGACCATGCTAGCCGACAAACTAGCCAAGATCTTTAGAGTCTCCAATTCTGCTTTGCGACTCAAGGCGTCAGCTGCCTGGTTCAAGCATCCTGCCCTGTGCTCAAAATGGAGGTCAAATTCTGCCACGAACTCCTGCCATCGAGCCTGCTTAGGGGTCAGTTTCGGCTGAGTATGGAAATGACTAACAACTGCATTATCCGTCTTCACCATGAACTTTTACCCCAGCAAGTAATGCCTCCACACTCGCAAGCAATGGATAACTACGAGGAGTTCCTTCTCCTGGGTAGTATACCGCCTATCAGCTTCAGACAGCTTGCGGCTCTCATATGCGACCGGGTGGTCTTCTTGTACTACTACCCCTCCTAGAGCATAATCTGAGGCATCTGTCTGTACTTCGAAGGGCTTGCTAACATTTGGCAAGGAAAGAATAGGATCCTTAATCATGGCTTCCTTCAAACTCTTGAATGCTTCAGCACACTAGTCAGTCCACGCCCAGGTCACACCCTTTTTCAGAAGCTCGGTCAAGGGTGTCTCCCTTCTTGAGTAGCCATCCACAAATCGTCTATAGTAGCTGGCTAGGCCCAAGAAGGAGCGGAGTTCTTTCATGTTTGTGGGGGCTTTACATTCTTGGATTTCTCTCACCTTCTCCAGATCCATACGAATTCGGCCACGTTCCACAACGCGGCCTAAGAACTTGATGCTCTCCTGTGCAAACGAGCATTTCTAACGCTTCACATATTGCTGGTTCTCTCTCAACTTCTAAAACACTTGAGCCAGGTGTTCTTGATGCTCTTCAATGGTGGCGCTATAAACCACGATATCATCCAAGTACACCACCACGAACTTATCTAGATACTCGTGGAATACTTGGTTCATCAGTGTGTAGAATGTAGCAGGCGCATTTGTCAACCCAAACGACATTACTCAAAACTCAAATGCTCTGTATCGAGTAACGAACGTTGTCTTTGGTTCATCCCCATCTGCAATCCTCACTTGATAGTAGCCCGATCTCAAGTCCAACTTTGTGAAGTATTTGTCTCCACTTAGCTGGTCAAACAAATCAGTGATTAGAGGGATGGGGTAGGTGTTGCGAACTGTCACCTTGTTGATAGCCCTATAATCTATGCACAGTCTCAAGCTCCCATCGTGCTTCTTCTGAAATAGCACCGGTGCACCAAATGGCGCCTTCGACGGTCTGATGAAGTCTGCCTCCAATAACTCTTTTAGTTGTCTCCTCAACTCAGGGGGTGCCATTCTGTAAGGCAATTTTGTTGGAAGTTTTGCTCCCGGCACCAGCTCTATCTGGTATTGAATCCCCCTCTTTGGTGGCAAGGCTTTGGGGAGTTTATCTGGCATCACATCCCTATATATCTTTAAGACCCTCGTAATTTCTAGTGGAACAATCTCTTCCACTGCTTCTTCGAACACGGTGGGTACCGCTACATAAGTGGGCTCTAGCTTCTTCACACCCTTCTTGAACTGTAAAGCTGATAAAAGCTTCATACGAGGGGGTGGTTTCACCTTTGCAGGCACCATTACAGGAGTCTCTCCCATTATGAGCAAGCTCCCAATGGCAGGGATTGGAATGGCACATTTCTCAATTAGAAAGTCCATTCCCAAGACTACATCGAAGTCGTCCATATGGACCACCACTAAGTCAGTCTACCCCTCCCACATGTCGATTCTAACTTTTACCCCTTTAGCCACGCCAGTTGTGGCCAAGGCCTTGGAGTTGACCGCTTTCATGCGCCCGACATCTTTCTCCAGATTTAGTCCCAGTCGCTTTGCTTCGAGTTCAGAGATAAAGTTGTGGGTGGCGCCCGTATCAATCATCATGCTTTGGGCGGGCTTGCCATTGATGGTGGCATCCAGGAACATTAGCCCCTTTCCCAGGGTCTTTTTCCGTTTTTTTTCCGTGTTTCTTAAGAGCATTCAACAGGCGGACAGTGCCAATGTGCGCGTACTCTTCGTTTTCCTCTTCTCCTTCGCCCTGTTGTTCTTGGCCAATGAGGGCATTCAACTTGCCCCGGTAAGGGCAAAACTGCCGACTTATGTGGGACTTTGCAAAGCCAACAAGCTAGCGACTTCCTCTCTGCAGCAACATCTGTACTGCTGGAAGAATTGGACTAAGCTGTCCCCTTCTCTCCCCCACTCTTGCCCTGCCATGATTTCCCAGACTTCTTACTCCCAGCGCTACTTGAGTTGGTTGAAGGGGTAGCCCTTTTCGGCAAGCTGCTCTCGAGAGTGTAGTCTGTTAAGCGTTTAGCTGCTGCTTGAGCGGTGGGTAGGTCAGACACACGCTGTCTTTGAAGTTCTTGCTTAGCCCACGGTTTCAATCCCTCCAGGAAGCAGAAGAGCCTGTCTACTTTGGACATGTCCTTTAAGTCGAGCATTAGTCCCGAAAACTTCTTCACATATTCTCGGACTATCCCAACTTGTTTAAGCTCTCTCAACTGGCGTCGAGCCATGTAAGCGACATTTTCTGGCAGAAATTGCGTCTTTAATTCTCTCTTCGGGTCTGCCCAAGATGTGATGGTGCACCTACCATTCTCTATGTCATCATACTTGGTCCTCCACCACACTTTGGCATCCCCAGACAAATACATGGTAGCCATGGAAACCTTTACTTCTTCCGAATCGGCCCGCACGGCACTAAAATAGTGTTCCATGTCGAAGAAGAAATTCTCCAAGTCCTTTGCGTCTCTGGCCCCGTTATAGGGCCTCAGCTCAGGTACTTTAACTCGACCATATTCCATACCTATCGGCCCTATTGCAGGGGCATTCCCAACCGCTCGCATGGTTAGGTTTACCTTGGCAGTTAGCTCAACCATTTCTTCTCTGAGCACGCCAACTGCCTCCCTGCAGTCTTCCATAGTGTCATTTATGGAAACTTCTTATTCCTTCAGCATGTGCTCCACTGCCGCGATGCGCTCTTCCCACTGAGGGGAAACAAAACTACTTGTTAGAGTGTTTCTTTTCTCCAACGCGATTATTCTGGATAGGAGAACATCATTTTCCTTTTCTAGAGCAGCTATGCGATTGTTTGCATCAGGCGATCTAGAGTTATGACTTCCAGAGGAAAGATCCCTGACCCTTTCGTCCAGGCCATCTAATTCCACCACACGCTTCTCAAGTTGCTCACCATTAGTGTGTTTTGCCAAGCTCTTTCTAACTTGGCTATGATACCAACTGTCACGGGCTAGCTATTTGGGTACTCCAAGTAGACGAATGTGCGGCACTTGCAGACTCTTCAAGCTAGCAAGTCAGCCTACAACACACACCTGCAAGCAAACAAACTCAGTGGTTAGCCACATACACATCTCAGACATGCAATGGGCAATAACGAAGTATGAGCAAGCACAAAGCAAGTCATTCCTAGGAACGTCCACACAACACAAAGCACACAACAAGTCAAGTGGCACACAATGGCCCAACGAAGATAACAAACAAGTAACACATAGGCCACAAGGAAGCACACAGGGGCAAGTATGGATAAATATCATTTTATTAATATGTAGCCTTGATAAGGCAAGGGAGTACACAGCTTTGGCCCGTATCTGCTAATGGCCATGGTGCTTCCCTAAGTCACCAGGTCACCTCCCCCTAAGGAGCCTTCTAGGGAAATAAGGTCTTCCTAGGAACATATATGATTTTTGTCTGGGAGACATATGCATAATAACAAAACTGCCACTACCCTATCCCATGAGGTTGCTTGGTGCAAGACTTGACTAATGATCAAGCACCAAGGCATGCTCACTTACAAAATGGCCCCATGTGGGTGTGCCAAAGGGGCAGCACGCCACACGTCGTAACCCCCAGGGCCAGGTCGCGGCTTGTCTAGGCAGTTTTGATCTAGGGATATCTTGAGGCATAGTGAGGCTCGGGCATCTAAACTTAAGCACTCAAGATGATTTCTACTACCCGGTTTAGTAGAAATCAAGGTTGCGGAGGCTAGTTATTTAGTCCAAAGTTTTTAAATGGTTTAGAATCTCATGGTTATGCATTGTCTCCCAGTGACAAGGATTTTACCACAAGGGCTCAGAAATTAGGGATCATGCTCAGGGCCGCTATACGCTTACTGCTCATGATCCGAGGTAAGAAAACTGCACCCTTTTGTGGTTGTGTTGAGATTGAGATTCCCTGTGTCTGGATATATGTGTTGTATAATTATGATATTGTTATGCGAAATATGAAATGAGTGGCATAAGAGAGCCGGGGTTTATGACTTGCGCACAATACGTGGGTCAACCACTATAAGTCAGGGTCAGCTAAATAAACAATGGACTCGGCCTAAGCGAGCCGGAGTCAGCTGAGTAAATAGAGGGCTCCTCCTAAGAGCGCTGACCCTGAGCACTTGTGTTACTTGTTTTGATATGTTCTTGAAAGTACATGTTAATTGTTGTCAGCTTGATGCTTGTAATTCGATGGATTTTTGTTTCACTGTCTTATGATTGATTGGATGCTACTGTTGCACTTTAATTGGGATTGTTGCCTATAATCTATTATCGGTTGAATTTGGTGAATTATATCTATTGTCTTTATATTGTTGCATAGTTGTGCATGTTGTTTTACTTTTCTTGTTGGGCTTTGGCTCACGGGTGCAACGTGGTGCAGGTAAGGGAGTTGATTGCTGGACCAGCCATGAGTTGGAGAGTGTTGACGCCGTTTTTTGTCAACTTAGAAATGAAGAGCACTAACACAAAATCAGAAAAATAAAGAGGAAACACAATTTTTTACGTTGTTCAGTAGTTAAAATTGTCCTAGTCCACGAGTCGATGTTATTCAACTATGGAATTCTCTCAATGCTTTTTAGAAAGCAATTCGACAGAGTATTCCCAGCACCAATTTCAATGTGTCAACAAAAAAAAATTTCTCCAATCTATTTATAGACTGGTTTACAGAATATCTCCCTCACACATTTTGGGGAGTTATGATTCAAATTTTAAAATAAATACAATTAAATGCGTATAAATATACAATACGCATATGAATCCCCTGATATTTAGGATTTATTAACAGATTACAAAAAATCCCCTAGATATAGGGATTGCCAACAGTAACCGTATTCACACTAAGCTATCGATCTCGAACGTTTGACTTATATTTATTCGAGATCAGAAAATCATCACGAACTCGCTACCTTGGCTTCCCCCGGTCTTAAAAAATAACTTTATTGAGATCATCCTTTCTGAGCTCACAATGCCTAAGCTCGAACCTCCATGTCTAATGCCAAAAAATAAACTAGGAAATTTATACAAGTGTTGAAACCTTGTCATTGTAACTTTGAGCTTTGCTCGAAACTTCGAGATCATGTGGTTCTGAGCTTACCACCTATGATGTCGTCGTTTTAATATTGAACGAGTCTGTCAAACTCGATTCTTATTAATGTTGATCTCATGGCCAGTTTGCATATTTCGAGCTTACACTTTATGAGCTTGAATTTCGAGATGAAAATTTTATATTCTCGAAATTTTGGTGTAACATTTTGCCCCCTCAAAAGTATTATTTCGAATCCTATGAGAAGGAAACTTTTGAACTGCTACTTTAAAAAATCGGGCCACCTACCACACTCGAATGTGGACATGCGTCAGCCAAGGATTGCGCAGTCAGAGTACTTGAGCACCTTTTACATTTGCCCACGTCTTTTCGTATCTTCTTTTTGCCGCCATTACCATATTTATGCCCCAACCATTGTATTAGACTCTAAATCAAACCAACGACCCAGATTAGTCCGACCCTTGACATCCCCTGGGGTCTATAAATATGCCCACTTCGTCTTCCTCATTTTACTTTTAGTCTCTTTACAGAAAAAACTCGCACATGAGAAAGAAAAAAGAAAAACCAAAGATTTATTTGTATGTTTTCCAAACCACGGAAACAATATACCTCCAACACACTCGATTCTGTGAAGTCCTTCCTTCTACCAACATTCTAGTCGACAATGTCATCATTCCCACGAACAACTTTGTGTAAGTTCACATTCTTAATCCTTTCCTATGGTATGTGTATTTTTTCTTCTTCTTTTTATCTGAGAAAAAAATTACTTGTTTTTACCAGTTTTACATAGGCTTTTATGTCGATGCTTAGGCAAACTTTTGATCCGAATAATGTTGTTGTAGTTATAGTCACTGTTTTAGACCCCAAAATTTCTAGTGTAAATATGTAAAAATGGGGATATTTTGATTAGGAATAGTGTTTCATGTAAGCTGAGAAATAGGGGTTTTGATTTAGGGTTTTAACTGCACAAATCCCAAAAATATCACATTTTTAGGAAACTCTCAGCTTTATCCCTTAAAATATGGGATCCTTAAAACTGATATCCACTTCCCCACCCTCTTGTGTGGGTACACTCTTGAAGACCAAATTTTACAATATTTCGGGGCTCACTTTCAAATTCATCTTACCCTTTCGAGAGTTTAGTCTCGATTGAGGTAAATTCGTGATCTCGAACTTTCGAGCTCGGATCACCAAAATTACGCTTTCTTTGTGATTTCCCATTTACTGGGCCCTCACCCTTCTATTTCCTGTTAGATGTCACAGTACTCTGAGACTCGATGGGGGCCCAAGCTCACTATTCCATACTCCCCGTCAACTCCCACTCCTAAATCACCTTTCACATGGAACCAGCGCCTGATACGCGAGCATAGAGAAAAGTGTGAACAAGAAGACATCTGAGATTGGTTTTGACGTCAAATTGACGGGGTCATGGAAAGAAAGAGAAGAATACTCCAGGTTGCGGTATATCCGGATCCGGACCCCGAAATCAGACGAATCCCACTAGACCCCAAGTTCAGAGTCACCATCGCCTTCGAGCCTTGTGCACTTTCTTTCTCACTGATGGAAGACCTTTCACATCGTTCTTCCACCTTGCAAGACGTTTCCATTTCTACCTCAAGAGATGAATTCTTCAAGGCTGAGCACTATTGGAGCTTAGTCACTTCCACTAGCCAAATATCAGAGTTGCTAGCTTACCACAGACTTATGCTTTCTGGCACCCTAATGTGTCGACCTGCGACTTCAAACGAACGAAGCTGCTTCACCCCGGGAGATTGAAATCCCAATGGCAAAATCAAGCTTGCCGCGTGGAGGCACGAGTATATGATGGAAGGGCCTTTGCTACCCCTGAAATCATACTTCAAAGATTTTCTGGACTTTGTTGGGCACACCCCATTCCAGCTCTAGACTAATTCCTTCAGGGTGTTATCAGCCTTCAAGTCGCTATACCATGAGCTGAAGTGGGAAGGGCCTTTGCCCCAAGAGATATTATATCTCTTTTGTCTCAAAAGCAACCCATCATAAGCTCGTGGAGGGGATGGCTTTTATTATCTATCAAGCTACCTAAAGGAGAGAAAGCTCTTCGAAGATATGTCATATCATCTCCCGAATTTTAAGCTCGCCTTCTTCTGGACGAATGGTCTCGCCCCTTCCAAATTTTACTATTTTCAACATATCCGTAAGTACCTTATCACTTTTTTCTTTTTCATTAAATAATTAGGCTCAGAATATTGATACCTAGTTGTTCCCGCAGCCAACTATCATTGCCTCACCCCATCAAAAACGATGGTGAAGCATAGGGCAGTCTTGCTCCAACTGCCCTATGGTTGAAGATCCATGTCCTTCCTTTTCATGAAGACCGGCTCCAAGCCTGCGGCCTCTTAGAGGAAGGCCAATCTACAGATGACTCGGCTTACCGCAAGTACCTGGGACCACATGCCGCTTCCTAGGGACAAACTTCCCCCCAGGCAGAGGTCTTCGAGCTCATGGGCTCGGACCCTTGTGGTCTACCATCACGATCGTCCTGCCTCGGGCAACGAAGCCCAAAATGAGGCCACACCAAGCTTGGGTGATGGAGGTAAAGTAGTGCTCATCTCCTCCATGTAGTCTCCCTCTTTGCTTAAGCACAAACCTGATGTACTGATCCTCTTTCTGGATCCTAGTGATAATTTTTATGTGTAGTCTTGGGTAGATTATAGAGTGCGTAGTTTTGATAGCTGGTTGGGTCAGTATCAAACTATCTATAGTCTAAATGAGGTCTAGGATGGGGTTGTCGTTCAATACAGAACCAACATTTATAGAGACCTCTCGAGCCTATCTTCTACATATTGAGATGGGACTCCTCCAACGTCCTTAGAAGATAAGGGGGTCTCTTGGTCGCTGAGCTGAAGCTCGGCTGAGAGTACTAGTTAGGTTTCTTTTAACCTTAGTCTTGCTTCTTTTAGTAACTTTAGCTCGATCACTAAAGGGACTTGTGTATTTTGCAGTAGATAAGGACTCTGATCTCGACAATGTGCTCAACTGCCCCTCGGTGTCCAAGGGAAGAAAATGCCCAAGGGAATCTCAGAGAGGAGGGCGTTCCTCCAAAGTACCCAAGAGATCCCAGGAAATCCCTCCAGTTTTAGCTATTCAGAGCTCAAGCCAGGCTGCTGACCCTAATCCTGAGATCAGGATGATTGCTGAAATTGAGCCGGTGGCGTCTTTAAACCCCCTGCCTCCTCCTGCGGTCCGAGTCACCCACTAAACTCCTCCTACCTAAAAGAGACAAGCCCCTACATAGGAATGACTTTGGTTGATCTCAACTCACGTCCCAGAGAACGTGCTTGACAATGCAGCAAGGTCACATGGAGTCAATCTAGGCTCGGATGTTTTGTCCCGCTTTGGCCAATGTCTCGATAACCTTGGCGCCCCTCAATGGGAGTTCCTCACCTCCTGACAGGATTCCAATACCAACTTTGATAAGGGTGGCAAGCTTCTAACCTTGGTAAGTCATTTGTACTATAACTTTGTTATACTGACTTACATCGCATGTTTAATAACTCGTATTCATTTTTGTGTACAGGCATTCGCTGCATTTGTTCAACACAACTTTAAGTTTTACAACGAGGTGGCTACGAGCAAGGCACATGCTCAAGAAGCTAAGGACCTCCAGCTGAAGCTCATGGACGAGATCAACGCATCAAATATGAAAGTGTCTAAACTGGTGCTAAAGCTGGAGGTCTCCCTAGAGACTGACCAGAAGGTATTCGACCTCGAATCAACAATGGCAATGACCTTGAAAGAGGTCGAGGCCAAGAATTCTGAAATCAAGGAGAAAGTCTCCAAGGTTAAGGAACTTGAAGAGTTAAATGCCAAGTTGGAGGAGGAAAAGAAGGCAACCTTCGAGATAATCGAAGGTGAGAAGGCCCGCCTTCTTGAGGAGTTCAAGACCAAGAACCCCGACCTTGATACCAGCCATGGCGATGTATCGAATATGGGTCAACAACCCCAACCTTGATACCATCTTCTTGGACAAATTAGAGGCCAAGTTTGTTGAAAAATGGCAAGCTTGGCTGGAGAAAGAGGAGGACAATCTCGAGGCTGAGAAGATGGTGGAGGCAGCCAGTGCTGCTGGTGGGGAGGTGTCTACCTCGTGAGGGTGAGATCATGGGCTGTGTCCCATTAAATTTTTGTAACATATATTATAAATTTTTTATGTGCCCTTAGGGAGAAGACAATATATGGCTCGATTTAGAGCTATTTAATCTTTATGCATACAATTTTTTGCCTTAATATATGCTTTACATTTCAGGGTCGAAATATTTCAAGCATGCTATATTAAAGACTTGCTTTTATAATTCTTTATTTGTACAAATACATCTATTGGATTTAAGCTTGAATTTCAATGCATTCCTGCACAATTTATTCAAAATATCCATGTTGGACTTCGTTAATGTCAAGGTCGAACCTTACTTTTACCAGGCACTCGAAAGTACTTAATTGGAATGTAATTTTGGTAGTTTAGTTATATCTTGCTTTCTTAGTCCCTTTTTTCTCATCCTCGAGGTTACGTGGTTGAGATTTATTTTGCAAAACTTTCCAACCTTGAGATCAACTTTTGTTCATAGTTGGTTTTAAATTCCGACTTCTTTTATTTGTCACATAGGTTGGGTTGTTCCAAACTAATTTAGCTCGTGTTTGGTTAGTGATCCATACACTTAAAATTTTTATTGTCAGGTTAAGTCCAGACAGTTTATGCTCGTGTGTGTACTTATAAACATTCATGTCGGGTTAAAGGTCTAGAAATTTAGCTCATGTATAAACTTATAAACTTTCATGTCGAGTTAATGATCCAGACATTTTATTTTATGTTATTTATTTTTTCAAACCTATGGTATGATCATGTACCACTTATGCCCCCCTTAATATCTTGTGAGTGTAATCATAGGTTATTAAATTAAGAGGGTTTGCAAAAATAAAATAAAATAAAACAGAATACAAATTTTTTTGAACAAAACTTAGAATTGTTGGTGAAAAGCAGAAAAATAAACTTGCTTGGTTGCAATGGAAACATCATTCCTATATTACTGATAATAAGGTTCCAAATGTTCGCCATTCCAAGCTCGCAGCACCAACTCTCTGTTTAGCCTTGCCAGTTTGTACACCCCGGGTTGAATGGTGGACTCGATCTGGTAAGGTCCTTCCAAGTTAGGTCCAAGTACCCCGGAAGACGGGTCTCGTGTAGCTAAAAATACACGCCTCAGTATCAGGTCTCCCAATCCAAATTTCCTATCTCGAACCCTCTTGTTGATGTACCTAGTATCTCGTTGTTGGTATGCAACATTTTTCAATTACGCTTCATCTCGTTTTTTTTCAATAAGGTCTAGACTTTCTTCGAACTGGGATTTGTTCGAGGCCTTATTGTATGCATGGCTCTGTATTGTAGGGATTTTGACCTCAATAGGCAACATGGCCTCGCATCCAAAAGCTAGGGAGAAGGGAGTATGCCCTGCTAAAGTTCGTGCTGTGGTTCTATAAGACCACAAGACATGAGGCAATTCTTCCTGACACCTCCCTTTTGCCTCCTCCAACCTTTTCTTTATGGAGTTCTTTAAGGTTTTATTTATCGCTTCAACGTGTCCATTTGACTGGGGATGGACCACGGAGGAGAAGCTTTTTATTGTCCCATATTTCTCAAAGAAATTGGTAAAAAGATCACTGTCAAACTGGGTTCCATTATCTGATACTATTTTTCTGGGCATCCCATATCGACAGACGATGTTTTTTATGACGAAGTCTAAGAATTTTTTCGAGGTAATAGTGGCCAATGGTTTCACTTCGGTCCATTTTGTGAAATATTTGAACGCGACCACAGCGTATCGTACTCTGCCCTTTCTAGTTGGCAATGATCCTATGAGGTCACTTCCCCATACTGCGAATGGCCATGGGGAGGTCATCATGGAGAGTTCGGTAGGTGGAGCTCGTGGAACTAAGGCAAATCGTTGACATTTATCACATCGTTTGACATACTCGAACGAGTCTGCCTTGACTATGGGCCAGAAATACCCATGTCTTATGATCTTTTTGGATAGACTATGCCCCCCAGTGTGGTCTCCACAAAATCCTTCATGGATTTCTTCCAAAATTTTCTTTGCCTCGGGTGGAGTGACACATCGGAGTAATGTCATAGAGTATCCTCTTCTATACAACCTTCTTTCCACAATAGTGTATCTTGGGATCTGATACATCAGCTTTCTAGCCTCGTTCTGGTCTTCTGGGAGACATCCGGTTTCGAGGTAGTCAACTATTGGGGTAATCCAGGTTGGTTGCGCGTCAATCATGCATACGTCTTCTTCGTTAGGCTCGTTAATACTTGGCATCGAAAGAAACTCCACTGGGACCACATTCAGTTTATCAACCTTGTTAGTTGTAGAGAGCCTGGCCAATGCATCTACATTTGAATTTTGTTCTCGGGGGACCTGCTCTACAGAGTAGAATTCAAACTGTCTGAGTGAAGCTTTCGCTATCTCTAGGTACGCGGCCATTTTGATGCCACGAGCCTGATATTAACCCAAGACTTTGATTTGAGCTCTCTAGCAACTAGTTGTGAGTCACTATAGCAATGTATAGCCTTTGCTTTGAGCTCTCTGGCTACTCGAAGTCCTGCTAGTAAAGCCCCGTATTCAGCCTTGTTGTTTGATGCTTCGAAGCCGAACCTTAAAGCTGAGTGGAATCGATTTCCTGTTGGGGTAATTAATATGATACCTACCCCGAATCTATTTTCGTTAGAAGATCCATCAACGTAAAGTTTCCACAACTCTCGGGCTGGGGTTACAACTTCATTGTTTGAGATCCCGATAAACTAGACAATGAAATCTCCCAGGGCCTGTCCTTTGATAGTTGCTCTTGGGTGGTATGTGATCTCGAATTGCCCGACCTCAACAACCCACTTTAACAATCTTCCGGACGCTTTTGGCTTGCACAAAACTTGTCGCAATGGCTGGTCAGTCAACACATGAATAGGGTGTGCCTAGAAATAAGGTCAGAGCTTTTGAGATGCATGTATCAGGCTCAGAGTTTTTCCATTAATGGATATCTCGCTTCTGCCCCCAATAATATTTTGCTAACGTAGTACACAGGTTTTTGTATTTGTTTCTCTTCTTGAACTAGTACCGCACTAATGGCGTGCTTGGTTGTAGCAAGGTATATATACAAAACTCTCCTATGCTCAGTTTGGACAAGATTGGTGGTTTGGTAAGGTGTTTCTTGAGATTTTGAAATGCGAGCTCGCACTCCTCTGCCCACTCTAATTTTTTTCCCCCTCTCAAAAGACTAAAGTATGGAAGGCACCGATCCGTAGATTTCAAGATAATCCTACTTAAAGCCACTATTCATCCAGTTAGGCTCTGGACATTCTTATGTTTTCGAGAAGACGGCATATCAATTAATGCCTTAATTTGGTATGGATTAACCTCTATTCCCTGTGCATTTACTATAAATCCAAGAAGCTTTCCCGAAGACACTCCAAATGAGCACTTTTGTGGGTTAAGATTCATGTTGTATTTCTGAAGTACAGTAAAAAATTCTCCAAGATTATCCACACGGTTATCGTTATGTTTAGATTTGAATAACATATCATCCACATAAACATCCATTTTATTTCCTATCTACTCGGCAAACATCCTATTCACCAGCCTTTGGTATGTGGCTCCAGCATTTCTGAGCCCAAAAGGCATGACGTTGTAGCAGTACAACCCTTTATCGGTTACGAATCTCATTTGTTCTTGGTCCGACGCATGCATGGAAATCTGGTTATAACTGTATACGCGTCCATGAATAACATAATGTCGTGACCTACAGTGGCGTCTACTATTTGATCTATCCGAGGTAAGGGAAACAATCTTTAGGGCACACCTTGTTAAGATCTGAGTAGTCGATACAGGTTCGCCATTTTCCGTTGGGTTTTGGGACAAACACTGGATTGACGATCCATTTGGATAAAAGGCATCTTGTATGAATCAATTTGCTTTCAACCTATCAACTTCTTCATTGAGGGCCTTCTTTCTGTCATCATCCAGGAGCCATTGTTTTTCAGCTTTAGGGGGAAGCTCTTGTCAATGTTTAGTGCATGGCTTATGACATTTGGACTAATTTCTACCATGTCTGAGTGTGACCATGAGAACACGTCCTGGATTTCTTTCAAGAAGCAAATTAATTGCTATTTTTCCTTTCTGGAAAGATTCTTACCTACTTTTACCACCTTCATTGCATCCATTTCCTCGAGTGTCATTTCCTTGAGCTCTTCCAGAGGCTCGAGATCAACCCTTTCTTCTACTCTGGGGTCGATCTCCTCATCTATCTCGAAGGCGGGCCCATCTGTCTCCTAAACAACTACCAGTATCTGCGCACTCGTTTGATTTTTTCCTCTTATGGAAATGTTGTAGCATTCCCATCCTGCGAGCTGGTCTCCCTTCAACGTCTCAATGCCACTAGAATTCGGGAACTTGATGGGCAAGTGCCTGACAGACGACACTGCCCCCAGTCCAATCAGGGCGGGTTTCTCGAACAGTACGTTTTAGGCCGACGGGAGGTCCACCACTACAAACTCAATCATCTTGGTTACTAAGACTGGATATTCTCCCAAGGTTACAGGGAGTTCAATGGATCCCATACAGGCAATCCCTTCACTTGAAAAGTCGTACAATGTTGTTGCACATGCTTTGAAACCGCAAGCGCGAGTTCCATCTTTTCTATAGTGGCTTTGTAAAGGATATTCACCGAGCTCCCATTAAAAATCAGGATTCAGCGTACCCTCTTGTTCGCGAGCTGGAGAGTAATGACCAGGGGGTCACTATGAGGAAATTTGACGTGTGATACGTCCTCTTCAGTAAATGTAATGGGCTGAGTCTCAATCCTTTGCTGTTTTGGAGCTCGTGGTTCGGGTTCGTAGGGAGAGCCGTCTCTGATCTTGAGCTCATTTAGATATCTCTTTTGGTCATTCCTGACCAGACCTGCAATATGAGGTCCCCCCGTGATTGTTACTACATTCTCTCCATCAATCGGAGGGGGTCGCTCATCCTCCCAAACTCAGGAGTTATGATTTTGGGCAGTTGAGGCTTGATTGGAATTTCGGTTTCTAACATACTACCCAAGATATCCTCTTGAAATCAAGCCCTCGATCTCGTCCTTCTATTGTCGACACTCATCGGTTGTATGTACGATGTCTTTGTGGAACCTACAGTATTTGTTTGAGTCCCTTTCTGCCTTTTGATTTTGCATGGGGTCAGGTCATTTGAATGGGATCTGATTTTCATTGGTCAAAAATATTTTTTCCCGAGCCTCGTTGAGCTCGGTATATACTGTGTAAACGGAGAAATATTTATCTCCTTTTTTATTTTTCCCTCCATCAGCCTCAGGGTTATTCCCTTCATTCTTCTTCCTTTTAGAAGGGTTATCCCCAGAGGGTTTTGAAGTTGATGGGGCCGCCGAGGTCGAGGCAGAGTTAACATTTGTCATTGTAGTTATGGGTTGAGAGGTCAGGTTCAGTGCTAACTTCGCCTCTTCTACATTGACAAACCTATAGGCCCTCCGATTGAACTTGGTTAGTGACCTAATGGGCTTTCTTTGTAAATCTTCCCAAAGGGGACTCCCTGGTGAAATACCAGCTCTAACGCACATCAGGTGGCCACTACCATCGACATTTCGAGCTCGGGCCACTTCTAGGTTAAACCTCGTAAGGTAACTCTTTAGTGACTCGTCTTTGTGGAGTCAGACATTGGTTAAGGCTGAAAATTCAGGCCTGATGCCAACCATAGCCTTGAATTGTTTTTTAAATTCTCTTGCTAATTGATCACAGGAAGAGATCGAGTGTCTTCGAAACTTTTCAAACCAGTTTTTTGTTGGTCCCATAAGAGTTGCTGGAAACAACATACACCTAAGCACGTAGCCAACATTGTTGGTTCGCATGATGGTATTAAAGGTGCTCAGACGACTGTACAGGTCTGAGTTCCCATCGAATGGTGCTACGTGAGGTATTCTGAATCCTTGGGGAAATGGAGTGCTAGAAATATGCGGGGAAAAAGGCTTGAGCTCCTTGTCGAACTCTTCAGCCTTATCCTTGCTTCGCTCGTCTTGCAGGAGCCTGAATGCTCTTTCCAACTGATCAATCCTTTCCTGGCCCAGATCCACAAAGGGTCGAGCTTGGACTTGATGGGGCTGGTTTTTGTTAATAAAAATACTAGCTCCTGGTCTTGGAATGGGGTTATGTGCCAACTGCTTATGACCATTCAGATGGTCTCACAGATCAGGGTTTGGGGGATTATCTCATCCCCGGTTATGGTTCAGGTGATCTCGCAGATCAGGGTGATTCCCCCAATTCAATGTTTGCCTAGGTTTAGTATTATAAATGATTACGGACCGAGTGTAGTCTGAGCTCCTGCTTACGTAGCTTGCAGCACTTTCTGGCTGCGAGGCTCGATAATTATGGGGTGGGTCCCCAGCCGATCTCCTTACCCTGGAAGATTATGATCTTGAAATTTGGCTTCTTGCAGGTTGAGGAGCTCTGTGCTCTCGGGTAGCCTCCCTTTCATTTCCTCGTTCAAGCCTGGCCTGTCGGTTTCTATCCCGATTGCCACTATGAGATGGTCTTCGTGGTGCAGGTCGGGGGACTTCTCAGTTTAGTGAGGAATGCCTTATTGGTGACGGTGGATGCCTTATAGGAGATGGCGGCTGTCTCCCATTATTGGGCCTGGATGGCCCAGAGTTTGCCCGGACAGACTCCGGGTTGTTTCTTGCAACTTTAGGATTCGGGTTCCAAGTCATTGGAGAAGCTCGGTTATTACCCATTCCTGTTGATAATTCTACAGTTGGGTTGGCAGTGGCCTTAGTCCCGGTACTTCTCCGGGGCCTCGGATGATTTGGCTATGGTGCTTGTTCCACCCTCCTGGCAGCCATGCTCCCACGGGGATGTCCTCTAGGCCTTCGAGGAGGTGCCTAGACTTCCGCAACCTGGCTGGCTAATTCCTCATTGTGTTTTTTCGCCTCTGCCAACTGCTTTCGCAGTTGGTGAGTTTTGAGTTCCATGATAGGAACATACCTTTCAGGATTGTAATACAAATCTTCATCAAGCCTGGGAGCTGGCGGCCCTTGAGAATTGGATAAATCACATCTCTCCACAGGGCTTGGGTCAGCCATGGGCTGCTTTCTAGGTCGTCACGGATAGTCTTCGGTACGAGGAGTTTCTTCCTCTGGTGTCTAGGGCAATGGTCGCCCGCCAGTGCTGGGATTGTTTGCAGTGGCCATTGATGATTCAAGAGGTTTTCTGATTAAACCAGCTAATGTCTCGTTTAATAGCTCTCAATGAAAGCAGCAAACTGTTGACGTTGTTTTTCATCAACTTAGAAATGAAGAGCACTAAACACAAAATCAGAAAAATAAAGAGCAAATATGATCTTTACGTGGTTTAGCAGTTAAAATCTTCCTACTCCACGAGTCGATGTTATTCAACTATGAAATTCTCTAAAAGCTTTTTAGAAAGTAATTCGGCAGAGTATTCCCAGTTCGATTTCAGTGTGTACAAAAAAATTTTCTCCAATCTATTTATAGATTGGTTTACAGAATATTTCCCCTCACATTTTGGGGAGTTATGATTCAAATTTTAAAATAAATATAATTAAATGTGTATAAATATACAATACGCGTATAAATCCCCTGATATTCAGGATATATTAACAGATTACAACAAATCCCCTAGATTTAAGGATTGCTAAACAGTAACTGTATTCACACTAAGCTATCGATCTCGAACGTTTGACTTATATTTCTTCGAGATCAGCAAATCATCACGAACTCGCTACCTCTGCTTCCCTCGGTCTTAACAAATAACTTTATAGAGATCGCCCTTTCTGAGCTCATAATGCCTAAGCTCGAACCTCCTTGTCTGATGCCAAAAAATAAAGCAGAAAATTTATACAAGTGTTGAACGCTTGTCATTGTAACTTCGAGCTTGGCTCAAACCTTCGAGATCATGTGGTTTCGAGCTTACCACCTACGACATTGTCATTTTAATATTGACCGAGATTGTCAAACTCGATTCTCATTAATGCTGATCTCATGGCTAGTTTGCATATTTCGAGCTTATACTTTACGAGCCTGACTTTCGAGATGAAAATTTTCTATTCTCAAAATTTGGGTGTAACAGAGAGCTTTAGTGGCGGTGTGTACCTATGCGGCTTGCTCGATCACCACGGCCGGGGTAGCTTGGGAGGAACTAGGATTAGACCCTATTGTTTCCACTTAGGATGGCTAAATTGTATCTGTTTATCTTTTATCAATCTGTAAACTAATTTTTTGGATCCCGTGTACGAAATTAATATTTTAATGAAAAATAACCATTTCTGACCAAATCATTTATTACTTAACCTTGACTTAGTCTTTAATTACATATTTAAGTTCAAACGACTTGCTTAGTTGGTTAAGAACTATTTTAAACACACAGTGTAATGATCTTGGTTATCCAAGGCATTACAACTTGGTATCAGAGCTGTCTAAGTTTAAGAGTTCCTGAAGACAGGTTGGGCGTGTACACTTTCCGCTAAAGATAAGCTTGACTCATTGTTATGTATTTATTGGCATGATTATGATTAATTATTTAAATTGAACCTATGTGTCTTATCTTCATGGTAATATAGAATACATGATGTGTATGAATATATATGGTAGTGATGGGATTTGATATTTAATGCACGAGTAATGTAGACTGGTGCTTTTATATGCTTAATGTGTGTATGATTATTGTGGTTGTTTGGACCTGGTATTGTTAGGATGGGGGTTGCTGATGTTAGTTAGGGTCGAAACCCTCCATCTGTCCGTGGAGTTCACAGCAGACGTTCTCTGGTATGCGAGTTAGGTTCCTATAATAGGATAAGGAGATTAGATGGTTGAGACAGCAGGTTCCATTGGGGAAACGTTGTTTCGTATGTCTTGACAGTAAGGACACCAGTGTTGGTTCAATTCGAGGATGGAAACTGACTAGAGTTATCGTATGAACGACGTTAGAAATATTATCCTCTAGTTTTCGAGGATGGTTTGGGTATGCTCAAGAACTGATCAATGAATGGGTGTGATGAATTCTGTCCTTCAAGATATGAGAATGGTAAGTCATGATAGGGTAGCTCCACCATGCATAAGTGGTGGGAGGATGCCCGGATGTGGTGGGAAGTCGTACCCCAGACCCAGAACGTTGTCATGATGGGTTGGGAGGAATTCAGAGAGTGACTTGACAAAAGAGACTACTATGACGTAGTTTGAACTGCGAAGACTAAAGAGGTTATTAACTCAGTTTAGAATGGTAAGAAGATAGCAGAATATGTCAATAAATTTGATGGGTTGGACAACTCGTTTTAGATTTAATACAAGTAGGTATAGGTTAGGAAGAACGATTTATTTAATGACTGAACTCTGGGACGGCCCAGAGCGTTAGGGTCACTCCAGTGCTTGAGATTTTCATCTGTGCTCGGGTAGTGGGGAGGGCCTTGTTATTAAAGACATAAGATATGGGGTATGAAGCGAGAATGTCGTAAGGAAAGAAGCGCGGGCAATAGTGTTCCCATTAGCGGGATTAAGTAAGGGTAGATGCCAAGTAATCAGAAAAGAAGGATTCCTGATAGTGCTACTGCTCCTAGTTTAGATAAGAAGGATTATAGTTTACAGGATAGTTGCCAAGGCGGCAGTGAGAAGGGAGGACTGGTCTGCCTTGTTACATTCAAAGCCCGAGGCTAGTTCCTTGGAGATGATCGGTTGACTTGTGAGTCCTCGTTCTTTATTATATAATCAGCTAGAAGAGTTTGGTATTGCGTATCTCCCAGGAAAGATTCAGATACGAGGTACATGCCTCAAGGTTGTTATGCAGTGGGGCTTAGGATATTGGTGCCTGCTGGGGAAGAGTGGGGAAACTTTCAAGAGAAGAATTGGAACACATGTGGTAAAAGGTTTATATTAAAAGTAATTAAGCTTGTCATATGAGAGTTTTGATATGAGCCTGAGTAGGAGCTAATCTATTCAATAAGGGGCAACCATGGATAACAAGAGATAGTAATAATGTCTATATTTGGAAGGGAAGGACCCGATTGCATCTATGAGATGCTTGGACGTTGGGGTAGATAACGCTGGGAAAGTATCAGTTAGACTGAATGGAAACTGGAGTAGCCAGTAAGGTTTTAGATGGGTGCACAAAGGAATGTTGGATACACTACGGGTTTGGGTATGGAAAGACTTGGTATTAGGGACATCATGAAGAATTAATGGTTCAGTTGAAGAAAGTAATTGATTTAAGGATGAATCAGACGGAGCATCGTCTCGTGGAACACGTGGGCATCACTTGTCAAGGATGAAGGGTTTAATTGTAAAGCCCTGGTTACCCCAGAACAGTTACGGTGAACTGGAAATTTAACTCGCTACCCAAGTCCTTTGGTTAAAAGGGTGCTTCTAAGTGTTGTTAACAGGCTAAGGTGAAAAACCAATAAAAAAGAAAGGATATATTTTATTAAATACATAAAACTGTTCATGGGCCCATTAAAACATTTACCATTTACTTACAACTCAAAATGGTCATCACTGTTTCAAATTTACAAACCCGTCGACCTAAGCGGCAAAAATAGGGTAAACCCCCGAGTTCCTCTGAGAACTCCTTGGCCGTGGTGGTTAAGCGGCCGCATATGTACACATCAACACCTAAGCTCTCCGCTCAAGGCTGGGTGAGCTTTTCTTTCCCTTTACCTGCACCACATAGCACCCATGAGCCAAGGCCCAGCAAGAAAACACAATAATGCATATAGATATTAACAACTGATTATTATTATAATCGCACAGAGCTTATAGGTCTTAAATAGATGAGTGAATATCACTTGAGGTTCTGGTAAACCATAATGAGTGACTAACAAGCAAGTCACTAATTTAAACAGATGAGTGATTGCTAGGTAATTCACTAGCTTAAACAGATGAGTGACTGTTGGGTAAGTCACTAGCTTAAACCGTTGAGTGACTGCTGGGTAAGTCACTAGCTTAAACATATGAGAGACTGATGGGTAAGTCTCTAACTTAACAGATGAGAGACTGGTGGGTAAGTCTCACAAGCGCGTTTAGTTTTCATCGAACTTGAGGTCGGTCCGGTATTAACGCTCTTCTGAGTCATTTAATGCAGATGTCGATTAGATCTAATCTTTATTGGCTTGCATTGAACACGCTAAGGCCGTTCTCACTTATAAGTCAGCACTGTGTGACAAGTGCCCAGTACCACTGCCGAACTTGACTAATAAGTCACAGCTTCACAGTTGACACTGACACCTTTGCCAAATTTGACTAATTATTCAGTACCATGCATAAGTGATCAAGATTTGCTAAGCATTCAATAATCAATCCATGTCTACATTTACACAATCAACATGCCTCAAGAATAACCATGCATGTCACATATGGGGTGCAGTTTTCTTACATCTGATTCGTGTGAGAATGAATAAAAGAACGACCCTTGAGAACGATCTGACTTTTAGTCCTTTAGTGGTCACCTAGTTATAACCAATTATGGGACACCATCAATAAAATGATAAACAAAGGTTCCCAAACCAAGATCTAACCTCCGGGACATCAATCCCCACTAATCCAGGTAGTAGGAACAATCCTGATGCCTAAAACCAAGTTCACAGGGCCAAAACACTCAAACGGGCTCAAACCTGTCCAAGGGCTATGGCCCTAACACCATGGGCCATGGCCCCCAGCCACTCCAGGAGCAAGGGCCACGGCGCCCAACACCTAGGGCCGCGACGCCCAACAAAGGAAAAATTGCTCCACCTGCTTCTTCGAGCTAGGGCCGCGGCCCCCAACCCAGAGGCATCCCCTAACACGTTTTTCTTCATCCCAAACCTCCCAAAAACATGCCTAAACACTTCCAAATCAAAAAATCAAAGTTCCCAAGCTTCCCAATGATCCAAAACCATCAAAACCCGAGGCTCAAATGAACCGAAAACTCAACAAATCACAAAATCCAATTATAAGCTTAGAAACTCTAAAAACTCAAAACTTAAAACTTCGATTACCTTTGATTGGGTTGTTTCTCATCAAATCCTTCAGTCAAGAAGCTTCTAATCTTTCCTAGGATCACTATACCTCGATCCTCGCTTGATTCCGACTCCTAGAACTCGAGATTTCTTCGAAAATGCTTCGAATGGTCAAATGAACTAACAGAAGAAGAACGAGAGGTTTTCTAACGTACGTTCTATCTGACAAGCTACTTCAAGCTTAAGTGACCTCAAATAAAACCTAGTGCTCGAGGTCCCAAAAACTCCCCCGGGGACATTATAGTAAAAACTTCCAGAATTTCTTCCTGATTACAATAACTCCCAATTTATCATCAAATAACATTCTCATTACTCAATATCGAATTAAAAGACCCCCGTTATGACAAAACCGCTAATCCATAATATAAGATCGTCTCATGCCGAATAGCTCGAATATATCTCCATAATAATGGGATCTCATTCACAAATCACAATATGTACCCAAATACACAAATATGCCCTCAACGCGCCAAATTACCAAAACACCCTAATATTCAAATGTGGACCCACATGCCTGCATATAACATCATATTATAATATAATTCATATAAACATGCCCATTATCATTTAATGGCATAATTAAACAATTATGGCCCTCCTGGCCTACTAATCCATCCAATAAACCGCATTAGCGATTTCAGGGCATTACATCAATTGCCTAGTTGCAAGGTAGGACAATGTTCTCGGGAATTGATCTTCGATCTGGTTATTACCAGCTGAGGATCGAGGAAAGAAACATTTTAGGAATTACTCCTTGCACCAGGTAGGATATGATGGATTATTTGTGAAGGTTCTCAACTAACTAATGCTTTGGAAAAACAGGTAAGGTTGACAAGCAGAGGGTACAAAAACGACATGGATGGGCGAATGCGGATTCGTTAGGAATGTATTGTACTACTCCCAGTCAGAGGTAGAATGTAAGCGACTACCACATTGATAATACTAGGACTGGTAAAGCAGGGTTTTAGGTAAGACTCCAGAAAATGTAAGCTTCAATTTCTCCAAAGGTCATGTTATAGGAAATGGAGGGATCATGTATGAAAGAACTCAATCAAAAGTCACAAAGAAATTACTGAAGAACGTCTGAGGGGTGAGAAGTACAAGGAGATCAGTAAGACACGTCAATTACTATTTGAAGCATCTTCAAGAACAGTTACACCCAAGATTGGGATAACACAATAACCTAACGTTGGCATGTTAATTCCATTTTTGGCATATTTAATTTGACAAAAATATTTTTATTTTCTTATTATATTCGGTTGTATATAAATAAATATTATTGATATATGTTTTATTTATTTTCAATAATAAAGGTATAATTGATGACAAACTTTTCTATATTAGGAATGTTTGCCGAAAATAGTGTGGCTTTATTATTTTAAAATCAAATCTTTTTGAAGTGTCTTTTGCCAGCCGATTACCTCATTGTATCTGACCATATAATTGAGTTTTATTGCATGATCAGGTTATAAAAGGGAAGCCTTGATTCCTACATCAAAGGATGGATTGTTACCATATATATAACTCACGATTTTGTAGCTACAGAATCAAGAAATCCTGTCAAATTGAAGAATTCTTTTAGGAAAGTTTCCTTGTGGGCTTAGGTTGGGTTCAAACGGTGTATTAGCTGTCCAATATGAGTATAATGACTATAAATACTCATATTGGCCACTAGGTTTTAGTTACATCATTTTGTATTTCATTCTTATTTATAAAAGAGAGTCTTTGTTTTGTAGAGGTGAGTGAGTTCAACTCTACCTCTGTTTTTCAGTGTCCTTGTAATTGTTTTTAGTCCTCAAATAGTTCTACAAAGGAGGAGAACAAAGTGCAAAACTTCAGGAGAAGGTTCTTCAAGCCTTCGGGAGAAGGTGGTTCAAGTCTTGCTCCGGGAGGAAGCAAGCACACTTCAAGCAGATCGAAGGGAGTTCGTATTCTTGAAGGTTTGGCAAGGTTCATTTGTAAAGGTGGAATGCATCAAGCTTGCAGCATATAATAAGAGGGAGTCTATTTATGTATAAGTCAAAAAATTTGTATTTTTGAGATCTTAATAATGAATCTTATCTCTGGGCGTGGCCCCATGGACTAGTAGCAATCTGCAAGGATTGATGATACCACGTATGAAAACCTTGTGTGTTTTTATTTTCTGCACTTTAGTTATTTTCTGGTTTTCTAGTATGCAGTTACAAAACCCTAGTCTATAGCTACAGAATATTTGTTTCAGTACCAACTTAATAATTTGGCATTTAATTAATAAATTAATTAACTAATAAGCTAGTATTTATAAAATACGGAATTTCAATTAGTATCAGAGCAAGTCATTAAACTCATAGTGAGCTCTTGAGGTTATATTTTTCTGTTTAATTTGTTTTGTGTGAGATGTCGTTCTTTGCAGAAGGAAACTCCATCAATCGGCCACCTTTATTAAATGATACTAATTAACCATATTGGAAGGTCAGAATGAGGGCATTCATCAAGTCAAAAGATGAGAGGGCTTGGAGATCTATGCTCTCGGGTTGGACTCCACCAACTGAAAAAGATGATAAAGGTAATTCAAAGGTAAAATCTAAACTTGAGTGGTCCATTGAAGATGAAAAATTATCTGGTTATAATAATAAAGCTTTGCATGCAATTTTTAATGGTGTTGGTGAAGGCTTTATAAAATTGATATCATCTTGTGAATTTGCAAAGGAGGCATGGAAAATCCTTCAAACTCAGTTTGAAAGTACCGCTGATGTAAAGAGATCACGTTTTACCATGTTGCAAACTAGATTTGATGAGTTAAGAATGTTGGAAACTGAAACATTATCTGAATTTTATGAAAAGTTGTTTGATATTGCTAATGGGTTTTTTGCCTTGGGATAAAAACTAGATGAATCTGTGTTGGTTCGAAAAATAGTTCGTGTGCTTCTATACAGGTTTGACACGAAATTGCTAGCAATGGAGGAGGCTAAGGATTTTGGCAAAATGAAGGTTGAGGAGCTTATGGGATCGTTAAGAACATTTGAGCAAAATCAACAAATAAAGCAACAGGGTAAGACGAATCCTTCTATTGAAAAAAGCATTGGTATTGCATTTAAAGTTAAGGTAAAAGATGTTTCTCATGATGAGAAAGATGATAAAATGGCATTATTAACAAGAAATTTTCAAAAGTTCATGAAAAAGGTTGGAAATAAAAAGAATTTTTCAAAAACTCCAAAAGGTAACACCTCTTCTAAACCTTTTATTTCTAACAATAAAAAAGGTATTCAATGTTGGGAATGTGGAGGTTATGGTCATGTTCAATCTGAATGTGCCAACACATTGAAAAAGAATAAAAAAGTTTTTAATGTTACTTGGAGTGATGATGATTTTGAAAGTAGTGAAGAGGATAATGAGAAAGTTGCTCTAACTAGTGTTTTGTCAAGTGCTCTTCAGGAAAGAGGAACAATTTTGTGTTTAAACAATACCTTGACTGATGTCGATAAAAAGGAAATTGACTCGGATTCAAACGAGTCAAAACTCAATAAGGAATCATTGGCTGAATCATACAAGGTAATATATGGTAAGTGGTTATAGGTTTATACTGAAAATCGTTCCTTGGATAAAATGAATAAAGAATTGTCTCACAACGTCAAAGATCTTGAAGAAAATAATAAATGTTGTGAATTTGAGTTGTGTTCAAGAAATTATGAAATTGTATTTTTGACAAAAGAACTTGACAAATTGAAAAGAAATTTTAAAATGCTAAATCCAGGTTCTAACCTTTTTGAGGAGGTTTAGACTTCAGGTCAACGGAGTCATGCTGGATTGGGTTTTGTTGAAACTCAATCAACAATGAATACTAAATTTGTTAAATCTAAAAATATGTCTTCTGGATATTCTGATTCAACTTTGTAGGGTTCTGTTTTTACTGCTGGACGTTCTGTTTCTACAGAAATGAAGCAGTCAGGTAAACCTGAAAATTCTCATGGGAAAAAGAAACATTTCATTCGCTCTTGTCATTTTTGTGGAGTAAAAGGTCACATTCGACCTAGATTTCTTACTTTGGAAATTTTAAAGTGTTTCAAAATAAACATGTTTTTCAAAAATAAAAATGGGTTGTCAAAAATAAATGTCTTGCTAGTATCTCTTGTTTAAAAACTGCTGCTTCTCAAATGTGGTAGTTTGACAGTGACAGGTGATAAAGACTTTCTTGTTAACATTTGACCAATGCAATGTGGAGAAGTTACTTTTGGTAATGGTATAGTTGGAAATGTCATAGGGATGGGAACTCTTAATTTTGAAGGTCTACCCAGGCTTAAGAATGTAACGTTGGTTAAGTACTAAGAGTTAATCTTCTTAGCGTTAGTCAAATTTGTGATCAGAATTACATTGTTAATTTTGATAGTAATCGTTGCTATGTTGTTAATGATCAAGATGAAATTATTTTGCAAGGTTTTAGATCTAATGATAATTGTTACACTCTCACTACCTATGCTACTTGTCACTCTGCCATAGATAACACTACTGATTTATGGCATGAAAAGATTGGAGACATTCATTTAAAAACTTTGAAAAACTGTCAAATGCCGAAATTGTTCGAGGATTACCCAAACAGGGTAAAGAATCTGTGGGAAAATGCGAACCATGTCAACTTGGTAAGCAACTGAAAATTTCTCACAAAAGTATTCCTGATGTGAATACTTCAAAAGTTCTTGAACTTCTTCATATGGATCTAATGGGTCCAATTCAGGTTGAAAGTTTGAATAGTAAGAGATACATTTTTGTGTGTGTTGATGATTTCTCTCGGTTTTCATGGGTAGATTTTTTGAGAGAAAAATCTGATACTTTTGATGCTTTTAAATCTCTTTGTTTGAAATTGTGTGTGGAAAAAGATTGTAATATTGGAAAGATTGTTCAGATTAGGAGTGATCATGGATAAAAATTTGAAAATACTATTTATGATGAGTTTTGTAAATCTCAAGGTATTTCTCATGAATTTTCTGCTCCTAAAACTCCTCAACAAAATGGAGTCATTGAAAGAAAGAACCGAACTCTGACAGAAATGGCTAGGGTATTGTTAAACAGCAAGAAACTTACCAAGCGTCTATGGGCTGAAGAAATTAACACTGCTGCACCATCAACAAGGTGTTTTTGCGACCAGGCACTCAAAATACTCCTTATGAGATCTAGAAAGGTAAGAAACCAAATGTGAGACATTTTCATGTTTTTGGCAGTGCTTTTTATATTTTGAGGGATCGTGATCATACTTCTATTAACAGTAGGGCTTATCGTGTTTATAATATGAGAACTCAAACTGTGATGGAATCTGCTAATGTTGTTTTTGATGATCTAAAAGATTGCTCTGAGTTTTCCACAGAAGAACAGATTGAAGGTTTGCTAGAAAAGTCTGCTGTACTGGCAGACGATTTGGAAGCAATCAAAGAATCTTCGTCTTAGGCTACACCTCAAGATTCTGTAGCTACAACTGATGATTTTCCAGAATCTTCAATGGAGAAAGAAACTAAGCAACCACCAAACATAATCACTGATCCAATTAAAAGAGAACCACCTTCCAGAGTCATGAAGAATCATCCTACCGATCTCATACTTGGGAACATGGATGAGAGCATGGTTACTAGAATAAGGTATGCTAATTTGATTCAATTTTTGTATTCTGTCTCTTCTTTAGAGCCTGAAAATGTGAAAGTTGCCTTGATGGATGAAGCATGGATTCGGGCAATGCAAGCAGAGCTGGTTTAATTCATTCACAATAAAGTATGGACACTTGATCCTAGACGGACTTGTGCTAATGTCATAGGAACAAAGTAGATTTTAAAAAACAAAAGTGATGAATTTGGTACCATCATTCAAAACAAGGCAAGATTGGTTGCCCAAGGTTATACTCAAGTTGAGGGTATTGATTTTGATGAACTTTTTGCTCCAGTAGCAAGTCTTCAGTCCATCAGGTTACTTCCTTCCATTGCTTGTATTATTGGTTTTAAATTGTACCATATGGATGTTAAATCTACTTTTTTTGAATGGTTTTTTGAAAGAAGAATCTTTTGTTGAGCAACCCAAAGGATTTGAGGATCCACATTTTCTTGATCATGTTTATAGGTTAGACAAGGCGTTTTATGGTTTGAAACAAGTCCTTCGTGCTTGGTATGAACGTTGTTATCCAGATTTCCAGATAGCGTTTAGATCGATGTCCTCGGGGAAGCAGAATTATCGATGTCTTTCACGGTAGGTGACCAGAGCTCGCGGGTGGACAGAAAGGCTTCGCCTCTCCCGTTTAGTGTCCGGATTACTCTTCCAAGAAAACACAACACGGAAACTCGTCAACTCTCTCGGACTCCCGAAGGGGTATCCTTCGGGGAAGCCCCTTCCAGGAGAAGCTCTTCAAGTAGTCTCCGCGGAAACAGTTCCGTGCCTCGCACGGAACAAAACCAAACGGTCGAGTCCTGGAGGAGGCATATTTGGAATGATATCCGCCTGACACAGGATCCCGCCTGACACGCCCGTCAGGTCAAAGCCGCACATATCCCAGCACGCCTAAGGGTACCTTTTCGCCTACTGTTCCGCTGACAACTTGGAAAAGACGGCTGACTTTGTGTGTTCCCCATACTTTCACGTAAATATACCCACATAGAGTCTTGTAGCCATGCTACTACAGTAATTGTATCCCCTATTTATGGCTGGTGTAATTAAGACTCATGTACGTAGAGAAAAACCCTAATCTGAAACCCTAGCTATAAAGACCCCTTCATTTTACAAGAAGAGGGACGGCCAAGAGATCACATAGCAAAAACTCTACTAAAATCTCTCTAGCTTCATCTTCTTCAAGAGAACCCGAGAGAAACACTGTGAGTGTGTGAAGTTCTTGTACACTAGCCATCTTACTGTAACCTTTTCCAAGTATAATAACATCGACTCGTGGACTAGGGCTTGTTAACGCCTGAACCACGTAAAAACACTGTTTGTTTAGTTACATTTTAGCACTTCTACAGTTCTTATCTTTTTATTATTCTGTTTGTATTCGTTTCCGAAAAACTCGGTAAACATTTTGGTGCTTTCATTGAGAGCTGTAGGAAGTTATTAGTCAGCTCTTTTTCTGTGTACGTTTTTTGTATTCACTTCGTGCTAAAGAGATGGTGACTACGAGAAAATCCGCTGTTGACAAAAATGCTACGGTCAACCCCGATACCGTGATGGAAGATGCGGTACAAAACGAACCCTTGGACTACCAAGGTGAAGGCCCGACGTCCCGCCAGGATCGGGTCAGTACTGAAGATACGACATACTTAGAAGACGAAGAAGAGTATGTCCAAGACGGTTATTACAAGGACGGCTGCTACTATGAGAAGGACACAGAATTGGTCCAAGTAGCCGAAGAACTGGAGGTCACCAAAGCCAAGCTTGCTGAGCAGGAGTGCCTCTCCGAAAAAATGCAGCGCATGATGGAGTGCCTCCAAAGCAAGTTCGGATAACTAGGCGACTCGGACGAGGACGCCTCTGTTTTAGGTGGTGATGATGCCGCTATGCCGGATCCAGCCGCTGCTGGACCATCCAAAGCCGCCCCTAACAAGGGCAAAGAAAAAGTTGGAGAGCCTGTACGCGCTGACGCCCCTGCACCTCCTAAAGGCGTGAATCACCAGGCCGACTGCCCCCCCCGCGCGCAGAAGGTCTCTGGCGCTCCTAAGCCCAGATGTCCTTCAGCCCCAAGGGGGCACTCCGTGCCTAAAGGGCCCGGTGCTAAGACACCCAGGCCTAGGGGAAGGAACAACCGCCCCAGTGATTCCGTCAACCAGGACGGTCGGGCTGCGAACTCGCACTCCGAAGATAGCTGGTCCACGGTGGACCTAAGAAGAAGGTTGGAGGCCAAGTATGAAAAGGCCAAAGGAGAAAAGGCCCGGCCTCGCGGAGATGACCTCCGAAATCATATTAATGACAAGCTCCGGGGACGTGACCTCCCGGAGAGTGACACGAAGAGGCTCGAGTGACAAGCTGCCTTGTCCAAGCTGGTCTGGAAGCAAAGTGGGGCCCTGTCAGACTCTGAGGAGGAAGAACCGGAGCCATGTATTCGGAGGATCGCGGAAACGTCCCTCCCGGATAACTTCAAAATGCCTCACATAGAATTATATGATGGGAGGACAGACCCGCGTACCCACCTAGCTAAATACAACAAAATGATGCAAGTGGCGCGTGTCAGTGAGGACGCCAAATGCATGTGCTTCTCACTCACCCTTACCAAGTCAGCGGAGGACTGGTGGAAAAGATTATCTCTCGGATCAATCCACAGTTGGAAGGAGCTACAGTCCGCGTTTAGGAGGCAGTTCATTGCTGCCCGCGACCACGACATGGAGGTTGGTTCCTTAACCAACATCAAGCAGCAGCCCAATGAGAACCTCAAAGCCTTCATTCAGAGAATGATGGAAGCTGCTGCAAATACCAAGGTCAGCGATGACATGAAGCTGATCGCCCTTCAATCGGGCCTTACTGTCGGCTCCCTGCTATGGGGAGAAATGCAAAGGAGACGGGCAGAAACGCTGTCCGAATTCATGTCAAAAGCTCAGGGAATCATCAACCTTGAGGATGCCTACCAGCAGGCCTTTGGAGTTCCCCCGGCTCCAACGCCTTCCGTGACTGCGCCGAGCTTTGCTTCGCAAGCTCCCGCACCAGCCCTCATGCTTCCAGGAACCCAATTCACTCCAAGTGTGTATGGGCCTTCTGCGTCTGCCCAGACCCCGAGTCAAACCCATTTCTCTGGGTACGGAGCTGTACAAACCGGATGTAGTATCGCTCCTGGCATGCCGCAGCCGCAAGCGGAAGTCCCAGAACGAAATTTGAGCCAATCGCGGAGCAAACGAAGCGGAAGAAACTCCAACCGGGGAGACCATTCAAAGAAACCCCGGAACGACTATGAGCCCAAGTTCACGGAATATACCAGTTTGATAGACTCACGAGAGAATGTCTATCGGGCGACCTGTAATATGGTCAACTACAGGAAGCCCCCGAAAGTATCTCACGGAGGAAGGCGTCCGCGAGACTCCAATAAGAGGTGTGAGTTCCACGGAGACGTGGGGCACACCACGAATGAGTGCCTTCAGCTAAAGGATGAGATCGAGTCCCTGGCAAGAGCAGGACACCTCGGTCAGTGGGTGAGGATACCCATTATCTATCCCGGACAGGGGGTAGTTCACGGAGCTGCATATTCCCCGGGACAGAGGGGGACCGCTAGCGCTCCTGGAGCCGGTCACCCCTAAGCTCCCGGGTCTTAGTTCCCAGCGCTTCCTGCTCCACCCGCTCCGGCGCCCATTGCCTTGATGGCTCCAGGACCGGGCAACCCATATCCGCCCGGCCTTGCTCCGCCACCCGTTGACGGACACGTAGCCACCATTTCCGGAGGACCGCACCTTGCCGGAAGCACCCGCAACTCCCAGAAGAGGTACTTGAGGGAGTTAGAACACACCGAGGAGATGTGCGCCTTGGTTCAATCACCTGCTCAACGTCCCCGAATGATGGATCTTCCCATAACCTTCACGGAGGACGATGCTCGACATGTGCACTTCCCCCACAATGATCCCCTCGTGGTGGAAGCCCAGATTGCCAATAAGAAGGTCTCACGGATCTTGGTCGATAACGGAAGCTCCGTGAATATCCTCTTCAAAGCGGCCTTCCACGCGATCGGATTAACCGAGACAGACTTGGCCCCATGCCCCATCCAGCTTCAAGGGTTCAATGGGGACGCACTCATGCCATTAGGCAAAATTCAACTTCCAGTCACCCTCAGAGGAGAAAGCGACGCTTGTGCCTTCAAGCACAGCACATTCGTGGTGGTCGACTGTCCCACGGCGTATAATGCCATCTTAGGCCGACCGGTCCTAATCGATTGTGGGGCCATAACCTCGATATGCCACTTATGTTTGAAGTTTCCATGCGACGATGGGCGTATTGGCACCCTCCGAGGAGACCAACGAAGTGCACGGAGCTGTTATAACGTCTACGTCCGATCCGTCTGCACGGTCCAGGAGACATTTGCTGCCATTCCTTTGGCGGAAGAATTACCAGAAACTGGGGGTGCTCAGGAGGCATACTTTGACGAACTCGACCCAAGAGTGGGAATCGAGAAAGCAATAGAGCCGATGGAGGAAGTCGAAGAGGTGATCCTCAACCCGGGAGAACCCACCAAAGTCATTCAGGTGGGGAGAAACCTGCCGTCGGCCATTCGAGATAAGATCGTGGCCACCGTGAAGGATAATCAGGATATCCTGGCATGGTGCCACGCTGATATGATGGGGATTAATCCTAATGTTGCGTGCCACGCACTCAACATAGACCCATCTGCAACTCCAATTCGCCAAAAGAGGAGGCCGTTAGACCCAGTGAGGGCCGAAGCCGTCAAAGCTGAAGTGGACAAGTTGATGTCCATAGGATTTCTCCAGGAGTCGCACTATCCCGTGTGGTTGGCCAACCCAGTTCTGCTCCCGAAACCCGATGGGTCCTGGAGAATGTGCATTGACTTCACGGACCTAAACAAGGCCTGCCCGAAAGATTGTTTCCCTCTTCCGCGAATCGATCAGATGGTAGACGCTACTTCCGGGTACGAACTCTTATCCTTCATGGATGCGTACTCCGTATACAACCAGATCAAGATGCATGTCGCGGACCAGGAACACACTAGCTTCCTCACGGACAAGGGTGTCTACTGTTACGTGGTCATGCCTTTCGGTTTGAAGAATGCTGGGGCGACGTACCAGCGTCTAGTAAACAGAATGTTCAAGGACCAACTGGGGAGGAACATGGAGGTGTACGTGGATGACATGTTGGTAAAGTCCAAGACCTCCGGGGACCACAGTGACGACCTTGAGGAAGCTTTCGCCGTGATCCGAAAGTACGGGATGAAACTGAATCCAAAGAAATGTACTTTCGGGGTCTCGTCTGGAAAGTTCCTCGGTTTCATTGTCAGCTCCCGCGGAGTGGAAGCCAACCCTGAGAAAATAAAGGCGTTCATAGATATGCCTTCCCCCCGGAAACATAAGGATGTCCAGAGCGTTACCGGAAGGATAGCTGCTCTCAGCCGCTTCGTATCCAAGGCCACTGACAAGTGTATCCCCTTCTTCAATGTGTTGCGAGGAAACAAGAAGTTCGAGTGGACCCCCGAATGCGAAGCAGCCTTCCAACACCTCAAAGAACATTTAACCCGAGCTCCCATTCTGTCCAAACCTGTCGAAGGAGAGGCGTTGTTCTTATACTTAGCTGTGACTGAGCACGCAGTGAGTGCCGCTCTCGTCCGGGAAGATGGCCGTATCCAGCTCCCTGTGTATTACGTAAGCAAGAGGTTATTGGACGCCGAGTCCAGATATTCAATGATCGAGAAACTCTCCCTCTACTTGCTAATTGCTTCACGGAAGCTGAGGCCATATTTCCAGGCGCACACCATCAAAGTACTCACCAACCACCCTCTCCGACAAGTCTTGCAGAAGCCTGAGTCTTCTGGCAGATTGCTTAAATGGGCCATGGAACTGAGCCAGTTCGACGTCCACTACCAACCACGTGTTTCCATAAAAGGTCAAGCTCTCGCGGACTTTATTGTGGAATGCTCGGGAATGAATGACCTCCCGGAAGATCCTGTCCCGGAACTTCCCACATGGAAGGTCTATGTAGACGGGGCCTCAAATGAAAAAGGAGCTGGAGCGGGGGTCATCCTAATATCTCCCCAAGGGCATCAGCTCCAGAGCGCATCCGTTTCGCGTTCCCAGCATCCAACAACGAGGCAGAACACGAAGCTATGTTAGCTGGATTACGACTGGCCAGAGAAGTCGGAGCCCAAAAAATCGAAGTATACAGCGACTCCCTACTTGTGGTAAACCAAATATCCGGGGAATACCAGACGAAAGGCGAAAGAATGGCTGCCTACGTGTCCCTCTCTCGCGACCTACTGCAGCATTTCAAAGGCCACCAAATCCGCCAGGTCCCCCGGGACCAGAACTCACTCGCGGACACGCTGGCCAAGCTTGCAACGGACCCGGAGATTGAACAGTATGGCTTAGTCCCCATCGGGCACTTAGAAGCCCCCAGTACTGAGACACGAAGGATAAACGCCATCATCGACCATTCCCACTCCTGGATAGGACCCATCCTCAGATTTCTCACCACCGGAGAGCTCCCCACTGATAAAGCTGACGCAAGGAAGCTCCAATATCAAGCTCCCCGATACGTGGTTATGGATGGAAAGCTTTACCGCAGGGGGTTCTCCATACCCTTCCTTAGGTGTGTTGCCGGAACCGAAGTCAGCACCATCATCCATGAGGTTCACGGAGGCTTCTGTGGCGATCATACCTCCGGGCTGAGCCTCTCCAAAAAGATCCTTCGACAAGGATACTTCTGGCCCACCATGAAGAAGGATTGTGTGGATTATGTCAGGAAATGTGAGCAGTGCCAGAGGTACGCCAAAGTTCCGCGAGCGCCGCCTACAGAAATTACCCTAATGACCAGCCCCTGGCCGTTCACCGTTTGGGGCATTGACCTAGTAGGTTCCCTCCCAACTGGAAAGGGTGGAGTGAAGTATGCCATAGTCGCGGTAGACTACTTCACCAAATGGGCTGAAGCTGAACCTATGAACACGGTCACATCTAAAAAAGCACTGGACTTTGTCATAAGGAATATAGTGTGTCGTTTTGGGCTTCCACGAAAAATTGTGTCTGACAACGGAAAGCAATTTGACAGTGAACACTTCACGAACTTCTGTGTTTCGCATGGAATTATCAAAAGCTTTTCCGCAGTCGCCAGACCCCAGGCTAATGGGCAAGTGGAGGCTGTAAACAAAATATTAAAGACCACGTTGAAGAAAAAACTCCAAGCCTGCAAGGCTCATTGGCCGGAAGAACTTCCGCGAGTACTTTGGGCCTATCGCACAACAGAGAGAACTTCGACGGGGCACACGCCTTATTCCATGACCTTCGGTTGCGAGGCCGTCATCCCAGTAGAAACTATGATCCCCTCTCACAGGCAAGATACCTACGACCCTGCCCGGAACCATGCCCTTCTCCAGGAGTCATTGGATATGATCGAAGAGCTCCGCGAGCAGTCGCAGGTCCAACTAAAAATGTACCAAGGCAAGATAGCCCGACACTTTAACATGAGAGTCAAGAGCCGTACATTCGAAGTTGGGGATCTTGTCCTACGGAGAGTATTTCCTGCTACGCAGGATCCGGGAGTGGGAGTCCTCGGACCCAACTGGGAAGGCCCCTACGAAGTCCAAGAAAAAGTGGGCCATGGGACGTATCACTTAAAGAGACTCGACGGATCTAAAGTCCCGCGCGCCTGGAACGCGGAGCACCTCCGCCGTTACTACCAGTAGGCCCCGGACCATCTAGTCGGAAGTCCTTGGTGAAATTAGCAAAAGTGAAAAATGTGGAAATAATCCTCCCTGTTGTAAAACTCACACCTAGCAGGCTAATTTAATGAAACACGGAGAGATTCACTCCGCTTTTACTGCACTTTTTATCCCTGTGTTCAAAGCTGCGTTTTAACAAGTGACCACGCGGTCCGGAGACGTCCGGACCCCACGCTCACTTGGGGGGGGTATACATGGCTAAGGCATAGCCATACGCCCCTTGAACAAAACGTACACAGAACACCACTTATGTGCTAGCATTGTGTTTGAAATTTTTAAATTGTTTGAAATGTTTAAATTGTTAAGCTTAGGTTTATTTGTTGCCATGAACATGCTTGCATTACGTGTCATATGTGCATTATGTGCTTATGTGAAAATTGCCATGGAAATGCCTGCCATTATGTATCATGAAAATTATCTCCTGTGTAGCCCAGCGATGGACAGGACTGGGGGTTGAGGCACGTTCATAGAGCTAAGCCAAAACACCCCCAACTCCCTGACAAGTCCTTTGCAGAATACTCCGCGATCGCTGTAGAGCTTTGCTTCGCAAGCTCCAGCTCCGGGTCCCGCAAGGCGAAAGATGGCAAGATCCGCGATCGCTGTAGAGCTTTGCTTCGCAAGCTACAGCTCCGGGTCCCGCAAGGCGAAAGATGGCAAGATCCGTGATCGCTGTAAAGCTCTGCTTCGCAAGCTCCAGCTCCGGGTCCCGCAAGGCGAAAGATGGCAAGATCCGTGATTGCTATAAAGCTCTGCTTCGCAAGCTCCAGCTCCGGGTCCCGCAAGGCGAGAGATGGCAAGATCCACGACCGTTGTAAGCCTTGCTTCGCAGGGTCCAGCTCCGGATCTCACAAAATAATGCATGGCGAGCTCCTCGGCCATTGCAAGTTTCAGCTCCAGGAGCAGACATGGTCGATCCCCCACTCACAGCAGGCCTTGCTTCGCAAAGCCCCTGCTCCGGGATCACACCTGGTGGGCGTGGCGATTTCCCCGACAGCAACGAGCCTTGCCTCGCAGGGCTCCATGCCAGGTCCCTGAAGTCAGCCTCCATGAGGCTCGCAACAGCAGTTAGTTTTGCTTCGCAAAGATCTAACCTTAAGTCTAGCGACGCTCACCAAAAGAACTCTCATTCCAAGCCATGGAACGGCTCACCGTAGCAATCCCAGCGAACAGTATAACTACAAGTCCCGGGATTGGCTATTTGCCTTAGGAAAGCTAAAATACGGTGAAAGGAGCCTGGCCGTTGGAACCAGGAAACCTTCGTAACCTAGAAACTACGTGGAAAAAGACATCATCCGTTAGAGCTTCAAGTGGGAAGTGCATAGGTTTTGGCCGTTGGAACCAAAACCTCATGCTCCCCTACAACAGATTCTACCGTGTAAAAGTCTACCCTAAGCGCAAAGATAAATAAAGAACTCGGCAGAAAAGAAAGGAGAATGCTATAATTATGGCAAATATGTCCGAAATGAAAAACTCAAAATGAAAAATAATTAAAGATAAAACCCCTTCAAGCATTGGGGGTAGCTGCAGCTTCCACGACCGCGGCTTCGGGGGCATCGGCTTCAACTGAGGCTGGCGGAGTCGGCTCATTGGAAGGCGGAACTTTGTCACGGGAAGGTTCAGAGGTCCCCGCCTCTCCGGGATCTCCCACCTCAGGGGCTACAGCGCGTTCGTCAATTTTGAAAGTTTGGACGTACGCCTCTGGGCCTTGATCCCACACGAGTAGCTTCTCCCTCATGGCTTCGGCATCATCTCCCAGATAGCCTAATACCTCCGGGTTCACTTTCCAGAGTTGATGCATGAGGACCACATGCGATATATTAATCGTCCTGTTCAGTATCACCTCAGCATCCTCCTTCTCCTTCAAGCGCTCCGCCTCGGAGGTTGCCAGCTGTGCCTCCGCGACAATTAGTTGAGCCCTCAATTTTTCCATTTCGGCATGGGAGGCATCCCGCTCCCCCTTAAGAGAATCAATCTCCTTGCGCTGCTCCCTATTTTGGTTCAGCACCGATTGCTTCTCGGTCACATGCCCCCTGGCAGTGAATTGCAAGGCCCCGATCTCTTTATCCTTCTCGGCGAGCCCCAACTGCAGCATAGACACGAGATCCCTGCTCCTCTTATGGAGTTGCTCCTCCTCGTGCAGCTTACTCGAAAGAGTGGAATATTCCTCTTGCTGCTTAAGGAGGAGATCATTTTTTGACTGCAAGCGAGCTTCCAAGGTGTCCTTCTCCACCCTGGCTTGGGACAGCTCTTCCCGGAGCTTGGAGTTTTCGGCCTTCATCCCATCCGACCGCTGTCTAAACTCATTCTCTGCCTTGGCCCGGTACTCTTGATATTTGGCAAGATATTTCTTGTCCGCCTCTTCTTCAGCCGTGTGCCGGGCCTGATCAATCTTCTCCGAGGCCCCCAAGGCCTGTTGGGCCAGTTTCTGCTTCTCCGCCTCCAAGGCCTGGCGAGCCAGCTGGCTCTCCTCCAGCTGAACCAGAACTGCACCAACCTCCCGGAACGAGCGTTCCGCGATCATAGAGGCCTGCAAGGAAAGACAACAGAGTGAGTTAAGCCGGACCAAAAGACAAATGATCCCAAAACACAACAACTGACGGCTTACCCCGGACAGTTGCTGCTTCACAGCGTGTGTCAGCAACAGCGGATCCTTACTGCTACTGATGGCCCATTTCTCATAATTGAGCTCGCACAAGCTCAGGGCCATGTCCTCCATCATCTCAGCTCCGAACGGCGCCAATGCACGTCCGAGCCTAGGCACCAGCCTCTTCTCCAAGGCTGGGCCATCCAAAACCGCTCCGGCCGGGTGAAGGGATCTCACCCCCTCGGCCAGCTCAGCCCTCTTCACGGAAGACAAGTTATCTGCCCTTCCCTGAGTAACAGCCTTCTCCGCCTCTAACCGCCTCTTCAAAAAACTATCGGCCCGTCTTACACCCTCCAGGAGGGCAGCGGGGAAACTAGTTGGCTTCCGAGGGAAGTGGAATTTCAGGCCAGGAAGAGGAAGGTTTGTTGGCTGAGAAGAAGGAGACCCCGAAAGGGTGGACTCCCTTTGGGCTGGAGGAGGAGGCAGACGGGGTATTAAAGCCCCGGTCTGTTGCTTTTGCTGCTGCGGCAGCGGAAGTAATTGCCCTTGTTGCTGCTGCTGGTTTGGATGTTGTGGTTGCTGCAGCTGTGACGTTGGTGATTGTCTCTGTTGTTCTTGTTGCTGCTGTTGTTGTAGTTGTGCTTGCTGTCGTTGCTGTTGTTGTTGCCTTCGACCGGGAGAAGAGTGTCTAAGGCGTTTCTTCTTAGCGCCCTCAGCATCTTCTCCGGGACGCTTGCTCACCCCAGTTGTCTTCACGGGGAACACAAGCCCTTCCCCGTCGCTGCTGCTACTCGAGACCATCATAGTCTCGGAAGGCCCGTCGGCAAGAGACTTCTCTACCCTCAGAGACACTTGCGCCTCGCCACTTGTCTTCTTGGGGGAGGCAGTTTTACCTCCCCTACCAGCCTTGGTCTTCCGTTTTTTCCCCGTGGACGGGTCTTGGCTAGTGGCAGCCTTCTTAATGAGCAAAGTAACCCTCCCCAACATCTTGGCTTCTGGATACTCTGCAAGAAACGTACAAAGCAAGGTTAACGAACCAACAAGCAATGAGAAAGAAGATAAGCGGAAGACAAGACAATCAACAAGATAAAAGCACAAGCAAGCCCGCCAGCAGGGAACAAGAAACAAGAAAAAGAAAAGTTTGAAAGGGACGACCATGCACGAGAAACGTGGATGGCCTTCCCCGAGCAAAACAAAACACCGCTTCCTGCTCCAGGAAGCTCCCGTACTCCTTGAAGTCCGGGAATGACATGCTGAGGGAAGAAGGGTCAACCATGATGACACCTTCTGGCAGACTACCGTCACTCAGACACCCGAGAAGCTCAACTACCCTATCGCAATATCTGTCAAAAGGTATCCTACGCGGATCTAGCCTAAGGAAGCGAGGATCGAACCCCATCTGAGAGGTCCGGGAAACCTCAGACAGGCTGGGGGTGTGGATCAATCGAAAACTAGTCTTACCTCTCCCGGAGGTGCTAGCCCCCGGAGCCCCTTCGTTAGGGTAAGCCGCGGCGTGGCGGGCCTCGATCTCCTCTTCCTCCGGCTGGGGGTCAGGGAACCTCTCTGCCCAACTAGGAGATAAAGTATTTTCGTCCCGGGCTGCTTGGGTGATCACCTTGGACAGCTCCAGGGCAATCTGCTCCCGGATGTCAGCCGACACCTGACTTTGCCCCCTGCCACTCACTGGCTCGATGTTTTGGAAAGAGGCGAGTAGCCCATACTCCCTCAACGATTCGGAGGTCACAAGTCCCTCCACTTTCAACTCTTCCTCAGAAAGCCCTTCGTAGAACTTGGACCTCCTTATCATCTCCGCGCAGCGAGGTGTCCGCGGAACAACTTCTGCAAAATTCAAATACAAGCATTATAGATCCTCCCAAAAGGCAAATCAAACGCAAAGAAACAAAGTTGAAAAGGAGAGGAAGGAGCACTTACCAGGGATTTTGAAGTCCAAAGATAAGGCTGGCACCCTCTTCAGCGGAAAGCCAGTCGTCAGGAACCAGTATTCCCGGAGGTCTGGAACCCTCGCGGTATGACAAGTGGGGCACATCACGTCCGGGTGCCTTTCCAGCCTATAAAACCCCACCTTGTCTGAATGACCCCTCATAGGCTGAGACTTCAACCCGTAGAAGTACAGCACCTCCTCCGGGGTAGGAGCTTCTAGTTTCCGGGACTTGCAAAAGATGAACCACCCTGCTAGGAGCTTGTAGCTGGGAGGAATCAGCTGGAAGGGGGCAATCCCCGCCTTCACACAGAAATTAGCAAAGTAACTCCTTAGGGGAAAGTGCGCCCCACACACTATGTGTGCCCAGCTCCAGGCACCAAAGCCCTCGTGACTCTGGCTAGCCGACTCGCCCAGCACCGACAGACGGTGCCACATCAGACCTGGGATGTTCTTCAGGCCTGCCTGGGAGGAATACAGCTCCAGCATGCCATAATTCCTTAAAAGGTTCGGCTTTTGGTCCATCTCCCAGATGGAACTATTGGAAGTCGGTGGGCTAGCCGCGACCACTTTCGCCTTTCCTTTCCCCTTTGCACCAGCGACAGGGGAACCCTTCTCCTGGGCAGAATCAGCCTCCCCCACAGCAAGGAGTTGTTCCTTTGAGATGTTCGTCACTGGACAAAAGAAAGAAAGAAGAAAACACTCTAAGCAGTCAGCACCCTTGTCATACCCTAGTGGTATCAAAGGCGTCGGGTAGACCCTCCCCGAAAACTGCTTGGAGAGGCTCCCACCGAGCTTACCGAGGGATTGGCACCATGCCACCCGAAGGGCAGCAAGGAACCAGACTCAGACTCCGAGCCTAAGCCCAACAAAAGAAGTGTTCTTCCAGAGAAAGACACCCTAAAGGCGTTCATGCTTATGCCCTAAAACAACAAAACAAGGAACGACTTTCCAAACGCAAATCGTCAAAGCATGCAAAAAAGGCTACTTATCGACTCACATCAATCACATGCCTACCAAAGCCCTATTCACGCATGCACATAAGCGATAATGGCAGAAACCTTTACTCTAACAACTACCAACAACCTAAGGTTTGGGAGGAAAGAGCAAAGTAGAAACACTTACTGATATTCGGGTAGTTGGAGGTTGAAGGAGTAACTGGATCACTGCACAGCACGATCGTGAGAAGTAAAAGCTGCAAAGACGAACGGCGATTCAAACCAGGAACTTCGGCGAATAAACCCACTGCCAAATCAAAAGAAAAGTTTCCAGATCCTTACCAAAAGAAGTGGTAAGTTCGGAGGAACGGAAGCTGGGAAGCCTGAGAGTTCGAAGGTTTGGAAATCTGAAAATCCGAAAGATAGAGAATTTGAAAGCGTAAAGAGGAAGAAAGGTCCTTTCCCTCGTTTTTATAGCAGGGAAGAAGTCGTTTCGAATTCCTCAAATGGACGGTCCCGATCTTCCCATTCCGTGTGCATCAGATCCAACGGCTGGAGATGAAGCGACGATCCTATTTATGACTCCTCGGATGGGAATAAAGTATTTATTTCCCATCATTACACCACCTCGGGCCCGGAGTACCATTAAAAACCGTCAAATCATTACTCAGATGACTGACGCACGCATACTCAACCAGTCGCCTCACGCACACGTCTTGGTCGCAGAACCATTCCCAGAATGACACGTGGTCCTTGCCGCACTTGAGTACTTGAGTTCAAACAGAAGAAATTCCCTTTCTTTTTCATACTAACACTCAGGCGGGAAAATGGAACCCTTCCGGGAACACAGAAGGTGGCCCCTCGCCTAATCTAAGAGACCGAAATACCCGGAGGACTGTACAAGCTCCCGGATCTCTCAAAGCTCCGTGACCTTGGGGGGTAAATGTTATCCAGATTTCCGGATAGCGTTTAGATCGATGTCCTCGGGGAAGCAGAATTATCGATGTCTTTCACGGTAGGTGACCAGAGCTCGCGGATGGACAGAAAGGCTTCGCCTCTCCCGTTTAGTGTCCGGATTACTCTTCCAAGCAAACACAACACGGAAACTCGTCAACTCTCCCGGAATCCCGAAGGGGTATCCTTCGGGGAAGCCCCTTCCAGGAGAAGCTCTTCGAGTAGACTCCGCGGAAACAGTTTCGTGCCTCGCACGGAACAAAACCAAACGGTCGAGTCCTGGAGGAGGCATATTTGGAATGATATCCGCCTGACATAGGATCCCGCCTGACACGCCCGTCAGGTCAAAGCCGCACATATCCCAACACGCCTAAGGGTACCTTTTCGCCTACTGTTCCGCTGACAACTTGGAAAAGACGGCTGACATTGTGTGTTCCCCATACTTTCACGTAAATATACCCACATAGAGTCTTGTAGCCATGCTACTACAGTAATTGTATCCCCTATTTATGGCTGGTGTAATTAAGACTCATGTACGTAGAGAAAAACCCTAATCTGAAACCCTAGCTATAAAGACCCCTTCATTTTACAAGAAGAGGGACGGCCAATAGATCACAAAGCAAAAACTCTACTAAAATCTCTCTAGCTTCATCTTCTTCAAGAGAACCCGAGAGAAACACTGTGAGTGTGTGAAGTTCTTGTACACCAGCCATCTTACTGTAACCTTTTCCAAGTATAATAACATCGAATCGTGGACTAGGGCTTGTTAACGCCTGAACCACGTAAAAACACTGTTTGTTTAGTTACATTTTAGCACTTCTACAGTTCTTATCTTTTTATTATTCTGTTTGTATTCGTTTCCGAAAAACTCGGTAAACAAACGTCTAACTGAGTTTTAATCTCTCATGGTTATAGAAGAGGAAATGTAGATAAAACACTGTTTATCAAAAACATTAAATCTGATGTTATTTTTGCTCAAATATATGTTGATGATATTGTGTTTGGATCTACTTCTAACTCCGAAGTGCAGGTATTTGTCCTACAAATGCAACAGGAATTTGAAATGAGCATGGTAGGTGAACTCACCTATTTTTTGGGTCTTCAGGTGAAACAATCTGATTATGGCTCATTTGTTTCACAAAGTAAGTATGCAAAAAACTTGGTGAAGAAGTTTGGGCTTGAAAACACCAAACATACTAATACCCCTATGAGCAAAATTTTGAAATTATCCAAAGATGAACAAGGAGAGAAGGTAGATCCTACTTTGTACCAAAGCATGATTGGTAGTTTACTTTATCTTACTGCTAGTCATCCTGATATATGTTATAGTGTTGGTGTTTGTGCTCGTTATCAGGGAAATCCCATGGAATCTCATATTTCTGTCGTGAAAAGAATTATTCGCTATGTCAATAGCACTATTGATTTTGGGATTTTGTTTTCAAAAGACACTAACACTAATTTGGTGTGCTTTAGTGATGTTAATTGGGCAAGAAATGCAAATGATAGAAATAGTACTAGTGGTGGATGTTTCTTTCTTGGAAACAATCTCATTTCATGGCACAGTAAGAAGAAAATTTGTGTCTCTCTGTCAACTACAGAGGCTGAATACATTGATGCGGGTAGCTGTTGTACCCAATTGTTATGGATGAAGCAAATGATGGAAGATCATGGGTTTGATTTGAAAACTTTAACCATTTTCTGTGACAACACTAGTTCTATAAATATTTCAAAAAATCATGTTCAACACTCTCGCACTAAGCACATAGACATTCGTCATCACTTTATTAGAGAGCTTGTATAAAATAAATTCCTTATCTTAGAATATGTTGAAACAAGCAAACAACTAGCAAATATTTTTACTAAAGCTCTTGATTCGGTCCGCTTTATTTCTCTAAGGAAATATTTAGGGGTTTTTACCATTTAATTTTGTGTTCTTGATATTTTTCTTTGACTTAATTGTAATGACCCAACTATTTCTAAGACCTTGGACCATTAAAAGTACTAGACATAGCTACTACTCTTGGAGAAAAAATACATAAGAAATAATCATAACTTTATTGAAACTCTAAAATAATACTGTATCAATAACATAAAAGTATAAAATAAAATATGATAAAGTATGGGATCCCATTGTTTACAAAACAAAAAAAAACATAATTTTAAATACTAATTGCAGAACTACATTAAGAAAACATAATTTAAGAGACTAAAAATAAATATCTTCGTCCTCGATCGACGCGCAATCCACTCAGTCCATTCATCCTTCACACACAAGCCAAGCTTCAAAAAATCCTTCTGCCTCCATAATCACTTTCCTGCATCACACTAAAAAATAAAGGAGTGAGCCTAATGCCCGCAAGGAAAATATACTAACAACATACATCATAAATAAAAAGCATAAGACTATATCATAACCACATCCTATAAAACATATATCACAACTCTAACCAATGGTCATGGTAATCTTGGGGTTTTCTATCTAGGCAACTATAAGCCCCAAGCAAAATAAAAAACATTGGGGTTTGCTAGCTAAGCAACTATAAGCCTCAACCGACATAAAAGCATTGAGGTTTGCTAGCTAAGCAACTATAAGCCCGAAGGACTACAAGACATATTCATATATATATATATATATCATAACATAACATAACATAACATAACATAACATAACATAACATATCATAACATAAACATATTATAACATAACATATCATAACATATAAGCATATAAAATCTATCCTATTTTCCTTACCAAAAGCCGGGATATTTGAAAACAAGAATGAGATTTAGAAACTCCTATAAACCAACGGTAGAAAAGGGTGAGAATCTTTAAGAATAAAGATGAATGTGGGAACTAAACCATCGAGAAGAAACTTACCAAGAAATACCTTAAGTTTCAAGAACTTAAATACCTAATCAAGAATCAATAACAAGAGTTAGGATCTAAATAAAAGAAACTAAAGAAAACTAAAGAATTATAAAGAACTGGACATAAGGAATAACAATACCTTGAATGACCTTATGAGTTGGTCTAAACCCCAATATCGAAAACACACTATTTCTCACTTCCCAAATGTTTATAAAAGCTTAGAATAATAAAGCTTTAACCCAAAACCCAAGTGTATCTCTTTATAGTAACACTAGCACCTTGGAGGCTCTGATCAAATGCTTGAAGAATGATGAAAATGGCTGAGCACTAGATCCTATTTATAGAGTTTAAGGAGTTAAACTAACCCATTTTAATTTGAATAAATAAATGATTAGAAAATGAAAAAGATTTGAATTTTCGTTCAACTTACGCCCAGAACTCGGTCAAAATAGTTCAAAGGTAGGTCTAAGTGGTTAAGGGTATTTTTAAAATTCAAAAAGTCAAACATCCAAAAATATACTGATGGAGCCGATATATCGCCCACCCTAGGTGATATATTGCCTGCCCCAGTATTCCTGAGGCTTGTTCGATCGTTCGTGCAAAGTCGACGTGTTTTCCGTATATTCCGTTAAGCGATATATCAGCCCCTATGTTGCGATATATCGGCATACGTAAATATATCAAACACGTATTTGCACTTTTTCAGCATAATTTAAATTGGATAAATAGCTTTGACTGAGTCATAATATGATCCTAACAGTTGCTGGAAGGTTCTAGAGCTTCTAGATCTTTCTTTTATTAAAACTATTCATCAATATACTTAATTTCCTTAATAATCATGATTATGACAAGTGTCATGCTTTTAATGGTTCTATCTAAACCTTAGGTTATAATAAATAATATCTCTATGACCAGCAATATTAATCAAACCTTATGTTATAATTAATATTCTTAAACTATAGGTTAACCTTATAAAATCCATAACTGTTGCTATGAGTTTCCAACTAAGTCCAGACTTGCGCCAAAATCCACGGTAACTAACATACTACTAACTAATACTAACTACTACTACTATCTAACTAGGCTAAGTAAACATTCTGGGACTCTACAATTCTCCCCTACTACAAAGAATTTCATCCCCGAAATTTGCTTACCAAACAATTCTGAATACCAGGCTAACATGTCCTCCTCCAACTCCCACGTTGCCTCTAGTTCAGAACTCTTACTCCATAGGACCTTGACTATCAGAATACTCTTAGACCGTAATTCTTGCATCCCTCTATCTAGGATGCTAACCATTCGTTCCTCGTAACTCAAGTCTTTCTGAAGTGCTATCGTATCGTACTTAAGGACGTGAGAAGGGTCTGACACATATCTACGTAGCATCGAGATGTGGAACACATTGTGGCTATCTGCTAGAGCTGGCGGTAGGGCTAATCTATATGCAACTGCTCCCACTTTGTCCAATATCTCAAAAGGAGCTATAAACTGAGGACTAAGCTTGCCTTTCTTCCCAAATCGCTTCACACCTTTCATAGGAGATATATTTAAGAAGACTTGATCTCCAACTTTGAATTCCACATCACGTCGCTTGGCATCCGCATAACTTTTCTGATGGCTCTAAGCAGCAAGCATACACTTTCTAATCAACGTTATTTCATCATGAGCTTCTCTAATAGCTTTGGGTCCAAGAAGTTGCCTTTCTCCTACCTCGTCCCACTGTAACGGCAATCGACACCTTCTTCCATAAAGCACCTCGTTCCACTATAACGGATAGAGAGTGAAGTGTTTTTGTCATTGGCACAAAATACTAAAATGCCCTTGATCAAACCTTACACCTGTAATGCCCCCAAGGGCAATTTAGTATTTCGCCACATTTCCCACTAATCTCAATTAATACCTAAAAATTCCCCAAGTAATCATCAAATAACTTCCCATTACCCGATGAATCTTGGTAATGTACTAAATTACAAAAATACCCCTAGGCTCACCCCAAGTCGGGTATTGGACCCCGTTGCGACTTAATCACTAACTTGCTTACTATGATCGTCTTGTGACGAATAACTCAAATATATCCACATAATAATGCGTTCTTAATCACAAACACACATACATTTACAAATATGCCCTCAACGGGTCAAAATTACGAAAATGCCCTTCTAATAAGAAGTATGCCCACATTCATACTTAATACACCTAAACATGAAAACATAGTTATATTATAATATAATTCACATAATCATGCGTATAATCACATAATTAATTCAATTATAGTCCTCCTGACCCCCTAATCAAGGCACTAAGCCTTATTAGCGAAATTGGGACGTTACAGCAGTATCCTGTCGCGTTGTTTCAGTAGAGTTGACTGGTGTAATTAGTTTGGACAAAACGTGCTTGAATCTCCTTCAAATATGGCCGAGGGCATTGTTTAGATGTTTATCGATCCATTGTTTATGATCTATTAATGTGAAGCGTTGGTGATTATGGAATTTGTTGATCATTGCTTTATTTTCAATAATGATACCTATAATATCTTGATAGATTATAGGTAATTAGTCATTATTGTGGTTCATATATCTTTGATAGTTAACATTGTAAATGACTTGGTAAGTCTATGTTGGTCATTAGAATTTTCTTTGTAAGTAATTCAACTTCTTATATAAACCTTTTTAATATAAAATTAGATATTCTCTTAAAAAAAACAGAAGATTTAAAACTTAGAAAGTAAGATGTAGTTGTTAACTAGGTGACTTGTATGAAAATGGAGAGAAAAAGAATTGTATTACTGTATTTTCCTTTTACGAAGTGGAGAACCCCTTCTAAGGGTTCTACATATCCTTTTTATATAGTTTTAGGTGTATGTTAAATTTCAAGAATATCCCTTAATTGTTACTTTTGAAATACAAATAAGAAAAATATCTATTTCTCTCTGCCACCGTGATCATGCTACATTTCTGTACATGTAGTAGTGGTTGGGAAGCTCTCTAACATGCTGCAGCCATTGTGGCATGCTTCCTAAAAACATGACTGCCTTTTGTCAAGAATTAGACATACTAACAAACTCCAAATTCCCCTAAGATGAACGATGAGCTATCGGTCGTCCTAGACAACAAAGAGATAAGAGAAGTAGTTTGGTCCTTGGCTCCTCTCAAAGCTCCAAGACCTGATGGTATGCCTAGTAGGTACTTTAGAGCTCATTGGGACATAGTGGGTGATATTTCATCGATATAACTCTTCAAGCCTACAACTTTGACGAAAATTTCCGAAGCTTAATTCGTCAGTGCATTTCCATAGTCTTGTATTCTGTTCTCCTTAATGGTGGCCTGTTGAAACAACTTTTCCCTTTGCGTGGCCTGCGTCACGGCGATCCTTTTTCACCATATCTATTTATCATGTGTAGTGAAGTCCTCTGAAGAATCATTCTCAGAGAGGAAGTGGATGGTAATATTCATGGTTGTAAGTCCCGTCCCACCAGCCTGGGACTCTCTCATCTCATGTATGCGGATGACACCTTCATATTCTACAGAGCAAATAAGGAAGGGGTGGAAGTAGTCCTTAATTCTCTCAGTAAGTAATGCTAGTGGTATGGCCAGGAGTTGTACATCATTAAATCTACAGTTATATTCTCACCAGATACTCCTCAGTCGACCCAAGGAGAAATTAATGGGTTGCTCCACTTTAGATAGATGAATCCTTAGTATTTTTTTCTAAAATCTGAAGAAAGTATTTCCAATACATTAATGATAGTTTCAATTCTCGTCTGGAAGGATGGTAGTGCAAGTTACTATCTCAAGCGGGAAGGTCTACATTAATACAATCAGTAACTCAAAGTAATGCATTGTCCTCATTCGTTCTGCCCAATAACTTATGTGAGGACCCTGATAAGGCTGCCCAAAAATTCTGGTTGATTGGATTTTCTGAAAAGTCTAGATTCTCCCCCACGAAGGTGGTGGCCTGGGGTTTAAAAGATTCTTTGACTTGAACCTTGCTCTCATTTTTAAGCTTGGTTGGAAGTTGGTAGTTGAAGATAACTCTTTCAGGCCTTTTAAGCTTCCCAATAATGCTTCTATTTTGACCAAAGGTATCCTTTCAACTAGAGACCTTATAAGAAATGAGAGTTGCTTCCTTATAGGTAATGGGCTTTGAGTGGACATATAGAGTTCCCCTTGGGTCCCGTTGTTAAGTTGGGACTACTACAGTGCTGCCTTCAATCCCATAATCATGGAAGTAAATTAGATAGACAATCCCAACACTCTTCTGCCTGATGGAACTTGGAAAGAGGAGGAATTAACAAGATGGTTTGTCCCTAGTTTCTTGGTGGTTAAAGACTTTTTGAACAAGATCTCTTGTGATAAAAATGTGTTGGTAACCAGTTTACCATATGCGCAGTGGAAAGCACAAAGTGTTGGGCCCAGAGATTTCAAATTTTTTTATTTAAACAAACTTTAAATAATCGGATCTGTTGACCCTAAATTTGGTCAATGACACGGAGTCACGAAAATGATATAAATAAGAGAATTGAATTCAAGAATGTAAACGACACCAGGATTTTATAGTGTTTTGGCCCTAAAGATTGGTAATAACCTACACTCACTTAGTGTTTTTAATAAAATAATAATATCAATAACATTTATTATATTAATAAATATCCCTAAAATATCTAACTTAAAATCATTTCTGAGCATCTATCTCGGTCCCACGAGCAGACCTGGTCGTATGTTTGTCTCTATCATCTTTTATTCCTTGTGTCTATCTAGCAACTCAATTTCTTCTGATACTTTGATCGTAGGACGACCAATCCTTCATTAATAATGAGTCATGTGCTATTCACGTGCCTCTTTAACATTCCACGTCATCGTGCAAATATTTAGGAAAACATTTGCCCCTTAAGTTTATTTTAATGCGAACAACATTTATTAAACTTACTCGACCAACAACCTGCTAACTCGTCACATCGACTGTACTTACTTTCTCAAAAAGGTAAGTAAGTATGACATTTTTGGTTTCCCAGGAACGATTTGACGGTTATTGCCATTTCCCATACATCGAAACCCTATTTTCATCATTACTCCTCAGTAATACTCTGATTAGTATAAATATAAGTCTCTTCACTCCTTTTCATTTTAGCCAAAATTTCTCTCTCTTCAAGTACTCTCAAACTCTCCCAAAAATCTTCAAGCATTTCTCAGTGCAATCTGAAGCGTTTGGAGCAATTTCAAACAATCTTCCTACGATTTCTTCAACAATCTTCACTTCAAGTAAGTTTTCTAACAAACCCTTTGTATTTTGTAGCAATTTACCTGCATTTTGGTTGCGATTCTTCTATGTTTGTAACTGTTTTTTGATGTTCATGGCGAGTTCTTGAATATGATCAGGTTTAGGCAAAAAAATGCATAGGAATATTATGCTAAAATAGGTATTTTTGGTAATTTATTTCATATAACAATGTTGAGGAGAGGTATTTGGGTTTATTAGCACCGATTTCGATTTTGGTATTTCGGAAAAAACTGAGTTTTTCCCACCTAGTTTTGAAGTTGAAAAGTTTTTCTGAAAAACTTTTCAGTTTCACTTATTGATATGTTTTTTCCAACCTACTCGCAAGGTTTTTGTGTTTTTACCGGGATGCTGCTGGTTGGATAAAAGCTTAACTTACTTTTATCCACAAGAAGCGTTCATGCACCAAATACATGCATGTTCATGCATGTTCCCTTGGGAGGTGAGAGGCCAATAGACGAAGAGCTTCTAAATGTGTTATTTGAAGACTGTGAACCACCTACTTTACCCATTCCACCAAATACAACACAGCCAACACCATCGACCAGCCATCCCATTTCAAACCCACCAATGGCACAACTGAAACACATTGCTCAGAGGAGGAAAAAGATCCATGATCCTCACATTGGCCGGCATGAGGCCAGTGCTGAGGGTCCTTCCACTACTAACCGGCCTGCAGCAAATGAGCAGCCTCCTGAGATTCTTCTTTCTCGCGCCCTTGTAAAATAGGTCGCAAAAAAGGATATACCCTCGTACGTGGCCCTTACTAGCGTTATATCGAGCAGGATGGTCGCCAAAAATCCCAAGAAGTAAGGCCTACCTGAGATTACACTTTTCAAGCCATCAACGGAGTCTTTTCTCCCCTACCAAATCAACTACTCCTCATCCCTCCTCTTAACCTAAAGCTTCCACTGAGCAGGTGGGAGATCCTATTTTGAGAGAGATGCTTGCCAACACCTCCTTCTCCACCATAGACAAGTTGCAAAAGGTGGCCAAACATCGACTCAACATTGAGGCCTTTGCCTTTCTACCTTCATTGAAAACCGACCAGGTCATTGATCGCGGTTTCAATGATCTGCTCGCCGTAAGATTTTTCTATCTTGTATTTTTTATTGACATTTTTTTTCACACTAACATCACTTTTCTGTTGTTCGTAGGCTCTCCCGACCCTGAATAATGGCTGGTATCGTGCTGAAGTGGATGACTCCAAATTCATTCAGAAGCTAAAAGCAACAGAGGAATAACTTAAGGCCCACGATGAGGAGCTCAAGGCCCACGACGAGGAGCAAAAAAAAACCAAGGAGGACCTAGACAAAGATGTAATATTAAAAGATAAATACAATGATGCGTCCAAGGCTAACCACAACGAGGTGGTCAAGCTTTAGGATGATCTGGTCGCTAGTCAGAAAAAGGCAATTGAGTTGGAGGATAAGGTGAAGCAGCTTGAGGACATTAATGCGAGCAACTTGGAAAGGTTTCAAGTTGCAACCTTCACCTGCTTCTACATGTTCTGGAAGAACAATCAAGGTGGAAACTTTGATTATCTTTGTGAATAGATAAGGGAATCCAAGTTTGCTTGATGTGCTGCTTGACTGGAGGAGGAGAAAAATGCTCATGCATATCCCGAGATTTCCTTGTCCATGGGCATCGATGGAGGAAAAGAGGAGGCCAGAGCGACAGTCAACCAGCAGCCCCATCAAGACCCTCCTACACAGTGAACATATTTTTTTTCTTTCTATTTTGTAACTAAAACACTCGAATAGTCTGTTCGTGGTGTTAAGAGAATTTGCTGCCAACGACAGTTTTCTTTACTTTTTTCAATAGTTTTAATTACATCCAAACAAGAATTGCTCACAGAGTAATGATACTTCATTTTTATATTACAATTGCTATTATAATACATGCTCATATGACCGAACCTAGCATAACATTTTATTATCTCACAAAATCTGTTAATTTTTTAAAAAATACTCTAAGTGTCGTCGTATGCTTTCCCTTATTTCGCTTGTGTTTTTACATATGTTATGTTCACTTAGTATCTTATATGCCATCTAAGTGATCAAGGAGTTTAAGGTACTCAATCACTTGCCATTTTCCAATACATGTTCGAACCTTACAACTAGAATATATCAAAACACCACACATAATGAGAAAATACTTGTAATTAATACAATAATTGGCAAGATTAACTGGCTGCGCACTTATTTCTCGTAAAAAATGGACAAAAATTCATGTCTATACGAGTGATCAAAATTTGTTCTTACACTTATAAGCGACCAACCAGCTATCTGGCCAGCCCTTGTTTAAAACTTGTAAACTGTAAAACTAAATACAAGCCAAATTTATAAAAGGGAATGTTCATTGATAATACTTGCGAAGGTGTTCTCCATTCCAATAGCGAGGAATGAGATCTCAATTTAAGCGAGCAAGTTTTTATGTGACTGGTTGAAGAATTTCTTCAATCTGATATGGACCTTCATAGTTTGGTTCGAGTACTACTGCAGTATGGTCGCGAGTATTGAGAAAAACTCTTCAAAGTACCAAATCTTCTACGTCAAACTTTCTTTCTCGCACGTTAGAGTTAAAATATCGAGCAACCTTTTGCTAATAAACTGCACCTCGTAATTGGGCCTGCTCGCGCCTTTCATCTATTATGTCCAAAGATTCCATTAGAAATTGGTTGTTAGCATGCTGATCGTATGTTATCCCTCTATGCATGGGTGGATATAACTCAATTGGTAACATGACATCATACCGATATGCTAAAGAAAATGGTGTATGGCATGTTGTCATTCGATGTGTTGTTCTACACGACCAAAGTACATTGGATAGTTCTTCTGGCCATGCTCCTTTTGCCTGTCTGAGCCTTTTCTTCATTGTTTCTTTTAGCATTTTGTTTACAGCTTCTACTTGTCAGTTTTCTTATGAATGGGCTACAGATGAAAAGCTCTTCGTTATTCCATGTTGTTCGCTGTCGTATCATGTGCCATTATCTGATACGATATTTTTTGTCAGTCCATAACGGCATACAATGTTTTTGACAATGAGGTCCAGTACTTTTTTGGTTGGGACTGTTGCGAACGGCTCAGCTTTCACCCACTTAGTAAAGTAGTCTACAACGACTATTGCGTACTTAACATTTCCTTTTTTCTGTAGGCAAAGATCCAATCAGGTCTGTTCCCCAAACTTCAAATGGCCATGGGCATTGCATCTGTTTAAGCTCATTTGGGTCTGCTCAAGGTATCTTGTAGAATCTTTGGCATTTATCAAACATTTTAACAAACTCCATAGAATCCTCGATCATAGTAGGCCAGAAATACCCTTGTCGTAGAATCATTTTTTATAAACTTTGCCCCGAACATGATCTCCACAAAACCTTTCATGTACTTCTCGCATTATTTCCTTAGCTTTATCCCTGGAAATACATCTCAACAAGGGCATAGAATATCCTCTTCGATACAGAATGCCATCGAGCAAGATGAATTGAGACGATTGCCTTTGTAGTGCTCTCAACTTATTTATGTCTACTGGTAACAATCTCTGTTCAAGAAATTGAATGATGGGGGTCACCCAAGTGTCGGCTACTTGTATCACTAGGGAGGATTCTTTGGTGCTTGCTCATTTTGCTAAGGTGTCAGCATTGGAGTTCTGGTTGCGAGGTACTTGCAGTAATGTATAATTTTCACATTGAGCCAACAAGTCTTTTGCCTTGTTCAGATACGTGACCATTTTAAGACCCCTGGCATGACATTCTCCAATTATTTGATTGACAAGTAGTTGGGAGTCACTGTATATTTCAAGTGACTTTACATTCACATCCTTCGTTAGTCTTAATCCTGCTAGCAGTGCTTCATACTCGACTTCATTATTGGAGGAATTAAAATTGAATCTAACTGCACAGTGAAACCTATGCCCTTCGGGGGTTATTAGAATCAACCATGCCCCCGAGCTATGCTCATTTGATGATCCCTCCACGGAGAGTCTCCAGGTGGGAGCTTTAACTTTGGTTTCATGCTCTATAGTTTGCTCGCTGGATGGGAGTCCAGTGAATTCTTCTACAAAGTCTACTGAGGCTTGTCCCTTTATTTTTGCTCGTGGTATAAAAGAGATTTTGAACTGCCCTAGCTCTACTTCCCATTTTAATAGTCAACCAGCAACTTCTGGTTTTTGACAGAACTGTCGTAGTGGCTGGTTGGTAAAATCTACTATGGGGTGAGCTTGAAAGTAGAGTCGTAGTTTTCTTGATGCCAGTACCAAGCAGTAAGCCAATTTCTCTATAGTCGGATAACATAATTCTACTCCCACTTGCCTTTTACTTATATAGTACACTGCCTTTTGAATGTTGTCTTCTTCTCTGATCAAATATCACTGGAAGTATACTCTGTTAATGCTAGAAAGAGGAACAAAGTTTCCCCTTCTACCGGCTTGGACAGAATGGGCGGTCGCGACATATGGTCCTTGAGTACCTGAAAAGCCTGTTCACACTCTTCTCTCCATTCAAACTTTTTTGTTTCCTCTAAGTAGATTAAAAAACGAGATGCATTTTTCCATAGATTTAGATATAAATCTACTCAGAGCCGCAATTCTCCCTGCTAGGCTTTGTACATCTTTAATTTTGGCTAGTGACTGCATCTTGATCACCGCTCTAATTTTTTCGGGATTGGCCTCGATTCCTCTCGAGTTTACTATGAATCCAAAAAAATTTCCTTATCCGACCCTAAAAGAACACTTAAGGGGATTAAACTTCATTTGATACTTATTCAAGATGTAGAAGCATTCCTGTAATTCCTTGATGTGCTCACCAGCTTTTTTCGACTTGACCAACATGTCATCAACATAAACCTCCATCTTATTGCTAATCTGGTCTTTGAACATGTAGTTTACTAGTCGTTGGTAAGTCACACCAGCATTTTTCAAAAAAAAGGGCATGACTTTGTAACAGTAAAGTCCCATATTTGTTCGAAAGCTGGTATGTTCTTCATCAAGTGGATGCATACTAATTTGATTATAGCTAGAGAATACATCCATGAATGATAAAATTTCATGTCCTGATGTAGCATCGACCAATTGGTCGATCCCTAGAAGTGGGAAACAATCTTTCGGGCAGGCTTTATAAAGGTCAGTGAAATCCACGTAAGTCCTCCATTTACAATTTGGTTTAGGGACTAGTACGGAATTAGAGACCCAAGATGGATAAAACCCTACCCTGATGAATCCATTTTCCTTTAGCTTCTTGACTTCTTCTTTTAAGGTTTTAGACCGTCTTTGTCGAGCAGCCTTCTTTTTTGTTGAACTGGTGGGTGGTTCTTGTCTACGTTGTGGACATGGCTAAAAATTGTTTGGTCGATTCCCACCATGTCTTTATAAGACCAGGGAAAGGCCTTCTAGTTCTTCTTCAAAAACACCACTAGCTTTTCTTTGATTGTTGTCTCTAAGTTCTTACCAACTTTCACAACTCTGGTCGGATCTTTTTCTTCTAGCTGGACCTCCTTGAGGTCCTCCATAGGTCTAATACCTTCCTCAAAATCCCCAAAGCAAGGATCCAAGTCTATACCCTCACATTGGGCAACACCCTATTTGGTGACTTGCTCACCTGATTGGGCATGTGACTCATTTACCACTAGCAACCTTTTTTCTGCTCTACTCCCTGATCCGCACTATTTTGCTTTTGTGATACAGGACTTATAACACTCTCTGGCTTCTCTTTGGTTTCCCAACACGCACCCAACTCCTACATCTATTGGAATCTTCATGGCCAGATTCCAGATTGAAGTTACCGCTCGTAGTTCTACCAAGATGGGTCTTCTAATCACGACATTATATGCGGAAGGACAATCAACTACTATAAAAGTGGTGAGTAATGTCCTATTCGTAGGTGTTGTTCCAGTCATGACTGGGAATTTGATCGACCTTGTTGGTGCTAATCCCTCACCAAAGTAACTGTAGATGGTTCAGTTGCATGCTTCTAAGTCTTGCATTGATAATTTCATTCTTTCCAGTGAAGATTTATATAGAATGTTCACCGTGCTTCCAGTATCTACCAGCACTCATTTTACCATCATGCTGGCTATTTTATTATCCACGACCAAGGGATCTGAGTGGGGGAATCAGACATATTGTGCATCCAGCTTAGGGAAAGTTATAATGTCTTCCTCTGTTCGAGCTTTTTTGGGAGTTCGCTCCTCAATGGTTAGCATTTCTATATCCTTCTCATGACCCAAGGTCCTGGCATATCTTTCTCTTGCCTTACCACTGTCACTAGATAAATGTGGTCCCTCACAGATAGCTAGCAAAGTACCAACGACTGGCGCTGGCTACAACGGAGGCGAGTGTTGGCCTATATGTGCCTGCTTGTTGCCTCTGTTAGCCCCTTGTTGCGGGTTTCCCCCTATTCGCACATATCTTGTCAGGTGTCTTAGTCGTATAAGGAACTCATTCTCATGTTTCAGCTGGTTACATTCGTTTGTATCATAGCCATAGTCGTTGTGGAAATGACAAAACTTGGTTATGTCCTGCTTGAATATGTCCTTTCTGATCGGGCAGTTGCCTAAAAGGGACTATGGTGTGAGTGGCCTGATTCACTTCTGCTCTGATGTCGACCAGTGTCGTGTAGTTAGTGAACCTCGCCTCATATTTGTTTTTCTTAGGGTGCTTGTTATCATACGTCATCTGCTCAAAATTGCCATTTTTCCTCCATTCTTATTATTATTTTTGTCGTTATTGTTGTTGGGTTTGCTAGACCCACTAGCAGCCTTGGTCGACTCTTCTTTTTTTCTCTGGTCGGCCTTTGGAGACTTTCCTTCATTGGCGATAGCCTCCTCCAACTTGATGTATTTGTCTTCTCAATCAAAAAATTCTTGAGTACTTTTGACTCCATTTCTCTTTAGGTTGTTCCAAAGGGGAGATTGGCATTGCACCCCAGCGGTGATGGCCATCATCTTTCCCTCATCTCCAATCGATTTGGCACGAGCAACTGCTCGCATAAACCTCTGGATGTACTCCTTTAGAGGCTCTCTTTCCTTTTGTCTTCTATCGACTAGTTGATTGGCCTCTATTGGATGTGTCTGACCAGCATAAAATTGTCCATAGAATTCCTTTACAAACACCTCCCATGAAACTATGCTAGCTGGCAGAAATTTGAAGTACCAATCCTGGGAAGCATCAGATAAAGTAGAAGGAAAGATCCTGCATCGAGCAACTTTGGACACTTTTTGGATGCCCCTTTGTTCCTCAAACTTATTCACGTGAGATATTGGGTCTTCTTTTCCAGTGAAGTTGGGGAGTACTGACATTTTGAATTTTCTTGGGATCCCTGCCATACCAATTCTATTGATGAACGGGGTGCCCTTTCTCCAGTCATAATAAATATGGGAAGTTTTATTCCCGACCAGCTGTTGTACAACCTGATTCAGGGCATCTATTTGAGCCTGAACAACAGCTGATATAATAGGGACAGAAGTTACCACAGACGGTGGGACATGCTCATCGTGCCTTTCTCGTCGCTCATTGACCATGTCCCTTAAGTCCTCATCCGTTTGTCTCTTCTCGCTTACACCTAGTCGGTCAAATTCGTTGGGTTGTCTGGGCTGCCCCCAAGCATTTTGGCTTGTTGTTTGGTTGTCCATTGGTGGAGGGTTTTGCTGCCCATACCTTTGCTCTTGTTTCTAACCAACATTTCTCCTAGTATAACCAGAGTCCCCTTCGTTGTAATTAAGGTTGTCTCTGTACTGTGGGTTGTGAGTACGCAGCTTGCTGTATGAACTATCCCCCTCTCTTTCCCTAGGCCATCTTGGTAAACAAGAGGAGGCATGCACTAGTCGTTGGGTCCCTAGACATTGCTCTATCGCGGGGGATTGCGGACCGCAGAACCCAAGTCTTTCTGCCTCCTGCTTCACGAGGGACCCTGTCCCCTTCCAGAAAGGTTTTGCTCTTCTATTGCGAGATGTCCAGGGCTTCTAGGATGTTGTTCATCCCTATTCTATCAATGTTATCGTATACTACCTCAACCAGAATGAGAGGGTTAACGCTGCTCATTATTTCTAGCTGGATTCTGAGGCTGTTTATCCTGCTGGACAACTGGATGTTGTTCCGGCTGTTGTGGACTTCTCGGGTCTTATGGGTTTGGAGGACATTGGTGATGCTTTGATCGTGGGTTTTGATGAGGATGAGGATTTGGCTGTAGGTCTGGCTAGGAGTTTTGTGTAGGTGGCATTCCTCGAGCCAATTGAATGGCTGCCTCTAAAGACACTGTCGCATCTCTTTTCGACGATCCATGTCTGTTTGTCTTTCATTCAATTCTCGACGCTGTCAATCGTGCTCCCTCTATTACATCACCATCGCTTCAGCCACGTTCTCTTGGTTAGCTCTTAGGGTGTCTAACTCGTCTTGCAACACTCCCAAGGACATTCTTGAGGTTCCAACATCCATCTCCTCCGCTTCAAACTCCACTTGTGGCTCATCCTCAATCACGCCTTGTGGAGGAGGTGGACTTTGTGGATTTTCTTATGTTTTTCAAGCTTGACTCGTTCTCCTAGTGTTCTTAGCCATCATGTTAGATCCTAGTTTCCTTGAGTTCGTTTCTCAATGAAAGCACCAAAATGTTGATCCTGAATTTTGTCAATGACACGGAGTCACGAAAATGATATAAATAAGAGAATTGAATTCAAGAATGTAAACGACACCAGGATTTTATAGTGGTTTGACCCCAGAGATTGTTAATAACCTACATCCACTTAGTGTTTTTATTAATGCAGAAGAACTCCAAAACCTGCGATCAGCGAACAAGGGTTCACCGAGTTTCACAAGTCTTGAAGATAGATACAAATACTATGTATAAAATCACTGTTTCTCTCTGAATACAAATTATTACGTGCGTCCCAAATGAATACTAGTGAACCGTACTTACAGTATTTAATTTAAAGATTCCATATAACTTTGCTTTACTGCGAACTATTTAAATTTGTTCCTTACAATCTTAATAATCTCGTACCAATACAAGATTGTAGTCACAATAAAGAATTTGTGAATTTTCTGATATTCACATAATATTATTCTAATAATAATAATAATAATAATAAACAAACAATATTTGAAAAAAATTATTTTAATTATTTATTTTATAAAGCATTGTTCAAAACATATGCTTTAGAGGTCACTAATCCAAACAAAATGATATATTGATTTGGAAGGATTCTAAGAGTGGCACTTTTATTGTCAAGGAAGCCAACAATTCTATTGTCAAGAATAGAATGAATCGAGACTCACCTTTTTGGAAAAAGTTATGATGATCTCCTATCCATGAAATATTTAGATTCTTCCTTTGGAAACTTGCAATAAATATTCTCCCTTTTGGACAATGGTTGCAAGGAATTTTTTGGGCCAACATGGTTTGCTCAATCTGTAAAGCCAACTCAGACTCTTTCCAGCACCTATTATTTCATTTTCCTTTAGCTAGACAACTCTGGTTTAGCATCCCTCGGTCCCTTAGAAGTGACTCTCTTGACTTTCCTTCAGCCTTGGATTGGGTCGATTGGATTTTGAGACCTCTTTTTATGCGGTCAAATGATGTAGAAGCATGGGACCAATTCACTCAGTTTGTGAGTTATCTTTGGTTCAATCTTTGGAATGCTCGATATAAATCTTACCATGAGGGAGCCAAGTGGGCTGCAGGGGCTATACAGAATTTGGTTGCTTCAGGCATAAAGGAATTCATAGATGCAACCCAACGTGAAGATCAAAACCTCCCCATTATTCCCCATACTAAAACAGATCCTCCCATATTTACTCAGCGTTCAAAGATGGAGTTTTTTGATACAATGCTTCGAGGAATGCTTGTGTTTAGAGGAATCATTGTGATGAGTGAATGTTTTATGCACTCAAATATTGAATTTTATCCTTAGAATGGTTTGTTTTCCTTAATTTTTGTGTATATTTGATGAGTTTCGTTAAGTGTGCAGGAATGGAGATTTTAGGTGTTTTGAACATTATTTTGGGTGTTCAAGTCAGAGAAGGATGTGTTACGTCGCTCTCGAGAGGCAAGAAGTTGCTGAAATTCTAGAAAAATTCAAACCTAGAAAAGTCCAGGCGACATGTCATCTGACATATGGCGATGCATCTCTTGGTATAGGCGATACGTCGCTCTGATATAGGCAACAAGTTTCCTATTCCGCCACAAAATTAGGAAAACGTGTTTTTTCACACGTTTTTCACTAGAATTCAAAAGTAAGACAACTAAGGATATTTCTAGAAAGTAGGGCACGACCACAAGACATATATAAAGGAAAAGAAACACATTTGGAAGGGAGAGAATCATTGCAGAAGGATATAAGAAGTGAATCAAGAAATATCAACAGAGTTCTTGTTGATGGTGAAATCTCGTCAACAATATAAGGTTAGAAAACTGAGACTATATTGCCAAAGATATCTTAGAAGAAGATTGAGATAACTTGAAAGAGTAAATATGCATAACTACAATGGAGTGAAATTTGTATATTGCTTAACAGCCTCAGCATACAATCAATTTTCCAACCTCTTTTCTGGAGAGGTGATGATCTATTTATATTGGAGCTCTAATGGCTCCCCATACATTGTGGTCCCAGGGGACACGATATTAGATAGGGACATTGTCAGGGTAGTGGCACAGATCGTGGTGGAGCAGAAGGTTATGGTGTCGGTCTGGTACATAGTCAAAGGTATGCATGTAGTGCTTCCACTCTCTGTACAAATCCGTACCTCCACTACTTATTGGACACAGATGTCAGAGTCATGCTTTTTCCCTTTTTCAGGGTTGTACATCCCGTGCTTGTACATTTATCTCATGCCTAGTGATCCCCATTACCTAAATATCTTCTCTAGGTTTCTTTATATTTTAGTAAGTGTCGATCCATACTTCTTTTATCCTATCCTTACCTCTAGGTACGATGCCTGGAAATAAGCATGTACGAGGCTTAGGGATGGGTCTCACCTCTCACAAGGTGAGACCCTTGGTGCCTAAGCGAGTATCCAGGCGTGACTTGGGCATTCACAAGGCTCGGGGATGGGTCTAACAAGGCGAGACCCTTGGTGCCTAAGTGAGTACCCATGTGTGACCCGGGCATTCAAGAGGCTCAGGGATGGGTCTCACAAGGCGAGACCCTTGGTGCCTAAGTGAGTACCCATGCATGACCCAGGCATTCACGAGGCTCGGGGATGGGTCTCATAAGGCGAGACCCTTGGTGCCTAAGTGAGTACCCATGCATGACCCAGGCATTCACGAGACTCGGGGATGGGTCTCACAAGGTGAGACCCTTGGTGCCTAAGTGAGTACCCATGTGTGAGCCAGGCATTCACGAGGCTCGGGGATGGGTCTCACAAGGCGAGACCCTTGGTGCCTAAGTGAGTACCCATGTGTGACTCGGACATTCACGAGGCTCAGGGATAGGTCTCATAAGGCGAGACCTTTGGTGCCTAAGTGAGTACCCATGCATGACCCAGGCATTCACGAGGCTCGAGGATGGGTCTCACAAGGCGAGACCCTTGGTGCCTAAGTGAGTACCCATGTGTGACCCGGGCATTCACGAGGCTCGAGGATGGGTCTCACATGGCAAGACCCTTGGTGCCTAATTGAGTACCCATTCATGACCCATAGATTCACAAGGCTCGGGGATGGGTCTCACAAGGTGAGATCCTTGGTGCCTAAGTGAGTACCCATGTGTGACCCAGGCATTCATGAGGCTCGGGGATGGGTCTCACAAGGCGAGACCCTTGGTGCCTAAGTGAGTACCCGTGCATGACCCAGGCATTCACGAGGCTCGAGGATGGGTCTCACAAGGCGAGACCCTTGGTGCCTAAGTGAGTACCCATGCATGACCCAGGCATTCACGAGGCTCGGGAATGGGTCTCACAAGGTGTAATGGGGTTACATGAGGGCCACGAGACGGTGGTGGCACGAGGCTCCTTAGCATGGTCGTGCCTCGCGAGACGCATACGGGCGTGGTTAGGTGTGTCTCACTGTGCGAGGCGTTGGCGCGTATCTGGGTCACGAGGCGTGCGGGGGAAGGGCAGCCTCGCATAGCAAGGCCCTTGTGGCCTTGGCAGGGGCACGCGGGGGAAGGGCAGCCTCACATAGCGAGGCCCTTGGGTCCTTCTGGGCATTTTTGTTAAGGCCTCCTATTAGACATGGATCTCGCGTGGGGCAAGATATTGGGCTGCTTTGTTTGCCTGAGGCTAATGAGGGTAACTCTCAATTTTTCTCTTTTGTGTTGGCTATGGCTCTGGTCAATTTTTGGCATTCACACTTGCCCCCCAGTCTATTAGGAAGTCTTTAGGCTTCCTGGTAGACTCATAATAATGCTACACTCACTATGCTCTGGTGGTACTGCTGGGTGATCCGTGTCCGTCAATGCACTTTGATTACTTGTAAGGATATGTTGACCCCTTGGGTTCTTGCTGTCCTTTTATGTATTTTTGCGCGCACTTATTATTTCTTGCGAGAAGCGTCCTTCTCGTCATTAAGCATAGTACTATTTTTGCAAGCGTCTTCTTCGAGAGTCTTTTTGCAAGCATCTTCTGTGAGACCCTTTTTGCAAGCGTCTTCTGTGAGACCCTTTTCACAAGCGTCTTCTTTGAGACCCTTTTTGCAAGTGTCCTCTTTGAGACCCTTTTCACAAGCATCTTCTTTGAGATCCTTTTTGCAAGTGTCTTCTTTGAGACCTTTTTTGCAAGTGTCTACTTTGAGACCCTTTTTGCAAGCGTCTACCTTGAGACCCTTTTACGATTTTTTGAGGTGATCCCCCCTCGGGTCGGGACTTTTATGGCTAGATGGTCCTCATCCAATTTTAACCTTGGTCAGTGACCCCTCTATCACGACGTCCCCTTCTATATGGAATCTTCAGACGTATTGGTAACAGTGCAACTGGAGGAAGGTTCGCTTTCTTCAACATGCAAGTTATTATGGCCCTCTTCCACACGTATGTACTTCTGTGCTCTTTCAAAGAAATCATCTAAATTCAAAACTTCTCTTTTGAGCATGCTACCTCATAACTTGCTTCCTGGACGAACTCCGGCTGTAATAGCCATCTTGAGCTCCACTTTGGTTAAACTTCCCAACTTTGTTGCCTCCATATTAAACCTATGGATATAGTTCTTCAGACTTTCATTTTCACCTTGCTTTATGTTAGCAAGGCTGGTAATTGGCATAACGTAATTACAGACCGCACGATGCTGCTGAAGAAATTCGGCCAGAGAATTGCTGCCATGATTTGATTATTCCCGGCCTTATCCTCTTGAACCACTTGTATGCAACACCTTTAAGTGTAACAACAAAGAAATGACATTTTGCTCTACTGTTGACCCCTCTTAACCTCATCAAGTTGTTGAAATAGTCTAAGTGATACTTTGGGTATGTAGTACCCTCATATGGAGTCATGCGAGCCTCTCTGAGGTTGGCAGAGATTTGCTCAGCCTGGATCTCCCTTGTGAAGGGCGAGTCATGGTCAAATTCTTCATCATCTCTGTGCCCCCCAGGTGCGGTGATAATCTTGCCTTGAGGGTGCTGCATTTTGATGTCTAGTTCCCTCCTCTTTTTGCATAAGGAGTCTTGCGGGTTCTCAGGCTGTTCCCTTGCCTTGGTTGTGTTCCTCGGGGGAGCCGCGGGGGGTGCGTTTCTTACTTCTGACCTCTTCCCATGGAGCTCTTTTCTTAGGCCAGTGGGCGCCTCTTTTGAGGTGACTTCAGCCTTGTTCTAACGATCATCGTCTTCCCTCCACCTTTGCTCCTGGGGACATTTCGTTGGCCTAGGTCCCCCATGGTACTTTGTCTGGGGAGTTTTACTGGTGGAAAGTTGGGTTCTTCCATCGTCTGCGGGGATAGTATTTTCCCTTTTTTCACGCTCCTTCTCTTTACGCTTAGGAAGGGGTATGCTCGACTTTCCTTGCAGGAGGTCGTTCAAGACCTCCTACATGTTCTCTATCGTGGTTTCCAGCCTTCGAGTCTTTTTATGCAACTCGTGAATCTCATCCTCATAGAGGCGATTCCTTCAGCTAGGGCTTACCGAGTGTACTCGGGGACTCTTGCCTGGCCTGTGCATCAAGGGACCCGTGTCTTGGTAGCCTGAGCATGGTGCCACTAGGGACTGGGGATATGGGTACACTGGCAATTCTGAGTGACCTCCGTTGGGCTAGACAGCCGAGGATGATGACATTCCCCCGGCATATCTCCATGCCCAGGCGGAGGTGGGTCTTTCCTGGAAGCCCTCATTCGCTTTCCATTCAGGTGAACCTCAACATCTTGTAGTTGCCGCAAGCATTGTGAACGCCTTGGCATCTTTCTTTTCTGGAAGAGATGAAAGAACGTTGGCTTGATGCTTGTTCTTCCCACAGATGGCGCCAAACTGTTGACGGTGAAATCTCGTCAACGATATAAGGTTAGAAAATTTAGACTATATTGCAAAAGATATCTTAGAAGAAGATTGAGATAACTTGAAAGAGTAAATATGCAGAACTACTATGGAGTAAAATTCGTATATTGCTTAACAGCCTCAGCATACGATCAATTTTCCAACCTCTTTTCTGGAGGGGTGATGATCTATTTATACTGGAGCTCTAATGGCTCGCCATACATTGTGGTCCTAGGGGACACGATTGTAGATAGGGACATTGTCAAGGTAGTGGCACAGATCGTGGTGGAGCAGAAGGTTATGGTGTCGGCCTGGTACATAGTCAGAGGTATGCATGTAGTGCTTCCACTCTCTATACAAATCTGTATCTCCACTACTTATTGGACACAGATGTCAGAGTCATGCCTTTGCCCTTTTTCAGGGTTGTACATCCCGTGCTTGTACATTTATCTCATGCCTAGTGGTCCCCCTTACCTAAATATCTTCTCTAGGTTTCTTTATATTTTAGTAAGTGTCGATCCATACTTCTTTTATCCTGTCCTTACCTCCAGGTACAAGGCCTGGAAATAGGCATGTACGAGGCTTAGGGATGGGTCTCACCTCTCACAAGGTGAGACCCTTGGTGCCTAAGCGAGTATCCAGGCGTGACTTGGGCATTCACAAGGATCGAGGATGGGTCTCACAAGGCGAGAACCTTGGTGCCTAAGTGAGTACCCATACGTGACCTGGGCATTCACGAGACTCCGGGATGGGTCTCACAAGGCGAGACCCTTGGTTCCTAAGTGAGTACCCATGCATGACCCAGGCATTCACGAGGCTCGGGGATGGGTCTCATAAGGCGAGACCCTTGGTGCCTAAGTGAGTACCCAAGCATGACCCAGGCATTCACGATGCTCGGGGATGGGTCTCACAAGGCGAGACCCTTGGTGCCTAAGTGAGTACCCATGTACGACCCGGGCATTCACGAGGCTCGAGGATGGGTCTCATAAGGAAAGACCCTTGGTGCCTAAGTGAGTACCCATGTGTGACCCGGGCATTCACGAGGCTCGGGGATGGGTCTCACAAGGCGAGACCCTTGGTGCCTAAGTGAGTACCCATGTGTGATTCGGGCATTCACGAGGCTCGGGGATGGGTCTCATAAGGCGAGACCCTTGATGCCTAAGTGAGTACCCATGCATGACCCAGGCATTCACGAGGCTCGGGGATGGGTCTCACAAGGCGAGACCCTTGGTGCCTAAGTGAGTACCCATGTGTGACTCGGGCATTCACAAGGCTCGAGGATGGGTCTCACATGGCGAGACCCTTGGTGCCTAAGTGAGTACCCATTCATGACCCAGGCATTCACGAGGCTCGGGGATGGGTCTCACAAGGTGAGACCCTTGGTGCCTAAGTGAGTACCCATGTGTGACCCAAGCCTTCACGAGGCTCAGGGATGGGTCTCACAAGGCGAGACCATTGGTGCCTAAGTGAGTACCCATGCATGACCCAGGCATTCACGAGGCTCGAGGATGGGTCTCACAAGGCGAGACCCTTGGTGCCTAAGTGAGTACCCATGCCTGACCCAGGCATTCACGAGGCTTGGGGATGGGTCTCACAAGGCGAGACCCTTGGTGCCTAAGTGAGTACCCATATGTGAACCGGGCATTCACGAGGCTCAGGGATGGGTCTCACAAGGCGAGACCCTTGGTCCCTAAGTGAGTACCCATTTGTGACCCAGGCTTTCATGAGGCTTGGGGTTGGTTGTCAAAAGGTGAGACCCATGGTGCCTAAGTGAGTACCCATGCATGACCCAGGCATTCACGAGGCTCGGGGATGGGTCTCACAAGGCGAGACCCTTGGTGCCTAAGGGAGTACCCATGTGTGACCCGGGCATTCACGAGGCTCGGGGATGGGTCTCACACGGCGAGACCCTTGGTGCCTAAGTGAGTACCCATGCATGACCCAGGCATTCACGAGGCTCGGGGATGGGTCTCATAAGGCGAGACCCTTGGTACCTAAGTGATTACCCATGCATGACCCAGGCATTCACGAGGCTCGGGGATGGGTCTCTCAAGGCGAGGCCCTTGGTGCCTAAGTGAGTACCAATGTGTGACTCGGGCATTCACGAGGCTCGGGGATGGGTCTCTCAAGGCGAGACCCTTGGTGCCTAAGTGAGTACCCATGTGTGACCCGGGCATTCACGAGGCTCGGGGACGGGTCTCATAAGGCGAGACCCTTGGTGCCTAAGTGAGTACCCACGCATGACATAAGACGATGTAGGATTGCACAACTTTCCCTAGTCTTTCCCCCTACGGATCACAGGATACTGACTGTCACAATCATCCACCCTTAGGGGTCCAATGTCCCAGTCAGCCACACTTCGAGCTAAGGCTCTAATACCCTTTGTAATGCCCCATGTCATTATGGCTGCTTCCTGGAATGACGACTTACCCTACAAACCAACACGAGTCTTTTCAGCATGCTTTGTCATACTCGCACGCTTCCTGTGAAATCTTCCCAGGAGGTCACCCATCATGAGATTACTCTAGGTCAAGCACTCTTAAGTTTGGAGTTCTCAAGTGATATTTGTAACACCCCACATCACTACGGCTGCTTCCTGGAATGACGACTTACACTACAAACCAACACGAGTTTTTCCACCGTTCTTTGTCCTCACTCGCACGCTTTCTGGGAAAACTTCCCAAGAGGTCACCCATCATGAGACTACTCCAGGTCAAGGACGCTTAACTTTGGAGTTCTTAAGTGATGGGCTACCGAAAAGAAGATGCATCTTGTTGGCATAGGTAGTACCCGTCAATCCATTTAAGCCCTCTTCAACTATGTAGTCTCTTACCTACACAGTCTTAGAATCATCACACTTGACCTTCCCCACGCGGTGTGGGATTGCCCAGCTTTCTACTTGGTCTTTCCCCCTACGGATCATGGGATTCTGACTGTCACAATCACCCCCTTAGGGTTCTGACAGGTCTGACTTCCCCATCGGCCACACTTCTGGCTGGGTCAAGTCTTTGATACCATTTGTAACACCCCATTTCACTATGGCTGCTTCCTGGAATGACGACTTGCCCTGCATACCAACACGAGTCTTTCCACTGTGCTTTGTCCTCACTCGCACGCTTCCTGGGAAAACTTCCCAAGAGGTCACCCATCATGAGACTACTCCAGGTCAAGCACACTTAACTTTAGAGTTCTTAAGTGATGTGATACTGAAAAGAATGTAACGCCCCACATCACTATGGTTGCGTTATGGAATAACAACTGTCCCTATAAACCAACACTAGTCTTTCCAACATGCTTTGTCCTCACTCGCACGCTTTCTAAGAAAACTCCCCATGAGGTCACCCATCATGAGTTTACTCCAGGTCAAGCACGCTTAACTTTGGAGTTCTCAAGTGATGGGCTACCGAAAAGAAGATGCATCTTGTTTTTGGTATCCCATCACTTGAGAACTCCAAAGTGAAGCGTGCTTGACCTAGAGTAATCTCATGATGGGTGACCTCCTGGGAAGTTTTCCCAGGAAGCGTGTGAGTGAGGACAAAGTACACTGAAAAGACTTGTGTTGGTTTGTAGGGCCAGTCGTAATTCCAGGAAGCAGCCATAGTGGGGCGTTACAGTCCTCAACATAACATAGAGGATTGGTTTCACGTTCAACTATTCTACAATGGTCTCAATGGTCCAACACGATCACATATTGATGCCGCATCTAGCAGAACCATTCTATCAAAGCACTGACGAAAGCATTAATCTTGATTGAGGATATGTCCATGAATAGTTGTCAATGGCAGAGTGAGAGATCAACATTTAGAAAGGCAGCTAGGGTTTTTGAAGTAGACCTAATAACGTCACTGATGCCACAGATGTCTGCTTTGACGAATCAGATTAAGGATCTAATTGATAATAAAGTAACGTTAAGTCAAGAAATAGTGAATTTGGCTCAAGCTTTTAGTTCAAATGGGATGATAGATGAACAATGTCGATATGTCAATCAGAACTACAACTTTAGGCCTAACAACAACATGCCCACATACTACCATCCTAGTCTTTGCAATCATGCAATTTTTTCCTATGCTAACAATATAAATGTTCTCCAACCACCTCAAAAGTCACCTTGAAAATGGGGGAGAAGCCTTCACCATCACTTGAAGAATTACTGAAGACTTACATAGTGGACTCCAAGGCAAGGCTAGATCAATATGACACTCGTCTCAACAATATTGAAAAACATTGTACTAATATGGGAGCAACGATGAAGATATTGGAAACACAAGTGGGTCAATTGGCCAATACTATGAAGAATCAGATGTCTAGATCTTCTCCTAGTGATATAGAGAAGAATCCAAAAGAGTTCAGTGCAATCACTTTGAGGAGTGGAAAAAAATTAGATGCTTCTACAGTTGAGAAGAAAAAGGTTGATGAGATCCCAATGAATGGTGAGAAAGAAGAAGACAAGCAAAAGGAGGAGATTCTGAAGAAAGAGTTATTGGTGGCTAATCCGGGTTCAATTAATTTTCCAAACAACCCACCCAAGATTATTACTCCATTACCATTTCCTCAAGGATTTCACAAGAAAGCGATCGATGAACAATTTGCAAAGTTGTTGAATATTTTCAAGAAAATACATATTAACATTGTTTTTGTAGATGCATTTGAACAAATGTCAAACTATGCTATGTTTATGAACGAGGTAATGTATAAGAAGCGTAAGTTAAAGGAATATGAAATAATGAAGCTAACAGAAGAGTGTAGTGCCATTATGAGACAATTACCATAAAAGTTGAAAGATCTATGAAGTTTTACAATTCCATGTGTTATTGGTGAGCAACATATTGAGAAGGCCTTATGTGATTTGGGTGCTAGTATCAATGTAATTCCTCTCTCTATCTTTCAGAAACTCAATCTTGGAGAGGTCACATGTAACACCCTACTTCCTTAGAGTCGTTACCATGTGATTTATAAATGTACCATTAGCTCGCTAATCCAGGTTTTAGGTTAAAATGTGTGAAAATTTTGAATTAAAGACTCATTTAACGAATATTAGGTAAAAGGAGTTGGTCATTCATTAAAGTTTTATAAAAAAAGTTACATTGGGATCCCAAAATACCATTTTAAAATACATTTACAATCCAAAGATATAGTACAGTCGACCTAAGCGGCAAAATAAACATTTACCACATGTTCCTTTAAACAACCCTAGCCATGGCCACCAGGTTAGCCAAACATGTACACACTGCTCCATGCCCTCCAACTCATGGTTGTTCGACCTAATTTCCTTGCTCTTACCTGCACCAAGAGCACCCGTGAGCCGAGGCCTAGCAAGAGAACTTCAAGCACAACATAAAATAATAATATACCTCAACAAAACATACTTAATCAGGACAACAGACAACCACCAGTTCCTATTGGAATGCACAAAAATTCAGCAGTAGAATAGCTCAAAAGCACAATGGCATAACATCATAATAGTACATCAATACAATAATACAATAGTACCATAACCCAACAATATAATAACACGGCAGTAAATTAACATAGTTGTATAATAACAAAAGAAAACAATAACTTAGTAGTATAATAACACATCAGTCTAATAATAGAGCAGCGACCTTCACTGATCGGGGTATGCTATCAGGCACCAAGTTCACGGTCCTATCCAAACGGGTGTGTACATCACCCTTGAGCATCTCACTCTAGCGACATGCATGCGGCATGCTTAACGCCAATCTCGGCCCCTTGCCTCTCCCAGCTCTTGTCGCTTCCGGCTCTTGCTGATCAATCATAGTCACATGTAAGACATAACAAATATAAACAATACATACAATGCTATACATCACATAGCTCCATGGGTAAAAATAGTTTTCTTACCTGGTGTCTCGAGCTGACAATAGCACGACTCCTAATCCTGAGCCTGAGTGGTAAGACCTAGTCACAACATATCAATAAATATCCATCATGATCTAAATCAATCAAAAGCCTTTGGAATAACATGCTAGCCTCCGGGACTTCGAATTCTACTAAACTGGGTAGTAGAATCCTTCTCAAGCCTTAACATCTGACTTCCCGGTCTTAAAACTCCAACTCGGTAACTTTCCCTAATTTGAGCCGCGTCATGCTGCTTAGGGTCATGGCGCACCTACAGGTCAGAGAGTAGAGCTCTCTCTGCTGAAGGACACGGGCCGCGGCATGCCCCCTAGGGTCATGGCGCCTGGGAAAACCATAGGCTTCTTAGCCTCTTCAAACATGCGAGTCGCAGTACCTGAAGAACATGGCCACTACTCGAGCCTCCGAAACCCAGAAATCCACCATTTTCAGACTTCTAAACCTCCTGCAAATTAACCCAAACATATACCAATGCCCGAATTGAGTCCTAAAATACTTTCATTATACTCAAAGTAGTACATAAATCCAAAGAAACTGAACCAAAACTTCATCAAAATTCAACTTAATCTCTTGAGTTCAAAAAACTTTAGAACACTAAAGAAGACAGAGAAATTCAACAAAAGGATTGCTCTAATCCTTACCCTTGTGTCACTTCCAACATTAAGCTAACTTCAATCACTTCCAGCTCCAATCCCTTTGAATTTTGAGCCTCCTCCCCTTGAATCCAACAAAATCCCTCCTTAGCCTTAAAAAAGAGAGAAAGACGTGAGGGAGAGGGAGATAAGGGCTGGGAATTTCTATTTTTGTTGTTTCCTTAGTTCTAGTAGCTTCCCACAGCTTCCCAGCCTGCTTTAAGTTATTCCTTGGTACAAAATGACCCATTTAACCCTAAGGTCAAACCTTAATCCCTTAATGCCACCAAGGACAATCTATTCATTTTCCACATCTCGCTAATTCCTCGAGTGTTCCTACGAATTCCCATTTAATCCTGAAATACCCTAATCATTACTAATAATTTCCTTTTACTCGATAAACCCCAGGCACATGCCAAGTTCTCAAAATACCCCTAGGCTCACCACGAACCGGGTATCCAACCCCGTTGTAACTAATATGCTCCCTAGGATCGTCTCGGATCACACATCTCAAATATATCCCCGTAACACTGGGGGCTTACTCAAAACACATGCATAATTACGTTTACGCCCTAAACGAGCCAAAATTACAAACACGCCCCTATTTACAGAAATGGGAGCATGTGCATATTTAATACACACAAACATGCATGTCTAATCACATTACCACATAATTCATTTATAAACACATCATCACACATACAATACATTACTCGCTCAATAACCCCAATTAGGCCCTCTAGGCACTGTAATCAAGGCTCTCAGCCTTAATATCAAATTCATGATGTTACATCACACAAACTACTATTTCTTTATAATTGGTGGATCATTCTTTGACATATCCTAGAGGTATAATTGAAGATGTTCTAGTGAAGGTTGATAGATTCATTTTTCCAATTGATTTTGTTGTGCTTGACATGGAGGAAGACCAAGAAATTCTGGTAATCTTGGGAAAACCTTTTCTTGCAACCGAGAAAGCTTTGATTGATGTTCATGATGGTAACTTGACTCTAAGGTTGAATGGAAAAGAAATAAAGTTCAACATTAGTAATGCTATGAAGTTTCCCAAGGAGAAAGCACATTGTAAGAGAGTGGATGTAATTACTCCATGCTTAAGAGACTTTTTCAAGACCATGTTTCATAATGATCCTTTGTAACTATGTTTGACTACGTCGATTTCTAAAGAGGACCTTGGAGTGGATTTTGGAATGAATGATGTGGAGGTGGTTGATAGTGTCTTGGCTTTAGAAGCATTACTGGTAGAAAAGGTGGTGTCTAAGAAGGATGATATCAATAAGGCTCCTCCACTTGATAATAACCTAGAGAAAAAGAATACTACTAGTGATGGGCTTGTTTTAAAGCAATTACCCGCTCATCTTTGGTATGAATTTTTGGGAGAAGGATTTAACAAACCCATAATAATTTCGGAATCATCGAATGAGGAAGAAGAAAGGAAGTTGTTAGAAACTTTAAAGAGGTATTCATCTGCCTTTGCTTGGTATATTTCAGATATTAAAGACATTAGTCCAATGATTTGCAAGCATAAGATTCTTATGGAGGACTCTTATAAGCCTTCTATTGAACATCAACGATGACTTAATCCAGCTATGAAAGTGGTTGCGAGAGTGGAAGTCTTGAATCTTTTGAATGCTGGAATTATTTATGCCATTTCTGATAGTTCATGGGTGAGTCCAGTTCAAGTGGTACCGAAGAAAGGAGGATTGACGGTTGTAACAAATGAAAAGAATGAGTTAGTTCTAACTCGTACTGTGACGGGTTGGAGAGTGTGTATTGATTATAAGAAGCTTAATAAGGCAACTCGGAAGGATCATTTTCCCATGCCTTTTATTGACCAAATGTTAGATTGCTTGGTGGGCCATGATTTCTATTGTTTCCTAGATGATTATTCGGGATATAACCAAATTGCTATTGCTCCGGAGAACCAAGAGAAGACCACCTTTACTTGTCCATATGGTATGTTCGCCTTTCATAGGATGCCATTTGGCTTGTGTAATGTGTTGGTATTAAATGGTCAAATTAGAGGTGCGCCGCGGAATATATGCACTTATTTTAATAAATATTAATACCAGACATGATCATACATATATATAAATATTAAATCACATACAAATAGATCAGGGATTACCTCTTGTAGCCTATCAAGTGTCCTTTTATGAGATCTCATACCCTGATCTTCCAAACCAATCCTCAAACACACAAGGACGTGTGTGGGCACGTAGGATTCAAAATATTGATTTATGTGACTCCGTAGATGTACTCAACACATGAGATCTAGAGAGTTTTGACTGAGAGAATGTTTAGAATAGTTTTCAAGTTTAGGGAAAATTATCGCTTTAGAGAGAAAGTCTATATTTTTATTTCTCTCAATAATAATGAAGTCTTATTCTGAAAGTCACGTACTATCATCATACTTATACAGATATTTAATCTAATTAAATTATCTTTATTTAATTAAAATATAATTCAAATTAAAATTGATTAGATATTTACATTTAATTAGTTATTTAAATCATATTTAAAAGGAATAATTGAATAACTATTAAAATAAAATTATTTGAAATTCAAAATTCAAATCTCAGGGATTAAATCCCTAGTATAGGCACCACACACTATATAATACAGTGTGTGTCTCCCAAGCCTGTATTAGGTTTCCCTGATTTTCTCATTTGTTTGTTTAATCAATCTTTAAGACAATATATTTATCTCAACATAAATATTAGTTAATTTAAAATTAACTTTATCATAAAATATCAGTTTTAAATTAAATAAATAAATATCATATTATAAATAAGATATTTATTATTTTATCTCTTTATATTAATCCAAACAATATTAATATTAATTTTAACTTATAGTTTTTCAAAATAAAAACTATATAGTTAAATAAGTAATTAATTCACAATTAATCAATTACCCATAATTATCACATATTTCTTTCCTTGCCCTGGAAAATTAATTCCTTTGCTATTTAGTCATTTCTCTTTACAAATCTTTCTTTTGACATCCTTACCCTTGACAGTGTAGGACAAAGGTGATTTGGGGATCATGGACCTATAATACGAAGCTCCAATAAACCAAATTATTAATTAAACTCTTTAATCTAATAATCTTATTTATTAATTATATGATTACTCCACTATAAATAAAGAATTGCACTTTAATTATTTATAGAATTATATTTACAAAGTTTTCTCTAGTAGTCCATTTATATAATCAATATATGTAGTTCTTTCCTCCATTATTGGTTCGTTAATTAGAGCTGGTTAAAATTATAGTTTTACCCTTCTAATTACCTCTTGATCCTTAAGTACCATTAATTCACTAGCGAATAATTAATCTATAATCTAATTATATATTTGAGCTCAATAGCTATTCAGTTCCAGAATCAACCCTTAAGGGAACCAATATTCGATCCGTTAGGAAAGCATGGATTCCATTATTGTAATTCATGTTCCTAGCCATCCATGATATTGAATCTCCAAAACAAAAGTCATTAGCCTCATTATTCTAAGAGACCTTAACGAGTGAATTAAAACATCCAATAAACATAAACAGGAGTTCATGAATACTCAGGATTTAGACTGATCTATAAATGCTCGTCTATTATGATAAGAATTAAATATTTACGTCGAACTGGAAGTTTATAAAGATAATTAATTGTCATCGGTCTTGTCATATATAATCTCTATTATACACAACACCTTTACTAAGATGTCTATCCACATCAGTAATCAGAATCTGGATTACTTGCATCTCGTACGCATAGCAAACTGTACTAGTAACCATTTATTAAAGATTTCTTACTTTAATATGTTACTAACTATTTTACTCATTATATATGATCATAATTTTCTCGTACTAATACAAGATCATATTCTCATGAATGGATATGAAATTTTCTTGATATTAATATATAATTAACTCAAACAATAATTATAACATTCAAATATAATAAAATTGTAATTTTATTTAAAACCAATAAAATGTCGTTACATGCTTTTAGGGCATTAATCATAACATAATGCACCAGCCACTTTTCAAAGGTGTATGATGACCATTTTCGCTGAGTTAGTGGAGAATATAATGGAGGTATTTATGGATGACTTTTCAGTTTTTGGTTCCTCGTTTGACTTTTGTTTGTGCAACCTTTGGATAGTTCTCAAAAGATGTGTGGAGACCAATCTTGTTCTTAATTGGGAGAAATGCCATTTCATGGTTAAGGGGAGGATTGTACTTGGCCATCGAGTTTCTTCTTTCGGTTTGGAGGTGGATAAAGCAAAAATTTCCACTATTGAGACCTTACCATCACCAACTAATGTGAAGGGGATTCGAAGTTTTGTAGGCCATGCCGATTTCTATAGGAGATTTATTAAAGACTTCTCTAAAGTTACTAAGCCACTATGCAAGTTATTATTACAGAAGGATGAGCATTTTCTTTTTGATGAGTCTTGCTTGAAATCTTTTAATATCCTTAAAGAGAAACTTATTGCAACACCCATTCTTATTGTGCCCGATCAGAGTGAGCCATATGCGATAATGTGTGATGCAAGTGACTGCGCTATTGGAGCGGTTCTTGGGCAGCAAAGAAACAAGATTTTTAGAGCTAGTTATTACTCTAGTCGTACTTTGACTGAAGCTCAAGAAAATTATGCAACTACCGACATGTTTCGGCCTTATATAATTGGATCTAAGGTGATAATCTATACCGATCACGCAACTATTCGGTACTTGTTTGAGAAAAAGGATGCTAAACCTCATTTGATTAGATGGGTTCTGTTGCTCCAAGAATTTGATTTGGAGATCCGAGATAAGCGAGGAAGTGAGACTTTAGTGGCTGATCATTTGTCTCGTCTTGAGGGGGTAAATAGTGGAGACGAAGGTTCGTCAATTTTTGAAGTTTTTCCGGATGAACAATTATTTTCGTCGACAACTAAAATCCCTTGGTATGCTGATTTTGTCAACTATTTAGTATGCAAGGTTTTGCCACTAGGTCTATCCTCTCAACAAAAGATGAAATGTTTTCATGATGTGAAGCAATATATTTGGGATGATCCGATTATTTTTAAGCATTGTGCGGATCTTGTTATAAGAAGATGTGTACCAGAAGAGGAAGTAAGTGAGATTTTATTCCATTGCCATTCTTCTCATGTGGGTGGCCATTTTGGAGTTGCAAGGGCTGCTGTAAAGGTCCTCGATAGTGGGTTTTATTGGCCTACTTTACACCGAGATTGTTATGCATATGTGAAGAGTTGTGATCGGTGTCAACGTGTGGGAAACATCTCTAAAATACATGAATTTCCTCTCACTAATATTCTAGAAGTGGAGATCTTTGATGTTTGGGGTATTGAATTCATGGGACCATTCCCACCTTGGCTTTGTAATCTGTACATTCTCCTTTTCGGTGGATTATGTAAGTAAATGGGTAGAATTTGCTGCAACAACTACAAATGATGCTCGGGTTGTAGTAAAATTTATTCAAAAGAGCATTTTTTCTAGATTTGGTACACCTAGAGAAATACTTAGTGATGAAGGTACTGGTTTCGCTAACAAGGATTTTGATGCTCTTATGACAAAGTACGAAGTAAGACATAAGATGGCCCTAGCTTATCATCCACAATCTAATGGTCAAGCGAAGATATCCAATAGAAAGGATTGGTCAAACAAGCTCGATGATACTTTATGGGCATATAGGACCGCTTTCAAGACACTTATCGGCATGTCTCCTTAGCATATTGTGTTAGGGAAGGCTTGTCAACTACCATTTGAGCTTGAGCACCATGCACAATGGGCCATTAAAAAGCTAGATTTTGATATGAAAGCTTCAGGGGAGAAAAGACATCTCCAACTTAATGAGTTAGAAGAAATTCGTCATGAAGCATATTGTGGACGCAAAAAAAAACCACCAAGGAAGAAAGGTCCAACCCTTTAGTGATGTAAACGACTAAGGGGCACCGAAGGCGTCGAGTACGTGATAGACACAAAAGAGGCAACACATTTACGAGGCCCTAAGCCTCACGAGGTCAATCCATGCCTCCAGGACGCATCCCCTCACAAGACGCCTCTGTCTCGCGTGCGTGGCCCCTAGCCATGCCCCTCGTGAGGTGCCTCCATCTCGCGCTGCACCCAGTTGCGTCGTGCCTGCGCGGAGTCAAGGCCCCAGCCTCGCAAGACGCCTCCATCTCGTGTAGCACCCAGCTGCGGCGCGCCTACATAGAGCCAAGGCCTCAGCCTCGTGAGACGTCTTCATCTTGTGTCGCACCTCGGCCACAACCTATGTCTTGCGCATGGGTCTCGCAGACACCACCTCGGCCGCACCCCACATCTCGTGCATGGGTCTCGCGAACACCACCTCATCCGTGCCCTGTGCCTCATGCAAGGGTCTCCCGAACACCACCTCAGCTATGCCATGCATCTCGCACATGGGTCTCGTAGACACCACCTTGGTCGCGCCCTGTGTCTCACGGACTCCACCTTAGTTGCGCAGGGTGCCTCGCACCCCACTCAGCCACACGACAGCACCTCGCATCCCATAGGTGCCTAGCGATGCCATCGTGCATCAGTTACTCGGGTCGTGGCACACACACCTACCTTACCCATCTCGCCCATCCTGCTTATGTGCCTTGATGTCACTCGCGCATAGGGCCATATGCCGTTTTCCAAGCGTCCATAGCCAAAGGCATGCCACACCATAGGCCCATAAGCCTTGCTATGCGAGATGCCACACCTTGCACTCAAAGGTCCATGCGAGACCCCACATCTTGCAAGGATGAAGACCCGCAAAAGGTGCCTTGCCTCAAGATGTGTGACCTTGAGGAAAACAGAGGCATGATTCTGACATCCGTATACCACAAGTAGTGGTGGTACAAATTAGTACGAGACGTGGAAGCATGACCTGCACGCTTCTGACCATATATCAGAGTCGACACCATAACCTCCTGCACCAATACGTCTGGTGCCACTGCCCTGACAATGTACTTATGTATAATTTTGTCCCCTGGGACCACAATGTATCAGGGCCATTAGAGCCCACTATAAATTCTCATTTAGTTATTATCTTACTAAACTTTGTATTTTCTGACCTAACATCGTTGACGAGTTCTCACCGTCAAGGGTTTGGTGCTGTCTGTGGGAAGGACGACTATCAAACCATTGTTCTTCCATCAATTTTGACAAGAAAAAATGGCAAGGAGTTCAAAACGCCTACGGGGATCTCAGGATGCTGAGATCCACCTTCACGGAGGCCAACTAAAAGCCTCCAGAAGAGACCCTCCACCACCTGAGAATGGAGACATGCCAGGAGAACATTCGACCCTTGGAGAGGAGGAGGTATCGCTCCCAGCAGTCCAACCTAGGGGAGGTCATCATGAACCATCTACAACCCGTGTGGGTGGCCTGAGTACGCACCCTCCTCCTCAACCACTGATTACACCATGCTCTGGCCACCAGGATCCATGCCCCTGTTTGCACAAGCCCGACAATGGTTTGCAAATGCACTCCGTGAGTCCCAGCTCAAGAGGTCGCTTTTACGAGAGTGAGATACGCGAGTTGTACATAAAAAACAAAAGGCTGGAAGCGACAATAGAGAACATGCAGGAGGTGTTGAATGACCTGATACAAAGAAGCTCAAGCATGACCCTCCCCCAGCATAGGAGAACAAAGCATGCACAAGGAGAAACCACCATACCCGTGGACGATGACAAAACACAACTCTCCACTTGTTGTACCCCTCGTCCAGAATGCAAGGAAGATTGTACACCAGTGGCGAAGGCTAGCGCGAACCCCACCTACGGGAAGTGCGAACCCAAGACTACCCGCACAAGAGCTTCATCTAACTTGATGGAGGGATCCGAGGTAAAAACCACATCCCCCACAGCTCCCCCGAGGGACACAACCAAAGCAAGGGATCTGTCTGAAAACTCGCGAGACTCCTTAATCTAAAAGAGAAGGGAACCAGACATCGAAATGCAAGGCCCTCGAGGAAAGATTATCACTGCACTTGGGGGGCACAGAGATGACGACGATTTTGACCATGATTCACCATTCACAAGGGAGATCCAGGTTGAGCAACTCCCCACCGGCTTCAAAGAGCTTCACATGACTATGTACGAGGGTACTATAGATCCAAAGTATCACTTAGACTCCTTCAATAGCTTGATGAGGTTAAGGGGAGTCAACAGTAGAGAAAAGTTCCATTGCTTTGTCATTACACTTAAAGGGGTTGCATACAAGTGGTTCAAGATGTTAAGGCTAGGAAAAATCAAGTCATGGCAGCAATTCTCTGGAGAGTTTCTTCAACAACACCATGCAGTCTGTGATTACGTTATGCCAATTACCAGCCTCGCTAACATAAAACAAGGCGAGAATGAAAGTCTGAAGAGCTATATCCATAGGTTCAATGTGGAAGCAGCGAAGTTGGGAAGTTCAACTAAAGTGGAGCTCAAGATGGCTATTATAGCCGAAGTTTTTCCAGGAAGCAAGTTATGGGGTAGCATGCTCAAAAGAGAGGTTACAAACTTAGATGACTTCTTCAAAAGAGCACAGAAGTATATACGTGTGGAAGAGGGCCAAAAGAACTTGTATATTGAGGGAAGCAAACCTTCCTCCAATCACCCTTCTAGCAATACTTCTGAAGATTCCGTGTATACGAGAACGTTGTGATAGAGGAGTCGCTGATCAAGTTGAAAATTGGAAGAGGACTACAAAAAGGCTTCAATGAAGAAGTTAGTAAGATTCATCAAATCATCGTAATCGGTCCCCATAAAGATCCAAATAAGGTGCCTAGCCTCAATAGGCACCTATTCATGTGCAAAATAGGTGCCTAGCCTCACGAGCCCCATTAGGTGCTTGGCCAAGTGCGAAGCACGCACTAGCCTTGTGGATGCAAAAAACTCCACCAAGGAAGAAAGGTCCGGCCCGTTAGTGAAGTAAACGACTAAGGGGCACCAAAGGCGTCAAGTACGTGATAGAGGAAAAAGTGGTCACACATTTGTGAGGCCCTGGGCCTCATGTAGTCATTCCATGTCTCCAAGTCGCATATCCTCACAAGATTCCTCTATCTCGCGTGCATGGCCCCTAGCCATGCCCCTCGTGAGACGCCTCCATCTTGCGCTGCACCCAGCTGCGTCGTGCCTGTGCGGAGTCAAGGCCCCAGCCTCGCGAGACGCCTCCATCTCGCGCAGCACCCAGCTGCATCGTGCTTGCACGGAGTCAAGGCCTCAGCCTCGTGAGACACCTCCATCTCTTGTAGCACCCAGTTGGGTCACATCTCGCCTTGCGCCTCAGCGAGGCCACCGCGGCCACGCCCTGTGTCTCATGCATGGTTCTCACAGACACCACCTCGGCTGCGCCCTCTATCTCGTACATGGGTCTAGCGGACACCTCCTCGGTCGCGCCCTGCTCCTCATGCATGGATCTCGCGAACACCACCTCGGTCGTGCCCTGTGTCTCACGCATGGGTCTCGCGGACACCATCTCGGCTGCGCCCTGTGTCTCACACATGGGTCTCACGGACACCACCTCGGCCGCGCCTGCATCTCGCGCATGGGTCACATGGACACTACCTTGGTCACACAGTAGCGCCTTACACCCCACTTGGCCACACGACAGCACCTCGCATCCCATAGGTGCCTCACGAAGCCGTCGTGCATAACCCACTCGGGAGGCGCCTCACACACCTGCCTTACCCATCTCGCCCATCCTGCCCATGTGTCGTGATGTCACTCGCGCATAGGGCCAGATGCCGTTTTCCAAGAGTCCATAGCCAAAGGCATGCCACACCATAGGCCCATAAGCCTTGCTATGCGAGATGCCACGCCTTGCACTCAAAGGTCCATGCGAGACCCCACATCTTGCAAGGATGAAGACCCGCGAAAGGTGCCTTGCCTCAAGATGTATGACCCTGAGGAAAACAGAGGCATGATTCTGACATCCGTATACCACAAGTAGTGGTGGTATGAATTAGTACGAGACGTGGAAGCATGACCTACACGCTTCTGAACATATTTCAGAGTCGACACCATAACCTCATGCACCACTGCGTCTAGTGCAACTGCCCTGACAATGTACTTATGTATAATTTTGTCCTCTGGGACCACAATGTATCAGGAGCCATTAGAGCCCACTATAAAGAAAGCCTCACTTCATCTTTGAAAGAGGTTTGAAAATCCATTGCATACAGAGGTTATTAAATAATATACGTGTTTTTTCTCCATTTTTAATCTGCATTTATCCTTCCTCAAGTCTATTCTAAATTCTCATTTAGTTATTATCTTACTAAACTTTGTGTTTTCAGACCTAACATCGTTGACGAGTTCTCGTGGTCAACACTTACGAGTATGCACAGATTTATAAGGAGCGTACGAAACAATGGCATGATAATCAAATTATTCGAAGGGATTTTGTACCGAGAGAAGAGGTCCTTTTATTCAATTCTCTTCTTATACTCGTTCCCAGTAAATTAAAGTCTTCTTGGTCGGTATCGTTCAGAGTTATTCAAGGTTTTCCATTTGGAACTGTTGAGATTCAATGAGGTGATGAACCTGTGTTCAAAGTAAATGGCCAACTGTTGAAGCATTATTTTGGAGCAGAAATAGAGAAAATGGCGAGCATTAAGCTCGTTGATGTGTAGTTTTGTATTGAGGTACAAGGTCTAGCTAAAGACTTTAAATTAACCGCTTAATGGGAGGCAACCCGTCTTTTTTAATGACTTTTATTTATTTTTTGTAGAGTTTATTAGTAATTTAGTTTAGGATTATTATTAATTTTAGTGTTTAAAGATTTATTTAAAAAAGAAAAGATGAAAAATGAAAAAATAAATTGGGTCAGGCAATGCATCGCCAACAGTGGAAATTTTTTAGCATTTTGGGCCACAAAACAGAGAGCCTGGCGATGTGTTGCTCGAAATCTAGCGATGGATCGCCTAAACCTTAATCACGACCCTTTCTTTAATCGCATCAGCTGACGTGTCGCCAGTGAATGGCGACACATCGCTACTTCCAGGTTTTTTCAATTAATAAAAGAAAATTCAAAATTAAAAAAAAAAAACTAAATCAGAAAGTCACAGTTTTTTTTTTTTTTTGTTATTTATTAATTTCTTTAATTTATTATTTACTTCTTTATCTACTCTTTCTTTCATTAATTTACCATTCGCAAATTCCATTCTCTTTACCTTCTTCTTCTTCAATTTTTCTCTATCACCATTAATCTTCAACACCATCATCATTCATTCCTTAATTATTCTCACCAAAATTTTCATCTTTCATATATTGGTTTTGTCATCTTCACCATTAATCTCTTTTTGTCAAAGTTTTTCGCATGGAAAATTGAAGCTAATAAAGGGTTTCTCTTCAAACATTCAAGTAAGGCAATCTCTCCTTTTGGTTGGATTTTTTTTTTTTTCAATTTTGAAGATTATTGGTGATTGGACTGTATTTGTTGTTGATCTACATTTTCGGGAGAGATTGGATAGTTATTGGGGTTTGTAAATGTGTGTTTAGTTCATACATACTATGTGTTTGATGAAATGCTTTGATGACAAAATTTATTGATTTTTGAGGATTTACTTGAGTTTTGGTGGTGGAATTATTGTGTTTATGCTTGGATATATATTAGCAAGGTTGATGTTGTTTAGTATTTGTGATTAGTCCTTGATTTGGTATATAAAGGGGTGTTGTTGTTGTTCTTGGGGAGGCGTTTTCCATTGATGTTTGGGGGAGAAGTTGGTGTATTGTGAGAGGTAGTTTGGGTTAAGGGAGTGCTTGGATATTGGAAGTGTTTGTGGTTGTTATTGTTTGTTGATAATGAGGCCTAAGAAGAAGAGAACTGAGGCGTCTACCTCAACATCTTTTATCATTGAACATTCTTTTGTGAATGATGAGGTACAGATTAAATACAAGTCTTACAGTGACAGAAACAAGAAAATTATCATGGAGTCGTCATTTCAACTAATACCACGTGATGTTAACTTGTTACATAAGATTCTATGCAAATGGGAGTCAACAAAGAGAAAATAACTCTGTGATGGTAGGAGGACAAATAGTGAATTTTTCTCCGACGGTCATCAATGTATACTATGGGTTACCAAGTGTTCTAAACGATGAATATCACGCTATGGTGAGTGAAGGGTCGGATTATAGATTTATTCTAAACCAAATTGTTCCCCCTGGTTTGGATTGGAATAATTCTACTACTGATCTGACAATCCCTCGGAATGTGCTTAGCAATGTGTTGAACCCTTATGCCAAGTTATGGAATAACTTATTTGTTTAACATTGATTCCTTCTTCTAACAAGTCAGAGATTTTGGTTGATCGTATGTTTCTTTTGTAATGTATTTGTGCGGGTAAAACTATTGATGTGGGGATTCTAATACGGGACAGCTACTAGTTGTGGCCATAGTCAGGCCAGTTAGATTATTGTACTATGTAGGGCGGCTGGTGTTCCGATGCATGAGTTTGAGCCTTGTATGAAAAGTACTACGATTGATCGTAGCAATTTGACTCGTGGCTCATACTATAAAGGTGGTACTCCTTGTCCTTCTCGGCTTGGATTTGAGACAGTTGATCCTGAAAACGTTGCACCACCATTTGTTCCTCCACGACCTCATCTTCAACTACCACTTGATTCTTTCTAGCAACCTAATTATGAAACTCATATTTGGCAATGTGCTCGTGAAAGGAAAGCTCAGCGTGCCACTTCTTCGTCTCAGCATGATGAAGATAGACACTATAGTTTGGAAGATATTGGTCACCTATTGGTTTAGCAGGGAGAGTGGTTGTCTAACCTTGAGTTGTCCCATTAGAGTCTTTATCATTGTGTGTCTGATTTGTAGGAGCGTCAATTTCACTTTTACAACTACACAACAATGGTTCATAATCAATGGCAGCACCAATTTTCCAATATTTCTAGGCATGTTTCATGATCCTTATCATTCTCCAGGGCCTGAGGAGCTGCCCGTTACTAATGACAGTGATGATATGGCCAACGATCCTTAGTCTGGCTGTGGGGAATTATTTTCTGTTGTCGTAGTTTTTCGCCAACAGTGAATTAAGAAAATGACAAGGTTTATTAGTGCTTGATAATAAATTGAAATAAGAAATTAACTCTCAAAGACACAGATATTTTTACGTGGTTCAGTGGTTAAAATCCACCTAGTCCACGAATCTATATTATTACTTTTTTTCTCTCTATTTTGGTAGAGCTTCGGTATTACAGAATAATCGTCCCCTTCCCTGTCCAATATTCTCAATATTTATAGAGAAATTCCTTGGACAGGTTTGGGTAACCGCGTGAGTCAATCACGGATTTACATATTTATTACATTTAAAATAAAATATTTCCATTTATACTAGGATATGATCTGATCACGAAATAAATGGTCTCCTAATATCTAGGACATTAAATATTACAAGCTGGCCATAAATGGTTGTATAAAAATACCCGAGTCTTTGGGGATTCGTGGGTACATAATATATTTGAGTTACCACGAGATGGATATATCTTCGAGCTCGTACTATGGAGGTCATACGAATATCATGAGCTTGTGCTTCGCAACCTATGCATCACTAGCTTACATAATCACCGTGAAAACTGAGTTGTCCACGTGGATAATAAAGGGATTCCTTGGTTATTTCCCCCACATAATTATTTTCCAACTATACCTGAGCTGAGTGAAGGACTCGTGCTGAAATTAGGGTATACATTTGCCCCCAGAGTCCCTGCTCATGGTTCATGACATCACCTTCTGACCTACACAGTAGGGACTTTTAGACTTCTGCTGCATTAAACCATGCCTGTACACAACCCACGTACTGGACACCTGGTACATCATATTGGCGTCTGTTCGAGTTTTGAGGCTTACAATAATTGTCTTGTCACCTTTTTGCCGCTGTTTTGTCTTTTGAAACATAGCCCTTGGATTTTGTATTAACCAAATAGGATGGCTCAAATTAATTTATGTCTTTTACGTACAAATAGGGTAGAAAATTTCTATGGTTCACCACCTTTTATTCGAAATCTTTCTACGTCTTCTCTCTTCTGCATTTTCAAACCCTTCTTCTTTCTGAGAAAAACCCAAAAACCATCTATTGCAAAAACTCTCAGAAACCCAGTTACTCAGGAGTCTTCCAGGAACTTTCCCCTTCAAAGTCTACTTCTTTTATTGAAGAACACACTGTAAGTCTTTTGGCTTTGAAGAAAATTTTCTTTTACTGATTTCTGTGTTTTTTTATATATCATGCTCATCCGCACTTCATCGTAGTCGATATTAGGCTGTTCTCTAAATGTTTTTGGCACATAGGCTTCGACTTAGGTTTACATAGTAGGTCTTAAAATATCTCTAGAACTATGATATTCATAAAACTGAGAAATTTCTGGGTATTATGGCGAATTTTAAGAAATACCCATTCAGGATATAGAAGATGCAAAGTTTTTAGGGTTCGAAACTAGGTTGCTTAGGGGACACGCTTCTTGGGTTGTTTTGCTTTAAACCCCCCCCCCCCCCCCAAGGAGAGTAGTGGCCTGATTTTCTAACACACAGATCCCTAAACATTAGGGGTCTGTTAGGAAACCGAGGCGCGTAGCGTAGGGTAGCGTGTGGCATCACGCTACGGGCTGAGACTAACTCAGCTCGTATATCAGAGACAACATTCCCCTTCATACTTCCGTGTCATAACCTTTACAAACTCTAAGGTCACCTACTAAGTAACCCGTCATTCTTGTTCGTTAGGCGATCTGATGGCTCCCAAGAAGAATGCACCAAACTCATCTGCTTAACAAACAAACAAAGGGAAAGATATCGCCTCAGAATCTCCCCTTCCTCAGGAAGTTGTTGTTGACCCCAATGCTTTCTTCAAGGCAGAGACAATTGCTTCCAAGATTATGACCCAAGGAAGGGTCAACAAAATTATGCTGAGCCATAACATCGAGATCGGGACTAAAGTCCTGATTGCCCGACCTCCGTTCGAAGGGGAACGGAGTTGTTCCCCTCTCTAGGACGACTTCGTGGACAGGAGTGATGAACATTTGAAGGCGAAGGCCTTCCTTCCCCTAGACCAGTATTTTTCCGACTAACTAAATTATGTGAAGTTGGCACCTTTTCATCTCCCCCCCAAATTCTTACAGGCTTTTAGTAGGGTTGAAATACTTATTTTTGAAGCATAAGTGGGAGGTCCCCACTCCGACAGATATACTATATTTTTACTGCCTCAAAGCCACTGCGAAACACAAGGGGCAAGGTGATGAATTCTACTACCTCACCAGATTCCCAAACTCTGCCTCGGTCATCGAGTTCCCAAGTAACCCTAGTGACTACAAAGATCAATTCTTTATGTGGAACGGGTTCCGAAACTGTGAGCACCGATACTTCAACCATCCTTGTAAGTTTTTCTTTCCCTGATCTTAGCTCGTGCATGTGCTAATTGATTTTATTTTTTTGTGCAACCATATTTGCAAGGACGGGGAAGTCAGTGACCCTCGGGGGTCAATATGAAACATTGTCTGGGCTCCCACCCAGCAAGAAGGATTACCGTCAACTCGTGAATAATGTAACGATGCTAGCGTGTAATTTGATTAGCCCAGGCCATACGTTGGCCTTAAGGAGGACCCAGGCTACTCTCCCGATAATCCACGAGCTCCTGCCCTCTCAAGAAGAGGACTCATCGGCCACCGAAGGCGAGGTGCCTCTTGTGCAGAAGAGGCGAGTTCCCCAGGCTGATCTGGAACTCAATTTAGAACGAGCTAAGTCGGGGGCAGCAGCCGGCCCCTCTGGCCAAGGTAACCCATAACCCTATAGAGCATAAGATAGGGTTGTTGCCGATTTTAGGTTAGTTCGATTTAACCCCAATCAACTCATCCACCATCACCCTAAGAATCCAGACCGTAATGTCACCCTGCTCCAGTGTGTGGACCACTTAGTGTTGCGTCATGACAATAGCTACCCTAAGGGCACCATTGTTGTAGATAACACCTTAAATTTTAGGTCTTCCATCTTTTAGGAGTACAGGACCAATCGTAGGAGCTGTCCTTCCCTACTCCAGGGCGCCTTTGCCCCGGGATTTAGGCAGTATGTAGAGGAGTCTAGCCCGAGGTAGAACCTGAGCCCAAACCGACTAGGGTTCAAGAAATATTAGACTTAGATTCTCCTTTTCCTCCAGTAGTCCCAAGGCCAGAGGTCATGATAATAGACTCCTCCCCCAGTTCGGAGGGTAGGATCTTTATTTATTTTCTTTGTATATGTCTTTTACTTTACTTGTGAACTAATCCCCTTTTTTGTTCTTTTTAGGCAATGAGATGGAACAACCCGGAGCTCCTGACCTCCATACGGCTTTCTAAAGCGATAAATCTGGCTTGGGCCCTGTCGTGAAGAGGCCCCAATTTACAAAGAAGGCTCCCCCAGCAAGGGAAATGTCTCAAAATCCCCTGCTAAAGGGAAAGCCACGAGCTCGACATCTCTGGTGTCTTCCATTACCTAGAAGAGGATTCCTCCTCCTTCACCTCCACCTTGGTTCATGCCTTCTTGGGATCAGGTAATACAAGCTGATCCCCCAGCTCTTCATGCCCCAGTTGCTACTGTTCGCATACCAGTTGATCCTTAGGATTTGGAGAAAATCCCCGAAGCCTTTCGGGGAATCCTTTATGAGACGGCGAGCCACATGGTGGGGCACACTTACATAGCCATCTCGAGGGACTTGAGGATGATTGAGGAGTATAGCCCAGAGAACATCCTGGAGTCAACCTTAGGGAGGACCCTCACAGTAAGTTATCATTCCTTGGGGGCATTTTTCTCTTTATCTTGTCAAAGGATACATCTAACTTGCCTTGTTATTTTGCAGTCTGCCCTGGCTCAACACCGCAATATAGTATGAGCTAGGGCCAAAAACGATGAGCTCCAGACTGAGATCAATGCTGCTAAGACCATCCTGACTAATGCTCAAGAAGGCGAGCAGGCCGCCAAAGCTGCCTTTGCGGCTGCTCAAAAGAGCAAGTACGTTGCGAAGTTCACCCTCGCCTCGTCTCAGGAAAGTGAGCAGGCTGCAAAAAATCATCATGGCTGCTCTTCAGGCCCAAACTGCTCAGCTCCAAGCCGAGGCTGATGAAGCCAAGTCAAAGTTACTCAAGGCTGAGGCTGCAGTCAAAGAAGAAAAGGCGGCCTCACTGTCCTCCATGGAAGATATGTTCTACCATTTCTGGTCTCTTAACCAGGATGGAAACTTTTCCTTCATGGCTCCCACGCTATGGGAACCGTACCTTAAGAAATTCAAGGCTGGGATCCTGTTAGAACCGTCAGAAATGGGGGATGCTTCTACAGCGGGTGAGCAAGAAGGCGAGGAGGTCACGTCCTCAGAGCATCCTGGAGGGGCTCCATGACAATATTTTTTGTTTTTTTATATTTGTTTGTAAACAATTTCCTTTGGGCTTAGTTCGAGGTTTTTCTCCTCAGGACAAATTTAATTTCAATTTATATATCTAACTTTTAATCTATTTGTCTTTCCTTGAATATCTTTCATGTTTATGACGTCTTAGACTTGTACATTTGATATTTTAGGAATCGACTTTTAGATTGGGATAGATATTTTAAGCTCGGTTATGTCCAAACTTAATGTGTTGATTTATATCATACCTATTATGAATCAGGCCTTGGACCCATTTATATCCAGGATTTTAAATATTTTAAACTTAGTTCATGTTAGGTTTATTGCCAACTCGAGAGTTTTTTTTTTAAAAACCCCTTCGTTTCAACAATTTTCCCCAACTTTCAAAGTTTTGTACCTGGTTGCATCAAGGGTTTTAAATGATCAAAACTGAATTTATGCTAGGTCTATTGACATCTCGAGCTCTTAAAAAAGCCATCGAATATCCAATTTTCCTAAATTTTAAGTTTTTGGACCTGGTTGTATCCAGGGTTTTAAATGATTTAAACTTAGTTCGTGCTAGGTTTATTGACATCTCGAGCTCTTAAAAAGTTGTCGAATAATCAATTTTCCAAGCTTCTAAGTTTCTGACCTGGTTGTATCCAGGATAGTTTTGTACCTAGTTGTATCCAGGATTTTAAGTAATTTAAACTCATCCGACAGGATAGTTTTGTACCTAGTTGTATCCAGGATTTTAAGTAATTTAAACTCATCCGACAACCTTATTTTGATCCACCTGGGGTTATATGCCCCAAGTAACCAGAATGTAGAGACTTTCTTGGTTGCTTTTACAAACATCAATACACGAGCTAATAAGGAAAAATTATAAAGAAAAATTATTTAAAACCACTTTAACAAGTCAAATTACACAATAATCCCATGTTATTTAATTAAATGTCTTTTATAATTAAGCATTACATGGATAATTGTACTACTGATAATACCTTTTTAGGTGCATGGTGTTCCAGGTCCGTGGGACTATTTCTCCACTAAGCCGAGCTAACTTGAAAGTTCCTTCACGCAAAACTTCCACGATCCGATATGGTCCTTACTAGTTCGGGCCTAAAACATCGTCCTTAGGATCCTTTCTTGCCAAAAAGTCCTTCGGAGAACCAGGTCATCCAATCCAAAACTACGTATCTTGACCTTAGAAATAAAGTAACGAGTGATTTTCTGTTGATAATGGGCGAGCTGTAACAACGAATCCTCTCATTTCTCATCAATCAGGTCAAGTGATACGTTAAGTAATTCATCATTCCATTCTTGGCTGAATGTCTTTTGCTTGTGAGTAGCCACCATAGTTTCGACTGGAAGGACGGCCTCACTTCCAAAAGTTAAGGAGAAAGGAGTGTGTCCTATGGAGCTGCTCAGGCCAGACTCCTTTGGCCTCATCTAACCTTTTTTTTAAGGCTCGCATTTAGGGTCTTATTCATAGCCTCGACCTGCCCATTGGTTTGTGGATACGCTACTAAGGAGAAACTCTTAATAACGCCGTATTTTTCGCAGAATTTAGTGAAGAGATCACTATCGACACGATCTTTTTAGGAAGTCCAAACCGACATACAATATTTCTCACCACATAGTCCAGGACCCTCTTTAAAGTGATGGTTGGCAAAGGCTCGACCTTTACCCAGTTCGTGAAATAGTCGATTGCCACAACCGCGTAATGAACTCCTCCTATTCCGATAGGTAAGGATCCTATTAGGTCAATTCCCTAGACTGCAAATGCCATGGGGATGAGATCATCGTTAGCTCGACCGGAGAAGCTCAGGCAACTGTGGTGAAACGTTGGCAATTGTCGCACTTCTGGACATACGAGATGGAATCTTTTGTTAAAGTGGGCCAAAAATAGCCCTGCCACAGTATTTTCAGTGCTAGGTTTGCCCCCCAGCATGATCTCCACAAAAGCCTTCATGTACTTCTTGCATAATGGTTTTAGCCTCTTCAGGAAGAACACACCGTAGGAGGGGCAATGAATGACCACGTCAGTATAATGTCCCATCCACTATCACATACCTCAGGGATTGATAGAGTAACTTTCTTGCATCCTTTCTCTCCTTAAGTAGCCTTCCCGTTGTGAGGTATTCAATTATGGGGGTCATCCAGGTCGGTCTTGTGTCGATCATCATGTCCTCTACCTTTTTTTTAGCCACGCTCGGATTCTCCAAGAACTCTACTGGCACTATATTCAAGGTCTCTGCTTCCCTGGTAGTGGCAAGTTGTGCTAAGGCGTCTTCATTAGAATTCTGCTCACGGGGTATTTGTTCGACTGTACTGTACTCAAATTCAAATAGCTCTCCCTTCACTTTAAATAGGTAAGCTACCATCCTGGTGCCTCGACCTTGATACTCTCCCAACACCTGATTAACCACAAGCGGAGAATCGCTATAGCACTGGACGACCTTTGCTTTCAGCTCCTTTGCCACTCTAAGTCCGGCTAGCAAGGCCTCATATTCGGCTTCGTTGTTGGATGCTTCGAATCTAAATCTCAGAGCTTTATGGAATCGATGCCCTTATGGAGAGATTAATATGATCCTAGCTCCGGATCTGTTCTCGTTCGATGACCCATCTACAAATATTTTCCATAACTCCCACACCGGTTCCTTTAAAAGCTCCTCTTGAAATTCGGTGCATTCAGCCGCAAAATCAGCAAGGGCCTGACTTTTTATTAAAGTATGTGGTACGTACAGTATCTCGAACTAGCTGAGTTCAATCGCCTATTTTAAAAGATGTCCCGACGTTTCAGGATTTTGCAGTACCTGCCTTAAAGGTTGGTCAGTCATGACATGGATTGAATGGGACTGAAAATATGGTCTGACTTTCCTGGAAGCCAATATTAGACAGAATGCCATCTTTTCTATCAATGGATATCGTGATTCAGCTCCGAGAAGTCTCTTGCTTATATAATACATCAGTTTTTGTGCGCTGTCTTCTTCTCGAACTAACACGACACTGACTGCATTTTCTGCCACAGCCAAATAAAGGAATAGAGGTTCTCCAGAAGTAGGCTTAGAAAATACTGGGGGCTCCGCTAAGTGCATTTTTAGGTCGAGGAATGCCTGCTCGCACTCCTCAGTCCATTTGAATTTCTTGTTTCCTCTGAGCAAGTTGTAGAAAGGCAAGCACTTGTCACTGGATTTTGAAATAAAATGGTTCAGGGCTGCCACCTTTCCAGTCAGACTTTGAATTTATTTACGCGACCTAGGTGAGGGCATTTCCAACAATGATCTAATTTTATCAGGGTTCGCCTCTATCCCCCTTGTATTGACTATTAATCCAAGAAATTTCCCCGATGCCACTCCGAAAGTACACTTATGAGAATTCAGTCTCATATTATATCTCCTCAAGATCTCAAAACATTCATTCAGATCGGATACATGGTTATCGGCAGTCTTGGATTTGACTAGCATATCGTCGACATACACTTTCATATTTTTCCCGATCTGACAAATAAACATTTTGTTGACTAACCTTTGGTAGGTAGCTCCGGCATTTTTCCGCCCGAAGGGCATAACTTTATAACAATATACATTAGTTGGAGTCATGAAGCTAGTATGCTCTTGGTCTGCAGGATTCATCGCGATTTTGTTATATCCAGAATACGCATCCATGAAGGACATGAGCTCGTGTCCCGCGGTGGCATCTACCAACTGATCAATCCTCGGTAGTGGAAAGCAATCTTTAGGACAAGCTTTGTTCAGGTCGGTTGAAATAGATGCAGGTCCTCCACTTTCCATTTGGCTTCAGGACCAGTACAGGATTCGCAACCCAGATCGTGTATTTTGCCTCACGAATAAACCCACACTTTAATAGCCGAGCTACTTCTTCCTCTAGTGCTTCAGCTCGGACTGTTCCCAAATGTCTCTGGTTTTGGGATTTTGCAGGCACACTTTTGTCCAAGTTTAGAGTGTGCATGATCACACTCAAGCTTATTCCCACCATGTCTTCATGTGACCAGGCGAAAACATCTAGATTCCCTTGTAAAAATTTAACCAGCTCCTTTTTCCTTTCATCATCAAGATTTTTCCCAATCTTTTATGACTCTTGAAGCTTCTTTGGGATCTATGTTTACTTCCTCGAGCTCCTCAATAGCTTGGATCTTTGATCAGTCCTCGCCCATTCGTGGGTAGATATCATCACCTGGGGCGACATCACTATCCTTTATTTCTTGAGGTTCTTCCATCCCGCAAGCAACTTCCACTTCCTTTGACTCCTCACCTCCATAACTTATGGCCATTGCTTGCTGCTCGGGTTGTGATTTTCCCTTCTTAGAAATGCTATAGCATTCCCTGGCAGAAAGCTGATCGCCTCTAACTGTGCATATTCCCACAGATGAGGGAATTTTACTTCTAGGTTGCAAATAGAGGTTATGGATTCAAATGCCATCAACGCAGGTCGACCCAGAATTGCATTGTACGCGGCTGGACAATCGATGACCACGAACTCAAGCAGCTTGGAGATAGTTCGTGGAACTTCACCCAATGTAACAACTAATTTGATCATTCTGATGGCAGCCGATCCTTCACCAGAAAACCCATATAGAATCATTGAAGTTTCCTTTAGCTCGGTTAAAGACAATCCCATTTTATCTAAGGTGGACCTAAAAACAAGATTCAAAAAACTCTCGTTGTCCTAGTGTCCTCCGAACTCTCCGATTGGCGAGCTGAACAGTTATGACCAGAGGATCGTTATATGGGAACTGGACATTACTGGCATCTTCCTCTGTAAAAATGAGTGGTTGCTTCTCCAATCACTGCTACTTTGATAATCATTGTTCTGGAATTAACTTCATTCTGTTATGGGACTTCAGTTCGTTGATGTACCTCATCTGGGCACCTCTGATTGTGCCTGCCAGAAGAGGTCCTCCTGAAATGGTGGCTATATCTCCTCCTATTATCGGAGGAGGATTGTCCTGATTTACCTGAGTTCCGGCTTGATTCATTGGAGCTTCAGGAGCTAATGAAGGGTTTTGTCCAATGGGCTGACTGGGAGTCGCTCGATTCCGGGCGTATTGGGCCAAAGGTCCCACCCTGATGAGAGTCCCAATCTCATTCTTCAGCTGTCTACAGTCATCAGTATTATGACCGATATCATTGTGGAATCTACAAAACTTTGAAGGATCTCTCTTTGCTCTTTAGTTTTTTAACGGTTCTGGATTCTTCCATGGAAGGTGAGTAGAATTAGCTAAGAAGATGCGCTCTCTTATATTCATGAGATCGGTATATGTTGCGTAGACTGGTTTAAATTTCTCCGCAGACTTGTTTTTCTTTGTTCCGCTCTAGTCGCCCTCACCATTTCCCTTCCTCTTATTATTTCCCCCTCGGTTATTCTGAGCAATGGTTTGAGTCGTAACTGCAACATTCGTTACTTCTCCAACGGGTTGGATAGGGACTTGGCTGGTTCCTGCGACAGAAGCTCGCGCCTCTTCTAGGTTAACCCATCTTTGAGATCGTGTCAAGAACTCGTCCACAGTATTAACTCCTTTCCTCTATAACTCTTGCCACAGGCCACCTCGAATAAGAATTCCCATCCCCATTTCCATGAGCTTGGAGATTTCATCGGCATCTCTAGCTCGCGCAGCAACATTGACAAACCTATTTAGATACGCTTTCAACGGTTCACTGGGCTGCTGCTTTACATTAGCCAATGAGTCATCCTTAATTCAAGCTACCTAGGATGCCCTGAATGATCTCTTAAAATCAGTGGAAAAACTCTTCGACAAGCTGATTGAATGCCTCTTGTATTATTTGAACCACTGCCTAGTTGGAGCAATCAGAGTCGAGGGGAATATAAGGCATCTTAGATCGGGTCCGACGTTGTGGGCCATCATTATGGTGTTGAACATCCCCAAGTGATCAGACAGATCCCTATCTCCGTCAAATTTGGACAAATGTGGCATCCTGAAACCCACTGGATATGCGGTCGCCGCAATATTCAGGGCAAAAAGCTCGAGCTCATCCTCTAAGTCACACTCATCTTTATCTTTCTCCGATAGAAGTTTCTTCATTAGCTTCTCCATCTAGGCCAACCTTTCGAGGGTTTGGTCCTTGGTCCCTAGGTTATTATGGGGTCGTTCAATAGCTCCCATCCTATCGACGTGTTTGGCAGATTGTTGTCCGTCCAAGTTCGGGCTTGGTTTTGTGGGACATTCTCGTTATCATGTACTTCAGAAGGATCTCCCTCTTGACGAGTGTAACTGACTCCGTCATCCCGAGCTGAATTTCTTCTCTGCGAATTTAGGCGATCAAGTAGATCAGGCTGTGGATTATACCGAAGGCTTTGAGCTGAACTTAGATGGTTCCTTAGATCGCCCTTGGACCTACCGGACCTACCACTTTGATGACTTTCCGTCGAATAACTTCCATTTGCGAAGCTCACAGCCCGCAGTTGAGGCTGAGGATCTGGATTTTTGGCACGTGTCCGTGGGACATAGGTATGGGCTGACGGAGGAGGATTTATTCTGTTGTCTCCATAAGCAGGAATGTCCCGTGTAGGAAGAGGTGGCGTCGGATGTCTTATGAGTGATGAGGGATGCCTAACTGGCGAGGCAATCGTTGTCCCATCAGGGCGAACTAAATTAGCCCGCCTTTGTTATGTCCCATCATTTCCAGCTCTCTATGCTTGACGATTTGGCCGTGACGCAGGAGGGTTGGCTGGAACATTTTGTCTCTGTGAACCTACTCCAGCCCATCCTCGTGGGTTTCCATGAGTATTTCCAATCACGTACGACGGAGGTACCGAACTTGGGGTCGCGACTCTAACCGATCGACTGACTTATCGATGACCCTTAGGAGAGCCACTAGGTTGAGCATTTTGGCGATCTCATGTTGTAGGCACAAAACTTGGGGTGGCAAAACTTGGTTTGGATCGGTTATTCCTGTGGGACTTATGAGATCCACTTTGCCTCTTTTCGACATTAATGTCGGTTGCAAGAGGGGGTAACATAGCCAAAACCTCCTCAATTTGCATGTTTGCCTTAGCAAGATGGCTTCTTAACTACATATTTTCCAATTCAACCGCAGTTAAGTAGTCTAGGTTTGGATTCGGTGGCAATGACGCCGAACTCCCAATATCGTCATGGCCCACCGGTTGCTTTCCTAGACGTTGCTGAACTTCAGGACCATGCTCGTTTGAAATAGCGGTATGAGGGGCCTCCTACCCACCAAGCTATTCTATCTCATTATCATGCATTGAGCGAGTGACCACCATGATGAGATTTCACTGGGATTTTTAAGAAAGCACTAATCTCAGCTCTCAAAGAAAGCATCAAACTGGTGACGTAGTTTTTCGCCAACAATGAATCAAGAAAATGACAAGGTTGATTAGTGCTTGATAATAAAGCGAAAAAAGAAATTAACTCTCAAAGACACAGATCTTTTTACGTGGTTCAGTGGTTAAAATCCACCTAGTTCATGAGTCTATATTATTATTTTTTTTCTCTCTCTATTTTGGCAGAGTTTCGGTATTATAGAAAATCATCCCCTTCCCTGTCCAATATTCTCAATATTTATAGAGAAATTCCTTGGACAGGTTTGGGTAACTGCGTGAGTCAATCACAAATTTACATATTTATTACATTTAATATAAAATATTCCCATATATACTAGGATATGATCTGATCGCGAAATAAATGGTCTCCTAATATCTGGGACATTAAATATTACAAGCTGGCCATAAATGGTCATATAAAAATACCCGAGTCTTTGGGTATTCGTGGGTACACAATATATTTGAGTTACCACGAGATGGATGTATCTCCGAGCTCGTACTATGGAGGTCGTATGAATATCATGAGCTTGTGCTTCGCAACCTATGCATCACTAGCTCGCATAATCACCATGAAAATTGAGCTGTCCACGTGGATAATAAAGGGAATCCTTGGTTATTTCCCCCACATATGTATTTGTTAGCTGTGCCCGAGCTGAGTGAAGGACTCGTGCTGAAAATAGGCACACATTTTTTTTCCTTGGTATTATCAGTTAAACAGTGGGGACACTGTTTTTATTAAGTTTGGGGAAAAAGAGTTTATTTTTCTTTTTTTCTTATTTTCATTTATTTTTTTTTTTTTTTTAGTTGGGTGAACTTTCGTTTTTTTTAGTTTTAGTTTATTTTAATGTTTGATTGGATGACTGTATTTGACTAAATTGAGATGTTAACCTTATGACTCATGGGTTTCGATGATGACTATTATGCTTAACTCTTTGATATCACTTGGTGTGTATTTTGAAGTTTATTGATTGTGTGCTTGGCTTATCTTACTTGGTGTTAATATTATTATCTCTCGTTGAAGTATCTCTTTATGATTCTTATTCAATACGTGGCTTTGTGGGTATTGTAGAGACTTGGATTCATTTTGTTTGACATAGATACAACTAGAACTTGCTTGATCAATTTGATGGGGTGAAATCCTAGACATTTGTTATGTAGAGATGATAGAGACATTTTCTTTGAATCGTTTGAGCCAAAAAGCTAACCTATATATATATATACATTTTTCCTTTTGTTTCCCTTTTTGAGCTATTATGACATTCTTATTCTTTGGTATTTTAACACATTTCGAGCTTGTGACATGCCAATTTCAACTTGATTAATTTTTATCCTTTTACCCTCTTTTGCACCATAAGCATAGGATTGAATTGTATTGATTTTTGGAATGTGTTGTAAAGTAGGGGAATGTAATATATTTGTGATTGTGTGATTGGAAAATAGATGATGTGTTAGGTTTCAATGTAAAAAGTGAGTTAGTCTTCAATTATGTTGATTGTAAAGTTTCTTTTCAAAATAAATAGAAAAAAGAAAGAGAAAGATGAATGTTTTTGAAAGAAAAAAAATAATGAAATGAAAAATAATTGAACAAATGGAAAGAAACAAGTTTGGTGGAAGTAGTAACTCAATGATGATGAAAAATATAGACGCAAGGAATGAGAGAGAGAAAAGAATGTTTTGGGAAAATGAGAAGTTTACTATTATAAAGTTAGTTATTTTGTAAGTTTATGGTGTGAAAGTAAGCCTAAATGTCCATTCTCATCCACTATTGACCCGAGCCTAATATTATAAGCCTAATGTTATATTTGATTTACATTAGTGGAGACGAGTAGATCAAGTGAGCTTATGGTAGTTTTGACTGTGTGATTTGTTTGTTATTTTTGTCTTGATGCACATGAGCTACATATTTGTTTGAGATTATTGGAGGTATTCTGTATACAATGAGATGGTAATATTAACATTTGAGTATTGATTTGTTGAAATTCTAGTCTTATTCTATAATTCACATATTGGGTAATTTGAGAAGTTAACCCTTGAGTATAAATAAACATTCTTTATTTGGTTGTGTTAGTCATTTTTAGTGTTTAAGAATTCATTGTTTTGGTTAAGGTTTGCTATTACTAAGAGTCTCTTTTGCTTGAGGACAAGCAATTGTTCAAGTTTGGGTGTGTGATGAGTGCATGTTTTATGCACTCAAATATTGATTTTTATCCTTAGAATGGTTTGTTTTCCTTAATTTTTGTGTAGATTTGATGAGTTTCCTTTAAGTGTGCAGGAATTGAGTTTTTGGGTGTTCAAGTCAAAGAAGGATGTGTTACGTTGCTCCCGAGAGACAAGAAGTCGCTGAAATTTGAGAAAAATTCAAACCTGGAAAAGTCCAGGCAACGTGTCGTTTGACATATGGTGATGCATCGCCTGGTATAGGTGACACGTCGCTCGGGTATAGGCGACACGTCGCTTGCTGCACCACAAAAATAGGAAAACATGTTTTTTCACACCTTTTTCACTTGAATTCAAAAGTACGACGGCTAAGGAGGTTTCTAGAGACTAGGGCACGACCACAAGACATATACAAAGGAAAAGAAACACATTTGGAAGGGAGAGACTCATTGGAGAAGGATCTAAGAAGTGGATCAAGCAATATCAACGGAGTTCTTTAGTATTCTTCTTTATTTCTTTGTTCTTTTCAGATAATTACAATATATTTGGGATTATAAACCACATCATGTGTGGCTAATTTTCTTATTTTGTTAAGGTGTAGATGGATCTCTTGACATGATTTTATTTCTATGATTTAATGCAAAGTCTATTTTAGTCCAATATTGTTCCATTGTTATACTTTAAATCATTGTTGCTTTATTTGTGATTTTCATATTGTTCTTTATAGTATAAGGATTATAATTAGGGTTGTATTTAGATTGTGAAAATTATTAGTCGAGAGGGAAACATTCAAACAATCCAGTAGCAAGCAGAACAACTTAGGTTGTGTGGGATCGAGAGATAAGCATAAATCTAGGTAACCAAGATAATTCTAGATGGTTAAATAGAGAGGTGGAATATTTAGAATTATTTCTAGAGTGGAATTTAATGAAGGTAAGAATAAATGGGCGTATAGAGATATAGGCTAGGTATTACTTACACATTCTTTATGATATACTCGAAAGAGGGTATAGAGATAAAACAATGCTCTAGGTTTTTGAACATATTTGATTGATTTAGGCACATTAATGATTAGGGGTAAAATTGTTAGAGAGTGAAGTTGAAACCTTCACAATTGTTATTATCTTGAGACTATTCACAATTAGTTATTTGTTCTTTAAAATTCATAGTTATTTATTATTTTGCTTCTTGTTATCTTTCAAAATTGATTGCTTAGATAAAGTTAGGATTTAGTATTTGCTATATTTAGTTTATTTAATTGATCTTAATCCTTGTGGGACGATATCTACCTTTAGACCACTTTACTACTTATTCGATTTGTGCACTTGCAAGCATATTCATTATTTTTCGCACCACATTGGCTGCATGGAGGATGCGATTCAGGTTTTTCAAATCTCCAACAAGTTCAAGGTGACATCCACCCTTGAAGCAGAAGCAAAAGCTCTGCTGACTACAATAAATTTTTGTGCTGCACAAGGATGGTAGAATGTTATCTTCCACTCTGACTGCAAAACTCTGGTGGAGGCTATCAAAGACAAAATGATTGTGGATTGGACATTAACTTCTGTTTTTATGAATTTAATGGTTTTTCTGTGTTTTGGATTCCTAGAAATAAAAATATTTCTGCTCATATGTGTGCTGCCACGACAGCGGCACAGAACATGATTGGTATCCAGCATCTTGGGGAGGTAGACCATTTGTCTACCACTTTTTCAGTTGTTTGAATGTAGTTCTTTCCTTTAGAAGAAAAAAAAAGAAGACAAACGCTAGATTCTTTATTATGTGGGAGGACCATTGTCTCATGGCCTTGAAGGGCAATTCGCATGGAGGAAGTTGACCATACTGCGAGTTCTTTGATGTTGGGGCTCTCAGCCATCTTCCAATCATGCTTGCTAGCCAATCTTGGGTACTTGCGGAGCACTTCTGTTGCTAGGGCCTTTCTGTTCTGGACCTGTGGCGTTAGACATCATTAGGGATGACACTATCTATGGGAGTTTTAAATGATCTCTTTACATATATAGTTGTGTTTTTAGCATAACAATTCCTTGAATTATATATTGATTAGTAAATTGGTCACTAAAATATAAAATATCGGAAGGAAGTTTCTGGTCTCATCAACTATGTCCCTATACATGAGCATGTATTATTACTTAATATTTATGTGGGTACAACAATATTGGTATTGTTTACCCCTCCCGACCTTTTCCCTATTATATATTAATATATTAAAAAATGTGTATCAAACTAACACTTGGTTTAATAATTTTTTACTTTTTTCTATTAATTTTAATAGAATCTTATAAATATTTAGAAAAATATACTTTTAAAATCAATTAAAAAATATGGTAGACTAAATTTTTAATAATTATGTTAATATAAATTCAAATATTATAAAATATCATTATTATAATAATACTTAATAGAAAAGCCTAATTTTTTTAATATATATATTAAAAAAATATATTACTTATTTTTTTTATTACTTAATCTAACTTATATAAATATATACTCATATAATTAAATAATAACAAATATTATAAATATATTATTATATGTTTTGTAAATATTGTGCCGTGTGTACAAATTGTGTGACTCTGTAACTACATAAAATAATAGAATAACATCCCTCTTCTATCAAGAATAAACAAGTTTTTTCTCCAATCACAGATGTAGGCTTTGAAGAATATCACGGCCGAATGTTTTGTACCTTGAATAGATGTAAGTAGGGTAGTTTGTGATTTAAAAAATTATGATATATTTTTTTTTAAACCAAAGACAATATTTTTGGTTTAAATTTATTTTTATTTTTTAATATGTTTATATCATTCTTTATTGGGAAAATACAATTTTGGCCTCTGTGTTTTGGCCAAATACATGTTTGGATCATATGCTTTGCTAAATTTCATTTTAGATCTCGTGTTTTACAAAATGGATCAAAATGGTACCATGAACCCAATTTTGGTCAAAATAATTTCATATATAGTATTTCCTTCCCTATCCTCGAACACCTTCTATGCTTTTCTGAACTCATTGAATTGTCGATGACCCAATAATTAATCTTATATTTAAAATTAGTTTGACCAAAATTAAGTCAATAGTACTATTTTGATTCGTTCTGCAAAATACAGTCTAAAATGTAATATAACAAAACATAGGGTCCAAACGGGTAATCGAACAAAACACAAAGGCCAAAATGTTATTTTTCTTCTTTTATAACATATGTCATTGTTTATTTATTTAAAATTTATAAGACAATTAAAAAACATTATAAAAATAAATTAATATATTATCTAAATAAAAATTAAGCATACATACATTGTACGTTGCTTTCACTTGGTAATAATAATATGTGTTAATAACAAATAAATTAATTAATTAAGTACGGATAAGAATTCTAGATTTTTCTAAAAAAAATGTTTTAACTTTTGTAAATTCCATTTTTGGTCAATTATATTTGACAAAATATTTTTTGATTTATTTCTTATAATCTCGGCATTCAATAGAAGATTATTTTATTTTTATTCTGTTCACATTTATGTATTAATTATATAAAAAATTGATTATATTAATCTATTCTATTTATAGAAGGTTTGACAATATACTTAGCTTTTAACATATGAATCAAATAATAAATGGTTGATTTCATTTGACAACTTGATTCTTATGACCAGATTTCAACAGATAGGATCAGATTGATCCTCACTAAAACCAAAGATAGGATCTTGCAATGACAACTCAGATATGGATTGATCTGTAGCTACAGACAGTCTGTCTGTTTCCTCAGATCTCGGATGATTCAATGTAAATGATTGATTATTTAAGGAAACATTTCCTAGTAAGCTGTGTGTGTTCAGACCTAGTAAAGGCTGTCTTATGTGAGTATATTTGTGTTTAAATACTTACCATAGCAGCCTTGTATAGGTTAACTCTTTGGTCTATTCTTTTACATCTTTAGAAAAAGAGTGTTTATTTTGTAGAGGTTAGTGGTTCGACTATACCTCTGTTATTTTGTGTCTTTGTATGTGTTTTGTGTATTGAAACAATTCAACAAAGAGAAGAACAAAGAGAAAACCTTTGGGAGAAGGTTCATCCTAGTCTTGCCTCGGGAGGAAGCAAGCACTCTTCAAGCAAATCGAAGGGAGTTCGAGTTCTTGAAGTTTCAGCAAGGTTCATTCATCAAGTGGAAAATACATCAAGCTTGCGGCATAAAATTAGAGGGAGTCTAACATTTGCTTAAGTCAAATACTTTGTATTTTTGAGAAACTTTATGAATGGATCTTATATCTGGGCGTGGCCCCGTGGACTAGTAATATCCGAAAGGATATTGACACCACGTAAAAAACTCTATGCGTTTTTTTTTTAATTTTCTGTTTTATCCTTCTGTTGTGTATTTCTGCAGTTACAGAATCTCTGTCTGTAGCTACAGAATATCTGTTCCAGTAGCAACCTTTTATTCTGCATTTAATTAAATATAAAGTTGGTAACATTAAAATACATAATTTCAACTTTTATAAAAGAAAAAGTCTAGAATATAATTAAGTATTTATTTACTTATATATATATATATTATTAAATATTTTTTTTTTAAATATTTATTAAGTTGATTGCTTGTGTGGAGTTTTCTTGCTGGGCTTCGGCTCATGGGTGCTCCATGGTGCAGGTAAGGGCAAGGGAGAGCGTGAAGCGACGATTACATGCTCAACCTGCCTGGCAACCACGGCCAGGGGTATTTTTGGGAGATGATATGTGTATTAAACCTAATTTTGTCATTTAGTCGACTTTAATCATATTTTGAGTTGTAAATATTTCTAAACAATATTTTGGGATCCCAAATGTATAACGTTTTTATAATTTCAATGAATGGTTACATTTTCAAATTGTATGACTTTTATTACAATTTAGCTACACTTTTAACCTAAAACCTCTATTAGCGAGTTAATTGCACATTTTAAACTCACTTAGTAACAGCTCTAAGGAAGTAAGGCGTTACAGTAAGTGGATACAAGTTTATGCTGAAAATCGTTTGTTGACGCCGTTTTTCGTCAACAGATAAAAGAAGAGAGCACGTAAACAATTAAAGACAATGGCCAAAAGAAACAAAACGAATCAAACACACGGTTTTTTACGTGGTTCAGCAGTTAAATCTGCCTAGTCCACGAGTCTCTGTTATTAATCTTAAGATTATCTCTGAACAATACTTTAGCATGAATTCTCCAGAGTTTTCTCTCAAGGATCAGAATTTCGGTCCTTTACAATGGTGCATGGCTTCTCTATTTATAGAGAAGGATGCAGAATACTATCCCACATATTTTGGGTAGTTACTCTTTTGTGAATAAAAATAAATGGCTTTAAATGCCAATAATCAGATATAAAAGGAAACGTCCCCCAAAGATCAGGGAGCGTATAACTGAATAAATAATATCCCACAATTCTTGGGGATTTACATCAATTAATGAGGGTTACATCTCATAGTTATAATACTTGTAGATATTCAAGGTGGTTATAACATATCTTCAAGGCTCCAGCATTTCAGGTTTCATGTCATTGTGCGAGCCACTGACATCTCCCGAGCTAACGTTGCTTTCGAGATGGGATATCGAGCTCAAGACCCATGCTCCGATGTTCCTGAAGATGAAGGTGTTCTCGGAGCTACCTTTCGAGATCGAGATCATTTCGAGATCACCGCATTCGAGATCATATATCATACTTTGCAGGCTCGACTTACAATCCTAGATCACTCTAATCCTCACGAGACCATTTGTTGCGAACTCAGCTTTCGAGGTCATATTTACTATGGCTCGAAATCTGGGTATAACATCTTGCCCCCTCAAAAGTATTTGTTCGAATCCTAAGAGAAGGAAACTTTTGAACTACTCTTTCTGGGAACCATACCGTCACACTCTTGAAAATGGACACGTGCCAGATGGGTATTGCTCACTTTAGGTACTTGAGTACCTTGGGAACACGCCCACGATCGTTCGTCTGACAACTTTTCGGCGCCATCTTGTCACCGATCCCCATCCATTCGATCTGTTGAGGATTTTAATCAACGCTCCTGATTAATTTAGTTTTCCCACCTATATATACAAGACCCCCTCTTCGTCTTCTTCACATTTGTTCATCACAAGCCAGAAAAAAGATAAACACTCCCTAAAACTTCTTATCACAATTTTCACTCAGTGCATGTTTTCTCGGCCGAAGAAACAAAGGAATCCTGGTTTGTTCGAGTCAGTGAGTTCTTTCTTGCAACCTCTTCTCCACTCGACGATTTCGCTGCAATCACCATCACTGTGTAAGTATGCCATTTTGTTTTTAGCTTTTTTTTTTATCCATGTCGTACTTCTTGCCTATGCTAGTTTGCATTATTAGAAGGATACGATAGGAGGTTTTGAATAGATAGGCTTTTATGTTTTCTGGATTTTCTTTCTGGATGTTCGCCTCTGGTTTATACCCAGTTTTGTCCTTTGAACGAAGTTTCAACTTTCGGGGTTTTGAAAATTTTAGGCCATGTTTCTTGTACAATAAGTTTTCGGGTAAAAAACCCTCGTTCTTGACAATTGCACGAAACCCAAAAATGCCCTTTCCTGGCTAACCGCCACCTTTCTTTCCCTTGAATTTCGGGATTTTCAAAAAATCATCCACGCTCTTTTTCTTTCCTGTGGAACACGCGCTCTGACTCTTTAGTGAGGGTCTTAATACTTAGTTTCTTGTCCTTAGATCTCCGAGCTCATCCCATCGAGCTCGTGATTCTTGCATGCATGGCCCTCACCATTTTTTCTTTCTCGTTAGATGTCACAGAATCCGGAAAGACGGTGGGGGTCATTACGAGCAATCCCTTACGAGCCCAAATCTCCGAGCCCAGAATCGGTCTTTGCCCGGAACCAACGTCGGATAAAAGAATACGAGCTTGCCCGCGAGCAGGAGGACATTCGAGCCCACTATCGTCGTCAGATAGACGAGGTCATTGAAAAGAAGAGAAGAGTTCTTCGGGAGGCCATCTATCCGGAGCCCAACCCAGGACCTAGGCCAATCCCCCTCGACCCTGCGTTAAAAGTCACGGTTGCATACCACCTAGGGGAACTCCAGTTTTCCTTAATGGCGGAGCCTTCGTCTTCGCAGCCTAGGAGGGAGATGTTTGAAGCCGAATTCTACCAGAGCTCGGTTACCTCCACCGACCAAATAACTGATATCTTGGCCCTCCATGACCTTAGTTCGTTGGACACACTGAAGTGTCGAGCTCCGACAAGGCATGAACGGAGCTGTTCCGCCCCTGGGGGTCGCGATTCCAGTGTGAAATACGCGGCCTGGAGCCAGGAACATATAAGGGCAGGAGCTTTGCTGCCCCTGAAGTCCTTTTTCAGAGACTTCATTGATTTCGTTGGGTTGGCTCCATTCCAACTCAACACCAATTCATACAGGGTGTTGTCTGCCCTGAGATCCTTGTTCCACGAGCTGGGGTGGACAGGGCCTTCACCCCGAGAGATTTTATATCTCTTTTGTTTGAAGAGCAATCCCTCCCGAGCTCGGGGAGGAGATGGTTTTTACTATCTTTCGAGCTACCCCAAAGAGACAAAGATCTTTGAAGATCTTCCGAACCACCCTCCTGACTTCAAGAAGGCTTTTTTCTGGACGGACGGTCTGTCCCCGTCTCGACACCGTTCGTTCAGGCGGATTCGTAAGTACTCTTGTTACTATTTTTTTTTTTTTGAGCTCGGAGTTTTAGCCCTTAAGACCATACTTAGCTGAAATGTGCTTCGCCTTTCAGCTAATTTTCAGCGTCCCTCCCCCTCCAAGACAATGAGGGAACACAGAGAGGCCTTGCTCGGACTTCCTTATGGCAGGAGGTCTCTCTCATATCTTCTTCATGAGGACCAGCTCCGAGCCTGTGGGTTGTTGGGAGAAGGTCAGTCAACCTCTGACTGGTCTAATAAAAAATACGAACGTTGGGAGGAGGTGCCACAGCCCACAAACACCCTTCTTCCGAGGAGAGAAAAGAGGGCACCTCTCCCAGTTCACTTGAGGAGTCCGCGATCTGGGAACGAATCCTCGAGCTCGGACTCAGATGAAGGTAAAACCCTTCCTACTTCGAGAATGTGGTCCCCCACTTTGCTAAAACACAGGCCCAATAGACTAGTCTCGTGCCCACAGGATAGATACCACTTCTACATATGGAGTTGGGTAGATGACTGTGTCCATAGGTTTGATAGTGGGCTCGGGAAATACGACACTATGTACACCACGGACGAGGTGTGGAATGGGATAGCTGTGCAGTATGGGACCAATGATTATAGGGACCTTTCGAGGTTATCACCAACTTATAGGGAAGGCACTCCCCCCGCCTCTTCTGAAGACGGGGGAATTTCATGGTCCCCAAGCTCAAGCTCGGGGGAAAGTTCCAGTTAGGTTTTTTCCACCATCACTCTATACGTGATACTGAAGTAACTTGTACACCTCTTTTACTGACTCACTGTGTTGACTTGTGCAGGCAATATGGACTCCGACCTCGACGCCCTTATCGACAATGAGGGTGCCAAGAGGAGCAAACGCCTCAGGGCAGGGGGACTGAAAACCAGCCAGCCTGGGAAAGGCTCCAAGAGATCTAGGAAAACGCCTCCTCCTCCCCCGCCGGCTTCGAGCTCTGCAGCTGCGTCGACTGGCCAGACTAACGCCCCCACGACGATGCCATCCTCGCAGGCCGTCGTCTCTGCGGTGGCACCGGCCTCGCAGGCTGGTATCCCTGCCGTGGTCGAATCCCAACCTCCTGTGGCGGGTCAAACGTCTTCTGCTCAGCTCGCCAAGAGACCTTCTGCTTCTCGAGCTCAGAAGCTAGCCATCTCCACCCATATGGACTCGTATGTGGTGGATAACGCTGCCGGACCTCATGGATCTACACTGATTTCGGATGTCATGTCCCGGATCGGCCAGAGCTACGGCAGTTTCGAGGCTCCTCAGTGGCAGTGCCTAACTGGCACCTGAGACCGCACTGTCCTGTACGAGAAGAGTATCGAGCACACTGCCACGGTAAGTATCCTTCTATATTCCTTTTCCTTACATTCATACTGTCTCGAGGCTAATGGTGGTTTCTTCCTTTTTTCAGGCTCTTGCTTTCACTGCCCAGCTCAATTATGAGCTGAACAATGAGATCCATTCGAGCAGGACTCACGCTCAAGAGGAGAGGGACCTCCACCTTAGAGCGAATGATGATCTGAAGGCGGCGAATACTAAGCTCGAGGAAGTGGTTAAGGAGCGTGAGGAAATGGCCAAGGAGCTCGGAAGGCTGAAAACTGAACTCGAGGAGCAAAAGAAAGATAACATCCAGCTTCGGGAGACCAATAAGAAGCTCGAGGAAGACAAGACCGCCACCTTCGACCTTATAGAGGATGTCAAAGCTCGCCTTACTGCCGAGTACAAAGAAAAGAAGGAAACGGCGGTTGACTCAGCCATGTACCGGATGTGGGCTTATAACGAAGAGCTGGACACCAGCTTTTTGGGTCCCCACGAGGCGTCGTTCCTTGAACGATGGAATGCTCGGCTCGAGAAGGAAGAGGCTGAACGGCTTGAGAAAGAGAAGGCTGAGCAGCTCGAGAAGGAAAAGGCTGCTCCGGCTACCGTTTCGGAGGAAGCTCAGGAGGATAGTCATGCTATTCGTCCTGAGGGGTCCGGTGCCACTGATGCTGAGAAGGCCAAGGAGACTCCTCTTCACTGAATCTGACCTCGGGGAGATCAGTTATCGGGGCTGCGTCCCCTTATGTAATTATTGTAATTTATGCCCATGGGGCTGATACAATTTCTTTAACTAATTCTTTTATATGCTTTACATTTCTTGGCTCGAAATATTTTGCACATTTTTATAATTGATGAACCGGTTATGTTTATTTATGCATACAAACATAGTTTGGATTTAGGCTCGAAATTCGATGCATTCATGCATAGTTTATCCGAATTATCCGCTTCCAACCTCGTTATTTATCAAGGTCGGACATTACTTTAACCATGAACTGAAAAGTACTTATATGGCATGTAATATGAATGATTTGGTTATATCTTTTTTAGTTACTTTTCCTCATCCTCAGTATTTTGGCTCCGAGGTTAAGAGTTCGAAACTATATTTCTAAGATATTCCAGCCTCGACTTTGACTTATCTCGCAATAGGTTTAGGCTCCCATTTATCATCGATCGATAATTTGGCTGGTTTGTTCCAAACCTGTTGTGTTTGCACATCTGGTTAACTCCAAATATTTAGGTTTTTTGATGATTCGGTTGTGTCCGAACTACCTAAGCTCGCGTATTTGGTCATATCCAAATACTTCATGTTTTTGATAATTCGGTTATGTCCGAACTACCTAAGATCGCGTACTTGGTTATATCCAAATACTTTATATATATTTTTATTTTTTAAGCTGGTGGTATGTATACCAATGATGCCCCTTTAATATCCTATGAGTGTGACCATAGGTTATTAAATTAAGAGAGATTGCAAAAATAAAAATAAATTACATGTGAAACAAAGTAGACATTTTATTTGATGAAATTCAAAAACAAACTAACATAGATAGAAAATCATGGTTACAGGCAACACTTTTTCCTATACTATTGATAATAAGGTCTAAAGTGTTCGCCATTCCATTCTCGTGGTATGAGGCTCCCATCTAATCTCGCAAGTTTGTATACACCAGGGCGGGTGACTGATTCTATCTGGTATGGTCCTTCCCAGTTTGGCCCGAGTACTCCTACTGCTGGATCTCGGGTTGCTAAGAATACGCGTCTCAATACCAGATCTCCTACTCCGAACTTTCGATCTCGAACCCTTTTATTGAAATATCTTGTGGTTCGTTGCTGGTAAGCAGCATTTCTCAGCTGAGCCTCCTCCCTTTTTTCTTCGATCAAGTCTAGGGTTTCTTCGAGCTGAGTATGATTGGAACTTTGGTCGTAAATCTGAGTTCAAATCGTTGGAATTTCGACCTCAATGGGCAACATTGCCTCGCAGCCGTATGCTAGAGAAAATGGGGTATGTCCAGTTGATGTCCGAGCTGTAGTTCTATATCCCCAAAGGACTTGAGGTAATTCCTCATGCCATCGTCCCTTTGCTTCTTCCAACTTTTTCTTCAAAGAACTTTTGAGAGTTTTATTGACGGCTTCGACCTGACCATTCGCCTGAGGGTGAGCCACTGACGAAAATCTCTTTATGATACCGTTCTTGTTACAAAAGTTGGTAAATAAGTCGCAATCAAACTGGGTTCCGTTGTCAGACACAATCTTTCTTGGCACTCCATATCGGCATACGATGTTCTTTACCACGAAATCTAGGATCTTCTTCGAAGTTATGGTCGCCAATGGTTCAGCCTCCGTCCATTTTGTGAAGTAATCAACCGCGACCACAGCATACTTTACTCCTCTGCCAGTTGGGAGTGAGCCTATGAGGTCGATGCCCCATACCGCAAAAGGCCATGGGGATGTCAACATGGTCAGTTCGGAAGGTGGAGCTCGGGGTATTGTGGCGAATCTATGGCATTTGTCGCACTTTTTCACGTACTCGAAAGAGTCCGTTTTAATGGTTGGCCAGAAATATCCTTGGCGTATAATCTTCTTGGATAGGCTATGCCCTCCGGTATGGTCTCCGCAGAACCCTTCATGAATTTCTTCAATAATCTTCTTTGCCTCGGGAGGAGTTACACATCTGAGCAATGGCATGGAATACCCTCTTCTGTATAGCCTTCCGTCCAGGATGGTGTAACGAGGAAGTTGATACATTAGTTTCCGAGCCTGATTTCAATCTTTTGGAAGAATTCCATTTTCAAGATACTCAACTATCGGGCTCATCCAGGTCGGCTCTGTCTCGATCATACACACATCTTCCTCGTCAGGCTCAGTAATGCTGGGTGCTGACAGGTGTTCTACGGGTACAACATTCAGCTCCTCATTTTCGGCGGAGGTGGCGAGCCGAGCTAAGGCATCTACATTTGAGTTTTGTTCTCGGGGAACCTGTTCGATTGCATAAAACTCAAAAAAATCTAATGCGGACTTTGCCTTCTCCAGATAAGCTGCCATTTTTGCGCCACGAGCCTGGTATTCTCCCAAGATTTGAGTAACCACGAGCTGGGAGTCGCTGTAGCAATGTATAGCTTTGGCCTTGAGCTCTTTTGCTATTCGTAGTCCCGCAAGTAAAGCCTCGTACTCAGCTTCATTATTAGATGCTTTAAAGCCGAACCTTAACGCAGAGTGAAATTTGCTCCCTGCAGGAGTGATCAGAATAACTCCTGCCCCCGCTCCATTTTCATTTGACGACCCGTCGACGTAAAGTTTCCACAGCTCGTGGGTCGTGGTTGCTACCTCGTCGTCGGCGATACCGGTGCACTCCACTATGAAATCCGCAAACGCTTGTGCCTTAATGGTCGTTCTCGGATGGTAGGTGATCTCGAACTGTCCGAGCTCAACAGCCCACTTTAGGAGTCGACCAGACGCCTCTGGTTTAGACAAGACTTGCCTTAGTGGTTGATCTGTTAGTACATGGATAGGATGTGCCTGAAAGTAAGGGCGGAGCTTGCGAGATGAGTGGATCAGACTGAGGGCGAGCTTCTCCATTAGTGGATATCTTGACTCTGCCCCCAGTAATCTTTTACTGATATAGTAGACGGGTTTCTGTACTCTCTCTTCTTCTCGCACGAGGACCGCGCTTATCGCGTGTTGGGTAGTTGAGAGGTATAGGAACAGTACTTCCCCCGTCTCAGGCTTTGATAGGATGGGCGGTTCGGCTAAGTGCTTTTTGAGCTCCTGAAAGGCTAGCTCGCACTCAACTGTCCATTCGAACTTCTTACTTCCTTTCAATAAGTTGAAGAATGGGAGACCGCGGTCCGTTGACCTCGAGATGAACCTGCTCAGAGCTGCCATCCTGCCAGTCAAGCTTTGAACATCTTTATGCTTCCGAGGCGAAGGCATATCGATCAGGGCCTTTATTTTGTTGGGATTAGCCTCGATCCCCCGAGAATTGACAATGAAACCCAGAAATTTTCCTGAAGACACCCCAAAAGTGCACTTCTGAGGATTCAACTTCATGTTGTACTTTCTGAGCACGCCAAAGCACTCTTCGAGGTCATCAACATGGTTCTTGTTAAGTTGAGACTTTACAAGCATGTCATCAACATAAACTTCCATGTTGTTCCCTATTTGCTCTGAGAACATCATGTTTACGAGCCGCTGGTACGTGGCTCCGGCATTCTTGAGTCCAAATGGCATGACATTGTAGCAGTAGAGCCCTTTATCTGTGATGAAGCTCGTATGCTCTTGGTCGGGGGCGTGCATGGGAATCTGGTTATATCCAGAATAGGCATCCATGAACGACATCAGACCATGCCCCGCCGTGGCGTCTACGAGCTGGTCAATTCTCGGCAGGGGAAAACAGTCTTTTGGGCAGGCCTTGTTGAGGTCCGAGTAGTCAATGCACGTTCTCCACGTCCCATTGGGCTTCGGGACCAACACTGGATTGGTCACCCAGTCAGGGTAAAAAGCATCCCTTATGAAATTATTTGCTTTCAGCCTGTCCACTTCCTCCTTTAGTGCTTTCTTTCTGTCTTCATCCAGCTGCCTTCGCTTTTGCTGCTTCGGGGGAAAGCTTTTGTCTATATTCAATGCGTGACTCGCTACATTGGGGCTTATTCCCACCATGTCAGAGTGTGACCACGCGAAGACATCCTGGTTTTTCCTCAGAAAGCAAATTAATTGCTATTTTGATTCGTCTTGGAGGTGTTTCCCGACCTTCACCTTCTTTGAGGGATCAGCTTCCTCGAGCTGAACCTCTTCGAGCTCTTCCAAAGGTTGGAGATCAACCTTTTCCTCAATCCTCGGATCGATCTCCTCATCAATTTCTAAAACTGTCCCATCTTTATTTTGTATGACAACGAGTGCTTGAGCGCTCATTTGTTTCTTTCCCCTCAAGGAAATGCTGTAGCACTCCCTTCCTGCCAATTGATCTCCTTTCAATGTTCCGACCCCGCTCGGAGTTGGAAACTTAAGGGCTAGATGCCTTACAGATGAAACTGCCCCCAGCCCGACCAGGGCGGGTCTCCCGAGCAATACATTGTAGGCAGATGGTAACTCTACTACCACGAACTCCATCATCTTGGTCACCGAGACTGGATAGTCTCCCAAGGTCACAGGGAGTTCGATGGATCCCATACAGGCGGTTCCTTCTCCAGAAAAGCCGTACAAAGTGGTTGCACAAGCCTTCAGGTCGCGAAGGGAGAGTCCCATTTTCTCTAGTGTTGCTTTATAAAGAATGTTAACTGAGCTCCCATTGTCTATGAGAACTCGGCGCACTCTTTTGTTGGCAAGCTGCAGGGTGATGACAAGTGGATCATGATGAGGGAACTGGACATGGGAGGCATCTTCCTCGGTGAAGGTTATAGGCTGAGTTTCAACCCTTTGGCTTTTTGGTGCCCTTGGTTCGGGTTCATAAGGAGACCCGTCCCCTGTCTTTAGCTCATTCACATATCGCTTTTGAGCATTTCTACCCCCTCCTGCGAGATGAGGACCTCCCGAGATGGTTATTACGTCCTCTCCATCTATCGGCGGAGGCCTGTCTTCTTCCCGAGATCGGGAGTTATTATTCTGTGCTGCTGGAAGTGCGGCTACTCTCTGGCTGGCAGTAGTCTGTCCAGTACTCTGGTTTTTGACATACTGCCGGAAATAACCTCTCGAGATCAACCCTTCGATCTCGTCCTTCAGCTGTCGGCACTCATCAGTTGTGTGTCCGGTGTCCCTATGAAACCGGCAATACTTACTGGAATCCCTCTTGGACTTTTGATTCCTCATAGGGTCCGGACGCCTGAAGGGGACCTGGTTTTCATTAGCCAGGTATATATTTTCCCGAGACTCGTTGAGCTCGGTGTGTACTTTATATATGGAGTAATACCTTTCTCCTTTCTTTTTCTTTCCCCCTTCAGCCTCGGGGTTATTTCCCTCGCTCTTTTTCCTCTTAGAGGGATTCTCTGAGGTAGGCTGTGAAGTTACTGGATCAGCCGAGGTTGAGGCGGAGTTAATGTTTATCGTTGTAGTTTCGGTTTGCGAGGTTGCTTTTAGCATTGACCTCGCCTCCTCTACATTGACAAATCTCTGCGCCCGCTTGTTAAACTCGGTTATTGACCTCACCGGTTTCCCTTGCATGTCATCCCAAAGGGCACTTCCAGGCAACACACCAGCTCAGATAGCCATCAAGTGCCCACTGTCGTCCACATCTCGTGCCCGGGCGACCTCTAGATTAAATCTTGTCAGGTAGCTTTTTAGTGTTTCACCCGGCTGTTGCCGGACATTAGTCAAAGTGGACGCCTCTGGCCTGACTCCCATCATATCCCGGAACTGCTTCTTGAAGTCTCTAGACAATTGATCCCACGAAGTTATTGAGTGTCTCTTGTACTTCTCGAACCAACTCTTGGCAGGTCCGGCCAATGATGTCGGAAACAACATGCACCTGAGCTCGTAACCTACGTTACTGGCTCTCATAATAGTGTTGAATGTACTTAGGTGGCTACATGGGTTTGTTTTTCCTTCAAACGCTGGGACGTGAGGAATCCGGAACTCTTGAGGAAACTGAGTGTTAGAAATATTGGGAGCAAACGGCTCGAGCTCCTCATCAGAGTCCTCGTATCGACCACTCCCTCGTTCATTCTTCAAAAGCCTAAAGGCTTTTTCGAGCTGATCAATCCTTTCTTGGACTGGGTCCTTAGGTGGTGCCTGGAATTGATAGTCATTAATCGCGATCCCAGGCTCGCGTCTCCGTGAGGGATCTCTACGCCCATTCAGATGATTCCTTAGATCCAGATTTGTCTGATCTCCTTTCCCCCTGCTCTGATTCAGATGATTTCGCAGGTCAGGATGACTCTTGTGATTTCCAGTATTTTTACGACCCCTGTTGTGTTTACTGACGGACCTAGTTTCTCCGAACTCATCACTGGTGAAACTCATTGATCGGTCATTTCGTGGTGGATCCTTTCTACGTCGCCTTGTCTCCGCAGTGCGAGATCGGGACGTCTGACTTCTCTCAGATGGCGCGCCTCTCCGCTCCTGGAACGTCTCCCTGTTTCCTTGTCTATCCCCTGTACGCCCTTGATCCTGATCTCGACCAGGTTGAGCATTTCTGCGGGGAGGTGAAGGATATCTTATGGGAGACGGAGGGAACCGTATAGGTGACGGTGGTTGTCGTCCTTGCCTCGGCCTAGAGGGTCCAGAATTTGCCCGAGATGGGCCAGTTGCGTTCAGTGCACTACCAGGAACCTGAGTTCGAGCCTCGGCAGGAGCTCGGTTGTTCTCAGTTCCTGCAGGCACTTCCACAGGTGGATTAAGCGGGACCCGAGCTCGGGTACTCCTCTGAGGCCTCGAAGGAGCAGATGGCTCTGCTGGTGCTGGAGGTTGTGCCGGCCTCCTTGTGGCAGCATTTTTTCGTGGACGTCCACGGGGCCTCTGGGGAGGAACGTGCACGTCCCTTGGAGGAGGGACTTGGTCTTCGCGCGGAGGCGGGGGCTGAGCCACCTGCGCCTCTGCGGCCATCCTAGTCAACTCCTCGTTACGTTTGTTGGCTTCTGCCAACAACTGTTTCAGCTGCCGATTCTCCAATTCTACAATAGGGACATAACGTTCAGGGTTATAGTACATGTCCTCATCCCTTGGTTGTGGAGGTGGTCCCCGGGAATCAGAGGACCCACTCCTTTCATCAGCGTCCGGGTTCTCCATTGGCTGTTTTCCAGGACGCCTTGGGTAATTTTCTTCAGGAGTGTTCTGATTGTTTGCAGCCATGAATCTCTCAGGGATGGATGCTTGAGGCTCTCAATGAAAGCACCAAACTGTTGACGCCGTTTTTCGTCAACAGATAAAAGAAGAGAGCACGTAAACAATTAAAGACAATGGCCAAAAGAAACAAAACGAATCAAACACACAGTTTTTTACGTGGTTCAGCAGTTAAATCTGCCTAGTCCACGAGTCTCTGTTATTAATCTTAAGATTATCTCTGAACAATACTTTAGCATGAATTCTCCAGAGTTTTCTCTCAAGGATCAGAATTTTGGTCCTTTACAATGGTGCATGGCTTCTCTATTTATAGAGAAGGATGCAGAATACTATCCCACATATTTTGGGTAGTTACTCTTTTGTGAATAAAAATAAATGGCTTTAAATGCCAATAATCAGATATAAAAGGAAACGTCCCCCAAAGATCAGGGAGCGTATAACTGAATAAATAATATCCCACAATTCTTGGGGATTTACATCAATTAATGAGGGTTACATCTCATAGTTATAATACTTGTAGATATTCAAGGTGGTTATAACATATCTTCAAGGCTCCAGCATTTCAGGTTTCATGTCATTGTGCGAGCCACTGACATCTCCCGAGCTAACGTTGCTTTCGAGATGGGATATCGAGCTCAAGACCCATGCTCCGAAGTTCCTGAAGATGAAGGTGTTCTCGGAGCTACCTTTCGAGATCGAGATCATTTCGAGATCACCGCATTCGAGATCATATATCATACTTTGCAGGCTCGACTTACAATCCTAGATCACTCTAATCCTCACGAGACCATTTGTTGCAAACTCAGCTTTCGAGGTCATATTTACTATGGCTCGAAATCTGGGTATAACATCGTTCATTAACAAAAATTAATAAAAATTTGTCTCATTCCATCAAAGAACTTGAGATAAAAAAAAAACAAAAGTTGTGAATTTGAATTGTGTTAAAAAAGGATTGAAATTAACTATTTAACAAAAGAACTTGAAAATATGAAAAGAAATGTTAATATGTTAAATCCAGGTTCGTCTATTTTTGAAGAAATTCATAACACGGGGCAAAGAAGTCATGTTGGGTTGGGATTTGTTGAATCTCAAAATAAAATAGACACAGAATTTTTTAAATCTGAGAAAATACGTCTTGGATGTTCTGATCTAACATTACAGGTGTCTGATACTGCAAGTAGGTCTTCTACACCTACAAAGGAGAAGCGATCAGGTAAGGAAGATGGATTTCGTGAACAATCCAGAAAATTTGTTCCCATTTGTCATTTTTGTGGTGTAAGAGGTCACATTCGACCTAAATGCTTTATTTTGCACAATATGTTCAGGTCCAATTATTTTGGAAAAACCAATAAAAAGCAAAATAAACATTTTTCACCAAAACAAATATGGATAAAGAAAGAAAAATGTCTTGCTGGTTTTTCTTGCTTTAAAACTGCTGCTTCTCAAATGTGGTATTTTGATAGTGGTTGTTCTAGACACATGACAGGTAACAGAGACTTTCTTGTCAATATTCAACCTATGCAATGTGGTGGAGTGACATTTGGAAATGGTTTAGCTGGAAATATTATTGGGATGGGAATCCTGAATTTTGAAGGCTTACCAAAGCTAAAAAATGTGATGTTAGTTGAAGGACTAAAAGCTAATTTACTTAGCGTTAGTCAAATCTGTGATCAAGGGTATACTGGCAATTTTTATAGTGATTATTGTTATGTTCTCAACAGTGATAAACAATGTATTTTACAAGGTTTTAGATCTACTAATAATTGTTACACTCTCACTCCTGTTCTTACATGTCACTCAGCCATAGATAACACCACTGATCTATGGCATGAAAACTTGGGCACGTAAACTACAAAAATTTGAAAAAGTTGTCAAATGCAGGGATTGTTCGAGGGTTGCCTAAATTAGTTAAAGAATCAGTGAGTAAATGTGAACCTTTCCAGCTTGGTAAGCTATGGAGAGTTACCCAAAAATACATTTCTGATTTTAATACCACCAAGGTTCTTGAATTACTCCACATGGATCTGATGGGTCCAATTCAGGTTGAAAGTTTGAATGGTAAGAGATATATTTTTGTCTGTGTTGATGATTTCTCTTGTTTCACATGGGTTGATCTTTTAAGAGAAAAATCAGATACTTTTGATGCCTTTAATACTCTTTGTTTGAAACTAAAAGTTGAAAAAGACTGCAATATTGACAAAATAGTTCGAATTAGGAGTGATCATGGGAAAGAATTTTAAAATGTTGTTTATGATGAGTTTTGTAAGTCTACAGGTATTTCTCATGAATTTTCTGCTCCTAAAACTCCTCAGCAAAATGGAGTTGTGGAAAGAAAGAACCGAACCTTGCAAGAGATGGCCAAGGTGATGTTAAATAGCAAAAAGCTTTCCAAGCGATTATGGGCTGAAGCAATCAACACAGCTTGTTATATCATAAACAGAGTGTTTCTTCGTCCAGGTACTCTTAAGACACCTTATGAAATCTGGAAAGGTAAGAAACCCAATGTAAGTCATTTTTCGTGTGTTTGGTTGTGCTTGCTATATTCTAAGAGATTGTGAAATCACTGGAAAGTTTGATGCTAAGAGTGATGTTATGTTTTTATTGGATATTCTGTTAACAGCGGGGCATATCGTGTGTATAACATGAGAACCCAAACTGTAATGGAGTCTTCTAATGTTTTTGTTGATGATTTCAAGGATTTTTCTGAATTTTCTACAAAAATCAACATAGAAGACTTGCTGGAAAAATCTCATGCATTGACAGAGGATTTGATTGAGCTATCAAAATCTGCATCTGATGCAACAACTTCGGATTCTGTAGCTACAACTGATGATTTTCTAGACTCTACATAAAAGAGTGAAACAAATTAAACACCAAACATCATCACAGATCCAATTCAGAAAGAACCATCTTCAAGAGTAAAAAAGAATCACCCTACTGACCTCATTTTGGGAAATATAGAAGAAAGCATGGTTACTCGAAGAAGGTATGCAAATTTGGTTCAATTTTCCTGTTTTACTTCATCTTTTGAGCCTAAAAATGTAAAGGAAGCTTTGACAGATGAATTATGGATTCATGCAATGCAAGAAGAGTTGGATTAGTTTTCTCACAATGAAGTTTGGACTCTTGTTCCTAGACCGAGCCATGCCAATGTCATTGGAACAAAATGGATATTCAAAAACAAGAATGATGAATTTGGCACCATTGTGAGGAACAAAGAAAGATTGGTGGCTCAAGGATACACACAAGTTGAAGGTATTGATTTTGATGAAACATTTGCACCATCGACAAGACTTGAATCCATAAGGTTACTTCTATCTATGGCTTGTATTATTGGATTTAAAATGCACCAAATGGATGTTAAGTCCACTTTTTTTAAATGGCATTTTGAATGAAGAAGCTTTTGTTGAGCAACATAAAGGGTTTGAGGACCCTCATTTTCCGAACAATGTTTACAAATTAGACAAAGCATCATATGGTTTAAAACAAGTTCCACGAGCTTGGTATGAGTGTTTAACTCAATTTCTAATTTCACATGGTTATCGAAGAGGTAGTGTAGACAAGACACTGTTTATCAAAAACATGAATTCTGATGTTATTGTTGCTCAAATTTATGTTCATGATATAGTTTTTGGTTCTACATCGAACTATGAAGTGCATGTTTTTGTTTAGCTAATGCAAGATGAATTTGAAATGAGTATGGTAGGTGAACTCACCTATTTTTTGGGTCTTCGGGTTAAGCAATCTAAGGATGTTACTTTTGTTTCACAAAGTAAATATGCAAAAAACTTTGTGAAAAAATTTGGTCTTGAAAATGCCAAACATACCAATACTCCAATTAGTACAATAGTTAAATTATCCAAAGATGAACATGGAGTAAAGATAGATCCAACACTATACAGAAGTATGATTGGTAGTTTGCATTATCTTACTGCTAGTCTTCCTGATATTTGTTTTAGTGTTGATGTGTGCGCTCGTTATCAAGGAAATCCCATGGAGTCTCATATTACTGTTGTGAAAGGAATCATTCACTATGTAAATGGCACTTTTGATTTTGGGATTTGGTTTTCCAAGGATACCAATTCTAATTTGATTTGTTTTAGTGATGCTGATTGGGCAGGAAATACTGATGATCGAAAAAGCACTAGTGGAGGATGTTTTTATCTAGGAAACAATCTTGTTTCATGGCACAGCAAAACACCAAACTCAATTTCTCTGTCAACTGCAAAAGCTGAGTACATTGTTGCAGGTAGTTGTTGTACCCAACTGTTGTGGATGAAACAAATGATGGTAGACTATGGATTTGATTTGAAAACTCTAACCATTTTTTGTGACAACACTAGTGCTATAAATATTTCAAAAAATCTTATTCAACACTCGCACACTAAGAACATAGATATCTGCCATCACTTTATTAGAGTGCATGTGGAAAATAAAATTCTATTCTTGGAATATGTTGAAACAAGCAAAGAAATTGCAGATATCTTTACTGAAGCTCTTGATTCGGTTCGTTTTAATTCTCTAAGGAAATCCTTAGGGGTTTGTTCCATTTAAATTTGTGTAGCCTGTGTATCTTGATATTTTTTCCTTGATTGTATTGATGAAAATGTCTTGCCTTTTCTTGTTCCAGAAGAAGTTGTCAAACTCAAAATAAATACATATTATTATGTTACTTGCTAATTTCTCTAGTGTATTTTTTCATACAAGTTTAGTTCAGAAAAATTAATTTACTCCTCCCAGAAATATTTGAGTTTTTCAATCAGTGTTATGTTCAAGCTACCATTCTTGTTTAATAAAATATATATATATATATAAACATGTGTTTCGAACTCCATTGGAAGAATAGAGCTACTTGTCTCAATGTGTGAAAGTCATTATGAGTAAGTTGATACTATGTAATTAGCAGTTATGTAGAGGACACGTGTAATGCCCCAAATTTCCTAATAAGATTTAGGACCTTGATTAGGAGGCCGGGAGGGCCATAATTGATTTATTATGATATTTAATGATTATATGCATGTTTATGTGAATTATATTATCATATGATGGTGAATGCATGCATATGGGCTCATATTTTAAATGCAAGGGCATTTTGGTAATTTGTCCCTTGGGGGCGTGATTGTGTAATTTTATGCATATGGGTGAATTATAATTTTACAACATTATATGTGGATTGGTTCGAGCCATTCGACATGAGACGATCATGAGATGTAAGTGTTCGGTCTAGTCATAACGGGTCTAAGTTCGGGGCTCGGGGTGAGTCTCGGGGTCACTTTGATGATTAGAACATTACCAGGAATTAAAGGGTAATGGGATGTGATTTATTGGTATTTGAGAATATTGAGAATAGTGGGAATTAGAGAGCGTTAATTACGATTAACGGTATAGGTTGGAAATGATGAATTTACCCTTGGAAGTGTTTAGAAGCTTTTAAGTGACCTAGGGGCATTAAGGTCATGTGGCAAGGGATATGTATCAATTAGAAGGCTGTAGAAAAATAGAACCAAAATAGAGCATCAACATCCTCATCCTTCTCTCCTTGCCGTACACCATTTTCCTCCTTTTTTCCTTTGGAATTTTGAGAGCCAATTTGGAAGAACAAGCTAGGAAATCAAGGTTTGGGCTTAGGGACTTGATTCAGCCATTGAAGGGGATTGAAAACCGAGCTTGAGGTATGGAAACTCAGCCATGAAAGTCTGGTTTTACTCTGTTTTCTTTTAAGTTTCAGCTTGTGATTTCTTGGTGGTTAGTTGGAATTAATGAGAGTTTAATTGATGTTTAACTTGGGTTTTGATGTGGGTGAGTTATGGGTGATGTTTGGAGGTTTAAATGAGTGTTTGGAAGAGGTTTTGAGTTGATTTGAAGGGTTGGTTTCGAGGAAAACGCAGGGGAGAAAAATCTGACTGTTGCTGGTTTGCGTAATGTGTCGCGGCCTGGCTATGGCGTGCCCCGGCCTGAGTGTGCTTATGGGCAAGATTTTTCTTCTGTCTGAGGGTGAGCCGCGGCATGGCTATGGTGAGCCGCGGCCCATCAGGGCAGATTTGGCCAGAATAGGGTTTTTGACTTAGGGATGCTTGCCATAGGCCTCGGGGTTGTCCTACTACCCGGTTAAGTGTGGGTTGATGTCCCGGAGGCTAGGTATTGGTTTGGGAACCTATGTTGGTCATTTTTATTAATGGTATCCTATATGTTTGGTTATGACTAGGTGACCGCTAAAGGACTAAAAGCTGATCGTTCTCAAAGGTCGTTTCTTTTATTAATTCTCGCTCGAACCCAAGGTAAGAAAACTGCACCCCATATGTGACATGCATGGCTATGATTGATGCATGTTGGATGTTTAAATGTAAACATTGATAGCATAATGAATGCTTGGCACCCATTTGCATATGATTATTATTGAGGCATGCTAGTTGGTTAAATGTGATGCATGAGAAACATGTGATTAGGGCATGCCATGAATGATGAATATGAGATTGGCCAGAGCTTGAGTCTCTGAGTTTGTGCATGATCATAATTATGCTAGCAACTGTTTAGTAAGCATGCTGAATGCCCTATTCTTGGATAATTGGCATATGATACACATTGATAGCATTGCTTACTTGTGCATGGTACTGACTAATTAGTCAAATTTGGCAAAGGTGCTAGTACCAACTGTGAAGCTGTGACTCATTAGTCAGGTTCGGTAGTGGTACTGGGCACTGGTCACGCAGGGCTAACTCTTTAGTTAGAATTAGCAAAGGTGTTAGTATCAACTGTGAAGCCGTGACTCACTAGTCAGGTTCGGCAGTGGTACTGGGCACTGGTCACATTGTGCTAACACACTAGTCGTGACAACCCTAGTGTGTAGTGCAAGCTATGTCGATTGTACCTAATTGACCCTCTGCATTGAATGACTCAAAGAGCATTAATGCAGGACCGACCTCAAGTTCGAGGAATATAAACAAGCATTTATCTAGCCAAAGGCTAGTCATGTAGAGCCATTGCAGGAAATGGGCATTGGGCCCCTAGTGACCTGGTTGTCAGTCACTCAGTATGGTTTACCAGAACTTCAAGTGATATTCACTCATTTGATCAGAGCCACGAGCTCTGCATGATCATTTTGATCATCATATGCATGGCTTGGGCACTGAGGCCCCAGTGACTTGCTTGTTGGTCACTCTGCATGGTTTACCAGAACTTGTTGAAGGTTAGTGGCTTACCCAACAGCCAGTCTTCCATTTGAATTAGTGACTTGCTTGTCAGTCACATAGTATGGTTTACCAGAACCTGTTGAAGGTTAGAGGCTTACCCAACAGCCACCCTTCCACTTGAATTAGTGACTCGCTTGTCGGTCACTCAGTATGGCTTACCAGAACCTCAAGTGTTGCGACACTCATCTTATTAGGATTGACTTGATAGTCCTCCAATCAGAAGGCCAGGATTTCTTATCCTGGATACCTTAGCATCTGTTTGAATTCACTTGCATGCTGAATAGAGCTATGAATGCTAGGCATGCCAGATATGATTTGATATCATGATATGACTGTTTATGAGCATATGAGTTTTCTTGCTGGGCTTCGGCTCACGGGTGCTTTGTGGTGCAGGTAAAGGAAAAAGGAAGCTGGACCATCCTTGAGTTGGAGATCTTAGGTGTTGATGTGTACATATGCAGCTGCTCGACCAATACTTGGGCAAGGTTTGAAAGTGGAACTAGGGCTGAACCCTGTTTTGCTGCTTAGAACGGCCTGTTGTAAACACTTTCTTGTAATAAACTCTGAAATTATATTTTTGGGATCCCAATGTATACAGTAAACGTTCTAGTGAAACGTTATACCTTAATCAAAGTTTTTAACCCCTAAACCGCTAGTCATACTTAGTTACACGTTTATGGCCAAACGACTCGGTTAGCGAGTTTAGCATTGTTTGCAATGTGCACTGTAGCGGTCCCTGGAGTTGGGGCGTTACAACACGCTACCATTGAAAATGGCTACCATTGAGGTAGTGTGATAGCATCTCCATTGGTTACAATTCTCATAAAAAGTCTCTTTGACAATTTTGGGCAATGTTCCGTGCTTTCACTTTCACACACAAATGCTTGACACATTTTCAAATACATAAAAACATGGTCTCAAACGTTGTTACATATTGATTGAACTACTTAAAATATTTATCTGTGACTGAGTAAATTATTGTCCTGCATAACTTTTATGATTTTAGTACAATAGATAATTAGCTTGTTAATATAATATTTGTTTTTTCTTACGAGTTTGATTCTTTCATCAGGAACAAAAGCAATCAAAATGGTTGATTCAATTGGTTGGCAAAATTGTCAAGGTTTATGGTTTATATATATATATATATAATAAAAAAAATCTTTTGACCAATTTTAAGAGCTTCATTAAAAATATTATATTTGTTTGTCTTGGTTTAAGTTTATTTCATAAACTAGCATTTTTTTCTCTTTAGTGTGACAAATGTCATTTTTTGTTATCATAAAAAAAAAATTGTCAAAAAATTGTCAAAAAATTTTAAAAAAAAAAGTATTAATAATAAAATTTTGCAAAATATATATATATAAAAAGAAGGTTTCGGCTGGTAAGTTTTTTTATGGTTATTTTGTTAATAATCTTTTATTTTCCTTTTTAGGTGTTTCTAATTGGGGTAATCAGATTGTGTGGGATTTGGGAAATAAAAAAAAAAGGAGAAAATTCTGAATTGATAGTTACCTGATTTGTGTCCCTTTATTGCACATATTTAGTTTCCTTTTCTTGATTTTTCATTTTAGGTAACTACCCGTTTGTTCTCTTTTTAAACCCCTAACCCACGATCACATCTATCACTCTCCTTTCTTGTTTCTTCTTCGCAGTGTCACCTTCTCTTCTCATGTGCTTGTGGTTTCTCTGGTTCTTTGTTTTTTTTGTTTTTCAGGAATGGCTAAGACCAAATCAGCTGGCTGTTCCAGGCGTACTGCTCGTGCAAAACCCTCAGTCAAAGCCTCAATCGACCCTCCTACTACTGCAAACCCTTCAGGAAAAACAAGGGGTCAAGCTCGGAAAAAGGTCCTTAACTTGAATGAGAAACCATCTCAGACTGCCTCTCTAATCTCTTCTGCTACTCCGGGTCTGGGTGGCGATGATCCTCAAAAAACCTCCTCATCTGCACACTTGAGTCCTAAGTCTTCATCTTCAAAGGAGGTTTCTGCATCTCGGTCTGACGGTTCTGGAGGACCAAAACTCAGCACTGAAGTCTCCCCACAAGTATCCTCTTTGCCTCTTTTTGCATCTAAAAAGCTCTCTGCTCATCGATCTATCAGACAATCTAAATGTGGTATGGATGTCTCAACTCCCCTGGCTACTCGTCTCAAAGAAAATCCACCTTCTGTGTCAACAACTAAATCTGAGGGTGGCAGTAAGAGTGACTCAGAAGTTGAATCTAATCTTAGTGAGGGCTTGAATACTGGAACCCAACCTGAGGAAGAAGAGACTCCTGATGAAAGTGAGCCTTCAAAAGACCATTTTGTAGCTTCAGAACCTAAATGTGTGTCACCAGGGCTCCCTGCTCTAGACAAGCAGAAATCTACAAGCAAACGACCTCTAGAAATTCCTCCCTCTGCTCCTATCTCTTAAAAGGCCCAAAAGTATGGTAAACTCGAAGATTTTTCTCCACATTCTCATTTTTTCTACTTTAATGACAATGAAAGGTACACTAGTTTTTATGCTTCTCGAAAATTCATTATTGAGAAAAATTTTGATATTGATGCTCATAGGGTTTATGGGGTTCTAAAAATTGTTTAAGAGAGGGGTTGGATGAATACTATAAATGGCTTTACTGGTTATGTTGATAAGGTGGTCAAAGAATTCTATGCTAATCTAAATGATGAATTTCTTGACAAAAATTCTTGCATGTTTGGGAAATTCTATGATAGAGGTCATTGGTATTCTTTTATTGTTCAAGATTTTGTTGCTGCACTCAGTCTTCCTGTAGATGTAGAGTCCACCAAGGTGCCATTTGACAAAGATGTGGTTTTGTCTGAAATCATTGGACAAACTGTTACTTGGAATACTCGTGATATTGTCCATATTGCTCATCTCACATATCAACATGCTGCACTAATGAGGTTTGCTCTTTCTAACTGGTTGTCATCTTCCAACATGGTTGCGATCTCTCAAGAATTAGCCATCTTGCTATTTAAGCTCACAACTGATACTCAAATTGATGTAGCTGAGATGATTTTAGATCAGATTATGGCCTTGCACAAGGGAAATCATAGGAAAATAAATTTGCTTTTTCCTAACTTGATCTATAAAGTGTTGTCTTCAAAGAAGGAGCTGATCTTGGACACAGAATATGAAGAGCCCTCTGTGTCTAGAATGAATTTCAAACCCTCTGAGAAGTTTGAATCATCCAAGTAGACTAAAGAAATATCTTTGCCACCTGTACATGTTGCTTCTCTTGTAGATTCAGGATCACCTTATGTAGCTCTAGCTTTTCAATCTGATCAGACAGAAATTTCCAGGATGACCACTAGGTTGAGTAAATTGGAGGAGGGTAAAGATTCGATCCTTCAACACCTCAGTTCAATTCAGAAGTTTCTTGCTGCACGATTAGTATTTCTGTCTTGTTGAACCTTGTTTTTTTTTTGTCGTCTTTTCTTTTGTATTTGTTTTCCTTTGGCCTATTGACAGACAAAAAGGGGGAGTAGTATTTATTTTTGTTCCAACTCTAGACCCTATTTTCAGGGGGAGTTGTTATGTTAAACTTTCTCTTTAAAAGTTAACATGATTGTTTGTTTTATGTGTTAGTAACTGTTGATGCGGTTCTTCGGCAACAGATAATTATATGAATAGGGAGAGGGATTAGTGCTAAATGATGAACCGTAATAGATGAATGATCTCAAAGGAAGATTATAACTCGAATACTTTTTTTAGGTGGTTCAAAGGTTAAAATCCTTCTAGTCCACCAACCAATATTATTGATATATCTCTGATATTCCTTATAGGGTATTAGCTCAAGCTCGTTCCCCGAGCTTGATGTAGTCTCATCTCGTGGTGTCCACGCTGCGGATCTGATGCCTTAGTAATCTCACTAAACCTCTGGCTATCTCGAGCTAGAGAGGTAGAGACTTGTAACAGCAGCTCCGGGTAGGTGGCTTCCACGTGGCTGATAGAATTATGCCCTTTTTTAGCTCGCTAATAACCCGTCGATATTTAGGGCGTACATTTTCCCCCCAAACCCCTGCTCGTGGCACATGACGTCACATGGGACCACAGTGGGGTCTTTTAGGCTTCTTTGTGGACTCTTCATATCCCACCCATTACACTGGTATCAGATACGTGGAGCATCGTGGTTGGAGACGGTCCGTCTTCTGAGAACCGCATTAAATGGCCTAGCCTATCTTCGGCCATCGTTTCGTCTTTCGAGTAGTGATCCTCGTCTCCCACATCAAGACAATTAAACAGCCCTCATCCTTTGGCCTTTTACATATATATAAGGCTGGCCACCCTTCGCATGAGCCACCGTTTTATTTGAAATTTTTCTCATCTTCTTTAATTCTTCCTTCTTAGTCTCAAAAACCCTTTTCTCTTTTCCGGTCACTATTCCCGACGTTCCCGAGTTTCAGACACGAGGGTTCTTTCATGACTCCGGTACCAGCGATTCCAACAGGACTTCAACCCATACTCTCCTTTCAGTCTTTACGCAGAAAAAAATCTCTGTAAGTCCTTCGTTTGCTGCATGCTTTAAATGTTTTCCCTTTTCCTTGCTTAGGTAAACTTTCTTCTTAGTTGCATGCATTAGGTTGCCTGTCCTTTGTTTTTCTTTGCTAGTATTTTGTGCGTAGGCTTTTATCCTAGGGGTATCGACCTTAGGAAAGAGAATGCTTAGGAACATGACTCATAGGACAAAGTTCTAGGGTGATTTTTTGGGTAAAATTGTTCATGCCTATTTGGAACAACCAGTTTCTAAGGTGCAAAAACCGGGTAGCTTAGGGGACACGCTTCACAGGCGGTTTTTCCTTTCGAAACTTTCCTTCCAAGGCAAACTTTATCCTAACCCTCCTTACACACGGATCCCGAGCAATGGGGGACCCGTTGGGAGCACAGGCGCGTGTTCATAGAACCGCGTGGTCTCACTCGCCCCGGGCTGAGATTACCTCAGCCCGTGTAAAAGAAACCCTTCGCGCTAGATTCTTTCTTATGCTTAGGTCGCCTTTTCTAAACCTTCTTCTTTGTTCGTTAGGCGACTAGATGGCACCCAAGAAGAGCGCATCCAAGAAGAGTGCTGGCAGCTCGTCTTCCTAGCAAGCCAGCAAAGGGGAAAAGGTGGCCACAGACTCCCCGATCCCCAACTTTGGTCCCACCGTGGAGAAGGAGGTCGAGGTGGGGCCCGACACCTTTTTTGAGGCCAAGAGGATCACCTCGAAGGTCACCACCCAAGGGAAAGTTAACAAAATTATGCTTTCCCATAATATTGAGATAGGGAGGGGCGCTATGGATGCCCGACCTCCCCTTAAGGGTGAGCGGAGCTGTGCGCCGCTCGACGAGGAGTACGCCGCCTGGAGCGATGAGCATCTCAAGGATGGGGCCTTCCTTCCACTGGACCAGTACTTCGCGGATTTTTTAAATTACGTGAAACTGGCCCCCTTCCAACTCCCCCCTAACTCCTACCGTCTGTTAACGGAGTTAAAGTATTTGTTCCTGAAGCAGGAATGGGAGGTCCCCACGCCGGCGAACATCCTTTACTTCTTTTTCCTCAAAGCCAGCCCGGAGCAGTGGGGGCGAGGTGACGGGTTCTACTACCTGACCCGTTTTCCTAACACTGCAGCGGTTATTGAGCTGCCCAGCCACCCCAATGACTTCAAGGATTAATTCTTCATGTCAAAGGGGTTTCGCAACTGCGAATTCCATTACTTCAACTGTCCTCGTAAGTTCCTTCTAACTTTATCTCGTAAGCTATCCACTGATTAGTCTCTTTCCATTCGTTGTTGATTTAAAAACTATCATGCAGCTATCTTCGCGAGGACGGCTAAGTCAGTGACCCTTGGGGGTCAATACGAAACCTTGCTGGGGCTCCCCCCAAGTGAAAAAGATTACCGCCAGCTCGTGTCTAATGAGACAATGTTGGCGTGTAAGTTAATTTCCCCAGGCCAGACTCTGGCCTTGAGGAGGCCGCGGACCAAACCCCCTGCTCGCAAGATGGCGCCCATCCCCGAGGAAGGGGTCGCAGACGAGGACGAGGAGGACAAGGTGCCCCTCGTGCGCCGGAAGCGGGCTCTGGAGGTCGCCCAGGAGATTAATGCAAAGAAGACCCAGTCTGGGGCAGCAGCCGCCCCATCTGACCAAGGTAACCCTTACTTAGTTAGGGACTTAGACAGGGCCACCGCAAACCTACGGCTTGCTAGGTTTAACCCCATCCAACTCGTTCACCGCCACCAAAACGACCCAGACCTCAACATCACTCTACTCCAGTGTGTTGACCAGCTCGTGTTGCATTATGACATGGGCTGCCCTAGGGGTACTATAGTAGTAGATAATACCCTAGCCTTTAGGTCGGCCTTTTTAGAGGAGTACGGGACCAATCTTAGATTGTGGCCCTCCCTTCTGGAGGGTGTAGTAGCTCCAGGTCTTAGGCAGTATGTAGAGGAGTCTAGTTCTGAGGCGGATCCGGATCCAGAATCTCTTCTCACCCGCGAGGTCATTATCTTAGACTCTCCCGTAGAAGCTCCAGGGTCGGAGGTCGTGACAATAGATTCCTCCTCTAGCTCGGAGGGTAGGACATTTTTCTATACATACATTAGCTTTTTTGTTATCAAAGTATTTTTACATGCATATTAATGCTTTGCTGTCTTTGTTTCAGACGAGGAGATGTCGCAGCCCGGGGGTAACGATCTGCGATCTATGTTCCAGGGGGGAAACCCTTCCTCCGAGCCGTCCGGGCCCTTGGTGAAGAGGCTCTAGTTGGCGAAGAAAGCTGTCGGGACTATCTCCAATTCCCCGGCCAAGGAGAAAAATCGGGGTCCCTCTGCCACAAAGAAAGTGCCTCTACCCCCTCCTACAGTAGAGAAGATGGCTCCACCTCCCCCGCAACCTCCCGTTCCTGCCCGGGAAAATGAGGTGCCGACCGAGACCTTGACGGCTCCAGCTCCCACGGTGCGCATCCCGGTCAACAATCAGGCCCTGGAGAAGATCCCCAAGGCCTTTTGAGGGATGGTTTACGAAACCAGGAGCTATACGGTGGATCACTATTACAACGCCACCCCGAGGGACTTGCGGGAGATCAAGATGAGGAGCCCTGAGAACTTGATGGAGTCTTCAATGGGGATGACCCTCATGGTAAGTATGCCCTACCACTAGTTTTTTTTTTATCTGCTTCATTTCTAAGGCACTCGCCTCACATTTTTCCAACTTGCAGGAGGTTTTGGCCCTCCACTGGAGCATATCTCGGTCCAGAGCTTGGCTTGCAGAGATCAGTGGCGAGCATCAGGCTGTCCAGGCCGCCCTCGCGTCCGCTCAGCAACGGGAGCAGGATGCGAAAGCCGCTCTGGCGACTGTGCAGGCCGAGCTGGAGGCATCTCAAACCAAACTGCTGGAGGTCGAGGCCATCAAGGTCGCCCTGGACGCCGCGAGGGTGGGTCTTGAAGAAGCCAAGCTTGCCCTTGAGGCGGAGAGGGCATCCTCCAGCTCCTCCATGGAGGCCATGCTGTACCATTGCTGGGTCTTCAACCCGGATGGTGACTTCTCCTTTCTGGGGCCGGACGTGTGGGAGTCCTTCCTGGAGAAGTTCAAAGTTCGCCTTCAACAAGAGGTGCCCTCCGAGACTAGGGAGACTTCTACCACAACCGAGCAGGATGCTGAGGGGGTGACTTCATCGGAGCAGCCTGGCGGGGCTTAGGATTTTTCTCCTTTCCTTTTATCATTTATATTTTTTTTGTAATTTTTTATCATGAGGTTTTTATCCTCGAAATAATTGGTATCCCCCACTTTATTTCAATTTATTTACATATTTTTGCCCCGACCTTACTGTAGCTTCTCTTTAATGCATTTGGTGAGAACTTAGTTTCTGTTGGTGTTGTGATTGACGTCTTATGCTTTTTAGGAAACAACATCTGTTAATCAATTTGAACCAACTTCTAAGATTTAGGACCTGGTTGTATCTAGGACATTAATTTGAAAACTTAGTTCGTGTTAATCCTTTATCGATATTTCGTGCTTTTTAAGAAAAACATCGATCAATCAATTTGAACTAACTTCTAAGCTTTAGGACCTGGTTGTATCCAGGACATTAATTTGAAAACTTAGTTCGTGTTAATCCTTTATCGATATCTCGTTCTTTTTAAGAAAAACATCGATCAATCAATTTGAACTAACTTCTAAGTTTTAGGACCTGGTTGTATCCAAGACATTAATTTGAAAACTTAGTTCATGTTAATCCTTTATCGATATCTCGTGATTTTTAAGAAAAACATCGATCAATCAATTTGAACTAAACTTCTATGTTTTAGGACCTGGTTGTATCCAGGACATTAATTTGAAAACTTAGTTCGTGTTAATCCTTTATCGATATCTCGTGATTTTTAAGAAAAACATCGATCAATGAATTGGAACTAACTTCTAAGCTTTAGGACCTGGTTGTATCCAGGACATTAATTTGAAAACTTAGTTCGTGTTAATCCTTTATCGATATCTCGTGCTTTTTAAGAAAAACATCGATCAATCAATTTGAACTAACTTCTAAGTTTTTAGGACGACCTGGTTATATCCAGGATACAACTTAGTTCACGTTAATCCTTTATCGATATCTCGTACTTTTTAAGAAAAACATCGATCAATCAATTTGAACTAACTTCTAAGTTTTTAGAACGCCCTGGTTATATCCAGGACATATGCCCCCCAAGTAATTAGGAAAGGGTCTTTCGTGGTTACTTGACGCTACATCCACAAATATATACAATAATGTAAAAAGATTTAATTCTCATTACTTAATAAACAAAAGATGGCTTTTCCAATTAAGCCTTACAAAGATATTATTAATATTATTTCTTCAAATGGATAGCGTTCCAAGTCCGTGGGACCGCTTCTCCATTAAGTGGAGCTAGCTTGTAGGTTCCTTCTTTTATGACCTCGGTTATCTGGTAGGGCCCTTCTCAGTTCGGTCCCAATACTCCGTCCTTGGGATCCTTACTGGCTAGGAAGACTCTTCTAAGGACCAGGTCACCAACGCTAAAGGCGCGTTTCCTGACCTTTGAGTTAAAATAACGAGTGATCTTTTGTTGATAATGAGCGAGCTGCAGCTGTGAATCTTCTCGTTTTTCATCAATCAGGTCGAGGGACGTGCAGAGCAATTCGTCATTCATGTCTTGGTCAAATGCCTGGACTCTATGCGAGGCTACCTTTACTTTGACAGGAAGGACTATCTCACTCCTGAAAGCCAGGGAGAAAGGAGTATGACCCGTCGGTGTTCGATGTGAGGTCCGGTAAGCCCATAGTACCTAGGGGAGTTGTTCTAGCCAGACTCCCTTGGCTTCATCCAGTCTTTTCTTAAGGCTTGCCTTTTGCGTCTTATTGATGGCCTCGACCTACCCATTGTCCTGGGGATAGGCCACGGAGGAGAAGCTTTTAACAATGTCGTGCCTCTCACAGAATTCGGTGAAGAGGTCGCTATCGAACTGCGTTCCATTATCGGACACAATCTTCTTTGGCAGCCCAAATCAGCAGATAATTCTCTTGACCACTGAGTCGAGGACTCTTTTTGAAGTGATCGTTGCCAGGGGCTCTGCTTCTGCCCACTTGGTGAAGTAGTCGATGGCCACCACCGCGTAACGAACTCCTCCCTTTCCAGTAGGGAGGGCACCAACCAAGTCAATCCCCTAGACCGCGAATGGCCATGGGGACGAGATCATCTTCAACTCGACCAGGGGAGCTCGGGAAACTGTGGCAAATCGCTGGCACTTGTCACATTTTTTGACGTAGGAGATCGAGTCCTTTGACAGAGTGGGACAGTAATACCCTTGCCTTAATATCTTCAGGGCCAAGTTTTTCTCCCCAGTGTGATCTCTGCAAAAACCCTCGTGCACCTTCTGCAAAATGGTCTTCGCCTCGCCTGGCAGAACACACCGTAGGAGAGATAAAGAGTGTCCACGCTGGTATAATATCCCATCTATCACTGTATACCTTGGTGCCTGGTAAAGTACCCTCCTTGTGTCATTTCGCTCTTCGGGTAACTTTCCTGCTGTGAGATATTCGAGGATGGGGGTCACCCAGGTCGCTCTAGCGTCGATCATCTCGACCTCCGCCCCGACTTCCTCTATGCTTGGTCTTTCCAAGAACTCTACCGGCACTAAACCCAAAGTCTCCATCTCCCGGAGGTAACGAGCTTTGCTAGGGCGTCTGCGTTGGTATTCTGCTCCCGAGGTATCTTCTCGATTGAGCCACGCTAAAATGCAGACAGCTCGCTCTTTACCTTGGCCAAGTAAGCAGCCATCTTGGTTTCCCGTGCTTGGTATTCCCCCAACACTTGGTTTACCACGAGCTGGGAATCGTTGTAACACTGGACAGAGCTAGCCTTCCGTTCCTGGGCCACCCTTAGACCAGCCAGTAGAGCTTCGTATTCAGCCTCGTTGTTAGACGCTTTGAATCCGAATCACAACGCCGAGTGGAATCGATGCCCTTCTGGGGATATTAATATGATTCTAGCCCCGAAACCGCTCTCGTTAGACGATCCATCTACGAAGACCTTCCATCAGGCCTGGGCTAACTCTTCTACAGGATCTTCTCGGAATCCTGTGCACTCTGCCACAAAATCAGCCAGGGCCTGGAAATACGGCCTGAGCTTTCGGGAGGCCGTAATGAGACAGAAATCCATCTTCTCCATCAACGGATACCGGGATTCAGATCCGAGAAGCCTCTTGCTGATGTAATAGACTGGCTTTTGAGACCGGTCCTCTTCTCGGACTCAGACGGTGCTAACTGCATCTTCCGTGACAGCTAGGTAAAGGAAAAGAGGCTCTCCTTCCGTTGGTTTGGATAATACGGGCGGCTCGGCTAAATGTGCTTTCAGGTCGAGGAAGGCACGTTCGCATTCTTCGATCCACTCGAATTTCTTATTCCCCCGGAGCAGGTTGTAGAATGGCAGACACTTGTCGGTAGATTTAGAAATAAACCGATTAAGGGCCGCCACCCTTCCTGTCAGACTTTGAACGTCCTTTCGCGACCGAGGTGAGGGCATCTCGAGTAGCGACCTGATCTTATCGGGGTTTGCTTCTATCCCCCTGGTATTGACAATGAAACCCAGGAATTTTCCTGATGCGACCCCGAAAGTACATTTTTGGGGGTTAAGCCTCATGTCGTATTCTCTCAATATCTTAAAGCATTCCTCCAGGTCGGAAACATGGTCATCAGCATATTTCGACTTGACCAGCATGTCGTCAACATACACTTCCATGTTCTTCCCGATCTTGTTGGCAAACATCCTATTTACCAACCTCTGGTATGTAGCTCTGGCATTCTTCAACCCGAAGGGCATGACCCTGTAACAATAAATGTTAGTTGGGGTCATGAAGCTGGTGTGTTCCTAGTCCGCTGGATTCATGGTGATATGATTATATCCCGAGTATGCATACATAAAGGACATGAGCTCGTGCCCCGCCGTGGCGTCTACCAATTGGTCGATCCTTGGCAAGGGAAAGCAATCTTTGGGGCAGGCTTTGTTCAGATCGGAGAAGTCGATGCAGGTCCGCCATTTCCCATTGGGCTTCGGGACCAACACAGGATTGGCGACCCAGATCGCGAACTTTGCCTCACGGATAAAGCCGCACTTTAAGAGCCGGGCTACTTCCTCTTCTAGGGCCTCAGCTTGGGTTGTTCCTAGGCGCCTCTGTTTCTGGGATTTTGCAGGCATGCTTTTATCCAAGTGGAGGGTGTGCATGATGACGCTCGGACTGATCCCTACCATGTCTTCATGAGACCAGGCGAACACGTCTAGATTCTCCTGCATAAACTTAATCAGCTCCGCCTTCCTTTCGCTACATAGATTTTTCCCAAGCTTCACCACCCTCGAGGGATCTTGTGGATCGATGCTTACCTCCTCAAGCTCTTCGATGGCCTGGAGCTCGGATCTATCCTCGCCTACTCTGGGGTCAATATCATTATTTAAGATGATATTCTCCCCTTTGGCACTCTGAGGTTTTTCAATCTCAGGACTAGACACAAGTTCCTAAGATTCCTCATACCCGTCCTGGACGGTCATCGTTATATGCCCGGGTTTTAATTTCCCCTTCATAGAAATGTTGTAGCATTCCCTGGCAGCAAGCTGATCACCTCAGACCGTGCATATCCCCAAGGAAGAGGGGAATTTAAGCGCGAGGTGGCGAATGGAGGTTATGGCTTCAAACGCTATCAATGTAGGTCGGCCCAAAATAGCATTGTACGCGACGGGACAATCGATGCCCACAAACTCAAGGAGTCTCGAGACTGTCTGAGGTCCCTCTCCCAAGGTGATCACCACCTCGATCGTTCCTATTGTCGCCGACCCTTCTCCAGAGAATCTTTATAGCATCATGGAGGTGGCTTTCAGCTCGGTGACAGACAAACCCATCTTTTCCAGTGTAGACCGAAACAATAGGTTTACCGAGCTCCCATTGTCGACCAGTACTCTCCTAACCCTCTGGTTAGCGAGTTGAACGGCTACGACCAGAGGGTCGTTATGAGGGAACTGGACGTGGCTGGCGTCTTCCATGGTGAATATGATTGGTTGCCTCTCCAATCGTTGCTGTTTGGGTAGATGCTGCTCAGGGACGAACTCCACTCCATTATGAGCCTTAAGTTCGTTGACGTATCTCTTTTGGCCGCCTCTGCTCGTGCCAGCCAGATGGGGGTCACCGGAGATCGTGGAGATCTCTCCCCCTATCACAGGAGGAGGGACATCCTGATCTATCCGAGACCCGAGCTGACTTATCGGAACATCCGAAGCTGGATTGCCGGTGGGAACTCTATTCCACACATACTGAGCCAAGGGTCCGGCTCTGATGAGAGTCTCGATCTCATCCTTCAGGTGCCTACAATCATCGGTGTTGTGGCCAATGTCGTTGTGGAAACGACAAAACTTGGAAGGGTCTCGCTTACCCTTCTGGTGCTTCAACGGTTCTAGCTTCTTCCAAGGGAGGCGAGCAGAGTTTGCTAGGAAAATGTTCTCCCTTGTGTGTGTGAGCTCGGTATAAGTCGCGTAGACTGGCTTAAATTTTTCCACGGACTTGTTCTTCTTTGGGTCGTACTGGCCGCCCTCGCTGCTCCCTTTTCTCTTGCCTCCACCAAACTGGTTATTCTGTGTAACGGTTTGTGTCGCTATCACGACATTCGTTCCCACTCCAACGGGTTGCTCAGGGGGCTGGCTGGTTCCCGCGGCCGATGCTCGCGCCTCCTCTAGGTTTATCCACCCCTGGGCCATATTTAAGAATTCATTCACAGTGCTGACACCTTTTCTTTGTATCTCTTCCCAGAGTCCGCCTCTGACGAGGATCCCAGTCCTCAAAGCCATAAGTTTGGAACTGTCATCTGCATCCCTAGCCCGAGCCGTGACGTTCGCGAATCTGCTCAGGTAAGCTTTCAAAGGTTCGTCGGGCTGTTGCTTTACGTTTGCTAGGGTGTCGGCTTTGACACGGGCAGCCTGAGAAGCTCGGAAGGCCCTTTGGAAGTCAGTGGAAAAGGTTTTCCACGAGCTGATGGACTGTTTTTTGCTCTGCTTGAACCATTGTCTGGTCGACCTAGTCAAGGTGGAAGGAAAAATTAAACACCTCAGCTCGGGACCGATGTTGTGGGCCATCATCAGGGTGTTGAACATACCCAGATGATCTGACGAGTCCCCGTTCCCATTGAACTTGGACAAGTGAGGCATACGGAAACCGGGTGGATACGTCGTAGCTGCTATGCTGGGGGCGAAGAGCTCGAGTTCATCCCCTGAGTCGTACACATCTTTTTCTTTTTCTGATAAGAGCTTCTTCATCAGCTCCTCCATCTGAGTTAGACGCTAAAGGGTTTGGTCCTGACTTCCTTAGTTGTTCTGGGGCTGTTCAACAGCTCCGGTTCCACGGTACGCGTTAGGCGGGTTATTGTCCCTCCTATCTTGAGATAGGTTATATGGGATGCTCCTACTGTCACGTACTTCAAAGTGGTCTTCCCCTTGGCGAGCACGACTGCCATTTCCAACTGGGTCTCCTCTTTGAGAGTTTAGACGATCTCGGAGGTCGCCCCTCGGGGCAACCTCAGGGCTCTGCGCCGAGCTCAAGCGATGGCGCAAGTCTCCGCCGGAGATGTCACTTCGACGACTCCCGGTCCAGTAACTTCCATTTGAAAAGCTTGGAGCCCGTCGCTGGGGGTGAGGATCCGGGACTTCCCTGGGCGCCCGGCTACGATGGGAAGGTCTGGCAGAACGAGGATTTCTCCTGCTGCTCCCGTGAGCTGGAATGTCTCGAACTGGCCGGGGAGGAGATGGGTATCTTAATTGTGAAGGAGGATGCCTGACAGGGGATGCGATCCTAGTCCCGTCAGGGCGAATTAAGCTAGGTCGCGGCCGCTCCGCTCTACCATCCTCTGCATCTTGTGCTCGGCGGTCTGAGTGGGGTGCAGGATGGCTGGCCGGGGCGAGCTGTTGTCACGAGCCCTCCCCGGGTCTCCTTCGCGAGCTTCCTCGAGCCCTCCTGGGTACACTCGAGGGCGAAAGTGAGCTAGGAGTTGAGGCCCGGACCGATCAGCTGAATTGTTGCTCGGTCCTAGGAAGTTCCTCAAATGTGGTTTCCCGGTGGTGCGACATGGGAGTAGAATTTGATGTTGGGGGTCTGACCGACCGACTGACTGGGCCTGGACCGATTACCCCGGTGGGACTTATGAGTCTCACCATGCCTCTTTTCGACGTTAGCGTCGGTTGTAAGAGGGGGCAATCGGGCCAAAACCTCTTGAATCTGCTAGTTTTCTTTCGCCAGCTGACTCCTCAACTGTGCATTTTCCATTTCTACCGCCGTGTAGAAATCCGGGTTCAGATTGGGCGGCTGGGGAGCCGAACTTCCAATGTCGTCTTGGCCCATTGGCTGCTTGCCCGGCCGCTGCTGAACCTCAGGGTTCTGATCATCGGACATGGCGGCATGGTGGGCCTCTAGCCCATCACGTTGGTCTGCCTCGTTACCATGTCTTGAGCGAGTAACTACCATGGTTGGGTATTTGCGATAGCACCAATCTAAAAGCTCTCAATGAAAGCACCAAACTGTTGACGCGGTTCTTCGGCAACAGATAATTATATGAATAGGGAGAGGGATTAGTGCTAAATGATGAATTGTAATAGATGAATGATCTCAAAGGAAGATTATAACTCGAATACTTTTTTTAGGTGGTTCAAAGGTTAAAATCCTTCTAGTCCACCAGCCAATATTATTGATATATCTCTGATATTCCTTACAGGGTATTCCTTTACAAATTAGGAACCAACCCTTTGCAACTCCCAGGGTCTCCATATTTATAGGGAGAGGACACTTGGGTGTTGGCAAAGGAGGTCATCCCGTGACCTTCTTACCCATCATCTCACTTCTGCGACATTCATGATTAATTCCTAAAACCTGACAATGAAGTGTGGTCTAATCAATAAGTAAGGGGGATAATGGGCCGCATGGCCCATACCAGTCGTGGGGTGTCTGAACACGCACGTTTATACTGTGTGTTCAAGAATTCAGGAATGGAGTAGACACGTGATGTCTGATATATGCACATTTACATTGCATGGTTGACTTTATAAAGAGTCGGAGGTGTTAGCTCAAGCTCGTTCCCCGAGCTTGATGTAGTCTCAGCTCGTGGTGTCCACGCTGCTGATCCGATGCCTTAGTAATCTCACTAAACCTCTCGCTATCTCGAGCTAGAGAGGTAGAGACTTGTAACAGCAGCTCCGGGTAGGTGGCTTCCATGTGGCTGATAGAATTATGCCCTTTTTTAGCTCGCTAATAACCCGTGGATATTTAGGGCGTACAGTAACTCTTATGTGCAGGGGGGTATTGTATACTCTCATTGTTTCTAACATTTCTTCTTTACAGATTCTTCTTCGGTATTTACATCCAAAATATTTTGTCAATCAAAGTGCCAAAATGGGAGATTGTAAATTCCATTTTTTGCAAATTATATTTGACAAAATATGATTTATTTCTTATAATATCAGCATTCAATTGAAGATTATTTTATTTTTATTCTGTTCACATTTATGTTATGATTATATAAAAAGTTGATTATATTGATCTATTCTATTTATAGAAGGTTTGAAAATATACTTAGCTTTTAACATATGAATCAAATAATAAATGTTGATTTATTTTATATCTGGTTGATTTCATTTGACAACTTGATTCTTATGACCAGATTTGAACAGATAGGATCGAATTGATCCTCATTAAAACTGAAGATAGGATCTTGCAACGACAGCTGAAATACAGATTGATCTATATCTACAAACAGTGTGAATGTTTCCTCAGATCTCGGATGATTCAATGTAATTGATTGATTATTTAAGGAAACATTTCCTAGTGAGTTGTGTGCGTTCAGACTTAGTAAATGTTGTCTTATGTGAGTATATTTGTGTATAAATACTTACCATAGCAGTCTTGTCTAGGTTAACTCTTTGGTCTATTCTTTTACATCTTTAGAAAAATAGTGTTTATTTTGTAGAGGTTAGTGGTTCGACTATACCTCTGTTATTTTGTGTCTTTGTATGTGTTTTGTGTATTGAAACAATTCAACAAAGAGAAGAACAAAGAGAAAACCTTTGGGAGAAGGTTCATCCTAGTCTTGCCTCGGGAGGAAGCAACCACTCTTCAAGCAAATCGAAGGGAGTTCGAGTCTTGAAGTTTCAGCAAGGTTCATTCATCAAGTGGAAATTACATCAAGCTTGCGGCATAAAATTAGAGGGAGTCTAATCTTTGCTTAAGTCAAATACTTTGTATTTTTTAGAAACTTTATTAATGGATCTTATCTCTGGGCGTGGCCCCATGGACTAGTAATATCCGAAAGGATACTGACACCACGTAAAAAACTCTGTGCGTTTTTTTCTTAATTTTCTGTTTTATCCTTCTGTTGTGTATTTCTGCAGTTACAAAATCTCTGTATGTAGCTACAGAATATTTGTTCCAGTACCAATCTTTTATTCCGCATTTAATTAATTAATTTAATTAAATATAAAATTGGTAACATTAAAATATAGAATTTCAACTTTTATAAAAGAAAAAGTCTAGAATGGAATTAAGTATTTATTTACTTATATATATATATTTTATTAAATATATATTTAATGAATTTGAAGAAATTCTTTAATGAATTAAAATCATATTTAGGTAATTTAGGTGCCAGTTTGGTAACACTTAAAAAAAATTATTTTTTATTTAATTAATTAAAAACTTGATAATTAAACATAAAATGTGTTTGGTAACTCTATTTTTATTTATTATTTTTTTAATTTTAATTAAAATTTATTAAATTTTGAAAATAGAATTTTTTTCACTTTCAAAATATTTTTAAAGCATTTTCGATTTTTCCTTTTTTTTCTTCTCTTATTTAAATTAACACCTCATATTGTTTAACAAAAAATAAAAATAAAAGTTATCAAACGCGTTTATTATTTTTTGTTTTTACAAACAAAAAACAAAAATAGTTACCAAACATATTTTTATTTTTTTAAAATAAAAAAACAAAAATAAAATAATATTTTCATTTTTGTATTTAAAAAATTCAAAAATAAAAATTTTACCAAATGAGCCAATGTATTTACACTAATTAAGGGCATGTTTGGTAAAATTTTTGTTTTTGAATTTTTTAAACACAAAAATAAAAATATTATTTTATTTTGTTTCTTTATTTTTAAAAAATGAAAATATGTTTGGCAACTATTTTTGTTTTTTGTTTTTAAAAATAATAAACGCGTTTGATAACTTTTATTTTTATTTTTTATTTAACAATATGAGGTGTTGATTTGAAAAAAAAAATTGAAAACTATTTAAAAAAAAATTAATAGTGAAAAAAATTCTATTTTCAAAATTTAATAAATTTTAATTAAAATTTAAAAAAATAAAGTTACCAAACACATTTTATGTTTAATTGTTAAATTTTTAATTAATTAAATAAAAAACTATTTTTTTTTAGTATTACCAAACAACATCTAAATTTTTTTGGCTAAAGTAATTTTTTTATATATAAAATGATAATCCTAAATGGGGAATATCTCGATGGAAAATCTGTTATCCAATAGGATTTTCCAAAACAGTTTTGTCATACATTAAGGGTGAATAGTGAATAAATAATACAAATTGTAATGGTGAAGATGACGACAGTATATGTTAAATCGTACACCACTTTCCACTATTTGCATTTAAATGAATTGTTTTTTTGCTGAAACGATTCGCTCGTTGAATTAAAGCAAACCAATAGGCACCACAGGAGGGAGGCCCTAACTTTGATAATATCCAACTTCCATTCTAGAGATCCTAGCATTCTTAGCTAGACCATCGACAATTACATTGTTTGTGCGACTAATGAAATGTAAACTACAAATACTAAAATTCCTCAAAATATCTTACACTTTACCTAAATTAATGTTTCCTGACATACTATTTTTTTTCCCTCCCCTCACTCTCTCTATATTAATATATTATTTACAAATATAACCTTTTTCTTTTTACAAATTGACATAAGTTTTCACATATAATTAACAATCATAAACCCTATTTCCCAGCATACTCTCTCTTAACATACAAATATAAATATAAAAAAATAAATTATCAATTTAAAAATTAAAAATTAAAAATCAAAAGTGTACAAAATGTATATATAGATTAATAAAATATCAATGTGTGACCCATCAAAATTTTAAGTCCATTATGCATATACTTAATTTGAGAAGGAAAATTTTAGGTTCTATGCATCATAACAGAGGAAATATTTAAATACTCCTCCCTTTTATGTGCTCCCAATCATGTGTTGGACAAAAATACCAATTTCAAAAACACTCGACCCATTGATGTGCACCCATGATTAATTTTGTATTCTACATCCAAAATTTAAGGCTTTAAATATGCTAAATGTGTAGATCTAAAAAAAAAATACTAAGATTAAAAAAAATTAACTAAAACAGACATTTAAGCAAAAAGTTATGGTTCACCAAATTTTTCGACAAATCTCAGCGCAAAGCATCGATATAGCATCGATGTACCATCGATTTTCCATCATTTTGGCTAAAAATCAAGTTTTCATGATTGCATCGCAAGAGCATCGATTTTGCATAAAAAAAAACATTGTTGTGGCAAAAAAAAAATAAGTTTTCAAGATTGTATCGATTTTCCATCGAATTTGCATTGATTTTGCACAGTTTTGGCCAAAAAATCAATTTTTGTGGATGCATCGCAATTGCATCAAAGAAGCATCGAAATAGCATCGTTTTTGTACATGATGAGCCCCAAAAATTAAAGTGTCATATAAAAGAAAGAAGTGTCAAATACCAAAACCTTGAAACCCCAAGCAAGAAGAGCATCGCGAAACTTGTCAAACCAAGCACGTGGAGCTTTCTTAAGACCATAGAGATCCTTACGGAGATGACACACATGATGAGGTCGATTAGGGTCTTCAAAACATGTAGGTTTCTTCATGAACACCTGCTCTTGTAAATCGCCATTCAAAAATACATTATTAACATCAATTTGTTGAATATCCCAACCAAAAGTAACTACCAAAGAAAACACAACCCGAATGGTACAAGCTTTAATCACAAGATTGAAGGTATCATTAAAATCTAAGCCACAAGTTTGTTGAAATCTTTTAGCAACTAACCGAGCTTTAAACTTATCAAGTGACCCATCAGCCTTGTATTTAGTGCAAAAAATCCACTTGCTACTCAGAATGTTCATAGTGGGAGTGGTTGGTACTAAAGTCCAAGTACCTTTGGTGACTAAAGCAGAAAACCCAAGCAGCATGGCAGCCTTCCACTCAGGAGAACTTAAGGCAGCTTTAACAGAGGTAGGTTCAGTATAAAGTTTTGATAAGAAGCGGTAACCATGTATACTTTAGGCTTGTAGATGCCTGATTTAGAACGAGTTTGCAGGTGATGGCCTTGAGGAAGAAGAGGCAGAGCAAGAGGAACAATAGCAGTAGGAACAACCACCTCTTCAGGCACATCAAGAGAAGCAAAATCTGAATTTGTCGAGGCAAGAGTAACACCATTATCAGATGTACTAGGAAGAAGAGGGGAAATATCACCAATAGAGCCAGGAGCAATATCAACTCTGACAGAAGAAGACAAAGGAGAAGCATAACAAGAAATAGAAGATAAAGAAGGTGTAGGAGAAGGTGCAGAAGCAATAGGAGAAACTGGTCAAACAAAAGCAGGAGCAAGAAAATTACCACAAAGAGTACCATGAGTAATGGAAGAGAAAGAAGAAAAAAGAGTTTGATATGGAAACTCAAGTTCATTAAAATTGACACTACAAGCAATATAGACACGACCAGAAGAATGAAGACACTGATAGCCTTTATGAAAAGGACTATAACCAAGACAGACACATTTAGACGTCTTGAACTCAAACTTGTGAGTATTATACGGTCTAAGAAATGGAAAAAAAAACACCCAAAAACTTTAAGAAAAGTATAATTAGGTTTGTAGGAATAAAGACACTCAACGAGAGACCAAAAATCACCGCCACAGTAGGCAACCTATTAATAAGAAAGATAGTAGAGACAAAGGCATCCCACCAAAAAAGTGAAGTCATTTAAGCGTAAGCAAGTAAAGTGAGACATACTTTAGTTACATGTCTATGTTTCCTTTCAACCTTGCCTTGTTGGGATGGGTATGAGGACAAGGGTGCCGAAAAAGAATACCTAACTATTGAAGAAGAGGCTGTAATTTTATATATTCACCCCCAGTCTGTTTGTAACCCTTTTATTGGTGTGTTAAACTATTTTTCAACATGGGATTTAAAGGTGAGAAAAATGGAATAAGCATTAGATTTAGTGGGCATAGGATAAATCCAGCTATACCTGGTAAAATCATTAACAAAGATGATATAAAATCTATAACCTTCAGGCGAAGGATGTTGTACGCCCTGGATAGACAAGATCGTTACACTGTATATTTTAAATAGTATTAGACTCGCTACTTGAGTCATTTGGCCATAAACGTGCAACTAAACGTGATTAACGGCTTGGGGTTAAAAAAAATTGACGAAAGGAATAGTCATTTCACTAAAACATTAAGTGCATACATGGGATCCCAAAATAAACGTTTACAAGGTCGTTTACAGTTCCAAAAGGGTAATTACAACTCAAAAATTACAAACAGCCAGCCTAAGCGGAAAAATAGGGTTTGACCATAGTTCCTCTGAGAAACCCCGGTCATGGGGGTCGAGCAACCACATATGTACACGTCGCCACCGAAGCTCTCAAACTCATGGTTGATCCAGCTTCCCTTTCCCTTTACCTGCACCACATAGCACCCGTGAGCCAAGACTCAGCAAGAAAACTTAAACATGCTCATAAGCAATTAATAACATATTACAGAATCATAATAAGCATGTCTATCAGTAATAACCCTACTCATGCATGCATTCTACTCAGATAAATGACTACAGCGTCATATCGGGGCCCGTTGCCCTAATTAACTGACTAATAAGTCATACTAGGGTCCAATGCCCTAGGATATGGGACCATGGAGTTATCTCGGGGCCCATTGCCCTATCCTCTGTATAACCAGCCTTGGAGCTGGCCCAGCGTACCTGGCACTTTAGTTTTCCAACAACCATTGGGTCGAACAAGCGTATGTCACGCTCTTGGTTAGGCCTAACCATAACAACAAGCGCTCAGCGTGCTATTGTCTCCCTTGACTTATAAGTCAATGCTTTCGACCAGTGCTCAGCGCGCTACTACTGCCCTTGACTTATAAGTCAATGCTTTTCAATCAGATAATGAAAATAAACATATACCATTTAACAATTATCCAGATACAAAGCATTCAAACATGCTTAATTAAATAATCATAGGCATAATCATAATCATGCATATTTACAGAGGCCCGAGCACTAATCATAACTATATCTAAAAACCAGGCCAAGCCCTAATCACATACATCACGTATTGGGTGCAGTTTTCTTACCTTTGGTCTAAACGCAAGCAAGTAGGAAAGCAAGAACGACGTCCAAGAATGATCCTCTCCTGAGCCCTAGCGATAACCAAGTCACAACCCACAAATAACGTTCTCATTACTATTCGATTCCATAATTGAACCCCTGGACTAATCCCGTTCTCTTGGGACCTCAAATTTTCCCACACGAGGTGGTGAAATCGTCCCTCGAGCCCCTGGGCCTATGCCATAAATTAGAAAACTAAGGTCCCTAAAAATGGCCTAGCACTGCGGCACGACCTATGTAACGACCCCAAATTCGCTATTAAGGCTTAAGGGCCTGGAGTAGTGTGCCTGGAGGGCATAATGGGATTCTGTGTGTGACTTTTATGAATTTAATGCATGATTATGATTTAATGCACGTTATATGACTATTTGATTAATTGTGATGCATGACTATGTGAATTAGTATGCATGTAGACCTGATTGAGCATATTTGTAATTTGGCCATGTTGGGCATGACTATGTTGATACCTGTGATCTATGACTCGAGACGATCCTAGAATGAGCAGGTTAGCGGAAAGTCAAAGCAGGAACCTGTACCCGGCTTGGGTTAAGCCTAGGGAGTTTAATTGAGAATTTGGGAATATATTTGATGATTAATCAGGTATTGGGTAGCGAGCGGGAATTATTAGGAACACTTGAGGAATTAGTGGGAATTTGGGTAATATGACTAAAATGCCCCTTTATGGGCATAAAGGTTTAGAATTAGTAAGGAAGGGCATTTTGGTCATTAGGCTTGTAAGAGATAAATTAAAGAAGGGCTTTATACTTAGTGGATTTAGTAGAGAAAAGTTATAGGCTGAAAAGAAAGAAAGAAAGAAAGAAGAGAAAAGAAAAGAGAGGGAAAGCTGAAGGGTTTTGTCCAAGAACGGTTTGTGGCTCTCCCAACCTAATTCCTTCATTTTTCTTGGAGTCAAGCTCAGTGGAGAGCTAGGGTAGGCTGAGCATCAAGGATCCTAAGCTAGGCTTGAGGATTGGCAAGGGGTTAGCAAGATCACATTTGAATTTGAGGTAAGTTCTTGGGGATTTTCTGTTTTAGGGCTTGACTGGTTTTGAGTTGTGTTTTGAGCTAAATGGATGGGGTTTTTGGGGAAAACAGGTCAAGGTTGTGAAGGTACAAGCCAAGGAGGTCTAGGGTTCGATTCAAGGTCGAAACTCCACCCACGGTATGATCTCTAAGACCCTATCCTTGTTGTTTGAGTGATTTTCTGGTTTTTGGGTTCATTGTGTTAGATTTTGAGTTGTGGGTTGCTTGAGCTTGGGATTGAGTTCATGGGGTGCTTGGGATGAGTGTGAGGTGTGGTTGTGTGTGTTTTTGGGTTTGGAAAAGGGTTGGGCAAGATTGGTGTTGAAATGGGAGAAGAAAATCGCAAAATGCGATTTTGGGTTTGGTCTGGCTACAACTAGCGCTACAGCGCTAGTCAGGGGGCGCTATAGCGCTAGCCCCTGTTCTGGTGGGGTGGTTTTGCTTGTAGCGCTACAGCGCCCTCTTTTGAGCGCTGTAGCGCTGCACTGTTCACAGAGGGGATTTTTGGGCTTTTGTGAAGGGATTTTGACCTAGGGTTCGGGGCTTGATTCTGCCACTTTGTTTTGGGGATCTAGGACTTCCCGGGGGCTCGGGATTAGTCCCGAGGCTAGGTTTTGGACTTGAGGATTGGTGATGATTTTGACTTGTGGATTTTTCTTAGGTAAGCGCTAGGGCTCGGGTAAGATCGTGCTCAAGGAGTCAGGTTGATCAAGGCTACTGAATCTAAAGGTAAGAAAACCGTAACACCCGAGAATAGGGCATGGCCCCACTGTGTGATTGCAGGGCATGGCCCTAGATTGTATTATGTGCAAATGTTTAACTTTAAATGAATCATGATGTGTGCGAATGATTATTTCGAATGTACTATATGTGTGATTATAATGAAATGAACGGCAAGGGCCGAGTGCGGCGTAGGCCGGGTACGGCCGTGGGGCCGAAAGTAACACTCAGCACATGGGATGCTTATAGTCAGGGTGGGACCCAAGGGATACATGAGTTATCCTCGCGGTGAGAACCGAAACCCCAGGCTTTGGTAAGGCCTCTGGGGCGGCATGGCCGTACTTGTTTATTATGATGGTTTTCCTATTTATCAGTGAATTATGCCAGCTATATGATTTGCATATGTTATGTACTATTTGGGTTTTCTTGCTGGGCTTCGGCTCATGGGTGCTCCGTGTGGCAGGTAAAAGCAAGGAGTCAGTCAACCGGCCATGAGTATGGAGAGCGTGGGGGCGGCGCGTACATGTTCGGCCTGCCCGACTGCTTTGGTTGGGGGCATTTTGTAAATGGCTGTATTAATCCATTCTTTTGATAGTTAAACTGGTGTAAATCTATTTTTGAGTTGTAAATATTTTGTAAACCTTATTTTGGGATCCCAGATGTTTAATACTTAACGTTTTCAATGAAGTTAAACATTTTAAAAGAGTACAGCCTTAAATTCAGATTTATCCACACTTTTGGTTTTAGAAACCACTTAGAGTCAGTCAAAAGCACGACTTCTATTTTAAACTCACTAAGTAACGGCTCTAAGGTAGTAGGGCGTTACAACTTGGTATCAGAGCCTTGACCCAGCCGGAAGTGTGGCCGACGGGGACGTCGGGCCCGTAAGGGGGGGGATTGTGACAGTCAGAATCCCGTGATCCGTAAGGGGAAAGACCGGGTAAGCTGTGCAATCCCACACCGCCTGGGGAAGGTCAAGTGTAATGATTCTAAGACTCTGTAGGTATGGGACTACACAGTTGAAGAGGGCTTAAATGGATTGATGGGTACTACCTATATCAGGACGGTGCATCTTCTTTTCGGTAGCCCATCTCTTGAGAACCCCATGGTTAAGCGTGCTTGGCCTAGAGTAATCTAGGGATGGGTGACCTCCTGGGAAGTTTTCCTAGGAAGTGTGCGAGTGAGGACAAAGCACGCTGGAAAGACTTGTCTTGGTTTGTAGGGACAGTCGTCATTCCAGAAAGCAGCCATAGTGATGTGGGGCGTCATTCAGTAGCCTTGATCAACCTGACTCCTTGAGCACGATCTTACCCGAGCCCTAGCGCTTACCTAAGCAAAATCCACAAGTCAAAATCATCACCAATCCTCAAGTCCAAAACCTAGCCTCGGGACTAATCCCGAGCCCCCGGGAAGTCCTAGATCCCCAAAACAAAGTGGCGGAATCAAGCCCCGAACCCTAGGTCAAAATCCCTTCACAAAAGCCCAAAAATCCACTCTGTGAACAGTGCAGCGCTACAGCGCTACAAGCAGAACCACCCCACCAGAACAGGGGCTAGCGCTACAGCGCCCCCTGACTAGCGCTGTAGCGCTAGTTGCAGCCAGACCAAACCCAAAATCGCATTTTGCAATTTTCTTCTCCCATTTCAACACCAATCTTGCCCAACCCTTTTCCAAACCCAAAAACACACACAACCACACCTCACACTCATCCCAAGCACCCCATGAACTCAATCCCAAGCTCAAGCAACCCACAACTCAAAATCTAACACAATGAACCCAAAAACCAGAAAATCACTCAAACAACAAGGATAGGGTCTTAGAAATCATACCGTGGGTGGAGTTTCGACCTTGAATCGAACCCTAGACCTCCTTGGCTTGCACCTTCACAACCTTGACCTGTTTTCCCCAAAAACCCCATCCATTTAGCTCAAAACACAACTCAAAACCAGTCAAGCCCTAAAACAGAAAATCCCCAAGAACTTACCTCAAATTCAAATGTGATCTTGCTAACCCCTTGCCAATCCTCAAGCCTAGCTTAGGATCCTTGATGCTCAGCCTACCCTAGCTCTCCACTGAGCTTGACTCCAAGAAAAATGAAGGAATTAGGTTGGGAGAGCCACAAACCGTTCTTGGACAAAACCCTTCAGCTTTCCCTCTCTTTTCTTTTCTCTTCTTTCTTTCTTTCTTTTCAGCCTATAACTTTTCTCTACTAAATCCACTAAGTATAAAGCCTTTCTTTAATTTATCTCTTACAAGCCTAATGACCAAAATGCCCTTCCTTACTAATTCTAAACCTTTATGCCCATAAAGGGGCATTTTAGTCATATTACCCAAATTCCCACTAATTCCTCAAGTGTTCCTAATAATTCCCGCTCGCTACCCAATACCTGATTAATCATCAAATATATTCCCAAATTCTCAATTAAACTCCCTAGGTTTAACCCAAGCCGGGTACAGGTTCCCGCTTTGACTTTCCGCTAACCCGCTCATTCTAGGATCGTCTCGAGTCATAGATCACAGGTATCAACATAGTCATGCCCAACATGGCCAAATTACAAATATGCTCAATCAGGTCTACATGCATACTAATTCACATAGTCATGCATCACAATTAATCAAATAGTCATATAACGTGCATTAAATCATAATCATGCATTAAATTCATAAAATTCACACACAGAATCCCATTATGCCCTCCAGGCACACTACTCCAGGCCCTTAAGCCTTAATAGCGAATTTGGGGTCGTTACAACTATCCCCTCCTCATGAAAATTTCATCCTCGAAATTTACCTGAACAACTCGGGATACCGCTCCCGCATATCTGACTCCAGTTCCCATGTCGCCTCTTCGACCTTGCTATTCCTCCACAATATTTTAACCAAGGCGATGGTCTTGCTCCTCAAGACTTTGTCCTTTCTATCAAGGATCTAAACAGGCTTTTCTTCATACGATAAATCCTGATCCAACTCCAAGTTCTCATAGCTCAACACATGAGTAGTGTCCGAAACATACTTCCGGAGCATGGATACATGAAACACGTCATGAACCCCTGATAGAGCTGGAGGCATTGCTAACCTGTAAGCCACCTCCCCAACTCGCTCTAGAACCTCAAATGGACCAACAAACCTGGGACTCAGCTTGCCCCGAACGCCAAATCGTTTTACTCCTCTCAGGGGTGAAACCCTGAGGAATACATGATCACCAACCTGAAATTCCACGCTCCTGCGTTTCTGATCTGAATAACTCTTCTGGCGACTCTGGGAAGCGAGCATACGAGCTCTAATTTTCTCAAGTGCCTCATTGGTCCTCTGAACCATCTCAGGACCTAAATACCTTCTCTCACCTGCCTCATCCCAGTGAATCGGTGATCTGCACTTTCTTCCATACAGCATCTCATACGAAGCCACTCCGATAGTCGCCTGATAACTATTATTGTACGAGAACTCAATCAGAGGGAGATACCTACTCCAAGATCCCTCAAAATCCAACACACAAGCTCGTAACATGTCCTCCAGTATCTGAATGGTCCTCTCAGACTGTCCATCCGTCTGAGGATGATAAGCGGTACTAAACCAGAGCTGCGTGCCCATAGCCTTCTGCAGGCTCTTCCAAAACTTGGAAGTGAAAGTGGGGTCTCTATCGGATACTATCGACTTCGGAGCCCCATGAAGTCGAACAATCTCCTTTACATAAAGCTCTGCATGCTGATCCACAGTATAATTCGTCTTCACAGGTAAGAAGTGGGCGGACTTGGTATACCAGTCCACAATCACCCACACCGAGTCATGCTGACCCACAGTCTTTGGCAATCCAACGACAAAGTCCATGGCAATATCTTCCCATTTCCACTCGGGAATCCCTAGAGGCTATAATAATCCTGCTGGCCTCTGATGTTCCGCCTTAATCTGCTGATAGGTTATGCATCTAGCCACATAGTCCACCACGTCCCTCTTCATGCCTGACCACCAATACAAAACCTTCAGGTCATGATACATCTTCGTAGAGCCTGGGTGCAAAGAGTAGGGAGTGGTATGAGACTCGTCCAGAATCTCTCGTCGAATGTCTGGATCAATCGGAACGCAAATCCGTCCTTTGTACTTCAACAAACCCATCTCAGAAATAGAGAAGTCCTTAGCTGCTCCAGTTAGGACATTCTCTCTACGTTCAACTAACTGGGGGTCCCTTCCCTGTGCTTCCTTAATCCTCTCGAGGAGCGTTGACTGGAGAGTGATGTTGGCCAACCTACCAACCACTAGCTCTATACCTGCTCTGGTCATCTCTCCAGCTAATCTGCCAGATATCTGCCTCGAACTATACAGCTGTCCTGGGCCCCTCCGGCTCAATGCATCAGCCACTACATTAGCCTTCCCAGGATGGTATAGGATATCACAATCGTAATCCTTTACCAGCTCTAGCCACCGTCTCTGGCGCATATTCAAGTCCTTCTGGGTAAAGAAATACTTTAGACTTTTGTGATCAGTGTATATCTCGCACCTCTCTCCATACAAATAGTGTCTCCAAACCTTAAGTGCGAATACCACCGTAGATAACTCCAGGTCATGCGTGGGATATCTTTGCTCGTACTCCTTTAATTGCCTTGATGCGTACGCTATCACCTTTCCAGCCTGCATCAACACGCATCCCAGACCCTGTCTGGAAGCGTCACAGTAGACCACAAACTTCTCATCATCTGTTGGCAGGCTCAGCACTGGTGCAGTAATCAACCGCCGCTTCAGCTCTTTAAAGCTATTCTCACATCGATCTGTCCACACATACTTGGTCTTCTTCCTTGTCAGTTCTGTCAACGGAGTAGCAATCCTAGAGAACCCCTCTACAAACCGCCGGTAGTAACCTGCTAGTCCAAGGAAACTTCTAACTTCAGGAACACTACTGGGTCTAGGCCAATCTCTCACTGCTTCCGTCTTACTTGGGTCGACCAGTAACCCATCCTTACTAATAATATGGCCTAGAAATGAAACTTGTGATAACCAGAACTCGCACTTGCTAAACTTAGCATATAGCTTATGCTCTCTTAACCGCTGCAACACTAGGCGCAGATAATGCTCATGCTCTGTCTCTGACTGGGAGTATACTAGGATATCATCAATAAACACAATCACGAACTTATCCAGGTAATCCTTGAAAATTCTGTTCATCAAATCCATAAATGTCGCCGGGGCATTGGTTAACCCAAAGGACATAACCAAAAATTCATAATGCCCATACCGCGTCCGAAAAGCAGTCTTTGGTACGTCCTCCTCTTTGATCCTCAACTGATAGTAGCCTGATCGGAGATCAATCTTCGAAAACACTGTACTCCCCTGAAGCTGATCAAATAAATCGTCGATCCTAGGCAATGGATACTTGTTCTTGATGGTCAGCTTATTCAACTCCCTGTAGTCTATGCACATCCGGAGCGATCCATCCTTTTTCTTAACAAATAATACTGGAGCACCCCACGGCAAGAAACTTGGTCTGACAAAACCCAAATCAAGTAGTTCCTGCAACTGAATCTTCAATTCCTTTAATTCTGCCGGAGCCATTATGTAAGGTGCCTTCAATACTGGCTCCGCTCCCGGAGCTAACTCTATGCCGAACTCAATCTCCTGCTGCGGCGGCAATCCCGGCAGATCTGATGGAAACAAGTCTGGAAACTCACAGACCACTCTAGTTTCATTCGGTCCCACTGTCGCCACCTTGGAGGAATCTACTATACTCGCTAGGAATCCTATGCAACCCTCCTGCATCAGGTCTCTAGCCTTTAGTGCTGAGATCAGAGGCACCCGTGGTCCACTCACCGTCCCCACAAACACAAAGGGTGCCTAGCCTTCCGGTTCAAAGGTCACCATTCGTCGCCTACAATCAATTGTTGCTCCATACCGCGTCAACCAATCCATTCCTAGTATTATATCAAAATCGTCCATATCTAGCTCAATCAGGTCAACAAACAATTCTCTACCGTCTACTACTACTGGTAATGCTCTAACCCACCTCCTAGAGACTACCAGTTTTCCTGTAGGCAATATAGTCTGAAAACCCCTAGCATACAAAATACTAGGTCTACACAGCTGATCAATCACCCTAGCAGAAACAAATGAGTGTGTAGCACCAGAATCAATCAATGCAGTAAACAAGGATCCAGCGCTAAAAATCTGACCTGTGACCACTGATGGACTGGCCTCTGCCTCAGTCTGAGTCAAGGTGAAAACCCTAGCAAGAGCGAGGCTGTCACTCTGCCTTGGCTCCTCCTTCTTAGCCTGCGGGCAATCTTTCTTCAAGTGACTAATGCTTCCACAAACAAAGCATGCCCTGGACCGGCACTCGCCCTGATGTCGTCGCCTGCATCGAGGACACAATGGAGAGCCCCTCCAGTTTTCATTTTCGCCCTGGCGGCCACCCATAGAACCGCGAACCCTCCTGTCAGAACCATAGGGAGTAAATGAGTTTGGCACTCTCCTCTTCTGCTCACTGGGGCCGCTACCCCGACTAGGCCCAGAAGAAGAAGGCACTACCTTCCTGGTATCACGCCTAGCAGCGCTATCCTTCCAGATCTGATCCTCAGCTCTCTCAGCAGTGAAGGCCTTGTCTACCACTTGCGCATAGGTAGTCTCTGGAGCCATTGTAATACTCACGTCACGGGCGATCATTACATTTAATCCCCGTATAAACTTGTCCCTTTTTGCCGCATCAGTCGGCACCAGCTCTGGCGCAAACTTTGCCAATCTGTCAAATACCAGGGCGTACTCAGTGACAGATAACCTGCCCTGAGTCAGGTTGTTGAACTCATCCGCCTTCGCAGCTCAAACGGCTACACTGTAGTATTTCTCGTTAAAAATGCTCTTGAATTCTTCCCAAGTCATAGTTGCAGTATCCCTTCGCTGCCCTACTACCTCCCACCATATTCGTGCATCATTTCTAAGCATATAACTGGCATAATCAACCCTATCCCTTCCTTCAACCCTCATGAAGTCCAGGATCACAGACATTGTACTCATCCACTGCTCAGCCTGTAGTGGGTCTGCTCCGCCCTCAAAGGTAGGAGGTTGCTGTTTTCTGAATCTTTCATATAGAGGTTCCAACCTGTTCTCAGTCACAGGTTGAACCGGAGCTGGTACCACCCTCGGCGGTGGTGGTAACCCAGTGGCTGGTGGAGGAGCTGGTTGCCTCAACTGACTAAGCTCTTCCTCTGTTTTCTTCAACCTAGCCTCCATCTTGGCTAAAATCTGCTGCCAGTTCTGAGGAGCAGGTGGAGGGTCCTGCCCCTGGTTATCATCCTCGGCCTGAATGCCGCGGAGTCTCGACGATTGGCGAGGCATTACAACTAAATGCCTGCAATCAGTGACACCGCTCATTAGGCATGATAACAAGGTCCAATTTCCACCTCTCAAACTCAACAACAACCAAGATCAATCGACAAAAATGTCATACAAATATCATACAGCATACAACGGGCCTTGCCCTGGCATCATGCATATGTTATTTCAATCATCATGCTCATAACAATCTAGGCAGGCACACAGAGCATTAAACACATATTCATGAATATATCAATCGACCATACCAATCAACCCTGAGTCGAGCTTTTCAATGGCAGCGTGCGTACATGTTCGGTCAATCTCCAGAACCAATAAACCTTGGCTCGCTCTGATACCAAGTTGTGACGCCCCACATCACTATGGCTGCTTTCTGGAATGACGACTGGCCCTACAAACCAAGACAAGTCTTTCCAGCGTGCTTTGTCCTCACTCGCACACTTCCTAGGAAAACTTCCCAGGAGGTCACCCATCCCTAGATTACTCCAGGCCAAGCACGCTTAACCATGGAGTTCTCAAGTGATGGGCTACCGAAAAGAAGATGCACCTTCCTGATATAGGTAGTACCCATCAATCCATTTAAGCCCTCTTCAACTGTGTAGTCCCATACCTACAGAGTCTTAGAATCATTACACTTGACCTTCCCCAGGCGGTGTGGGATTACACAGCTTACCCGGTCTTTCCCCTTACGGATCACGGGATTCTGACTGTCACAACCTAACAGGTGTCATGACACCCAGCCAGGGCCACCTTGCCCTGGACCACCCCAACGTCGCGGCTTAGAAGAAAAGTGACGCGACGCCCCTATGTGAACCCAGAAAATCTGGGTTCTCCCACCATTTTCTTCGAGCCAAAACTCCCAAAATGGCACCAAGGTCTCAAATGATTCTAAGACTCTCAATAACGCATCATAAACTATACAAACACCTCCAAGAAACAAGTCAAAAACCTAACTCCAATTCAAATCCCAAACCAAAAGCTAAAACTCAAGAAAAACACTTGGTTCACCAGAATTCTCAGCAAGATAAGGCTAGGAATCTTACCTCAGTAGTATAATTCGACCTCCCAGATGCACCCAATCCAACCTTAGCTCCAAACTAGTTCAATTCAAACCAAATTCCTCAAAACTTCAAGGAAGCCTAAGCACTTCAAGAGTGGGAGAGAGAAACGAGAGGGAGAGTGAGGTGAGAGCTGAGTGTTTCTTTTGGTTACTTCTGAGGTTCTAGGGACTAAATCTATCTACGGGCATAAAAGACCATAATGCCCCTAGGTCCAAACTTTCCTCTCAATGACCACTAAGGGCAAGGTCTTCTTTTACCACACTTTTCCCGCTAATCATAATAAACGCCTCATAATTCCCATTACCTCTAATATCCTCAGATAATCACTAAATAATTCCCCATTACCCGATTAATCCCAGTAATGTACTAAATTACCAAAATACCCCTAGGCTCACCTCGAGCCGGGTATTTAACCTTGTTGACTGCATTTTTCGCTATCAACCTTAATAAGAGAGATTAAAAAAATGATCATAAGAACACAAAGATTTTTACGTGGTTCTGGTTATAAAAGAACCCTAGTCAACGAGTCTCTAGTATTATGAGGGTTGCAAGCTTGTGATTGTAAGCTTTTATGGGGTATTCTGAGGCAGAGTTTAGATTGCTCTGAGTAGAAGTAGTTTTCTCTCCAAAAAATAGAACCCTTTACAATGAGACACCCAACCTTATTTATAGAGGTTGGGGTCATTAATGTTAATCATCAGTAATTAATACCCATTACTCCTACATTTGGGGGATTAATACACTTCAATGCATTGGGCTGCATTGAATAGAGACAATGGCCGAATCGAGATTTGCAGGGCCCACTGTAGAAAGGTAACCACTTTACGGGGAACATGCCCCTGGGACTGTTAGGGAATGATGTACGTACTCCCGTCTCAAGCGGCGTAGTGGGTGTGCGAATTGTCAAGTCGTACACTCGACAAAAGTGTTGACGGATCACCCACAAAGGTTGTCAAACGATCCTCTGACTCTGAAAACCCGCTCCTACTGACACGTTGATCCTTGTCCTAGGTCCGAGAACTAAAACCTAAGACCTAGGAGGTGATCGAGAGATGAGACCCCTTGCCTTAATTGTCCAAGTTAGAGAACCTCCATCTCCGAGACTGAGCATTAGGGAGTAACTCACCAAGGCACCTACGACCCCCTTCAAGGATAGGGCCTCATCTAGGAAGACCCTTGTTCCGACTATAGGCCTCGGGCAGTAACATGCCCTAAGGATGTCCACAAACATCCTAGCCAACCATTGGGGGTTGTCACGTGTCGGTGGTGAAAAATGTGGACAACATTTTCCCCCCAAGTCTATACTTGTCCTCGGACAGTAGAGACTTCAAACTGAGGAAGATTTCGAAGAGTCCTCAGATAGTAAATGTTTGGACTTCCACTGATGTCACTCTGAAAAGCAGAACCATGTGTCAACTCCCAATTGTTGGACCCATCAGTCCGTGCATTTAATTAGGGGTCACCTCGATATACCAAACGTCTACTATGCGCCTGAGGTGTCTTATCCCAAAGAAAACAATGATTACAATCCACGCCTTTTGAACCCTGGCTGTTGGATTACTTTCGTGAATCTACTCATCCGACGGTTGTGGGGAAGTTGCTTCTCTGATATGTTTTACTTGGTATAAAAAAACTAAAAAACCTTCAGTCTTATACCACAACCATTCAAAAATCACAAACCCTCCCAGCACATTGTATTTTCTTTTCTCTCCCGTCCGCTTCTCATCTTCAAGGTTAGGACTCACCTCAGCACCTATCTTCACTTTATTTCATGTAAGTACCTTCGACCTACTTTTCTTAGTGTGTTCTAGGTGTTTTTTGATATATGCTTAGAAATGGCAGTAGTGTGGACTTTTAGAGTCTGTTCCTCATTTTTACGAGTCATTTTAGGCATATTTTGACATTAGGCTTGTTCAAAATGACCTTCAAAGGTCTTTTCGTTAACTTTGCATTTCTGGGCCCGTGACCGGAATCTGAGAATATTCTAGATTCCAGTAGGTTCATCCTCTCTGTCTTGTCCTTAGGCGCTGGGGCCATCTCGTATTTTTAAACTCTCCTTTCCTTCCCAAGCAATTTTCCTAGAGTTGCTTGTGTTTTGGCCATCTTTCTTTCGGTCAGAATACTAACTGCCGAGGAAATATTTGAAATGGCCCACGCACGAGATGCTCCCGAAGGCAATGCAAGGATGGGGGTCAGTGAGTAAAGCGGGGAACAAGTCGTCTGTCCCGACCTCCAAGTGGCAGTGAGGCATGTAATGTCTGAAGACTCAGGGCTCACCGTGGAGGAGGTAAACAGAGCCCTTATCCCACACCCTTCACAAAAATACGAGGGCGAGGCATTCAAGGTAGAGGATTATCGCACTCTGCTCTGACATCCCGATGTTCTTGAGGTGATCATGAGGTACTATTCAGTCGGGGAAAAATGCCTCATTCGCCTCTGCTAGGAGTTCGAGAGGGCACATCACATCGTCTATGGCCTAGGTGCTCGGAGCTAGGCCCACCTGATGGGAAGGGCTACCCTACCCCTCAAGAAGTACTTCGTTAACTTCTTGAAGTACGTGGGGATAGCCCCCTTCCAGCTCTCCCTCAACGGTTATAGATTGCTCGCGGGGATGTATGTTCTGTTCTGGAAGCAGAAATGGCCGGAGCCTTCACTAGTAAAGATCCTGTATTTCTACAGTTTCAAGACCACCCCTCGGAAGAAAGGTTCCAAGCGAGATGGATATTACGCCTTGGTGAAGTATCTAGCTTCATCACTCAACTACAAGGCTCCCCATCACAATGAGAATCATGGTCGGGACTTCATAGATGCCTTTTTCTTTACAAACGACTTTCCGATCCATAGCAATTCGGCCCTAATTCTTGACTTTGCCCGAGTAGATGAGTATCTTTTCGAGTGCGTTTATTCTTTATCTCGCTAGGACCTTTTCATATTTGACACTTAGCCATTTCCTTTTGAATAGGTCCTTTCCGTCGAACTCCATACATTCAGCTTTTTGAGGATCACATCTAGGCGATGAAGGCTCTCTCTGACCGAGATTTTGACCTTAGCGTACGAGTAACAGAGGAAAATCTCATTAGATCGGGGCTTCTCAACATTAAGCAACGAATAAGAAACTTGGAGGTGACCAAATACCGCCAGTCCAAGAAGTCCCAAGAGTTGGCATCTCAGCACATCAATTACATAGAAGGGCTGGCCAGGACAACGTATCGTAGGCAATTGGCGAAGGAAAGGCTGGTAAACGGGTGGGCCATAGAAGAGGCCCAAGACGACCAAGATCTCAAGGGAGAGCTTCAGGCAGGGATGGAAGCTTCCCACCTAGATTCACGCAACTCACCTTTTGTCCTGGCGTCTGCTTTCTGAGTAGGTGATAGGATAAGTCCCGAGCACGTCTGGGCTTCCCCAGTACTCCTCCATTGTGGTCGAATCTCACATCGGCGTTGGACTAGGGAAGAATTCCAGGACTACCTAGATCTCGTAGATGTTTACCTCCACCACCCAAGGAGGCAATCTACCTCCCATGGGTTCGTACCCTTAAACCGAATGACGTCCTTGACCTCGAGCTGGTTTTGCCAATATGGCACCAATATTAGCTGTGATGCAAGGAATAGGGTCGTACAGACTCACTATTTCCACCGAGGCTCAACTCACGGTGAGCCTCCGAATAACTTATTTTATTGCATTGTCCTTGTGTAGAATGTATGATAATCGTTTGCCTTGTTCCTACAGCTCACATGGGATTGGTGGACATTGCTTGGTCCGCCTTAAGGTTGGGAGCGCCTCCTAGCTCTTCGGCAAGAGAGGGATCATCACGCCATCGAGAGCATCCCAATCCCTCTCCTCCAGCCAAGAGGCTGAGAGATTCCGCTCCCACCGCGGAGCCCCTTTCAGTTGATTTGCCCCGGGTGGTGGAGATCCCTTCCTCGCCCGGGACAAACGAGGTGACACAAGATGCAATGCCGGAAGAAGTACTAGAGATATGACCGGAGGGGGTATCATAACCGGGCAAAGGGTCAGCTAACAATTTGGAGCAGGAGGCGGGTGCCACCCCAAGTCCATCTCCTCGTATATCCTGTGAAGTATGAGGGGGACTTGTTGGAGCAGTATAAGAGGATGCTTCAACACTTCGAAGCAAGGCTGGAAGAAGGCAACAAAGCCTTGCACAAGATAGCTTAGGCTCTATGGCAACTCAAACCACCCCGAGAGAGGTCCATCATCCCCCCAATCGGTTGAGATGAGCTGGAGACCCTGTTCTCCGCCAAGCTAGGGGACATCGTTGCCCCTCTCACTACCGAGCTCCCCCAGGGGGTCAGCTCCACCATGTGCAAGTTGACCACCCGAAGCTTCTCCCAACTCGGTGACAGTAACAAGGCATCCTTCGTGACCTCATGTCGGTATGCTTTTGTTCGGGTAAGCTAATCATTCCCATGCTTAAGTTCAACTTAACCAGATGTTATTGAGCTAACACATTTATATTATTCTTTGCTTTTTGTTTTTCAATCCGCCTTAGCCTGTCAACGCCCGGGACACATTATGATGGAGAAGTCATATGAACTTCAGAGATCCCAGGACTGGATTTCCTCCCTCAAGGATAAAACGAAGGCTCTCGAGAAGAACTTGCCCGAGCCAGAGCTGCCCTCAAGGCCGAGCGAAAATTCTCTTGGGAGTTTGAGGAGATCCTCCAGAAAGCCTCTGAGGATTTGCAGCAAGCCAAAGAGGAAATGTAGGAGGTCGTCGACGGCATGCAATGAGCCCAAGAAGAGGCCAAGAAAGCTACGATTGAGATCGTCCGAGTGGCCCTGGAGAATTCTCATCTTCAGGAGCAGGCTAAGGAGGCTACCGATCGAGCTGGGCTAGCCGAGAGGAAGACCATCCAAGCCATGGAGATGAATAGGTCTTCCATGTTCCAGGTGGAGAAGCTTAAGTAAGAGACCGAGTCTATCGCCGAGGAAGCCTTTTATGTAGCCTGGTACCACAATCAGGACATGAACCTGGACTTCACCAGGGAGCCCGAGAAGTACAAGTTCCTTTTCAATGAGTGCCTCTGAGCTTCCCAAGCTACCGAGGTGACCCCTGTGGTCCCAACGGCTGAGTCGACCCCAACTGCCGAGGCGTCCCAGGTGGGTGGTGCCCCGAGTATGGATCCGGTCATTGAACTGGTGGCGGAGGTTCCCGAAGACTAAGTCTAATTTTTGCATTCGGGATTGTGTGCCATAAACGTATTGGGGTATAGAAAAAAAATCGCTCAAACCCCGAGCATACTTGTCATTATTTACCCATTTAAGAATTAAATAACTTGAACTACTTTTTATTTGGTTGGGTTCTATGAATTCACCATAACATAAATTGTCACGAGAATAAACACTCAAACCAAATTAACACTTGGTTCTATAAATTCAACGTAACACGAATGTGATGAGAACAAGAACTCAAAATTCTTTTTAAGCACTTGCTTCTATAAATTCAGCGTAAAATGAATGTCAAGAGAACAAGAACTCAAAGTCTTGGTTCTATAAGTTCAACGTAACACGAATGTCACGAGAACAAGAACTCAAATCATTTGAACACTTGGTTCAATAAATTCAACATAACATGAATGTCAGAACAAGAACTCAAAAGTCTTTTTAAGCACTTGGTTCTTATAAATTCAGCGTAACACAAATGACACAAGAACAAGAACTCAAATCATTTGAACACTTGGTTCTATAAATTCAACGTAACATAAATGTCACGAGAACAAGAACTTAGAAGTCTTTTTAAGCACTTGGTTCTATAAATTCAGCATAACACAAATGTCACGAGAACAAGAACTCAAAGTGATTTAAATACCTGATTTATGTGTTTAGTCTCGTGTAGGCCTACAGTCCTAGAAGTAGCTTTGACGCGAAATTTACTTCAGGTCTTTACTCGTCTCCTCATTCCCCTACAACCCGAATACTCAGGCTTTCAGGGGTCCTGGCATGTGAAAACAACTGCCCCCCGAGTGTATATCTACCTTTTGGGCTATCTTCTCGGGAGGTAATGTTAACGGACACCCAGGCGTAGGCCATCTGGGTATCCATTTGTATCACAGAGATTAGGATTTGGTTATTACTCTCCAGACGCGCGCAGTCCTCGGGAGGTAACCTAAATTCTTATGTCTATTATATGGCTTTTCTAAATATGGGATATAATGATATTAAGGGTGCTTCACTCGTCGACTAGCCAAGCTTCACATATCATGGATCTCTCAAGGCCAAGTATGGGTACTTGACCTTCCATTTGCATCTCGAGACCAGGAGACTTGGTCAGAGCTCCTCGGGCTCGATGTCTGCGGGAGATTACAATAGTCTATTCTCGCGCTACTTGGTTTATCTAGCTCTTTGGTACTAAGCTTAGTTATGCTTGGAACAAGCTACCTTCTAGGCTAGACTTTATTAGCTTCCTAAGACCAACTATTCTTGGGATGGAGACGCTAGGCTTAATCCTCTTAGTTATTTACAAGTTTAGTTTCCTAGGTCATTCTTTGCGAGGCGTGGTGTGGCCCTAACTCCATGCCCCCAAAGTGATTAGAGACTAGGCTGCGATCACTTGTCTAGGCGAGCACGTGTTCTTTTTCACAACATTAATATAATATAATGGAAACTAAAGAACATAAACAAAACAAAAAAAAATTCTTACCGTGTTTTATATACACAGTTTCCATTACATTTGCCTGAAGGCTACAGGGGGTATTACAGGAATTAACGATGTTTGTTGTAGATGCTACTGGTAATACCGGTAAAGATGCTTGGTATTCCAGGCGTGAGGAATCAGCTCCCCATTAAGTCGGGCTAGCTTATATGTCCTGGACATACAATGCTCTCGACTTGGTATGGGCCCTCCCAATTGGGTCCCAACACTCCTGCACCTGGATCTTGAGTGGCCAAGAATACTCTTTGCAACACCAGGTCTTCGACCTTGAATTTTCTATCTTTCACTTTGGAGTTGAAATATCTAGCCACCTTCTATTGGTAAGATGCTACTCGTAGAGGAGAAGCTTCGCATAGCTCATCCACGAGGTCCAAGGACTCCCAAAATAAAGCATGGTTTGTGGTCGGGTTGGTGCATGGAGATTTTTGCTCCAATCACGAGCGTAGCCTCGTACCCGTAGGCCATTGAGAAGGGAGAATGTCCAGTCGAGGTCCGGGCAGTGGTGCAGTAGCTCCACAATGCCCTAGGCAGCTCCTCGGGCCAAGCTCATTTTGCCTGCTCTAACCATTTTTTCAGAGTGGACTTGAGTGTCTTATTCACTGCTTCCACTTGGTCGTTGGCCTGCGAATGGGATATAGAAGAGAAGCTCTTGATGACACCATGATGTTGACAGAAGTCTGTGAACACTTCGCCGTCGAACTGCAATCTTTTGTCGGAGACTATCTTCCTCAAAAGCCCATATCGGCAAACGATATTTTTTTGACAAAGTCCAAAGCCTTTTTGGAGGTAATTGTGGGGAGTGGCTCAGCCTCAACCCACTTTGTGAAGTAGTTGACAACCATTATGGCATATTTCACCCCTCCTTTCCCTGTAGGCAGGGATCCGATAAGGTCGATGCCCCAGACGGCAAAAGGCCATGGGCTGGTCATTTGAGTAAGCTCATTTGGAGGGGCTCGGGGAATGTTTGCGAAGTGCTGGCATTTTTCACATTTCTTGACGTAATCCATCGCGTCTCCATTCATGGTGGGCCAGAAATACCCTTGCCTTAAGATCTTCTTGGAAAGGCTTTGCCCCTCGACGTGATCACTACAGAAACCTTTATGTACCTCTCGCAGTATTAAACTGGCTTCTTGCATGGACACGCACCGAAGCAAGGGCAATGATCAACCACGTTTGTAAAGCCTATTATCCATAATAATGTACCTCGACACTTGGTATAGCAACTTCCGAGCCACCTTCTTGTCTTGGGGAAACTCCCTGGAGACGAGGTATTTAAATATTGGCTCCATCCACCCATCTTGGGTTGTACCGCTTCCACCTTGTCTGGAGCTAAGATACTTAGGAACTCCATATAATAAATGGGTACCACATTGATTAATTCGGCATCTCTGGTCGTCGCCAGCTTTGCCAGGGCGTCTACATTAGAATTTTGCTCCCACGGCACTTGCCGAATGGTGAAACTTCGAAAGTTGTGCAACATTTCTCGAGCCTTTGCCAAGTATGTTGCCATATTTGTTTCCAGAGCCTGGTATTCTCTGAGAATTTGATTCACCACGAGTTGGGAATCACTAAAGATCTCGAGTCCTTCGGCCTTGAGCTCTAGTGCCACGCAAAGCCTGGCTATTAAAGCTTCATACTGCTTCATTATTAAAGGCGCTAAACCTAAAGCCGAGAGCACTATGCACTCTATGACCCTCAGGGGAGACCAAAATAAGTCCCTCCCCTACACCATTCTCATTTGAAGACCCATCCATAAACAACTTCCATTTTGGTCCAACCGCGGGGGTGCACTTGGTTCTCCCCTGACTCCCAGTGCACTCGGTGATGAAATCAATGAGTGCTTGAACTTTTATGGTGGCCCTCAGGTGGTATGTGATGTCGAACTGACTTAACTCCACCGACCACTTCAAGAGCCTTCCCGAAGATTCAAGCTTTTGAAGGACTTGTCTAAGTGGGTGGTTCGTGAGGACTTTAATTGGGTTTGCCTGGAAGTAGAGTCTTAGCTTCCGAGAAGAAATCATCAAGCAAAAAGTCAACTTCTCCATTAGTGGGTACCTAGATTCTGCCCCGAGGAGTCTCTTACTGATGTAATAGATGGGGTTCTGAACGTGGATTTCCTCCCTTACCAACGCGGCACTGATGACGTCTTCCGAAATAGCCATGTAGAGCAGGAGGGATTCTTCATCTATTGACTTGGACAAGATCGGAGGGTTTTCCATGTGTGCCTTGAGCTGTTGGAACACTCGTTCGCACTCTTCTGCCCACTCAAATCTCTGACTCCCTTGGAGGACATTGAAGAAAGGGATGCACTTTTCTGTTGCCTTGGAGACATAACAGATCAAAGCTGTGAACCTCCCTGTTAGGCTTTGAACATCTTTATGCTTCCAGGGAGAAGGCATTTCAATTAGAGCCTTGATTTTTTTAGGGTTCTCCTTAATCCCTCGAGCGCTTACGATGAAGCCTAGGAACTTTTCGGAGGCTACCCCATATGTGCACTTTTACGGGTTGAGATTCATCCCAAGCCGGCAGAGCACCGTGAAGGCCTCAGCCAGATTGCCTACATGATCTGGGGCGGTCTAGGAATTAACCAACATATCTTCCACATAGACCTCCATGTTCCGCCCCAACTGGTTTTTGAACATTTTGTTAACCAACATTTGGTAAGTGGCACCGGTGTTCTTCAACCCAAAAGGCATCACGAAGTAACAATTGACACCCTTGTTGGTTCGAAAGCTAGTGTGCTCTTGATCAGCGACGTGCATGAATATTTGGTTATATCCCAAGTATGCATCCCTAAATGACAGCAACTCGTAACCATAAGTGGCATCGACCATCTGATCTATATCCTTGGGAGTTCAAAACAGTCCTTCGGACATGCCTTATTAAGGTCCAAGAAATCGATGAATGTCCTCCAAGTGCCATTCATCTTTGGAACGAGGACAGGATTGGACAGCAACATGGGATATTGGGCTTCTCGGATAAACCCATTGGAGAGGAGCTTGTCAACCTCGACCTTGAGGGCCTCTTTCCAGGTTTGGTCAAACGTCTGTTGCTTCTGCTAGACGGGAGCAAAACTAGAGTCGACATTCAAGGCATGGCATATGATTTCGAATCAATGCCAGTCATGTCAGAATGTGACCACACAAACACATCTTGGTTTTCTCGGAGGAAGACCACTAACGCCTTGCGGACCTCCGCTTTTATGCCTCCCCCGACTTTTACTTTCCTGTCAGGGGTAGAGTTATCTAGAACTACCTCCTATACTTCTTCTATTGGTTCGATGGACCACTCCTCTTAAACCCTTGGGTTTAACTCATCAGGACCCGAGTCCTGCACAGCTCATACCTCCAAGATCTCTAAGTTCTCGGAGCCTTCCTCCCTTATCATCATCACGGGAGCCTTGAGGGAGACATTGTAGCCTTGTCTCGCCTCTTTTTGGTCACCGTGGACTGTGTCGATTCCTGCATCCGTGGGGAATTTCATGCACAGTTGACGGATGGAGGTGACTGCCTATAACTCCACCAGCGCTGGCCATCCCAAAATGATGTTGTAGGACAATCCACCATTATGAAGGTGAAATATTTAAAGGCCTAGCGAGCTACCTCTCCAAGCGTCACTGGGAGCTTTATCTGCCCCGTCGGAGTGAGGGCTTCTCCCGAGAACCCATAGAGTGTCGAGGCGCATGGGGACAGGTCTACTGTAATCAACCCTATCTTCTCGAAGGCTGACTTAAACAAGATATTCATTGAATTCCCGTTATCTACAAGAATCCGCGCCACCATTTTGTTGGAGATTTGGCTCTCAATCACCAACGGATCGTGATGCGGGAAATGCACTCTCCGAGAATCATCTTCGGAGAATGTTATGACTTAGTTAGTCATTCGCGACATTTGGGCAGGTAATTGGGTCAAAGTCATTACCTCATCATCATGGTTCAAAGCTCACGCATACCTGTTCTGCAAGCTTCGTGAGGTACCCCCCAAGTTAGGTCCTGAGATGGTTTCTACCCGCCCATTTACTGAGGAGGCCCTTGGGCCACTGGATGTTGGGGAACTACAGGAGCTACTGTCGGGAACTGTGGTATGGCAGACAGGACCACCGGCCTGGCCACGAGAGGTTTTGCCTGACACGGTCCACCCTTATCATATTGATGGAGATGTCCTAGTTTGATGAAGTTCTCAATCTCATCCTTGAGCTGACAACACTCATTAGTGTGATGCCCTATGTCGTTGTGGAAACAACAAAATTTTCCAGGGTCCCGCCTATCCCTGTCTCTTCGGATGGGTTGTGGCTTCCTGTAGAGCACGTACTGTGTCGTGGCCATGAAGATGTTCTCTTGGGAGTCCACCAATTCAGTATACTCTGAATATTGTGAGTCGTACTTCTCGCCTGATGTGACTCCCTTCTCGGACTGTGTGATTCCGCTTCCCCTGGGTTTGCGACCCCTACCCTTCCTTTCACGCCTTGTACTGCTGGGAGCTCGACTGGTTTTTGCTAGATTGGATGGAGTGATAACTCCAGCACTAAATGCAGGCTAAAAATCCATGTATCCAGTGGGAACTACCCCGAACCTTGCTGAAGACAAACCAAATCCTGGAGCAGACATGGCACTATAACCGGAAGGGGTGGCACTATGGCCAGGCTGGGCTCCCAACGACCCCTGCTGGATGTGAACATAGGGGGAGTATTGGATGCCGGAGGCCATGAGGCCAGGAGGGGCCGAGGCAGGGAAAATGGCAGACGCTCTGAACGCACCTATCTGGGCATCCTCTCAGCTGATGTATTCTTGTGCTCGATGAATGGGGATCCCCTTCGCTGGAGATCATCCAAGAGTGGGGATCCCGCGCAAATGCCAGCCTGCAACGCCATCAACTATTGTCCATCATCGACCTTATTGGTTCTTGCCGCTTATTCTTTGAAGTGTTTGGTGTAGGCCTTGAGAGTCTCAAATGGTCCTTTCTTGATGTTGGCCAAGGTGTTGACCTCAAAGGTTACCTTCTGAACCCCTATGAACTGTCTTCGGAAGACAGATGATAACCGTTACCACATCTAAATAGACCCTGGTTGAAGTTTCTTAAACCATTCATCTGTTGGTCTGGTCAGTGTGATGGGGAACAAGTAACATTTTGAATCGTTGAAGACACAATGCACCGGCACTAGCTTGTTAAATTTGAACAAATAGTCCGTGGGATCCCAACCACCATCATAGGATGGTATGGACATCATTTTGAATCCCAGAGGTAGCGGGGCCTCAACAAGGTGAGGAGCACATGCCTCTACCTCTTCATCTTCTGAGTCAGACTCGTGACCTTGTTGCCAGGCCATTCTAAGAATTATTCGCTTCAGACTTTCTAATTTCGCTTGGAGCGGGTCGCGATCCCGGTTGATGCTCTGGGCCGGGCAATCTCTTCTCTGAGCATTAAGATCATCTCAAAGATCTGACAGGCCTCTACCAGCAGGCTCACGTACTCCGGCCTTATTACACTCTGAGCATTGAGGTTGTCTCGTCGGTCAGCTTGTCCTCGGAACACACTGTTATCTTCTGGGTGAGCCACCTCAGTCTCTTCATCCGACTCATTTTCGTTTACCGAAATACTAATGCCCCGTTTTCGATTCTATGGGAATTCCTCGGGCGATTATTCCTGTGGGACTGGTTAGGTCCCGAAGGGACACCAGCTCCAGACCTCACGCGGTTTGTATGAGTGCGTCGAGGTAGAGAGCCCTGAGCTCCACGAGCGTTGCCTGCCTAGTGGGGTCCTCAGGCCTTGGTTTCATTACCCTTACCAGTCTGCTACGGAGCTTGGTGGCCTTTGGGCTCTTGACGGACCTCTTATGCTTCGAAGCAGGGTTATCATTGGCTTTTCCTTTACCACGGTCCTGTGGTGGCGCTGAGGCTCCAACTCCTGCTGTGTGCCCGGTGGGCATCCCATCTGGCGGATCTCACGCCTCGGCAGTCGGGTGCTTAGGAGGCACATCAACCGTAATGACAAGTGGCACTCCAACAGGGTACATATATGGCACATCTGTTGGTTGCCCAGCTGGCACGTTGCCATTGGGGTCCACTCACAACCCCTAGGCTGCAAGAGTGGCCTTCATGGCAAGTATCATTTCCGGAAGGGCATCAATGTTACCTTTTTTAGCATAAAGTTTTTGCTGTTGGGTAGCCACTTGCTCGCGGAGCGCCTCCACCTCTGGCATCTCTTCCGCCTCCATGGGATGAGGATATTCATCCTCATAATAACCTTGGTCGGCATCATTATCTTTGCTGTAACGACCCAAATTCGGTAATAAGGCTTAAGGGCCTTGATTAGCGTGCCAGGAGGGCACGATGGGATTTATGTGTGATTTTATGAGTTAAATGCATGGTTATGATTTAAAGCATGTTATATGACTAATTGAACATTGAGATGCATGACTACGTGGTTAGTATGCATGTTAGGTGAATAATTACCCATGTGGACCCCGTTTGCATGATAGGGGTAAACTGGTAATTTTAGCCCGCTGAGGGCATATATGTGATAATTGTATTCCGTGATTTGTACCACGTGAGGGTGGTGTTGTTATGGTGATGCACGTGCCGAGACGGTCCTAGTGAGCAATTTAACTTAAGAGTCACAACGGGATTTTGTACCCGGCTCGGAGGAGCCTAGGGGTACCTCGGGAATTTTATGGTTAAGTTGAGATTTAGCGGGTAATGGTTATTGGAGATTTAGTAACCTAGGTAACCATTAGTTGCTGCTGAGAGTAACAAGTTTTAGAAAGAAAATGGTAGAAATGAAATGAAAGTGTAAAGACTTAAGTGCCCTTGGAGGTTTAGCTAAGGAGGATTAGTGGGAAGGGGTAATTTGGTCTTTTGGCTGGGGATTATGAAAATTCTCAGCTGGGTATATGGGGTTCGGTTTGGGCATTGGTTTTATGAGGCATTGATAGAGTTTGAAGAGAAGAGAAAAGAGAGGGAAAAGCTAGGGCAAGCAAGAAGAAGAAGAAGAAGAAAAGGAGAAGTGGGAGTCTAGGATGTGATCAAGGACTTTGTGTGGGTTCTCCATTGGAGGTAAGTGTTTTATACATATTTAAGTTTGGGTTTTGTTTTGATTTGAGGAAATTAAATGCCTAAGCTAAGCTTTGTTGAGTTTTGGGATAGTTGCTGAATTTTAAGATCAATGGGTGTGAATCTTGGGTATATTGATGTTTTGAGCTTGAATCTTGAGTTATGGGTTGTTATATGGTCTATTTGATGTTTGAAATTGGTTTTGGGGTTTGGGTATTGGTTTGGTGTGATTTGGAAGGTTTAAGTTCGGGGAAAAACGCAAGGGAAAACCCAGATTTTCTGGGTTCGCGTATGAGCGCCGCGGCCCTGTTCTTGGGCGCCGCGGCGCGAGGTTGCATCAGGAGGGGGGCATCTCGCTGGGCACCGCGGCCCTTGAGGGGAGTGCCGCGGCGCTAGGCCATTTTCAGGGGTTGGAAATTTGCATTTTTCAGCTTTTGCTCCGGGGGTTCGGGGGATGTTTCCGATGAATTGTTTTAGGGATTTGGGAGTCCCGAGAGTGCGGGATTGGTCCCGGGAAGTGGTTTTGGGTTGATTAGTAATGAGGGATGTTTCTTGTGTGTTGTGACTAGGTTGTTGGTGAGGCTCGTGCTTGAGGACCGTGCTCGTGGCTTTAGTGCATCAGGAGGCTCGGAATGCAGGTAAGAAAACTATAACACCCGAGGTTAGGGCTTGGCCCCAAATTGTATTATGTGCAAATGTTTAAACCTTAAATGAATCATGATGTGTGTGAATGATTATTTCGAATGTACTATATGTGTGATTATGATGAAATGAGCGGCAAGGGCCGAGTACGGCGTAAGCCGGGGCGGCCGTGGGCCGAAAGTAACACCTAGCACATGGGATGCTATAGTCAGGGCGGGGCCCGGTGGATACATGTGTTATGCTATATTCAGGGTGGGACCCAAGGGATACATGAGTTATCCTCGCGGTGAGAACCGATACCCCAGGCTTCGGTAAGGCTCTGGGGCGGCTTGGCCGTGTTTGCTTAGTCTAATGATTGACTTGTTTATTTGTGGATTATCTGTTATGATAACTGTATACATTGCATATGTTATGTTCTGCATGAGTTTTCTTGCTGGGCTTCGGCTCACGGGTGCTCTGTGTTGCAGGTAAGGGCAATGACTGAATCAACCAACCATGAGTACGGAGAGCGTGAAGCGGCGCGTACATGTTTGGCCTGCCCGACTGCTTTGGTTGGGGGTTTGTTCGAAAATGGCTGTAATAATCTATAATTTTATAATTTCTCAACTGTAACCTTATTTCAAGATGTAATTAGTTTTCAAACCTTATTTTGGGATCCCAACTGTTTAATAATAGAAGTTTTGATGAAACGACGCATTTTCAAAGATTACAGCCTTAACTTTTAATTAGTCACACTTTTGTTTCAAAAACCTCGGTTAGCGAGTTCATTGCACACTGTTTTGTCTTAAAAACTCACTTAGTAACGGCTCTAAGGAAGTAGGGCGTTACAACTTGGTATCAGAGCGAGCCAAGGTTTATTGGTTCTGGAGATCGACCGAACATGTACGCTCGCTGTCAGTGACAAGCTCGACTCAGGGTTGGTTGGTATGATTGATTGACATGTTTAAATATATGTTTGAATGCCCTGTTTGCCTGCTTATTTATATGGAGCATGAGGAATGAAATGACATATGCATGAGATACTGATAGGGCCTGGCCCTTGACTATTGCATGTTGATATTGATGCATGCTGAATAATACTATTATGCATATGGATGAATATTGGCATAATGGTTCGCATATTGAGTGTATGTGGTTAATTTTCTGGATTAAATTCATATGTTATATCTGTTTATTGGCTTGTATGAAGCATGATGAGTATGGATATACTTAGTGATGATTGAATCTGGTAGCTAAATGTATATCATTGTGGATTTGAACTAGTATATGCTTGTGTGTGCATTATGCATGTGGATATTTGGACCTAGTGGTGGTTTCGTTCAGAGTAGGAACCACAGAGTTCAGGAGTTGGTCGGTTTTGGCAGATGAACTCGAGTTGTCGGTTCCTAGAAGGGTTTGGGGACCTGATATTGTGTTGAAAAAAAAAAAAGGGTTTCTAGATGTAAGTTGGAGTTGAGATCTCCAGTTATCCCTGAGAGCAGCAGCAAAGGGTCACTAGTGTGTGAATTAGCTGTGGAGTTTGTTAGTTGAGATGGGATAGAAGAACAGCGGATTCTCTGGGGAGATGGTTGAATTAGATGTTTTAACAGTAAGGTTACCGGTGATGGTTTACTGTGAGGTATGGACAGATAAGGGTACCATATGAAAGGCGTATAGGATGTTATCCTCTAGAGTTAAGGAAGGTACGAGTTGACAAGGAATTTATCAATAGATGAGCTGAGTTAATTCCACCCTTGGTTAAGAGGATGAGAGATCCTGAGGCAGAGAGTTGCTTGGAAGTGATACTCGGGCTGAGGTACTGGCTTATTGGGTTGGGAAGAACCTAGATGATGAATGGTTAGAAGAGATTTTAAAGACATGATTAGAACCGTGGAGACGGGCAAATGTTTAAGTCTGGTTTGGACTGTTAGGAGTAACGGCAGCGTAGATCAATGGGTTTGGTGAATTGGATAATTCATTTTGGGAATTTATACTGACGGATGTATCCGGAAATGGTGGCGACCCATTTAAGGATGGAACTTGGGAATAGTCCAGGGCATTTGGGCCGCTCTGATGTAAGGACTTATCGTATGCATGTGGATGGCGGAGAGGGCCATATTGTTCGAGGAACTGATGGTTGAGGTATAGAGCATGAGTGCTAGAGCCGCAAGGGCAGTGCTTCCTTTGACGGAGTTAGTAGAGAGAGAATTGTGATAGTCAAGTTGATAGAACCCCGGATAGTGTTGTGGCTTCTGGATTGCCAAGTAAAGGGGGAAAAGTCTGGCCGATAAGATGGTACTTGTGTTGATAGAACGCAACAAGGTCGGATTCTCAATTTTGAGGTAGAAGGACTCCAGACAGTGCTTGGGCACCTAGATTGAGATTGGAAAGAAGCCTGATCGAAAAGGTAGTTATCGAAATGGCGACAGGAACCAGGAGGTTAATTGGTATGCACATGAGGAAGAGGATGCCACCGGAGAGGAGGTCAGGTGAGGACATGACTTCTACGTAGAATGACTCGAGATGTTAGGATGGATTTCCCATGGTGCGGGAAACGGAGAACTGGAATGCATCGATACATTCGAGGTTCGAGGCTGAGTCCTCAAGGATGAGTATTTAACTGACGAGCTTATGCTTTGGACATGTAACGAACTGGAAGGGCTCGGTGTTGAGAATGTTCCGAGGGGGAGATGGACATAGAGAAGTTGCCTCAAAGGTGCCATTTGAGAGGCCGAGGACAGTTATACTTATTGAGAAGGAATTAGAAACTCTGGCAGATGGGTTGTTGAGAATATCATCTGGAGTACGTAAAGAATATTTAGGGAATACTTCAAGGTCAGACTACAGATAGGGTTGGTATAAGGAATGTCGTAAAAGACGGTTTTGGCCGACAGAAAAGTCTATTGGAGCAATCGAAGGAATCTGAGCCTGGTATAGCTAGTGTGTTATACTGCGAGGATTGCTAGTATCATCGGGTTAGGACGAAAAGTACAATGTTGGATACAAGATGGGACGATGTCCCCAAGAGTTGATCTACGACATGGTTATTGCCAGTTGGAAACCAAGGATAGAGACATTTCGTGGATTGTCTAGTTTGCGCCGGCTAGAGTGTGAGGAGTTGGTAACAAAGATTCTGGAATGGTTCAAGCTACAGCAGCACAGGTAAGTTCTTTAGATAGAGAATGCATGAGCGGTGTGGGCAAGTCCCCTTCAAGCTCACGAGCAGTGCATGTGGATTACTCCCAGACGGAAATGGTGAGCAACTGATTATTATGCTGAAGACGTTAGTACCCAGAAGGCAGAGTCTCAGGTAAGGTTCTACGGAGTGTTAGTTGGGTGTCGTCAGGAGTTCTCAGATTACAGCTGCAAGAAGAAAGGACAGGTAAGAGAAGAATTGATCTGAAGTCGCAAAGAAGCTAATGAAGAGCGTCTGAAGAATTGAAGGCATAACAAGATTGGTAAGCGCGTCATTTATTGCACAAGCACCTCCAGAGACAACTACATCAGAGATGAGGAGAACAGTAAAACTTGAGGTTAGACGGATTGAATGGTGTCAAATCAGAAAGAAATTCAGAAGACAAGGTAAGATTGTTTAGTATCTGGAATTTGTGTATGTTTTGGTTAAGTGAAGAGTGATGGCATAAAGGACTTGATCTATGATGAGGACGTGGACTTGAAGGGGTGCATCACGGATTAGGCACGCCCAGGCGCACCTGGCGCGAGGTTGGATCGAACCTTGCGGGAGACGAAAGTATGAACCTGGTTGATACACTTGGAGCATTAAGTTGACAGTTATGGATATCATAAGATGCTTAAGTCTTGGGTATTGGTGAGAAAGGTTAACGTTGAGACACAGATGTGGTGAAAAGTAACAGACGGATGATCAGTGTTCGAAATCCTCGATTGAGCGAGGGGAGTTATAATTGGAGATAGAACTCCTAGCTGTGAGGCGTGTGTCAGTCAGAGGATAGCGCCATAGACTGTGATAGAGTGGACAAGGCGACGACTGAGTTTGGCGTAGCGCTAGTAGGTATGATTAGCTGGTGAGTGTCAATGATCTATGGAATTTAAAGTGTTGGCTTGAGTTGAAGCAGGGAAGGACCCTGCTAAGGTAGTACAAGTTGGGATACCAGGAATGGATGAAGGATCCAATTAGATTTGGTTTATGAACGAGAATTCTGAATGGATATCATTCCACCTCCTAGGGTACGTTGTACCGGGAGGGTCGAGCAGGTGGCGGAATCTAGTGTTTTCCTTTGGACCCTGAGGGGTTAGGTAATGTGGTGGTGCATCGTGGGAATAGACCACAATAGACCTTAAGTAAGGTATTTGGACATGAAAGTTTTAACTCGGTTGTTTGAGTTAATGTTGTTGGGGCAAGTGAACTGGTTTCGGGATAGAACGTCGATGACATTGAATTGAGGCCCTATAATATTTTAAATTATTGGAATGGACATAGAGAACGAAAAGAACAGAGTGGGAATCTGGGATTATCAGTTGATTGCAATTGAAATGGCAGTCTGAAAGTTTATCAGATATCTTAAAGAATTGAGCGCCCGGTAGGCGAATACTTGAGGTTTTAAGGGAAGCGTTATCCCTGGTGAGTTAGCCGTGGTGGCAAATGTTGGCGTCTTGCTAAAGTAACACGACATAGGACATGATAAGAGATGAAGGATAGTGAATGCTACGGTTGGCTTTAGTTCAGAGAGGAAGCCAAAGAGGTCGTTGGAACTTCTTAAGGCAAGAGCGTCTGCCTATTTGAAAGGGTAAAGAACTTGTGAATGGTTAAATTATGAGGAAATAAAGCTCCGGATGGAAAGAGTTGCATCTCTGCGCGATAACAGACGAGGATCTGTAAGGTGTTCAGAGAAAGAAGGGAGAGTTCTGACACTTAATTCAACATAAAATTTCGAGGTTGTACTAAGTGTTAGGCCAGCGGGGCCTACAAGCTGATCCCACCTAGTAGAGGTGATGACGTTTGAGTATCTATGGAATCAGGAATAAGACAATGATTTGGTCATTGTAATCTAGGCAGACCCTGGGCTTCGGCAGGGTTGCGGTGTTAAAGAGGGGTTATCGAGAGTATGGCTATCAGACGAGATCTTGCGAGCCAAGATTGTTACTCCTGAAAGAGCGTTGAGGGGAAACTAAAATAAGGCGATGGACCTTGGATATTTTGGTCAGATTGCGGGTTGCTGACTGATGCGTTTGGGTAAATTTCGAGGACGAAATTTTTATGAGGAGGGGATAGTTGTAACGACCCAAATTCGGTAATAAGGCTTAAGGGCCTTGATTAGCGTGCCAGGAGGGCACGATGGGATTTATGTGTGATTTTATGAGTTAAATGCATGGTTATGATTTAAAGCATGTTATATGACTAATTGAACATTGAGATGCATGACTACGTGGTTAGTATGCATGTTAGGTGAATAATTACGCATGTGGACCCCGTTTGCATGATAGGGGTAAACTGGTAATTTTAGCCCGCTGAGGGCATATATGTGATAATTGTATTCCGTGATTTGTACCACGTGAGGGTGGTGTTGTTATGGTGATGCACGTGCCGAGACGGTCCTAGTGAGCAATTTAACTTAAGAGTCACAACGGGATTTTGTACCCGGCTCGGAGGAGCCTAGGGGTACCTCGGGAATTTTATGGTTAAGTTGAGATTTAGCGGGTAATGGTTATTGGAGATTTAGTAACCTAGGTAACCATTAGTTGCTGCTGAGAGTAACAAGTTTTAGAAAGAAAATGGTAGAAATGAAATGAAAGTGTAAAGACTTAAGTGCCCTTGGAGGTTTAGCTAAGGAGGATTAGTGGGAAGGGGTAATTTGGTCTTTTGGCTGGGGATTATGAAAATTCTCAGCTGGGTATATGGGGTTCGGTTTGGGCATTGGTTTTATGAGGCATTGATAGAGTTTGAAGAGAAGAGAAAAGAGAGGGAAAAGCTAGGGCAAGCAAGAAGAAGAAGAAGAAGAAAAGGAGAAGTGGGAGTCTAGGATGTGATCAAGGACTTTGTGTGGGTTCTCCATTGGAGGTAAGTGTTTTATACATATTTAAGTTTGGGTTTTGTTTTGATTTGAGGAAATTAAATGCCTAAGCTAAGCTTTGTTGAGTTTTGGGATAGTTGCTGAATTTTAAGATCAATGGGTGTGAATCTTGGGTATATTCATGTTTTAAGCTTGAATCTTGAGTTATGGGTTGTTATATGGTCTATTTGATGTTTGAAATTGGTTTTGGGGTTTGGGTATTGGTTTGGTGTGATTTGGAAGGTTTAAGTTCGGGGAAAAACGCAAGGGAAAACCCAGATTTTCTGGGTTCGCGTATGAGCGTCGCGGCCCTGTTCTTGGGCGCCGCGGCGCGAGGTTGCATCAGGAGGGGGGCATCTCGCTGGGCGCCGCGGCCCTTGAGGGGAGTGCCGCGGCGCTAGGCCATTTTCAGGGGTTGGAAATTTGCATTTTTCAGCTTTTGCTCCGGGGGTTCGGGGGATGTTTCCGATGAATTGTTTTAGGGATTTGGGAGTCCCGAGAGTGCGGGATTGGTCCCGGGAAGTGGTTTTGGGTTGATTAGTAATGAGGGATGTTTCTTGTGTGTTGTGACTAGGTTGTTGGTGAGGCTCGTGCTTGAGGACCGTGCTCGTGGCTTTAGTGCATCAGGAGGCTCGGAATGCAGGTAAGAAAACTATAACACCCGAGGTTAGGGCTTGGCCCCAAATTGTATTATGTGCAAATGTTTAAACCTTAAATGAATCATGATGTGTGTGAATGATTATTTCGAATGTACTATATGTGTGATTATGATGAAATGAGCGGCAAGGGCCGAGTACGGCGTAAGCCGGGGCGGCCGTGGGCCGAAAGTAACACCTAGCACATGGGATGCTATAGTCAGGGCGGGGCCCGGTGGATACATGTGTTATGCTATATTCAGGGTGGGACCCAAGGGATACATGAGTTATCCTCGCGGTGAGAACCGATACCCCAGGCTTCGGTAAGGCTCTGGGGCGGCTTGGCCGTGTTTGCTTAGTCTAATGATTGACTTGTTTATTTGTGGATTATCTGTTATGATAACTGTATACATTGCATATGTTATGTTCTGCATGAGTTTTCTTGCTGGGCTTCGGCTCACGGGTGCTCTGTGTTGCAGGTAAGGGCAATGACTGAATCAACCAACCATGAGTACGGAGAGCGTGAAGCGGCGCGTACATGTTTGGCCTGCCCGACTGCTTTGGTTGGGGGTTTGTTCGAAAATGGCTGTAATAATCTATAATTTTATAATTTCTCAACTGTAACCTTATTTCAAGATGTAATTAGTTTTCAAACCTTATTTTGGGATCCCAACTGTTTAATAATAGAAGTTTTGATGAAACGACGCATTTTCAAAGATTACAGCCTTAACTTTTAATTAGTCACACTTTTGTTTCAAAAACCTCGGTTAGAGAGTTCATTGCACACTGTTTTGTCTTAAAAACTCACTTAGTAACGGCTCTAAGGAAGTAGGGCGTTACATTTGCCATCATACTCGGCGTACTCATCATAGTCCTCCATCATTTCAGGTACATCTTGAGGTGGTTGCTTACTGGGTTCTCCTCCTTCAACTCCGGTAGGAGGGGGCACTTCATCTATAACGTTTTTTCGTGTAGTCACCATGATCGTGAATGTTTCAAATTCTTCCTTCTAGCTTTCAATGAAAGCACCAAAATGTTGACTGCCTTTTTCGCTATCAACCTTAATAAGAGAGATTAAAGAAATGATCATAAGAACACAAAGATTTTTACGTGGTTTAGGTTATAAAAGAACCCTAGTCCACGAGTCTCTAGTATTATGAGGGTTGCAAGCTTGTGATTGCAAGCTTTTATGGGATATCCTCAAGTAGTGTTTAGATTGTTATGAGTACAAGTAGTTTTCTCTTCAAGAAACTGAACCCTTTACAATGAGACTCCCAACCCTATTTATAGAGGTTGGGGTCATTAATGTTAATCATCAGTAATTAATACCCATTACTCCTACATTTGGGGGATTAATATGCTTCAATGTAATGGGTTGCATTGAATAGAGACTACGACCTAAGCGATATTTGCGGGGCCCACTGCAAAAAGGTAACCACTTTACGGGGAACATGCCCCTGGGACTATCAGGGCATGTTGTACGTACTCCCGTGTCAGGCGACGTAGTGGGTGTGCAAATTGTCGAGTCATACACTCAATAACACTATTGACGGATCACTCACAAAGGTTGTTAGACGATCCTCTGACTCTGAAAAACCGCTCCTACTGACACGTTTATCCTTGTCCTAGGTCCAAGAACTAGAACCTCGGACCTGGGAGGCGATCGAGAGACGAGACCCATCTCCTTAACTTTCCGAGCTAAAGAACCTCCATCTCCAAGGCTGAGCATCGGGGAGTAACTCACTAAGGCACCTACGGCCCCCTTCAAGGATAGGACCTCATCTAGGAATACCCTTATTATGACTATAGGACTCGGGCAGTAACATGCCCCGAGGATGTCCACAAACATCCTAGCCAACCATTGGGGGTTGTCACGTGTCAGTGGTGAAAAATATGGACAACAAACCCTGTTATGACTAAACTGCTAACTTGCTCTCTAGGATAATCTCCTGCCGAATAGCCCAAATATATCCACATAATAATGTGGTCTCAATCATATAATACATATATATATATATATTCAAATATGCCATCAATGGGCCAAACCTTCTAATAAGAAACAGGCCTGCATGCATGCTTAATACACCTAAACATGCAAATACAGTCGTATTATAATATAACTCGCATAATTCATATAATCATGCTTATCATCACATAATAATACAATTAAATTAATTATTTCCCTCATGGCCCTCCTAATCAAGGCACTAAGCATTATTAGGCAAATTGGGATGTTATAGATGCGGAGCTAGTCCCCAAACATTTTAGTGCACCAATTAAAGTGAATGTATGGTTTTGAGTGTAGAAGAAGCAAAATGCATAAGATGATTCTTACCAAATTGACAGGCATCACATAATTGTAAATCTGATTTTGAATAATTAACACTCAAATTCATTAGAACTTTAGAAAGAATTACACTAGGTGGGTGTCCAAGTCGCTTATGCAAAGAGCAGCGAGACGAGAGGATTGATGACAAGAGGAAGAATTGGACACATCACAGTCAGTGTTTTTACAAGAAGCAGTAGTAGCACTTAAGATATACAACAAGTTTCTTAGAGACTACACTAACAGAAAGACTAGCAGACTTGTGAAAACTAGACCCAAGAGAACAAAGTTGATATAAACCATCTTAAAGAATGCTCTGCAAAAGAATCTACCTTGTGACCTTATCCTTAACACAACATAAAGTAGAGGTAAATTGCACAAGCACATCATTATCAGCAGTTAAGTGTGAAATACTAATCAAATTCTTTTTAATAAGAGGTACAAGTAACACTCTATTAAGATACAAAGGATTCTCAATAAGTAAAAAAAAAAAGATCCAATAGTAGTTATGGGAAGAGAAGAACCATTACCTACTATCAGCTTGCCTTTACCCTTGTAATTACATTTCGCAGTCAGAGTGTTACCATTGGAGACCACATGATGTGAAGATCAACTATCCATGTACCAAGAGGGATCAACCACAGTGGTAGCAGTAGCAAGAATTGCCTGAGGTTCAGCAGCAGGAGACTCAACAGACTCAGCTAGACCAAACTTGCAGTGATAACTCACATCAAATCAGCGGCAACACTTTAGAACCGTATGCCCAGCTTTGTTGCACAACTGACAAATTGGGCGTCCATTAGCACTACGATTGTGGGAAAATCGGCCACCTCTACCACGATGAGAGCCTCGACCACGATCATAGATGCCAGAGGACTGAGTAGACATCTCCTTCTTATTGGTAGTAGCATAATTGGCAAAGGGATTACGAAGATCCAAAGTAGGATTAGCAAGTTGTTGCTCAAGCCTCATCTCATGACTTTGCAACATGAACTGAACATCCTATAAAGTAAGAGAATCTTTAGAAGTGAGATTAATAATAAAAGATTCATACTCACTCCCCAAACCACTAAGAATGTACATAATGAGATCATTATTCGAAATATGATGACCAACAACCATTAACGCATCAACCAAGCATCGCATCTTGAGGATATATTCATCTAGAGGAGCAAATTCCTTCTTAGTCGATTGTAACAGACCACGAAGCTGAAGAACCCATGCTTTGGACAGATTAGAGAAAAGATGAATCAGAACGCTCCACAAGTCATGCGCCGAGCGACATCGAGCAACATGACCAAGCATATTCTTAGAAATCGAGTTGAAGAGCCAACTCATGAGAAACTGGTCAAGTCAAATCCAGTTGAGAAATTCCCGATTTGAATTCATCATGTCAATAGCAGCCGGATCCACCATTGTAGGTAGAGGTTGAACTCGAGAACCATAAAGAAAACCTTCCAACTGATGCGCACTAACAATTGACACCACCTGAGACCTCCAGTAAAAATAATTGTTCCTATCTAAGCGATGAATCAAAGGAGCCATCTGAACTGGAATTACATTCACATTGACTGGATCTGGAACAATAGCAGACGAAGATGAAGAAGGATCTACAGTACCCATGCTTGAAGAAGAAGCCATGACTACAAAGAGAGAAACACGAAAGCGGAAGAAAAAATAAACCTAACTTTGATAGCAATTTGAGAAAGTAACGAAATAGGAAAATGAAATAAGGAAATGAGAAAAGTTTTTTTAGCCCTTAGGGCTTATTTGGCATTGTTTTCAGTTTTTTGTTTTCAAAGTTGTGTTCTCATAAATGAGAACAGAAAACTGTTTTTGTAATTTTCAAAAAACAAGGGGTGTTTGGTTAATGTTTTCTAAAAATAATTTTTAGTTTTATTTTTTTTAAATCTTAAATAAAAAATTAACAAATATATTTACAAAGAGAAAAATATTTTAAAAGTTTGTAATAAATAATGAGATAAAATAATTTGAAAAAAAATGATGAAAAATAAGAAGTGAGAAAGTAAGGAGAGAAAATTTGAAGAAATAGAAATTGAGAAGAGAGAAATTGATCCAAGAAAAAATGAGAGAGAATGTGATGAGAAAGAAAGTGAAGAGAGAGAAGTGAGTAGAGAGAAAGTGATGAGAGAAGAAATGGGGAGAGAGAAAAAATGATGAGAGAGAAAATGATGATATATTAAGTGATGAGAGAGAAAATGATGACATAATAAGTGATGCAAGAGAAAATAAGGAGATAGAAAATGATGAAAGAGAAAATGAAAATATAGAAAGTGAGAAGAGAGAAAATAGCTAGAGAGAAAGTGATGAGAGAGAAAATAAAGAGAAAGAAAGTGATGTGAGAGAAAGTGAAGAGAGAGAAACTAATGATTGAGAAAATGATGTGACAATAAATGATGTTAGATAATAATAATTAAAAAAGTGATGTGAGAGAAAAAAATAAACAAAAAATATTTGAGAACAACTAAAAACAACTTTGTGATATTCTTAAAATTTTCCGTTTTTTATAACTTTAATTTTAAAAATTGTTTTCTGAAAATAATACCAACACCCCAATTTATTTTCAAAAAATAACTTTTTAATTAAGATATTAAACACCCTCTAATTATTCTTTTCATTACTTGCTACAAACTAATTTAGCAAATGAAATAAACTCTACCAAGCTGACAGCTGTAGACTAACTTAATGCGGAAGTAATTACATTACTAATAACGTATATATGACATATCTTTTGCATTTGATTTTTATTCCTTGGATATGTTGTTATTGGATAATAGATTTCTCTTTCTTTTGGGTACCTAAATTTATATCGGTTACACCTTTTCGATTTATATATTCGCAACAAACTGCTAATATTTCTTCGATGTTACATTTTCATCAAACTCCTTTAATAATGACAATATTTGCTATGTGAAAACATATATACTATACAGACTCAATTTTCTTGTCTTTTATTACGTTGTTCATTATCTATATTCGAAATATTATAGGATTTAATGTTTAGTCAAAAAATACTTTAAAACCAGGTAGTTTTATTCTCTCAAAATTAGTCATATTTTTAGCCACTTTCCTTTAGTTTTGATCAACTGCTCTTGTTTTTCTTCAAAGACGGCTAAAAGTAACAGTGAAAGCTACACCTGTATTTCCAGGCATATCTTGTCGTTTTAACTTTTATGGTTTAGAGAAAGAACAATGATGACAAATTGCCAATGATTTCACTTGACTAAATAATGAATAATGATATTATAGAAAGATCTTAAATTTTGAGCCATTCTAGTTGAATGTGTGTGAGAGAATTTGAGGTAGGACATATTTCCCTTTTATATATATATATATATATATATTTATATATTTACGGAGAAATTCTCTATTAGGGGTTTCAATCTAACTCTTATCTTATCGGTAGGGTTCTTAGTATTTACAACCCGTAAACAATTTTTTGCGTGATTTTTTTTATAACCGTGTATATTGTAGCTATTTAGAGCATCCTGCAAATTCCAAATAGTTTACAGTACCGAAAATTAGGTTCAAACATATTGTTGCACGCGTGACTAATTTTTTTTATGTGGGTGGAAAACAACATGTTTGAACCTAATTTTCGGTACTGTAAACTATTCAGAATTTTCTGAAAATTTACAGGATGCTCTAAATAGCTACAATATACATGGTCTTAAAAAAAATCGCGCCGAAAACTATTCACAGGTCGAGAAATATTTAAAGCCCTACTGGTAGGACTTAAAGTGAAGCCCCTATAAAAAAAAAAAATTGTCCAATATTTATATATATATATAGACAATATATATTTTAAATTTAGGTGCGTGATTAGAATACTCCTTAATATTTGTAAAATCGTCACATATGCATTATATAATGTGTAATATTGTTATTTAATTTTAATACTAATTTACTTGTTGACATTTGAATTCAAATCTTACGGCGATTGCCGTATTAAATCATTTTTGTGGTACGCGTTATGCTAAGACTTAGTCAAATAATCTATTATCTTAGATCAGGTATGGATGACTGAAAAAAAAAGTACATAAAAGAAGTAGCGCTCATAAAAAGTACATCTACATTTCTATATTTTGTTTTATTGAATTGTGTTCATTATTATTATTATTTTTAGAGTAACTTTTTCGTTTTCATTTTTTATTATAATTGTTTTAGGAAATAATATTTAAGTTTTGTTTGTGTAAAAGTTTTTTTTTATGTCTTTTTATTGTGCTTTGAATGAAGAAATACAATTTGTATTATACAGACTACAATTTTTTATTTAGAAAGTATAGAACTTATGAAAATGATATGAAACGAAAACTTGAATTTTCATGTAATTCATTTTTAAGAACTGATTAATTCATACCCATTTTACATTTATTAGGTAGAAACAACGTACAATGCATGTTTACTTAATTTTAAAGTTATAAATATACTTATTCAGACATATATTTATTTTTATTATATTATTTAATTATCATATAAATTTTAAATAAATAAAAAATATTTAATATAATGTATGACATAAATATATTAAAAAAATTAGGACAAAATATTGTCTATAAATTTAATAAAAATTCATTCACTTTTAAAAAATATATATACATATATATATAATAGAATGAATTATAGTTTTATAATATATATAAATATTTATATCAATAATCTCCATATATATGACATCTAAATACAATATTGACATAGATATATATTTACATGGCTATATGACATATGTATATACATTATAATAATATTTAAAAGAAAATTAATAATAGAAATCAAATAAAAATAGAGAAAATCATAGTGTAAAGTAGTATACATGGATCAACTATTTTGATTAATTAATTAATTAATTTTTGTTTTTGTTTATGTTTGTTCTAGTTTTTTAATTTGGCAGTGACAACACGAGATTATTATTGCACCCTAAAAATTAGCACGAGTTTAATCACTCAGCTAGGGGTACAGTTGGCAGATGAATATCTGAAAAAAGCACATGAGTAGAACATCTAGCTAATGATGATGTGAGCAGCTCGAGTTAGGACTTGACAGCACGGCATTCAGGTAATTGGCAGGTCGCCTCTTAGGATGGCGGTCCAGTTCGAGACACAATCGCTTTGAATATGTTCAGCTCGTAGAAACTTGGTCATGATGCATACTGAAGGATCCCAAGAGACTCGGAGGCATTCTATACACTCATTAATGTCCAGGTTATATTGCACATTTATTATTTAATGTCCGAGATAACAGGAGTATATTCTGTTAGGAAATCATATCCCTATGTAAATGGGAATTATCTGTATTACATGTATACCATATTTATGCACACGGTTACTCAAACTTGTCCAGAAAATTCTACTTTAAATATCATGGATAATGGACAGGAAAAGGGACAACCTTTTTGTATTACTGGAACTCTGCAGAAATTGTGAGAGAAAAGCAATAATATTGTCTCGTGAACTAGGTAGATTTTAACTACGGAACCACGTAAAATTGCGTGTGTGAGAAAAGGTTCATATAAGTTCATTACAGTTTGCAAATAAGCACTAATACTCTTTTTAGATTTCTAAATCTACCGTTGGCGAAAAACTGCATCAACAGTTTGGTGCTTTTATTGAGATAAAATTAGTGTTTTACAAATTTCATTCGACGTTCATCATAGTGGTTACTCGATTGATGCATGACAATGAAATGGAACAGCCTGGTGGGCAAGAGGCACATCATACAGTCGTTCCCACTAAAAAGGGCCCAGATGTTTAACAACGTCCTGGGAAGCAATCGGTGGGCCAAGATGACGTTGGGAGTTCAACGTCACTCCCACCAAATGCTAATGCAGGATATCTAACAGCCGTTGAGATGGAGAATGCCCAATTAAGGAGCCATCTCACTAGGGTAAACAGATAGATCAAGGAGGTCCGGGCTTGGTTACCCCTTCCTGCAACCAACGCTTGTTGACCCTGATTTTGGTCAACTGACACGGAGTCAAAAATGCTTGATGTGGACAGATATGTTGAAATGAGAATAATGACAAAAACAATAAAGCACACAAGAATTTATAGTGGTTCGGCCCCAGAATCTGGTAATAACCTACGTCCACTTGAGCTGTTATTGATATAATATTTCAATGGAGTGATCAAAGAACTAGGGTTCAACAAGTTTCACCAACCTTTGAAGAACAAAACAATATACCAAATATGATAGCTCTAATACACTCGTAAAATTCTAATCTCAGATAATTAGAAAGCTAAAAGTCCCTTCCTTGAGCTATCTTTCTCTATTTATAGGCTCAAGGAAGATTACATTAATTTGTTACAGATATTCTTTCCTAAATAATCGGATACTCAGGAAATCATGGGAGATAATTTCGGATATGATCATAACTGCATAAGATTTTCTCCAAATATAATGAGTATACGACCAAGCTGGTCGTATATAACCATTGAGCGTTGTGCCATAGACATCTTTCTAGTCGATGGTCGAGCAAGGCTTCTGCCAGATGTCAGCCACGTGTACTAAATGTCTGCCATGTCATCCATGCCTGTTTTTTGGATAACATTTGCCCCCCAAGTTTGTTTAGTGCGACCAGCAATAAAGAAACTTTAGGGAAACAACCGTTCATATGCCCCACGAAATCTGTCAGAATCCTCGTGCGTTTTTGAAAACCGTGACATAATTATGTCTAATCAAGCCTTTTCGGTTTTCAAGAAATCAATTTGACGGCTTATACACTCCCCCACGTTTCGAAAATAGGAAAGTCATGATTGCCACTTTTTGCCATACTTCAGCCCCTATAAGTAACCTCTTTATCTTTCTTATAATTCTTTACTCACTATTCCAATCAAGAACTTCAAGAACTTTGCTTCAGAGCCCAGAATTTCGAAACCATTCAGACGTCCTGCCGAAGATCTTTTTGACTCAAATTTTTTTATATTTCTGAATCTCCATCTTTGCCCAGGTAATCACTTCGTCTTTTAAACTCTTCATTATGCCATGCATGTTGTTACTGTGCTCTATGATTTCCTGCGTTCTTGAGTAGAAATTATGAGGATTTTTGTATAAACCATCTGATGCTTGGTAAGAGAGTGTATTTCTGCTTTATATAAGTTAGGAGCTAGTTCGATAGTAAGGATCATAGGTTTAGGGCATAAGATCGACGTAAAAATTCAATCTTTAAGCTAGTTGAAAAAACTGGGTTTTTTCCCGCCCTTTAGGAGTTGAAAAAGTTCCTTTTCAAAAAACATTTTATTTCCTTTTTGATCCATTTTTCAAACTGCTAGCACCAAACTTAGTGTATGGGTAGGATGCTGCTGGTCAATAGACGTGAGCAACGTTATCCCAATCTCCCTCGTAACTCCGCAGGCTATGTGTCTTATCTTCTGCTTTGTCTGTTTGCAGTTCATATGCAAGACCCTTGGGGAGGAGAAAGACCCATTGAAGACGACCTCCTAGCTCAGCTGCTTGAAGGCGAAGAAAACCCCTCTACTCTGATACCAGATATCCCTTTCTCTCACCCTAGCCCAAACCCTTCTCCAATCCCAACCCAAAGAATGGCTCGAACAAAAACAAAAGCTCAAAAAAGAAAAATCCTTAACTCCTCAGGCCAGCCTACTACTGATTCCCCCTCGACCAGTGGTCGAGGTGAAAATGCTCCTGATGCCAATGTACAAAGGCATGCCCATCCTCAACACGCTTCTCAGCCGGATGTCGAGTGGCATGTTGTTCCCCAAAGTAGAGTGACGATGCAGATGATCGCCAACTACTTAAATAAGTATAAGCTGACAGGGGTGACCCTGGTCAAACCTTCTATCAACCAGAGGGCCAACCTGCCAGGCGGGGCCTACAGCGCCTGGTCACAGTTTCAGATTGAGGCAGGTGCCAATTTGCCTCTTCACTCGTTCTTTCAGGGGGTGGCAAATTACTTTGGAGTTGCCCCCTTTCAAATCACCCCAAATGGATATAGAATGTTGGCCACACTCTATATCCTTTACAAACTCAAAAAATGGCCAGAGCCCACTCCCCACGAGGTCAACTTTCTCTTTGACCTTAAGTCCAGCCCTAATCAAGAAGGCACGAGGTTCTTCCACTTTTGTCATCAAGAAACTGGGTGCACTTTCTTATCCGACACTACTCACATCTCCAACGTGGGGAGGTATCATCAGGAATACTTCCTTACTCCCAACTTAGCCGCAGACAACCTGGCCTTCACCCGAGGAGGTAAAAATTCTTACGCCACTAGCTTCTTCGCTTAGTGTTTTTCTGCCACAATGTCTTGACATTCCACTGTGTTCCAGGCCCATGGTTACGTCCAACCCCAACACCAGGGATGGAGTCAAGGGCGGCACTCTTAGCCAGCATGCCGAATGCTGATAAGAGTGTCAAAAATTTAGTTACTGAGACTAACCTTAGGCTGGTCCTCTAGAATCCTCAACCAGCGACGAGCGAACCTTCGGCGGAGAACGCCTAAGCCGAAGTGGAACCCGAGTAGCAACCCCAAGCATCTCCTCCGCAGAGGAGACCAATTGGGGTTACAATCAGAGAACCTGCCATCCCTCGTTGTGCAGATAAACCCTTGGCCCCCAAGGGCAAAGGAAAACAAAAGGCTGCTGAGCCAACCGATCTTTCTGACGACTCATCGGATGAAAACGGTACAATAATCTCGATTTTAAATCATTTGCCAATTCCCTCTCATCTATTTGATGGGGATGGCAATTTTAGGAATGCTCCCTCCTTAAATTCAAATTTCTTCCAGGAACTAGGTAGTTCAGTAAATAATGTTACGACCAGTAGTTGTAGCGCGGGTACTTTACTTATAATCCTTTTACTTCTATTCTTTTATCCTGCATGACCATTTAGTCTTACTGCTTGTGTTGCTTCCTTTGGTGCAGGTATGGACTCCGAGGACGTCTTTGAGCACTATCAGGCTGCCGCTGCCTCTTCTATCCCGAAGAAGGATAGCAAGAGGGCTCGAGGGGAAAGCAGCAAGACCCCATCGTAGTAGGGTCGAACAGACGATGCTCCAGCCACCGCCCCCTCCAAGGAGAACTCACCACCTTTGCCCTCTTCCGAGCAGAAGACTCCCACTCCTATTAATCCACAGCCTTCTTTTAAGGCTGCCGACAAGGAGGCATTGGACAACTTGCCCGAAGGCTCCCTGCCTAGCTTCGTGGTCAGCTCAGCCAGGGAGAGGATATACAAGCTCTCGAAGCACAGACGCAGCCAGGCCGCCATTACTGAAACTGCCTCAATGGAGGCTGATCAAGTCATCAACAGAGGGTTGAATGAGATAGTTAGCGTAAGTTATCTCCTGCTACTTTATCATTTATGTCTGATTTCTTTTCCTTACTTTATCTCATTCTTTGTCATTAGGGGCTGCTAACTTTAACTGCTGGCTGGCGCCGTGTTGGGGCGTTGGTTTCTCGGGGAAAGAACTTCGACTCCAGGCTTGCCCAGACTAAGCAAGCATTTGAGGCTGACTACAACAAGCTGCTCGAGGAGAATAAGGAGCTGTCCAAATAGACCGAAAAACTGTGCGAGGACCAAGCTACACTCACCAAGGAGCTTCTGGACGCCCAAGATGCCTTGAAGAAAGCCAACGACTCCCGGGAAATATTCAGGGAAAGTGCCAGTCTCAACACCCAAGAATGTAAGCAGCTTGAGCTTGATCTGATTGCCAGCAGGCAGGAGACGAGGGAGCTTGAAAAGCGAGTGCAGGAGCTCGAGGAGGACGGGGCCAAGAATTTGAAGAAGTACAAGGAGGCCACTCACCTTTGCTTCTATGAACTCTGGAAGCACAACCGGGAGGCCAACTTCAACTACCTGTTCGAGCGATTGAAGAGGACTCTGATGGCGCAGTGCGCCATCCGGCTGGAAGAAGAAGAGAAGGCCAAAGTGCCTGGCGCTAATGCTGAAGCTGGTCCTTCGGCTGACCAAGGCACTCCTCCCAATCCTCATGACCCTCCTGTTCCTTAAAAGTATTTTTTTTTTCTTTTTTTTTCATTTTTATGGCCCACGGGTCGTTTTGTAAAGACAATTGGTTTTTATTGTTGCAAGGGCAGCTTTTTACTTTTAATTAAACAATTACATCCGAGCAGTACTGCTCGCGGTGTAAAAGAATGCATTTTGATATTATAATATTTTTGTCTATTATAACATCTGTTCGCATGACCAAACTTAGCATAGTACTTTGGCTTGATTTAACAAAATATAAATTTTGAAAAATACTCTAAGTACCGTAGCATGCTTTCACTCATTTTGTTCATGTGTTTACATACCTATTGGTATGCTTTGCTATCGATGTACCTTATATGCCCCCCAAGTGATCGAGGAGCTTTAGGTCCTTGGTCACTTTCCTTGACCACGACCTGTGCGAACATTACTGCTCGGTAGGAAACGTAACACTTATAATACAGCAAAACAACACACGTAATGAAGAAATACTTGTAAAAATAAATTTTACAAAGGTTGGCAAGAATGACTGGCTGCGCACAGTCTCTTATAATCTCGTATTAAAAATGGACTAAACATGTCTTTACGAGTGATCTTAAAAAGATCTTACATTTATAAGCGATTAGCCATACAACGTGGCTAACCCTTTTTCGAAACTTGTAAAAAGTAAAAATTAATACAAGCCATTCCTTTAAAAAGGACTGTTTATTGGTAATACTTGCGCAGGTGTTCTCCGTTCCAATAGCATGGAACGAGATCTCTGTTTAAGCGTGCAAGCTTGTATGTGCCTGGATGAAGGACTTCCTCAATCTGGTAAGGTCCTTCCCAGTTTGGTCCGAGCACTGCAGCAGTTGGGTCGCGGGTGTTTAAGAAAACTCGTCGTAGTACTAGGTCTCCGACGTTGAACTTTCTTTCTTTCACTTTTGAGTTAAAATACCAGGCGACTTTATGCTGGTATGCAGCTACTCGGAGTTGGGCTCTTTTCCATTTCTCTTCAAGTGAGTCTAGGGACTCCATCATCAGTTGGCTATTCTGGTCTTGGTCGTATGTTATTATTCGATGTGAAGGTGGATCTAACTCGACATGCAACATAGCTTCATACCCGTATGCTAAGGAGAACGGGGTATGGCCTATTGCTGTCCGATGAGAAGTTCTATACGACCAAAGTACTTCAGGCAGCTGTTCTGGCCATGCTCCTTTAGCGTCTTCAAGTCTTTTCTTCAGAGTATCTTTAAGTGTTTTACTCACTGCTTCGACTTTCCCATTGGGTTGTGGGTGTGCGACTGAAGAAAAGCTTTTGACGATTCCATGTCTTTCGCAGAAGTCTGTGAAGAAGTCATTGTCAAACTAGGTGCCGTTGTTTGAGACAATTTTTCGAGGAAAACCATATCGGCAAACAATGTTCTTGATGAAAAAGTCAAGAACTTTCTTGGTCGTTATGGTAGCAAGTGGCTCAGCTTCAGCCCATTTGGTGAAGTAGTCGACTACCACGACTGCGTACTTCACTCCACCCTTTCCCGTTGGCAGGGATCCAATCAAGTCTATACCCCATACTGCGAAAGGCCAAGGACTCTGCATCTGCTTTAACTCATTGGGAGCTGCGTGTGGGATCTTGGAAAATCTCTGACACTTATCGCATTTTCGCACAAAATCCATTGAGTCTTCGTTCATAGTCGGCCAGAAGTAACCCTGCCTCAGAATCTTTTTTGACAAGCTTTGCCCCCCAGCGTGATCCCCGCATAAGCCTTCATGTACTTCCCTCATCAGCTCTTTAGCCTTTTCCAGTGTAATACATCTAAGCAATGGCATGGAATATCCTCGTCGGTAAAGAGCACCATTGACCAGTATATACCTAGCAGCTTGTCTTTGGAGAGTTCTGGCTTTGTTTCTATCTGCTGGTAGTACACCATTTGTAAGATACTCCAAGTAAGGTGCCATCCATGTATCCTCCATCCGGATTTCCATACTAGTTTCATCCGCTCGTATGCTCGGCTCGCACAATCTTTCTACTGGCACAATATTCAAAGTGCCAGCATCTATCGCGCTTGCGAGTTTGGCTAAAGCACCTGCGTTCAAATTCTGATCCCGAGGTATTTGCTGGAGGGTATACTTCTCAAACTGACCCAACAGATCTTTAGTTTTATTTAAGTAGGCCACCATTTTGAGGCCTCGTGCTTGATATACCCCTAGGACGTGATTCACTACCAGCTGTGAATCACTGTAAATATCCAGCACCTTTATACTCATGTCTTTTGCCAATCTTAACCCAGCGAGGAGTGCTTCATATTCGGCTTCATTATTTGACGCAATGAAGTCGAACCTAATAGTGCAATGACATCGATGCCCTTCTAGCGTTATCAATATCACTCCCGCTCCTGCGTGAGATTCGTTGGACGATCCATCTGTGAATAACTTCCACGAAGGAGCTTCATCCTGGGGCTCAGGCGCACTAGACTCTTCGCACTGTTCATTGTCTGGGAGCTCAGTGAACTCAGCAATAAGATCAACCAAGACTTGTCCTTTTACTACTGCTCGCGGTGAATATGTAATATCGAACTGCCCGAGTTCGACTACCCATTTTAATAAGCGTCCAGCCGCCTCAGGCTTTTGCAGAACTTGTCGAAGGGGCTGGTCAGTTAAGACTGTAATGGGATGGGCTTGGAAGTAAGGATGTAGTTTCCTTGAGGCCAAGATTAAACAATAGGCTAACCTCTCGATTGGAGGATACCTCAACTCTGCTTCGATTAGCCTCTTGCTTACATAGTAAACCTCCTTTTGTACGCCTTCTCCTTCTCGTACCAGTACCGCACTAGCAGCAACTTCGGTGATCGCCAGGTAGATGAACAAAGTTTCTCCTTCGATAGGCTTTGATAAAATAGGAGGCTGTGCCATATGAGCCTTTAGGGCTTGGAAAGCCTGCTCGCAGTCTCTTGTCCATTCAAATTTCTTGTTGCCTCTAAGTAGATTAAAGAAAGGGATGCATTTATCCGTCGATTTGGAAATGAATCTACTTAGTGCAGCAATTCTTCCAGTTAAACTTTGCACATCCTTGATCTTTTTTGGCGATTTCATGTCGATCAGGGCTTTTATCTTGTCGGGGTTGGCCTCAATTCCTCTTGAATTAACGATGAACCCCAAAAATTTCCCTGATCCGACTCCGAAGGAACATTTGAGAGGATTTAGTTTCATTTGGTACTTTTTTAACACATCGAAACATTCTTGTAAATCCTTCACATGTCCTTCTACTTTTTTTGACTTTACCAGCATATCGCCCACATACACCTCCATGTTTACTCCTATCAACTCCTTAAACATGTGGTTAACCAATCGCTGGTAAGTTGCACCTGCATTTTTCAGTCCGAAGGGCATTACTTTATAACAGTACAACCCCGTATCGGTCCGAAAGCTGGTGTGATCCTCGTCAGGGGGATGCTTACTAATCTGATTGTATCCTAAGTATGCATCCATGAAGGAGAGGATCTCGTGTCCTGCAGTTGCATCGACCAGCTGGCCGATCCTTGGGTGTGGGAAGCAATCCTTTGGGCATGCTTTATTATGGTCTGTGAAATCCACACAGGTTCGCCATTTGCCGTTAGGCTTGGGAACCAGTACTAGATTAGAAACCCACGATGGATAAAATGCCATCCTGATGAACCCATTCTCCTTTAATCTTTCAACTTCTTCTTTTAAGGCTTTCGATCTATCCTTATTGAGCAGCCTTCTTTTTTGTTGCACGGGCGGAAAACTCTTGTCAACGTTCAGGACATGGCTGATAACTGCAGGATCTATCCCAGCCATGTCTTTGTGTGACTAGGCAAAGACTTCCTGGTTCTTTCGCAAAAATTCCACCAGTACATGCTTCGTGGTTGCTTCTAAATTCTTGTCGACCTTTACGATTTTGGTTGGGTCTTTTTCATCAAGTTAGACCTCTTCCAGGTCCTCGACGGGTCCGACATTTTCCTCAAAATCCCCAAAGCGAGGATCTAAATCTCTATCCTCACTTTGGGCAACACCTTATTTGGTGACTCCATCACCGGAATGGGCTTGTGTATCAATAGCCATCTGCAACCTATCTGTGGGAGTGCTCTTCGACGTTCCCTTCTTCGCCTTTGTGACTGAGGCATTATAGAACTCCCTGGCTTCCCTCTAGTTTCCCAACACGTGTCCTACCCCTGCGTCTGTCAGGAATTTCATGGCCAAATGCCATACTGAGGTGACGGCCCGAAGATCAACCAGTATGGGCCTTCAAATAACAGCATTGTATGCCGAAGGACAATCGACTACTATGAAAGTAGCGAGTAATTTCCTGGTAGCAGGTGCTGTACCTACTGTGACTGGAAGTCTGATTGACCCTGCTGGGGCGAGTCCCTCGCCTGAGAAGCCATAAATTGTCTGGTTGCAGGGTTCCAAGTCCTTAACGGATAACTTCATGCGTTCCAGCGAAGATTTGTATAGGATGTTCACTGAACTTCCTGTATCAACTAGTACTCTTTTCAACATCATATTGGCGATTTGAACGTCCATGACCAACGGATCGAAATGTGGGAACCGGACATGCTGGGCGTCGCTATCAGAGAAGGTTATCTCACCATCCTCTGACTGAGCCTTCTTCGATGCCCTGTCCTCCACAGTCATCATCTCGATGTCCTGGTCGTGACGTAGGGTCCGAGCATATCGTTCCCTCACCTTTCCACTGCTTCCCACGAGGTGCGGGCCTCCACAGATGGTGAGTAAAGTGCCAGCTACGGGGTCAGGCTGCAAAGGTGGTGAGCGTTGGCGTGTGGGCGCATGCTCGTTGCCAACTAGAGCTTCTCATTGGGAATTTCCCGAGGCCCGTACATATCTTCTCAAGTGTCCTTGTCTAATAAGGAACTCGATTTCATCCTTCAGCTGGTTGCATTCATTTGTATCATGTCCGTAGTCGTTATGGTAACGACAGAACTTGCTGTCCGATGAGACGTTCTATACGACCAAAGTACTTCAGGCAGCTGTTCTGGCCATGCTCCTTTAGCGTCTTCAAGTCTTTTCTTCAGAGTATCTTTAAGTGTTTTACTCACTGCTTCGACTTGCCCATTGGCTTGAGGGTGTGCAAGATTTTACAAGATTCATAACATTCAAATACAAATATAGAAGCAATTTAATATAAAGGGAATAGAAGGAATAAAATTCTTCAATGCATTCAAGATCTCATGTGTAGGGTTTTGAAATAACTCTCAACTATAAAGGAAACTACTCCATAATTATATTCATATTCATAAACATAAATATTCAATGAAAATAAAAGAGTTTTGAGAAGAAAGAAAAACTAGATTGAAGAATGTTTATGTTGATGTCTTTTCTCCTCCTCTGCTGCTGTAGCCTCTAAAATTCACAATCCAAAGTTATTATAAAAGTTAGCCCTAATCCCTTTTATATCCCACAAAAAATTACATTTAAAATTGAAATTTTAAGAAAAAAAATTTCGCACGGCCGCAGCTAGAGTGATTCCTGGTGCCCGGGCCACGAGGAATTCCTGGGCCATATTTGCACGGAGGCCGTGGCCTCTACTCTCTGACTCCCAGGCCGCGACCAGTAAATGTTGGTGGCCGCGGCCACAGACCAAATTCTGCTTCCATGTTTTTTTCTTCGTAATCTTCAACTTTAAGCTTGAACATCAGGTTTAGGGACTTTTAAAACACTTCAAACTTGTTCCAAACTTCATTTTATCGAGTCCTATTATTACACATCCATTCATAACCACAAAATTATATCAAATTCGTTAGTAATACCTTATAAAATATTTTATGGTTTTAAAATCAAAGACTCCTAAAACAAATCTAAGAACACCTAAAACACTTGAAATGAACATTATCTAAGTGAAAAATGATAACAAATATAATATCCAAAATACCCTTATCAAATTCCCCTAAACTTAAACTTTGCTAGTCCCTTAGCAAAACCACTAATAAAAACTAAAAACTAAACAAATAAAACATAAGCAATGATTTTGTCGAAAGTGTTAGTCATATCAAAGATTGATCAACCAAATGAGTTATATGAAAAATCCGAATTCCATATTCCTTAGAATTTCAACTCAGTGCCTAGTCACCACTTAAAACTTGATCTTATTTATGATTATGCACAATCAAACAAACCAAAACACAAACATTTGAATCAATTTATACCTGCCATAATATGTTTTAAAGTCCCATATATAATAATATTTTCATGAAAAATATTCACTCCATAGACATTAACCAATTGTTCTCCACTAATGTAAACACACATAATCAAGAATCATAAGGTCTTTAAAAGCTTGTAATGTAAGGCTAAGGTTGAAGGTAGATGAAAAATGAATATTTAAGCTTAAATCACACCATAGCCTTTATATTTTTTTTATTCTCTAGATCTTCTCACAACTTCCCATACAATTAAAAAATAATACATAATCTTTCCCTTTTGTTCTTTCCACATTTATCTTACTATTACCCCCACACTTATACTTTTGCAATACTTTTTTTTTTCATATTTCTCGGTGCATATTTTTTTCTGTTTTTTTCTTTTCAATTCAACTCATTGGAAGAAATAGTAGATCATATACTTTAACATTATAATCCAACAAACCAATGCAACTTCCCTTTCTTACAATCCATAACCCAACCAACCAAATCAAACAATCATATAAAACTATGGTGTAATGGGTCACGGAAAAGATAAAAATTTAAGGCTACAAAGGTTTAGATGGCATATAAAAGAAAAAGATTAGTTGTTATGGCTCAAAAATAGGAAAATAAGATATACAATTTCATAGGTAAGCTTGAAAGGCTCAAACGATCCAAAGAACATGCCTTAATCATCTTCCTAATCATGTGTACATAGGATTTCACCTCAAACAATTAATCAATGGTTTCTAGAGTGGTCGAGGCTATATATAAGTAATAGCATGCATAAATGTCTCCAAATACTAGTGAAAAAGTAAATCTAATTGTACACACATTATGTTTAAAAATCAAAGATCAAGCTTAAGTAGCAACCACACCATAGTTAAGCACACAATTCATGCAGAATTCATCAATTTCCTAAGAATAGTCTCATCTCAATCATAATTGTTTATTATTGACAAACAACTTACAACATAACCATGCTTATGACAACCTAAACAAACTAAAAATGAAAAGAAAAAAAACAACATAAAAAATGCAACATAATAAAAATAAAATCAAAGCAAAAACAATGCAACAAAATAAAATCAAAGTAGTTTAGTTCCAGTTGTTCCCTTCCCCCACACTTATACAATACATTGTCTTCAATGAAAAATAAATAAAATAAAGAAAAAGGAAAACTCCCTCAACCGAAGTAAATGCTCATTAATCAGGTATCTCCTTGATCATCTTCACCTTCCTCCTCGTTCTCATAATCTTGCATCATGGGAATAGGTGGTGGATACGATTGAATCCACTGTGGAGCAGGTGGATAGTTTGCCATCTCCATGCCAAGGTGTATGGCATTCATCCTGAAACAAACGTCTTGATAACTGGCCCACTCAATCATGCATTGTTTGTGTGTTTGGAATTCAGTACGGTGAGCATGCAGCTCTTGAGAGATAGTGTACAGAGATTCCTCCACAAGTGTCATACAGTCTGCCAAGGTCATATTTTTTGTTGATGGCGGTGGCCTAGCTGAGTTTGAGAAGATGAGCTAGCCCCTGCAGTGTTAGTGACCTTAAAGCGAGTGATAGAGGATCTATTCAGTATATGCATGGGCTGCAACAAAGGCCCAGAAGGATCCCATTTCACACCAGTTTGAGCGCACATGGCGATAATGAGATGGGGATGGTAGAACCCCTTAGAAACATGTCTAAAACTGTTCTAAAAGGAGGACTTGATAATGCGCCCCACATCAATTGTTTTCCCTTTCAAGATGGCATATAAAAGTTCGGCAGTATCCACATTCACATCATTGACATGTTTAGTGGGAAATAACTTTGCATTAATAAACTTATGTCAGGCTTTTTCAATAACTCCCATCGCCACTCGCTTAAACTTAATGGGTTGACGTTGACCTGTTTCAGTTAACTTCCATTTGGTATTTGGCTTGCACAGAAATTGGATAATCTCATTAAAGTTGGGATTATCAACTATTTGGCTATACTCATCATTGTCTATGCTAGGAAGCCCATAAAATTGATTTATGGCTGCACTTGAGAAATTCACATTAACCCCTCGCACTGTAGCCATAGATGTGACTTGAGAAATTCCATTAGCATAAAACTCTCTTACTATAGGGGTTACTGCAGCATCGGGTTGTGAACAAAATTTCATCCAATGTCTTTTCTCAATCTGCTCCACAATGGATGGATACCCATGGCGAATCACCATATCAAACCCCCTCTCTTCAATCATCATTTTCTATTTCACTACCGCATCTTGATAGCGTTTGAATGCCTCCTCCAAAATAAATTTAGTGGCATCAAATTGAACCTCAGATGAGGAAGCACCTTTGGTATTCTTTCTAAATCTCTTTGTGCCATTCTTCACTTCAAAATTCAGGGATAAGCTTCCTTTAACATAAATAATTAAGCACTAAGAGAATAATTCAAGATACCCCAAAAATATCAATTCAAACTCCTCTAATTACTCTTGCCAAATATCTACTAAACAAATAAATACTTTCTCTTAAAAAATATTCAATCAATTCCCCTTAAAACTAAAACACACTTCTCTTAGAACTTTCATCAAACACTTAATAGGCATAGACTAATCCAATAGTGGAAAATTATGTTGCAGTAATTCAATCTCCCCAAAATTGAAATTATCACCAATATAACAACATAAACAACTAATCTAAGCCAATGATCACAACATATAAGTAATTCATCCACAAAAAATCATATAATCCAAAATACCCCAAATCTTATTCTTCAATACTCAAAACCCAATAATCAAATAATCAAGAGAAGCTACTTACTTGCGATTGACTATAGAAAGTCTTTAAAAGATTGATTGTGTCAATGAAGCACCTTGAAACTAGTTGAATAACCTCAATTGTCAAATTTGGAATTATGAAACTTTGGGTTTTGAAAGGGATTTTTTTGTAGAAAATGAGGATTTTGGTGAGAATTGATGAAAAATGGTAGAGAGTAAAGATTGATGATGAGAATTGTGATGATTTTGGGGAATAATTTGAGTGAAAATTAGGAAAAAAAATATCAAATTTTGTGTGAAAATGAGAGATTTTTCGGTTTTGGGGTCTTTGTGTTGTGTGAGAAGTGGAAAACAAATGAAATGAGAGTTTTTTTAAAAAAAGTTGGTGCTGAAATCACACAGAATAACCTCAATTGTTAAATTTGGAATTATGAAACTTTGGGTTTTGAAAGGGATTTTTTTTTGTAGAAAATGAGGATTTTGGTGAGAATTGATGAAAAATGGTAGAGAATAAAGATTGATGATGAGAATTGTGATGATTTTGGGGAATAATTTGAGTGAAAATTAGGAAAAAAAATATCAAATTTTGTGTGAAAATGAGAGATTTTTCGGTTTTGGGGTCTTTGTGTTGTGTGAGAAGTGGAAAACAAATGAAATGAGAGTTTTTTTTTTTAAAATGGTGCTGAAATCGCACAGTGGCCGCGGCCTGGGATTATGGTGGTCGCGACCATTACGTTCTGTTCTCCAGGGCGCGGTCTGGAATAGGGCTGGCCACGGCCACAGGCCATTTGGCCCAAATTTTATATATATATATATATATAAATTAAAACTAAGTTCAAAAATAAAAAAATTACATGAAAAAAATTAAATTAAACAAAAATGTCTTAAAAAATAAAAAAAATAATAATATAAAATACTTAAACTTTATCTAAGTTTAACGTCACTAGCTCGACATAAAACTTTTTCATACCTCATCAACATATTCCAGATCAAAGAGGTGAATCACAGTAGCTTGTTCCTCCTCGAAAGAATCATAATAAGGCTTCAATCTCTGGCCATTTACCTTGAGTATTTTTCCTGTTGATGGTCTTGAAATTTCTACCGCTCCATGAGGATAATGATGTACCACTATGAATGGTCCAACCCATTGGAACTTCAACTTACCCGAAAAGTGTTTGAGACGAGAATGATACAATAATACTTTTTATCTCACATCAAACGTTTTCTGAATAATTCTATTTCATTCATGAAAGGTTTTGGTCTTTTCTTTGTAAATCTTAGAGCTCTCATAAGCATCATTAAAAATTTCCTCCAGCTCTTGTAATTGCAACATTCTTTGTGGGCCTGCATTGTCCATCTCCATATTACACTTTTTCACAGCCCACCAAGCTTTATGCTCCAATTCAACCAGTAGATGACAAGGCTTTCCATACACTAATCGATACGGCGACATACCAAGCGGTGTCTTGTAGACCATGCAATATGCCCATAGAGCATCATCTAATCTTATACTCCAATCCTTTCTATTTGGATTCACCGTCTTTTCAAGAATAGACTTGACTTCTCTATTCAATACCTCAGCTTGGCCATTTTCTTGTGGGTGGTAGACAGTGGTTACTTTATGAGTCACTTGATAGCACTGAAATAAAGCTTCAATCGTTTTATTGCAGATGTGAGTACCTCGGTCACTAATTGTTGCCCTTGGAGTACCAAATCTCACAAAGATATTTGATCGAATGAACTCAACCACTGTTTTAGAATTATCCACTTTAGTTGCTTTTGCTTCCACCCACTTAGACACATAATCCACCACTAAAAGAATATACTCAAAACCGAATGACGATGGAAATGGTCCCATAAAATCAATGCCCCATACATAAAAAATCTCGATATTAAGTATGGGAGTTTGGGGCATTTGATCCCTAGTAGTAATATTACCAACTCATTGGAAATGGTCACATGCCTTACAATATGCATATGAATCTTTAAAGTTGGTAGGCCAATAAAAATTGATGTCAAGTACTTTATGGGTTGTTCTTTTTGGTCCAAAATGACCTTCACAAGCATGAGAATGTGAGAAAGCAAGGATAGATTGAAATTCAGAATCGGGAACACACCTTCGAATGACTTGATCAACGCAATGTTTCCATAAATAAGGCTTTTCCCAAATATAAAACTTAGCATCATGCTTAATCTTGTTCTTTTGAGCTTGTGTAATGTCTCCTGGTAACTCTTTAGTGGCTAAATAATTAACAATATCAGCAATCCATGGAATAACTTCTTTAAGAGCCAGGAGTTGTTCGTTGGGAAATTTTTCATTTCATTGTAAGTTATTTTCATCCCAAATAAGTCTACTTAAATGATCAGCCACCAAATTTTATGATCCTCTCTTATCTTTTATTTCAAGATCAAATTCTTGCAGATGTAAAATCCATCGAATAAGTCTGGGCTTCACTTCTTTCTTAGCTAGTAAATATTTAAGAGCTGCATGGTCAGTGTAAACAATAACTTTAGTTCCAATCAAGTAAGACCGAAACTTTTCTAGAGCAAAGATGACCGCTAAAAGCTCTTTCTCCGTAGTAGAGTAATTCAACTGAGCATCATTAAGAGTTCGAGAGGCATAGTATATAACATGAGGAATCTTACTAACTCTTTGCCCAAGGACCGCTCCTACTGCATAGTCACTAGCGTCACACATTATTTCAAATGGTAATTCCCAGTTCGGTGGTTGACTAATAGGTGTTGATGTCAAGGATTCCTTCAATTTTTTGAATGCAAACAAACATTTATCATTAAATTCAAATGTCACGTCCTTTTGAAGAAGATTGCAGAAGGGAGAAGCAATCTTTGAGAAATCCTTTATAAACTGCCTATAGAATTCTGTATGACCAAGAAAGGATCTTATTTCTTTTACACTTGATGGTGGTGGAAGAGAACGAATGAGATAAATTTTTGCCTTGTCCACTCCAATCCCTTTTTCCGAAATAACATGCCCCAAAACAATACCTTGTTGCACCATAAAGTGACACTTCTCCCAATTCAATACAAGATTAGTGTCAATACATCATTTAAGAACTAGAGTTAAATTGTGGAGGCACTTATCAAAAGAATCACCATAGACACTGAAATCATCCATAAACACTTCTATGATGTTCTCTATGTAATATGAGAAAATACTAACCATACATCGCTGAAAAAGTGGCGGAGCATTGCACAATCCAAATGACATTCTATGAAAAGAAAATGTGCCAAATGGGCATGTAAATGTGGTCTTCTCTTGGTCTTCATGAGCAATAAATATCTTATTATAACCTGAATAACTATCAAGAAAGTAGTAATAAGTATGCCCCGCTAATCTTTCAAACATTTGATCGATGAATGGCAAAGGGAAGTGGACTTTTCTAGTTGCAGTGTTCAACTTTCTATAATCAATACAATCTCGCCAACCTGTTTGGAATCTTGTGGGCGATGCCTGATTTCTTAGGAACTACATGAACTGGACTCACCCACTTGCTATCTGAAATAGGGTAAATCACACCCACACTTAAGAGCATCAATATCTCCTTCTTAACTACCTCCATCATAGGTGGATTTAACCTTCTTTGAGGTACTCTAGAAGGCTTGGATCCATCTTCAAGAAGAATATGGTGCATACACATAGTTGGGCTTATTCCCTTGATATCTGCTATGGTCCACCCTATGGTTGTTTTATATTCCCGAAGTACCCTTATCAAATGATCCTCTTGTACTTGGGTAAGTTGTGTGCTGATAATAACCGCCAATGTCTCTTTCTCACCCAAGTAAACATATTTGAGATGCTCTGGTAGTGGTTTTAATTCAAGCTTGGGTGGTGATTTAACAGATGGTTGAAGTTGCTCATAAGAACACAGGTAACTCTAAGAACGACACCTTTTTAGAAACCTCTCCACAACTATTAAGTGCAGCCACTGTCTCCTTTACTTCAGTAGTGACATCATCTTTCTTCAAGTCTATTGGTTCCCTCAAAACAACTTCTAACCCATCATCTCCATGTAAATCTAGAATTCTTTGTGACAATGCGTCCAAAATATCAATTGAAGAAACTGAATGAACATCACTTGGATACTGCAAAGCCTCAAAAATATTAAAGCGAATCACCTCACCATCAAACTCCATGGTCAAAGTTCCCTCATGAACATCTATCTTAGTTCTAGCTGCCTTTAAGAATGGCCTTCCCAATAATATTGGTGTAGAACATGGAATTGAGTCATCTTCCATATCAAGAATGTAAAAGTCAGCCGAAAAAACCAATTCATTTACTTTAACCAATACATCCTCTACTACTCCCCTTGGATATGCATTAGAACGATCTGCTAATTGTATGATCACCCCCATTTCATCCAGTGGTCCCAAATTCAAAGAGGTATAAATAAAGTAAAGAAACATTGATTGAAGCACCCAAATCTAACATACATCTTTCAATCCTTTTATTGCCAATAGTGTAAGGAATAGTTAAGGTGACAGGATCCTTACACTTTAGTGGAAGTTTCTTTTGAAGAACTGCCAAAACAATTTCCCCCACACTCACCTTTTCATTCCCTTTTAGCTTCCTCTTATTGGTACATAACTCCTTTAAAAGCTTTGCATATCGAGGTACTTGCTTAATGGCATCAAGTAAGGGAATTTTTACATCAACCTTGCAAAAAGTCTCTAGTATTTCTTGTTTAGCTTCATCTTTCTTTGTCTTTCTCAAACGACTAGGAAATGGAGGAGTAGTAACATAAGCGGGAATAGTTGGTTTAGGGTTGAGTGTTGTGGTTGGGGTTTCATCTTTGTCTTGTTGGGCGGATTGGGTAGGAGGTAATGGTGCATCATTTGAACTTGATGGGATAATGGGTGAATCATAAGTCTTTCCATCTCTTAATGTGATGGCATTAGCATTTTTCCTGGGGGTCCGAACAGGGTATGAAGGTAATTTTCCTTGATTTTGTGGCTCACTTTGACTTAATGAAGTGGCGATTTCACCCATAGTGTTCTCTAAATTTTTCAGGGATGCATGAATGCCTTAAAGAAGTACTTCAGTTTGTATATAGGAGGCTACTAATGTTTTTAGCATATCCGTCATTGATGGATCTTGAGCTTGTGAGATAATAGGTTGTTGAGGTTGAGGTGTATAAATTTGTTGTTGCCTTTGTTGATAAGGAAACCCTGGTGCTAGTAGGTACAGTTTGTTGTTGATTCCCATATCGAAGATTAGGATGTTCCTTCCATTCTTCGTTATAAGTTATAGCATAAGGGTCAACCTTTGCCTCGGTTGCCCTGGGAACCCCCCCCCCCCCCCCCCTCCCCCCTCCCCAATTGCATTTACATGCTTATTGGTATCCTCTTGAAGTGTGGGACATGCATCAGTAGGATGCCCCACCAATTGACATATGCCACAAGGTCTCACTTCCTAACCTAAAGCCATTTGTTGAACCATACTAGTTAACTGCACAAGCTACTGCTCTACTTTAGAGTTTGTCTCATTTAATCCCTTAACTGAAACTTCTTGACGAACTCCAAACTTTTGAGAATTAGCTACCATATTAGAAATTAAACTCCTAGCGGCAGCATGGGTCTTGTCCATCAATGCTTCCCTACTTGCTACATCAATCATGCTCCTGTCCAATGGAAATTGTCCTTCATAAAAGTATTGAATCAGGAGTTGTTCACTTATCTGGTGGTGGGGGCAGCTAGCACATAGCCTCTTAAATCTCTCCCAATACTCATATAATGACTCCCTCGTCTGTTAGCGAATGCCACAAATTTCCTTCCTTATACTACCAACCTTAGATGTTGGGAAGTAACGCTCCAAGAACAATGTCTTCATTTCATTCTAGGTATTAACAGTTCTAGGAGGAAGGTAATAGAGCCATTCCATTGCACCATCCTTCAAAGAAAATGGAAATGTTCTTAATTTAATATGCTCTTTCGTTACTAAAGATGAATTCATACTAGAGCTGACTATGTGAAATTCTTCCAGATGCTTATTCGGATCCTCTCCTAGTAGCCCATGGAAATATGGTAGTAAATGTATGAGGCCCGACTTTAGTTCAAAGTTAACATCCAACGTCGGATATTGGTTACACATAGGTTGATGGTCTAGATTTGGCGCCGCCAACTCTTTCAACGTCCTTTCCTGTGTCATCTGAGACTTAACTGATGCTTCAGAGTCAGAATCATTATCAAATGGTAATGGTATTTGTACTGGATTGACTCTCTTTGAAGGTTGAAATAGTGGATTGTCAATGATAGTCCTTGAAGATCAGGATGACGATGTCTAAAGATGTTGCTTTATATCTTGTAGTCTTTCTTGAGTATCGTCCCCAGGGATATACACCTACAATAAAAAAAAATAAACTAGTGACTATGTAGTTAATTAAATTGAATAATAAAAACGGCTTACAATAGTCCCGACAACGGCTCCAAAAATTTGATGGGTGTCGTATGCCGTATCAAATTTAAATATATTTATTCCTTATTACTCACTAAATTATTAGTAAAGTGGTAGTAAGGGTCCAACCCACATGAGCTATTATTCAATTTCTCATTCAAAATAAAAACAAGAATTAAATAGGGGATTTTGTTTCAAGATTTAATAACACAAAATAAAGTAATAAACAAAGAACAATGGATAATATGATTTTAAAGAAATAGTTAAGAATTATTCTCCACCTTTGACAATCAATCTATCAACAATGATGAATAATATTCCCTACTCTCAATTAAACTATTAACCCCGCAAATAACACTTAAGCAGTCAATTATCCCGGTTTCCCTAATATAATTAATTAAAGCTAAGCACTCTTAATTAATCCTTTTTACCAAGCAATAAACCCATTAAGCATGTGATTTATTTAACCCAGGAAAATCATTCCATTCAATGGAAACAAGTTAATCTAGGCAACAAATTCGTTAAGCATGCAATTCATTTAACCTAGGTTCTATTCTTCATCACAATTAAAATGCCCGTCACAATACTATATGTAATGCCCTACTACCCAGGGGTCGTTCCGGTGTGCATTTTAAACAGTGCTAAACTCGTGAATCGAGTCATTTGGCCATAATTGTGTAACTAAGTATGATTAACAGTTTAGGATTAATTTTTTTTGGTTAAGATACAACGTTTCACTAAAACGTTTACTGTATACATTGGGATCCCAAAAATATAATTTAAAGGTTAATTACAATAAAAGATTTACAACCAGTTGACCTAAGCAGCAAAATAGGGTTTAACCCTAGTTCCTCTTTAAAACCTCGGTCGTGGCAGTCGAACAACCACATATGTACACATTGTCACCTAAGCTCTCCAACTCAAGGATGGTCTAGTTTTCTTTTGCCTTTACCTACACCACATAGAACCCGTGAGCTGAAGCTCAGCAAGAAAACTCAATATGCTCATGAATAGTAATAACATGTTACTAAATCATAATAGGCATGCCTAGCAATAATAGCCCTATTCATGCATGCAAATAAGTCCAAATAATGATTGTGGATCCTGCCCTCCTGTATGGATGACTATCAAGTCAATCCTAATCAAATGAGTGATTAACACTTTGAGATTCTGATAATCATGTTGGGGCTTGTAGCCCTAATAAGATGAGTGATTAACACTTTGAGATTCTGATAATCATGTTGGGGCTTGTAGCCCTAATCAAATGAGTGATTAACACTTTAAGATTATGATTATCATGCTGGGGCTTGTATCCCTAATCAGATGAGTGATTAACACTTTGAGATTCTGATAATCATGCTGGGGCTTGTAGCCCTAATCAGATGAGTGATTAACACTTTGAGATTATAATAATCATGTTGGGGCTTGTAGCCCTAATCAGATGAGTGACTAATGAGTGAGTCACGAACTTGGGCTCAGCACCCACAACCATGTGACATTGCAGTCACCTGAGCCTTTTGGCCCTGGCTCTAAGTAATTATCCTTTAGACTAGACAAGTGTTTTTAGTTTTCATTGAACTTGAGGTTGGTCAAGCATTTCATGCTTCTGATGATAATTATTATGTCGATTAGATCTAATCTTTTCGGCTTGCGTTAGACACGCTAATACCGTTCTTGAGTCATAGGCCAATTCCATACGACCAATGCTCAATACTACTGTCGAACTTGACTAATAAGTCGCAGCTTCACTATTAATACTGACACCATTGTCGATTCCTGACTCATAGGTTAGCTCCATTCACAAGTAAGCAATGCAACCAGGCATATATCATATGTCAAATATCCAAATGTAGGGCATTCAGCATGCTTACTTAACAATCACTAGCATAATTATGATCATGCATATTTACAAAGACTCAAGCTCTGATCAATCTCATATTCAATATTCATGTCATGCCCTAATAACATGTATCTCATGCATCACATACTGGGTGCAGTTTTCTTACCTCTAGTTTGAGCGAGAAATAATAAATGAACGACCCTTGAGAATGATCGATCCTTTGATCCCTTAGCGGTCACCTAGTCATAACCAAATATGGAATCCAATTAGTGAAATCAACAATAAAAGGCTTATGACCTAAACCTCACTCCTAGAACCTCGAATCGTACTCAAACAGTTAGTAGATTCGATCTCGAGCCTTAGGAATTGAAACCTCGAGCCAAAAACCCTCAAAAGTACCTAAAATAGGACCCTATAAAAATAAGGTAGCGCTGCCCACTAGCGCCATAGCGCTACAAACAGAGTTGAATTGCCCTGGCTAGCATTGTAGCACCCTCCCTTGGGCGCTGTAGCGCTAGAGCCAGGCTGATTCAACCCTGGTTTTTTCTCCTTCGAATTCTCAAATTCCAAGCTTCACAAACTGACTCCAAACCTCATTCAAACTCACAAATGAACCCAAATACCCAACATACAAGTCCTAGGCATCATAACCCAATCAACCTTTGCCAAAAACTTCCATCAATTCTCAAATATCAACTTCAAAATTCTAACTGAAACTTAATAAGAAAACATAGTAAAACCAGAGTTTTCCATGGTTGAAAACTTACCTCAATCTTATAATTACACCCTCTTCAATGGCTGAACATAACCCTAGACCATCAAGGCTTAACTCCCTAGCTTGATTCCTCAAATGGAGCTCAAAAATTCAAATAGAAAAGAAGAAGAAATGATGAACGAGAGAAGAAGAAAGAGGCTTTGTTTTCTTAAGCTTTCTACAACTTATTAAGGTTGATATATATCCTTAGGTCAAAAGGCCAAAATACCCCAAGCTTAAATAAAACCCTTAACAGCCACCAAAGGCAAAATCCTCCTTTCCCGACTATCTCGTTAATTATAATTAACGTCCTCCAATTCCCGTTATTCCCAATATTCTCAAATGCCAATAAATCATATCCCATTACCCTTTAATTCCCAGTAATGTACTAATCCTCAAATCACCCTGAGACTCACACCGAGCCCCAAAATTAACCCTATTCTGACCAAACCGATCACTTGCATTCAAAGATCATCTCATGCCGAATGGCTCGAACAAATCCACATTATAATGTGGTCTTATTCATAATTCACCAACATGCATGAAAATATACAATTCTGCCCTCAACGGGCCAAATTACTAAAATGCCCTTATAATGAAGAGTGGACCCATATGCATGCATTTATCATCATATAATAATATAATTCACATAAACATGCATATAATCATTTAATATCATAATAAATCAATTATGACCCTCCCGACCTCCTAATCAAGGTCCTAAACCTTAGTAGGAAATTTGGGTCATTACACTCTAATTGCAATTTATCACTTTACTTAGAATCCTAAACTATTAGGTGAATAGAAATCCTAAGATGAAAGTAGAACAATGCAAAACCCTAATTAGTGGCCATCTAAACAAGATTTTACAAGATTCATAACATTCAAATAGAAAAATAGAAGCAATTTAATATAAGGGAATAGAAGGAATAAAATTCTTCAATGCATTCAAGATCTCATGTCTAGGGTTTTGAAATAACCCTCAACTATAAAGGAAACTACTCCATAATCATATTTATATTCATAAACATAAATATTCAATGAAAATAAAAGAGTTTTGAGAAGAAAGAAAAACTAGATCGAAGAATGTTTATGTTGATGTCTTTTATCCTCCTCTGTTGCTCTAGCCTCTAAAATTTGCAACCCAAAGTTATTATAAAAGTTAACCCTAATCCCTTTTATAGCCCACCAAAAATTACATATAAAATTGAAATTTTAAGAAAAAAAAAATTGACGCATGGCTACGGTCAGTGATTCCTGGTGGCCGCGGCCACGGGGTGTTTTTGGGCCAAATTTGCATGGAGGCCACTACCAGGAGATTGTGGAGGCCGCGACCACTACTCTCTGACTCCCAGGCCGCGGCTAGTAAATGTTGGTGGCCGCGGCCACAAACCAAATTCTACTTCCATGATTTTTTCGTCGTAATCTTCAACTTTAAGCCCGAACATCTGGTTTAGGGACTTCTAAAACACTTCAAACTTTTCCAAACATCATTTTCTCGAGTCCTACCATTGCACATCCATTCCTAACCACAAAAATATATCAAATTCTTTAGTAATACCCTATAAAATATTTTATGGCTTAAAAATCAAAGACTCGTAAAACAAAGCTAAGAACACCTAAAAACACTTGAAATGAACATTATCTAAGTGCAAAACGATAACAAATATAATATCCAAAATACCTTTATTACCTACACCACAGAGCACCCGTGAGCCGAGGACCAGAAAGAGAACCTCAAAGAACAACATACAATAATTTATCTCAACAAATAAATACTTAATCAAAGGCAATAAACAATCTACAAATTGTTATTGTGATACACGATGGCACAACAACATCACATCATAGCATTATAACAACATAACATCATAGCAGTATAACAACATGTTAGCACAACAGCACAACATCATAGCAGCATAATCAACACAACAGTATAGTAGCACAGCAGCGGTCTCCTCCACTCGGGGTGCGCTTTTAGGCATTAGGACCCCAGTCTTAACTGAATGGGTGTGTACAACACCCTTAGAGGGTCTCGCCCTAGCAACCTGCATTCAACATGCTTAACACCGATCCTGGTCCTGTGTCGCTTCTGGCTATTGCTGCTTTCGGCTTTTTCCGCTCCCGGCTCTTGCTGCTCCTGGCTCTTGCCGATCAGTCACATCCATACGTATGACATAATAGCTATAAAAAAATACATTCAGCACACCACACCACATAGCTCTACGGGTACAAACAATTCTCTTACCTGTGTCCCGAGCTGATTGATTGTCGCGATCTTGAGAATAGTCCTCTAACATGAGCTTTGATGTAAACCTAGTCACAGCACATTTATAATAATCATCCATCAAGCCCTAAACAAAATAAGAACTTCAGAATATTAATCTAGCATCCGGGACCTTGATTTCTACTAAACCGGGTAGTACAATCCTTCCCGAGCCTTAACATTTGGGTTCCCGAGCATAAAACATTCATTTTCCCCCTTTTTCCTATTTTGAGTCGCGACCCGCTACAAGTCAGAGGGAAAGCCTTCTCTGCTGAAGGACACGGGTCACGGTGCGCTATACCTTGAGTTGCGATGCCTTGGAAAATTTCTGAGGCCCCTAGGCCTTAATGTTCAAACAGGTCGCGGCTCAAGCCTTAAAACCCATAATTCTCACCACTTTTCTGCATTTTTCCCCGAGCCTAAACTTTTAAATCACACTCTAGCCAATATCTAAACTTAGAATTAAGCCTAGAATCCTCATTTAAACATCTTAAATACCACAACCATCCCATAAATAATTCCATATCCTCACCAACACTAAAAAATCAAGCTAAAGCTCAACTCTTATGCAAACTTCCAATTCACAACAAAATTATACAAAAAGAAGTCAAATTGAATCCTTACCTTACTGAGAATCCAACCTAGGCTAGCTCCTGCACTTCTAGCTGCAAATTCCCTAAGCTTTCAACCTCTAATCTAGAGTTTCCCTTCAATTCTGCCCAAAGTTCTCTAAGTCAAAAAGAGAGGGAGAGCGAGAACCGAGAAAGAGAGTGCCAGGGCTGAGAAGGGTCCAAAACATTCTAGTGTACTACTAGTTGAGTCTATCCTAGTTGCTTAATGACCAAAGCGCCCCTATGTCTATCCTCAATCCTTTAATGCCACAAAGGGCAATCCCGTCAATTGCCACCTCCCACTAAATCCTCGAGTGTTCCTATAAATCCTCATTTAATCCCTGACACACTTAAACAAACATAAAATCACTACCCGTTACCCGGTAATTCCCAAACACATAGTATATATTCCTGAAATAACCCTAGGCTCTTCCCGGGCCGGGTATTCGACCCCGTTGTGACTATCCAACTAATCTGCTTCCTAGGACCGTCTCGGATCTCACATCCCAAATATACTACCACACACTCGTGGTATCAATCACATGATACAAATATATTGCATTTATGCCCTCAACGGGCTAAAATTACAAATATGCCCCTATTAACCAAATGGGGCCCACATGCATATTTAATTCACCTAAGCATGCATTTCTAATCACATAGTCATTTAATTCACATATTAACATAATTAAATCAATTATTGCCCTCCCAACACGCTAATCAAGGCCCTAAGCCCTATTAGTAAATTTGGGACGCTATAAATTCGTCCTCGAAATTTTTCAACCATCTCAGGATACCATTTCCGTAACCCTAACTATAACCCTAAAATCAGGTTCTTTACTTTGCCACTACTTGCAACATTTTCACAAGAAAGATGGTCTGAATATGTATGTCTTTTTCTCTTGTGTCCAGAGTTTCACTAGCTTTCCATTGTACAATAAGTTCTCTTGAACTTCCAGGACCTCTTCGCTCGATCAGGGGTAGTACTCACACTTTTTCCCTTAATATTGGCACCAGTAATATCTCATGAGCCTCTACCCATGCTGGGGTAAGGCTAAACTGTAGGCCCCCGACCTAGTCCTTGTTAGGATCTTTTAGATCTATTAAAATCTAGGGTCAAAATTGTTTCTTTCTTTCTTTCCCAAACTTCTTTACCCTTCTTAGTCCACATTATTCGGAGAGGCACAAAATCTCCAATCCTGGAATCCTACGTTCCCATACTCAAGTTTGCTAACTTTTATATCCTTCATTAAAGTAGACACCCTGCCCTAACAATCCTTAACAATCTTTCTATTCCTTTGAACCCACTCTGAACCAGAATACTTCCTGTTCCTGCTTCCATTCTTTTTTTTCGCAAAATATGTATTTCTTGTTTCCTATCTTATAATATCTATCGGCCTTCATCATTGGGACAATCCATTCCAGGGACAGTATTTACCTTAAGGTCACAAAACTCACATATTCAAAGTAAAACATTGAAAGCCTGAGTTACTCTTTCAGGTTATCCATGTCTAATGGTAACAGATAATTCTAGATTCCAACCTTATATTCATCATCCTCTACGACTCTCTTCCCGAACCTGGGAACCTAAGGGTCTCTATTTAACATTGTCAACTTTGGTCTTCAGTGAGGATTTACAATCTCCTTTCGTACACACTCCCTCTTTGATAACTCACTCACGCCAACCACCGTGTAATAACCCAGTAGGTCAAGTCACAACTTTTCGCATCCACTCACCTCATCTGCAGTCTGAGGTGATCCGCCTTTAGGGTCTGTAACTATATTCCTTTATACTAACTTTAGGATATTCTAGAGTCATAATAGCCCTCCTAACTCCTGAATATCATTTCTCACTTACCAAAATATTAAGTCGTGTGCCTCCCCATATTCAACTTTATGGATACAATAATCGTAGAGAGGTAACCTAAGGCTCATCCTGTATCTTTCCCTCAACGTCAGCACCCATCAGATCACTCATCTAATTCGCATATCTTAACCCATATGTGCTAAGGCAATAGAATTCTTAACCATTCCTACAAGATCTTCTTCTGATGTTTCACTGTTTATTCGTATAGGTATATTTGTTACTCTTCAATTGCAGGTTCTGGGCCAATCTCGGTCATTACCCTATCCCAACCGTGGCTAACTGGTACTACTATCAACTCGACATCCCATGCAGCACATCTAAGTCCTTATCCCTTCAACCATTGTGGGGTACAACCGATCACTCTTCTAGTATATATATGGACGCACCCTAATCCTTGACATACCGCACTAATAGCTCGTGTTCTGAGCAAGGACAGGCTTCACTGCACCGTCCTCCTGTACGAGTCCATTTTGTGCATAACCCTGTACCATGGCGTGTGAATCAACCTTTATTCCAATCTCTGAGAATCCGACACACAACTATCCATTCAGACAAACTTTAAATTTCTATATTACATTAATCAAGGGTATAACAATCACTAAAGATGCTTCAGGCAGAAGTCAAGGTGTCTCACTAATCTCATCATATTTCTAATTCCCTAAGGCATTCCCTTAACAGTTTCTTTGTGGTCTCAATCTTAGGTTATTCATATGCAATCCCATCACTTTCCATTAGGTGACCTGGAACATCATCTGAAGAAATCAGAACTTATTCCTTCTGAAGTCTTATCTGTAATCCCTGCTTCCTCAGCCTCAGTAGTATCACTTCAGGTATTGCCTATATTTTGTTCTTAACTGGAAGTAGTCCAAATCATTCTTTATCGAGATAGAACTTACCCAAATAAACCCTTCATTATTGGTAGTGGATATCCTTTCTTAACAATTACCTTATTTGCCCTTCATATATCATACGTGCTCTCACAGGTTCGACCTCCTCCGTAACCCACGTCGTGATATGTCCCATGGTAAAATGCCCTGTCAGATCGAATTTAAGTCAAGTAAATCCTTTGACTAAACCTTTAATTCTGGCTACTCAACAAGCGTCATTCTTCACGGTGTTTTTAGTGCTAGTTCTATTCTTGCCTTACTCCCGTAGTACGCTCCATTTCCTAGTCACGACAGTAATCATGACAAATCCTTACACACCCATCTAAAATCCCATTGACCAACTCAATTTCCCTCTGATCTAACTGACATAACACTAGTGGTACCTACCACCACAACTAGACGTCCTGCACTCATAGTTGAGTCCTCTCCTCTTACACTCAAAAGTCACCACTCTCTCTCACAGTCCATGGTTGTCCCTTATTGGCAAACTAATCCACACTTAGGACTATACCAAGGTCATCATATAACAATCCCAACCAATCCTTACTACAAATTTTCTACCTGTAATACTCTGTTCCGTTCCCTGGAAATTACCAACTTTCCTAACAACTGCAAATTCTCAAGCCCTACAGAATACTATTCATACAGTACGTATCCCATGTCTATATCTCTGCTAAGAGGTACATAGCACCAAACTTAATCAGTACAATATAAAGAACAAGAACTAGAATGAAAACCTGTCATTTCCAAGGGACCAGCTTCGGGCTCTGGTTGCCTCCAGGCGAACTCTCGAGTCGAGGTCGAGCTATCTATACTTCTTGATTCTTCTGTCTTCGATTCCAAACAATGCTTCATGATGTACCAAATATTCCACATAGAAAACATGCCTTCACTCGGCATTTTCCCAGATGGCATCTCATGCACCTGACACACACTGGATAACTTCTCCAGACCTCATTGCTGCCCTGGCGGCTGACCTAAATATTATGACCCCTCCTATCAGGTCCAAAAGTGGTAGAACTATCAGGGGTCTTTCTTTTATGACTACTGGGGCCTCCGCCCCTACTTGCTCCCACAAATGGGGGTATTGCAGCCCGAATTTCCTATCCCACGAAACCCTCGCCCAATATCTCACCTCCTGCGTCCTCTATAGTAAGGGCCTTCCCTACCGCCTGAGCGTAGGGAGAAATTTCGTGGACTGGAGCGACCCTAACCCCATGGGTCACCCCAAATTTCAGCCCTCGAATGAATCGTTCCTTCCAGACTGCATTCATCGGTACCAAGTCAAATGCAAACTTGGCTAACCCATCAAATTCGTTTACATAGTCTGTCACCATCTTACTGCCTTGAAAAAAATTCATGAACTCATTGGTCTTCACAATTCAGACTGCGTCATAATAGTACCTCTCATTGAACAATTGTCTGAACTCCTCCCAACCCATCATAACAACATTCCGGTTCTGGGATACCACTTCCCACCATGTTCGGGCATCTTCCTGCAACATGTACGTGGCACAATCCACTCTAACATTGCCTTCCGCACCTATATAATCGAGGATAGAGCTAACCATGCCCACCCACTATTCAGCTCTGAACAGATCTGAGCCCCCTTCGAAAACTGGAGGATAATGCCTCTGGAATCTTTCATACAATAATTCCCACTTATTTCCACCCTCAGGCTGAGCCAAAACTGATGCCAATGTCATAGAAGCATCCAGAGCGACATTCCCTAATGGAACCTGCTATCTCAACCACCTAATCTCTTCCTCTTGCTTTTGCAGTCTAGCCTGCATGCCAACGAACACCAGCTGCCAATCCCAGGGAACAGATGGAGGGTTCTAGCCTCGACTACTATTCGCAATCCTAACATTAACAATGTCTGCTTCACTTGATGCCTCGAGTACATAACCTCTAAGTCTGTCTGCAATCAATGACTCAATTCATCAGTTATGGTAGTCCCATCCAGAACCATCCCCCGAGCAGGGCCAAATAACACAGCAGTCACATGCAATAGGCATGCGAAACACAAATATATATAGCTTATGCTCCCTATATCACAAACAGATAAGGTAGTTCAAATAAACAATTAAGTAAATATTTCACTCAATACCAACCGACCCTGAGTCGAGCTTGTCTTTGGCAACGAGCATACACGTTCGGTCAATCTCCAGGAACCATAAACCTTGGCATGCTCTGATACCAAGTTGTAATGCCCTACTACCCTAGAGTCGTTAACATGTGAATTTAAAAATGTGTCATTAGCTCGCTAATCGAGGTATTTGACCAAAAAGTGTGGCTAATTAAAACGAAGACTCAATTAAATAAGATTTTGGTATAAAAGGGGTTGGACGTTCATTTAAATTATAAAAATATTATATTGGAATCCAAAAACACTGTTTAGAAACATATTTACAACTCAGAAGGGGAAATACCGTCGACATAGGTGACAAAACTAATTTTTACAACATATTCCTCAGAATAACCCTAGTCGTGGCAGCCAGGTGGGTCAAACATGTACGCACCGCTCCATGCCTTCCAACTCATGGTTGATTGATCATTTCCTTGCCCTTACCTACACCACAGAGCACCCGTGCGCTGAGGCCCAGCAAGAGAACCTCAAATCACAACATACGATAGTTTATCTCAACAAATAAATACTTAATCAAAGGCAATAAACAATCTACAAATTGTTATTGGGATACATGATGACACAACAGCACAACAACATCACATCATAGTAGTATAACAACACATAAACACAACAACATAACATCATACAGTATAATAACATGTAAGCACAACAACACAACATCATAGCAGCATAATCAACACAACACTACAGTAACACAGCAGCGGTCTCCTCCACTCGGGGTGCACAGCAGCGGTCTCATCATACTTAATCGAACGGGTGTGTACAACACCCTTAGAGGGTCTCGCCCTAGTGGCCTGCATTCAGCATGCTTAACGCCAATCCCGACCCTATGCCACTTCTGGCTGTTGTCGCTTCTAGCTTTTGCCACTCCCAACTCCTGCTGCTCCCAGCTCTTACCGATCAGTCACATCCACATGTATGACCTAACATCTATAAACAATACATTCAGCACAACACACCACATAGCTCTACGGGTACAAACAGATCTCTTACGTGTGTCCCGAGCTAATTTATTACCGCGATCCTGAGCACAGTCCTCTGACCCGAGATTTGACGTAAACCTAGTCACAACGCATTCATAATCACCATCAATCAAGCCCTAAACCAAATAAGAACTTCAGAATATTAATCTAGCCTCTGGGACCTCGAATTCTACTAAACCGAGTAGTAGAATCCTTCTTGAGCCTTAATGTGACGCCCCACGTCACTATGGCTGCTTTCTGGAATGCCGACTGGCCCTACAAACTAACACGAGTCTTTTCAGCATGCTTTGTCCTCACTCACATGCTTCCTAGGAAAACTTCCCAGGAGGTCACCCATCCCTAGATTACCCCAGGTGACGCTCGCTTAACTTTGGAGTTCTCAAGTGATGGGCTACCGAAAAGAAGATGCATCTTGTTGATATAGGTAGTACCCATCAATCCATTTAAGCCCTCTTCAATTGTGTAGTCCCATACCTACACAGTCTTAGAATCATCACACTTGACCTTCCCCAAGCAGTGTGGGATTGCACAGCTTACCCGGTCTTTCCCCTTACGAATCACGGGAATCTGACTGTCACACTTAACATTTGGGTTCCCGAGCTTAAAATTTTAATTTTCCCCCTTTTTCCTATTTTGAGCCACGACCTGCTGCAAGTTCGAGGGCAAGCCCTCTATGCTGAAAGACACGGGCCGCGACGTGTTATACCTTGCACCGCGGCGCCTAGGAAAATTTCCGAGGCCCGCAAGCCTCAATGTTCAAATAGGCCACGGCGCCTAATGAACAGAGTTGCGACTCGAGCCTTAAAACCCAGAATTCTCACCATTTTTCTACGTTTTACCCCATGCCTAAACCTTTAAATCACACTCTAACCAATATCTAAACTTATAATTAAGCCTAGAACCCCATAAATAATTCCATATCCTCACCAACACTCAAAAATCAAGCTAAAGCTCAACTTTCATGCAAACTTCCAATTCATAGTAGAATTATAGTGAAAGAAATCAAATTGAATCCTACCTAGGCTAGCTCTCCAGCAATTCTAGCTGCAAATTCCCCAAGCTTCCAACCTCTAATCTTGAGTTTCCCTTCAATTCTACCCAAAGTTCTCTAAGTCACAGAGAGAGGGAGGGAGAGAACCCAGAGAGAGAGAGAGAGAGAGAGTGGCAGGGCGGAGAAGTGTCCAAAACATTCTAGTGTGCTGTTGGTTGAGTCTATCCTAGTTTCCTAATGACCAAAGCGCCCCTATGTCTATCCTCAATCCTTTAATGTCACTAAGGGTAATCCCGTCAATTGCCACCTCCCGCTAAATCCTCGAGTGTTCCTATAAATCCCCGACACGTTTAAACAAACACTAAATCATTACCCGTTACCCGGTAATTCCCAAACACATACTATATTCCCACAATACCCCTAGGCTCTTTCTGAGCCGGGTATTCGACCCCGTTGTGACTATCCAGCTAATCAGCTACCTAGGAGCGTCTCGGATCGCACATCACAAATATATCACCACACACTCATGGTATCAAACACAACATACAAATATATTGCATTTATGCCCTCAACGGGCTAAAATTACAAATATGCATCAATAACCAAATGGGGCCCACGTGCATATTTAATTCACCTAAACATGCATTTCTAATCACATAATCATTTAATTCACATATTAACATAATTGAATCAATTATTGCCCTCCCGACACGCTAATAAAGGCTCTAGGCCCTATTAGAAAATTTAGGATGCTACAAAAGTCCTCGTTTCGATCCATATCCTGACCTGCGTGATCATCTATATTTACAAAGGAGGTATCTAGCTCGCAACGATGATATGAGTTATACTCGACATGAGGGAGGTCCGTCTATCATACGCAACAATGGGAATGTCCCACCTAACCAAGCTCGAACTTGGAAGGATAACAACCCATCATACGCTTACATTAGGATGGGTGCTAGTGAATAGCTCCCAACTACCCTAGAGACCAAAAACCCAACCCTCGAGCGACTGGCCTTGATGGAGGAGCAGATGAAGAAGCTCTTATCTGGAAAAGGGATTAATGATTGTGACCCCAATGAGTAGCTCAAACCTTTCGCCCCGAACAATGCAGCAATTGCGTATCCTATTGGCTTCCGGATGCCAAACATGCCAACATATGATGGAAACACAGATCTATCCGGCCACCTCGGGAAGTTCAATATGTTGATGATGGCCCACAATGTCGGGTTTTACCTAAGGTGTATTATGTTCCCCACAACTCTGATCGAACCTGCCAGAGAGTGGTTCAAGAAATACAAAAAACATTCGATAAGCTCTTGGAAGAAGCTGTCTTCCGAGTTCAAGAAGCGTTCTGAGCTTTAAAGGAAACTCACATAGAGGCCGACTCATTGGACAACATAAAACAACAACCTGGTGAGTCCTTGAAAGCATATTTGAGCAGATTCACCAATGTCGTAGCACGAGCTAGAGACGCTGATGACAGCTCCAAGCACATGGCGATGAGAACAGGAATCCTGGTGGGAGGCGATCTATGGCAGGAGCTCCAGCGAAAAGGAGTTAAAAGTGTAGATGATTTCTTGGCCCAAGCTCAGGAGTGGATGAACTTGGAAGAGGCGCGATCTACTCTCGTAGGAACCAGCCAAGCCCCTATCCAACCTGCTGGAGCGGTGACAGGTGTTGCAGCTACGGCTCAACTTGTTACCCAGAATAACCAAGCAGGAAACAATAAGAGGAAAGGGAATGCTCAAGGAGACCAGAACAACACAAAGAAGAATAAGTCCGAGGAAAAATTCAAGTCTGTTTATGCCACCTACACTGACCTAATGGATACATGGGAACATATCTTCCTGGAAAGCTCTAATCACCTTCTGTGGAGAAACCAGAGCCATTAAGGCATCAGAGAGCGAAGAGAGATCCCTTAAAGATTTTCCAATACCACAATGGCATCGGTCATAACACAGATGATTTCCAACAACTGAAGGATGAGATTGAAACTCTCATTCGAGCTGGACCATTAGCCCAGTACGCCCAAAACCGAGTCGCTCCCAATCAATCTATCGGCCAGAATTCTCATCCAGCTCCAGAAACTCTAACAGGTCAGCAGAGGACTCAGATGAATCAGAACCAAGTCGATCCTCCCCCAATAGTAGGAGGAGATACAACTACTATTGTTGGAGGACCTCATTTGGTAGGCACGAGCAATGGAGCCCAACAGAGGTATATATAGGAGCTGAAAACGGTATGGAATTTATCCCGGAGCAACTGTTATCAAAACACCAACGGTTGGAAAAACAACCAATCATTTTCATGGAGGAGGAAACTAGCCACATTCAATTCCCACATAATGACCCACTGGTGGTAACCGTGTAGCTCACTAATCGAAGGGTACGGAGGATATTGGTAGATAATGGAAGTTTAGTAAATGTGCTTTTCAGATCCACCCTAGAAAAGATGGGATTATCCGTGACCGATCAAAAGGCGACCTTAATGACGTTGTATAGATTTTCAGGTGAAGGGACAGCGACCATAGGGATAATCAGACAGGTGGTAACGGTACGGGATGATGCACGAGCTGTTACTAAAATACTTGAGTTCGTGGTAATCGATTGTCTGGCTGCGTATAAAGCGATTTTGGGATGACTTGCATTGATGATTTTTGAAGCCATCACCTCGATCTGAAATATCGCAATGAATTTCCCCTCAGCCTCGGGGATATGCACAATATGTGGAGACCCGGGCAGCAGGCTATGGTCATAGATTAAGAAGGTGAGGTGTCCCTGGTAATGGAAGTTACCCATGGGATGAAAGAACCTCAAGAAGGACACAATGAGGTTGCCCAATAGGATGACATTGACCTACGAATAGGCAAAGTTAGATCTGAACTCAAAGATGTAAAGGAGCTAGAGGAAATCATTATTGACCCAGAAACACCTTCAAGAGTTGTAAAAGTTGGGAAAGGTCTTGGAGTTGAGAGGAAGAAGGAGCTGGTCGAATTCTTGAGGAAGAACCTGGACATCTTCACCTGGTCGCATGAAGATATGGTGGGAATCAGTCCGAGTATAATAATGCATACTTTGAACTTGAACAAGAATGTGCCTGAAAAGTCCCAAAAATGAAGTCTTTTGGGGAAAGTACGATCGGAAGCATTGGAAGAAGATGTAGCTCACCTACTTAAATGTGGATTTATCAGGGAAGCAAAATATCCGATTTGGGTTGCTAACCCTGTTCTGGTCCCGAAGCCAAATGGAAAGTGGAGAACTTGCATTGATTTCTCCGATCTCAACAAGGCCTATCCCAAGGACTATTTACCATTACCTATAATTTATCACTTAGTAGATGCCACTGCCGGTCACGAGCTCATGTCTTTCATTGACGCATATTCTGCATATAATCAGATCGCGATGTACCCTGCAGACCAAAAGCATACCAGCTTCGTGACTGAGCATAACGTATACTACTACAAAGTTATGCCATTCGGGCTTAAGAATGCCGGTGCTATGTACCAACGATTAGTCAACAAAATGTTCGATAACCAGACCAGGAGAAACATGGAGGTGTATGTCAATGATATGCTCGTTAAATCAAAGACTTCCAATAACCATGTATCTGACCTGGAAGAATGCTTTGGCATATTAAGGAGGTATGACATGTATTTAAATCCCCAGATATGCACTTTCAAAGTTTAGTGTGGAAAGTTTCTAGGGTTTATAGTCAACACAAGGGGGACAGAGGCAAATCCAGATAAAATCATATCATTTTTGGAAATTCCTTCGCATAGGTCGCGTAAGGAAGTACAAAGTTTAACTGGAAAGGTGGCAGCCTTAAACCACTTCGTTTCAAAATCCACTGACAAGTGTCTCCCATTTTATAACTTGCTCAGAGGAAATAATAAGTTTGAGTGGACTGAAGAATGCGAACAGGCATTTCACAACCTAAAAGCTCATCTGGCTGAACCCCCCGTACTATCATAACCGGCATCCGGGGAATGTCTGTTTCTGTATCTGGTCATGACGAAAAATGCAGTCAGTGCTGTGTTAGTTCGAGAAGAAAATCGAGCGCATAAAATAGTGTATTATGTAAGTAAAAGACTTCTCAGAGCTGAGTCTCGGTATCCATTAATAGAAAATCTCTTGTTCTGTCTTATTTTGGCTTCAAGGAAGCTCAAACCATATTTCCAGTTCCATACTATCCATGTCTTAACTAACCAACCTTTAAGGCAGGTTTTGAAAAAATCTGAAACGTCGGGACGACTACTAAAATGGGTCGTCGAACTCAGCCAGTTCAAAATATTATATATGCCACAGACAGCAATCAAGAGTCAAGCCCTCGCTGATTTTGTGGCCAACTACACAAGTTTTCAAGACGAGCCGATAAAGGAACCAATGCAGGAATTGTGGAAAATCTTCGTTGATGGATCCTGTAGTGAAAAAGGATCGGGAGCTGGGATAATTTTAATCTCATCTGAACGGCATCGATTCCATACAGCTCTCAGGTTCATATTTGAAGCATCCAACAACGAAGCCGAATATGAGGCCTTATTGGCAGGGCTAAGGGTGGCGAAAGGGCTAAAAGCAAAGGCGATCCAATATTATAGTGATTCTCAGCTTGTAGTCAGTCAGATATTGGGAGAATACCAAGCTCGCAGTATCAAGATGGCGACCTACTTAGCCAAGCTGAAGGGCGAGTTTTCTGAATTTGAGTTTAGCTTTGTTGAACAAGTACCTCGCGAAGAGAATTCCAATGCTGATGTTGTGGCTCGACTTGCTACCACCAAAGAGGCAGATACACTGAATGTAGTTCCGATGGAATTCTTGGGAAGCCCGAGCATAATAGCAGAAACGGTTGAGGTCAGAATGATTGACATATAACCGACCTAGATGACCCTCATAGTGGAGTATCTCACAACTGGAAAGTTACCTGACGATCGAAAGGGTGCAAGAAAGCTGTTGTATCAAGCTCCACGATATGTTATGGTTGAAGGGATTCTATATCGACAACGAAAATTGCTACCTCTCCTATGGTGTGTTCTGCCCAAGGAAACGCAGACTATCTTGCAAGAAATACATGAAGGCTTCTGCAGAGACCATGCTAGGGGCAAAACCTTGCTTTGAAGGTACTGAGATAGGGCTATTTTTGGCCCACGCTGACAAAGGACTTGATCTCGTATGTGTAGAAATGTGACAAATTCCAACGCTTTGCCATAGTTGCCCAAGCTGCTCCCATCAAGCTAACCATGACCTCATTCCCTTGGCTATTTGTAGTATGGGGAATTGACTTGATTGGTTCTTTGCCGACAGGAAAAGGATGAATTCATTATGTTGTTGTCGCCATCGATTACTTCACAAAGTGGGTAGAGCTGAAACTCTGGCAACCATCACCTCAAAGAGAGTCTTGGATTTTGTGTAAAAAATATCATATGTTGATTTGGGCTCCCGAAAAAGATTGTGTCTAACAACAGAACTCATTTCAATAGTGATCTCTTAACAAAATTTTGTGAAAAATATGGCATAACCAAGAGTTTTTAGTCAGTAGCATAGCCCCAGGCCAATGGGCAGGCCGAGGCCATAAACAAGACCCTGAAGGAGAGTTTAAAGAAGCAATTAGATGAAGCCAGGGGATAATTGCCCGAGCAGCTCCCGCAGGTACTCTGGGCCTATAGAGCCTCACATCGAACCTCCACGGGACATACACCTTTTTCTCTGACCTTTGGAAGCGAAGCTATGCTCCCGATTAAGGCGCTGGTGACGACCCATAGACAGAAGATCTTTGGTCAAGATTAGAACCACGAGCTACTCAGTGCATCCCCTGATTTAATCGAGGAAAAACAAGAAGCATAACAATTACAGCTCGCCCATTATCAACAGAAAATCACTCGTTATTTCAATACAAAGGTAAAAGGATGCAGACTCAGATTAGGTGATTTGGTTATCTGAAGGGTGTTTTGGCAAGTAAAGATCCCAAGGACGATGTGTTAAGGCCAAACTGGGAAGGGCCATACCAGATCATGGAGATCCTGTGTGAAGGGACTTTCAAGCTAGCCCGGTTAAGTGGAGAAATAGTTCCACGGACCTGGAATGACCTACACCTCAAAAAGTACTATCAATAATTTTATTGTCTTTAATGTTTTTGGAAATACTGTTTATGTAAGGCTTATCTATAAAAGCCATTTCATTTTAATAACAATTGTATTATTACGTAATCAATTTTGTTGTTTTATTATTGCGAGCCCACTTTGTAATAGCAACCTAGAAAATTTATAAGTTCTGGTTGCTTGGGGGGCACATAAACGAAGAGAGCTTTTTAAAGAGTTCAACATGTTCGGATGAAATCTAAAACTTAGAGTTTGGAAAATTTTGATTATTCAACGACATTTTAATGCTTTGATTTTCAAATTCCGAACACGAACTAAGATTGAGAAGTTTCTAAAACAAAACCCTTGAAAATAACCAGGTCCGAGGCCTGATTCCTAACAAGTACAATGTTATTAAGCCTGCTAAAACCCCTGGATACGACCAAGTCTGAGGCCTGATTCCTAATAGGTATGACGCAATTAGGCGGGAAAAATCTTGGATACAACTAAGATATCGAGTAAAATTAGTTAGTTGAGCCATCAAAAATCTATCCTGATCTAAAGACAACCCCAAGATTTCAAGTGTACAAGAATCCAAGAATTCGCAAACATGAGAAAATAATAGACTAAGGGGAATGCGAATAGATCACGAGTTAAATATGTATTCAAAAGCACATTGTTGTCTTGAGGAAAGAAAAGATCTTGATCTGAGCCCGAAGGTAAGTTTTTTAGTCCCTAAGGACTTAGTTACAAAATATAAAACAAAGAAAATAAATTATTGAACTTTGTCGACTCACTCGAAGGATGTCACTTCCTCGCCATCCCCTTCAACAGCATCAGAAGCCTCTACGGTCTCAGAGGGTTCCTATGAGAATCGAATCTTGAATTTGGCAAGATAAGGTTCCCAAAACCCTGGCTGCATGAAAGAGAAGTTCCCTTCCTGGTTGAAAGCCCAACACCGGTAAAGCATATCCTCCATTTGATTCGACTACTCCGCATCTCGGACGTTGCCCTCTCGGCCTCCTCCTTGGATTTGGCCTCGACCTCACCAAGCCTCTTTTTTAGGCCAGTATTCTCATTTTTGAGGCCATCATTCTCAGTTTGTAGCTGGTCCAATCGACGGCTCACTTCCATAGCCTGATTCTTGGCAATTCGCTCGCCTTCCTAGGAAGCAATCAGAGCAGCCTTTGCAGACCGCTCACTCTCTTGGGAAGCGACCAGGGTGGCTTGGAGCTCATCACTCCTAGCCGAACCCAAGCGGAGTTGAGCCCGGACAGACTGCAAAAGGAAAAGGCAAGTCAAGGTGAGTAAAAAAAAGAGAAGAAAAGGAAAAGAAATGCTAGAAGAATGAAAGGGGCTCACATTGAGGTTCATGCCGATAGTGGAATTGAGAACATCCTCGGGGGTACGCTCCTCTGTGGCCCTCAAATCCTTGACATTATCCCTATACGCATGGCCCACCATATGGCTCGCCATCTTGTATACAGTCCCCCGAAAAGCTTCACGGATCCTTGCCAGCTCGAGTGGCTTTACCGGGATTTGAACGGAAGGAGCTTCGCCTTGGATCACTTGAGGAACCGAAGGAGGCACATGTCGAGGGAGAGGAGGAGGAGCCTTGAGAACTATGATTGTTCTCACCAAAGCTGGGGGTTGAGTCATTTGTTGCTATTCCCAGGTGGAGTTGGCACCTTTGTCTTTGACTGGAGACTCCGTGGAATTTCTAGTCTTGGAGGCGTGTTTCTTTGGCAATCTAGGCCTCTTCACCACGGGCCCAGCTTTGTCCCTGTTAGCCTTAAAGGCACCCCTTAAACCCAAGGCGTTTGGCAAGTCCATCTCTTCACCTAAAAAAGAACGAGTAGAAGATTCGAATATAAGGGACAATTAGTCAAAGTAATGCAAAGAGAAGAATAAGAGCAAGAGCCCTACCCTCCAAGCTAGGGGAGGAATCTACTATGATCAGCTCAGGGTTATGGACTGGCCTGGGTATTGTTGGGGTTTTATGCCCTAATTAAAACTCAAATTCTTTGTAATCTCATTTATTATCAATAAAAGAATAGAAATAATTTTTTGACTTGGTCAATCACTTTGCTCACATGTTTTATTTTCATGATTATTTGATTAATATAAACTTCTATTAAATCCCCAAGCATATAGCTAATCTTATTTATAGTGATGTAATCACAGTGGAATATAAATATGATTATATGTTCAAAGTAAGTTAGTCCTAAGATTATTCAGTGCACAGGATTTACACTGACTTGCCAATCTACGATATGATCTGCTTACACATTATGGTGTTATGTTCTTTCCAGAACATTAGCAAAGTAGATAAGATCGGATGTATTTGTTACATCGGACAGGACCGATATTGACAGTTGATAAGATAAGTAAACATACCGTTATTATCTATTCTAGTCATATCATATAGTTGACCATAGGTCAATTCAATCTCAATTCTGAGTGGTTAGTATTCTAACTGATTGTATTATTTGAGTTCTTTGACTTGTTCGTCACTCGCTTACCCTACGGACTAGTCCATACTTACATCTTGGGAACTCGATAGTATAATGGAGTGAGAGTGTTAATCATAGATATGAACATCTATAGCTTCTAATGAAGAAATGAAACGATGGTTTCCATTTAGTTTAGTTCAAGGTGTTAAATGATAGAGATCTCATTTCAGTATTTAAATTAGTTTGCTAAAATATCATTTACAAGGAACTAAGTGTTTTAAGGATAAAATACAATGAGGGGTAAAATAGTATTTTAGTCCTATCTCATTGTAGACCATCTATAGAGGATTGAATGAAAATTGTGGTTGTAACAATGGATAATTAATATCGTATCTATATTTGTTATAGAGCGTTCTATGAATTCAAGAGTGCAATTTCGAGTCTATATTGGAGCCACGAGGAATTAATAAGTTAGTAAATTTATTTGTTAGATTTATGATAACTTATTGGAGCTTGATTTCATAGGCCCATGGTCCCCATTGTACCTTGGGTAAAATCATCTAGATAGTCTCGATTAATTGATTTAATTATTAATTAGAATTATCAAAGTTGACCAGGTCAATTTTGGATAGTTTCACAGAGTTATGTAAGTTAGAGAAGAAAAGAGAAATTATGACAGATTTATTAATTAAGATAAATTGGTATCTAAATTAATAAATAAGTTTAAATCAATGTACAAATTATAAATAATTAATTTGATAAATGATTTAAATTATTATTTAATTAATTAAATCAATAGAAAATAATACATCCCTTGATTTTTAGTCCAATGGGCTTATAATCAAATGAGAAATTTCACGGGCCTAAAACCCATGATAATTTCAACCTAGGGCTATTAATTGGATATTATTTTATTGAATTTTTAATTAAATTATATGGCCTAATTGAGTCTATAAAAGGAGTGCTTAGAGAGAAGTCAAAACACAAGTTTGACAAGTCACAAGTCAGATTTTCTGATAGGTTTTTAGATTCTCTCTAAACACAAGTCTTTTTCTAAGCCTCTTTGTTATTTTCTCTTCTTTTCTCTGTATCTATCTCATGTGTTGAGAATTTACCACACTAGTCTAGGTGATTCTAAAGATACATTGGAAGACTGTGAAGAAATTAGAAGAACAGTTCAGTTTTTTTATAATACTTTGCGACATAAAGGATACAAGAGTTAGAGAAACTAAAGGAAGGACTCTTTCATTCCGCTGCTATACTGTAAGTATTCTTATCTTTGTTTATCTATGAATTCAATTTTAGAAACATGTTCTAAGTTATCTCATATTAATTTGTTTAATATTATATCTACATGAAAATAAATAAATATCTTGTCAAAGTTTTTCCAACATCTGGTATTAGAGACTTTGGTAATCTTTATTTTCATGCATGAACATGTTAAAAATTGGATTATTTGATGTGTTTGAATAATTTGATGATTTTCATGTTTTTATGCAACATATTGATTTTATGTGATTATTAGCAATTTTTAGGCCATTTTGTTGTGTTTTCTATGCTATTAATTTTTATATATGCTTTATTTTGTGTAAAACATGTTAAAAATTAATTAGAAAATGGTTTTGGTTTGAAAAATTGCTCAAAAAAATTTTGCACTGCCTGCCATGCGCGAGCGCACCAGCACACCCAGCCCAGCCAATTTTTTTTTTAAATTAAATAAAAATAAAATTTGTGGAAATAAATTATTTATAATCAAAGCCAAAAATATCATATTTGTTTTTGTATTGAAAAATATTTTTTTTAAAAATAAGATATTTAAAAAAAAATTAAGATATTTTTGTTGGTTGATATTTAAATAATTATATATTTTCTACAAAGATTCAAATTCAAATTTAAAAATAGACTAACAACTTAATTTTAAATCTTTTAATATATTAAAATATTATAATTATGATATCAGATATTTAAGATATTTTCACTTAAATTCTTGATTTTTTTATTAAATCTTTATTTGAAAATATAAATATCTTTTTATTCTTAGTTTTTAATATTTAAATTATTTGAAATTTGAATATTGTTAGTTAGATATTTTTATAGACATTTGAATTTGATTAACTGTTTTAAGATATTTTAGGATTGTTATAACTATTTATATTTTATTTTTTAAAATGGTTAAAATATTAGTTAATATTTGTAACAAACCAAGATATTTTTTTTTACAAAAAACATTTAAGATATTGATTTTAAAATTTTAAAAAGGTTAATTTTTGAAAAATATTTTTTTTTCCAGCCAATTAATAAAATATTTTTTTAATAAATGAGATTTAAATTAACTTTGGTTAATTGTTGATAAATCCTATTTAAATTAAATTAATATTTTTTTTTCAAATTAACCTAAACAAAGTTAATTGTTGATAAATTTCATTTAAATTAACTTATTTTTTGTAAAAATTTAATTAATTTGAATTTTTTTTGATAAATTCTAGATAATTAATTGTGGTATTTTTGAAAATGAAATAAATTGTAGTATTTTTGCATAAGTTCATAGAATTGCTCATATAGTAACATGATTAGGCCCATCCAATTACAACATGTCTATTTGCACTATATGTGGTATTTTTGCAATTGGGCTTAGATGCATATAGTGGCCCATATGTTTGTTAGATATATGGTTTTTGCCAAATAAAATATTCATAAAATGATAGGTTTTATTTGGGCCCATTAGAAAATGTAAAGTTTAATTCCCTCTTGTGGGTGATTCCACTTGTGAATGCTCATTTGTTTTGCATGACTATAGTGGGCCTAATCAATTAATAGAAGGAAGGTTTAAATTCCTGTCTTTTGGACCTTGTATGGAAGATAGGGGGCCTTTGTAGTGGGAACGACATACTGGACCCAACCCTCCTCCATACAAGCCCAATTGTTAAGGTCCATTTACCTAAGTTGGACTTAATTGTATAGGTTCATTATACTAGTTAAACCTAAATATTGACTAACAACAAATTAATTCTAAATTAATTGAATTTGTTTCAACGTGACACTTTAGAATTAATAGGAAGTTATAGGACTTTGGTTTTAAAAATTTAATCTGTTTAATTTTTTTTTTTTTTGGAAAACCCTAGACATTAATTTTCTAAAAATAAATAATAAAAATATTGTTTTTAATTTAATAATGAGTTTATTTTAAGATTCTTATTCGATCTTCACCGTTTTTTTAACATGGTCAATAGCTTAATGGGGCCTCGAGGTGCTTTGATTCATCCCCCTACGGAAGTTGTTCATTAGTCATTTTGACAAGGTTAGATTTTGAAAAATAGATATTTATAGGTCAAATTCTACTAGACTCACCCCTACGGTGACTACTAGGACTAAATCTATGATTATCGAAACCATGGGTCTAGCTCATAAAATAAGCGATTTTGTTTTCTTATTTTTATCTAATAGTAGTGTAACAACCCAAATTTACTAATAAGGCTTAAGGGCCTTGATTAGTGTGTCGGGAGGGCATAATTGGAATTTATGCGATTTAATGATTAAAAGTATGTTATATGACTATTTGAATATCTGAGATGCATGACTATGTGTATTAGTATGCATGTAGGCCCTGATTAGGTTAGAAGGGAATAATCGTAATTTTGGGCCCGTTGAGGACATAATTGTATATATATGTGATAAATTTTCGAGACCACATTATTATATAGATATATTTGTGATCTGTGATTCGAGACAATCCTAGCGAGCGGTTTAGCGAAAAAGTTACGGCGGGGATTTATACCCAGCTCGGGGCTAGCCTGGGGGTATAAATGGGAATTTAGAGAATATATCGGGGTCTATTTTGATATTGGAGAATATAGTTGGTGTTTGGTTAGGTGTCGGGAAGTAAGCGGTAAATATTAGAGACACTCGAGGAATTAGCGGGAAATTGGGTGAAATGACCAAAATGCTCCTAGGTTGATTAAAAGATTAAGAAATAAAGGGGAGGGCAAATGGGTCATTTGGCTTAAAAGGGATAAGTATTATCAGGCTTTATACCTAGTGGAATTTGTAGAAGGGGCTGGAATTCTGAAGAAAATAAAGAAAGAAAAAGAAGGAAAGAAAGGGAATTGGAAGTCTACTCTTTTCTCTCTCTCGGTTCAAGTTTTCTTCACCATCTCTTGAGGACTTTTGGGGCAGAAAATTAGGGAGAATCAGAACAGAAGCTTGAGGTTAGGGTCTTTGATCTGGCTGGAAGAATTGGCAGGGATTTAGCAAGAATAAACCATCCACTTGAGGTAAGATTTTGAGGTTAACACTCAGTTCTTGGTATTAGTTTTGAGTTGGTTTTCTAAGCAAAGTTTTGTGGGAATCCTAGGGAGTTGAGGTTGAGGATTTGAGGAGGATAAGGTCAAGCTTGTGAGGAGGACAACCTAGGCTAAACTCCTCCAGCAAAGGTAAGGGATTCTAGTTTGAACTTTGTGGTTTCAGTGGCTGCTTTGCCGAGTTTTTGAATTCTAGGTTCAGCTGTGGTGAAATCTTGGATTAGGGGTGCATGTGTTTAAGTTTTGTATGGTTGGGGTGCTTGGGATGAGTTAGGAATGTTAGTAAGCTTGATTCTAAGTTTGGTTGAAGTTTGGATAAGTTTTGGTAAGGTTTGGCTCGGGGAAAGTCGAAGGAGGGAAAAACAACATTTGTTGTTCTGTGACTAATGCTACAGTGCTAGCCTTTGGGCACTGTAGCGCTAGGCCATCTACCCTGGGACGATTTTGGGCTTTGTTTGTAGCGCTGAAGCACCCTCCAAAGAGCGCTATAGCGCTACCCTGTTTCCATAAAGGGGTTTTTGAGTTATTTTCAAGGGTTTTTGCTTGGGGGTTCAAGGTTCAATTCCACCACCCCGTTTTGTGGAATTGGGGCTTCCCGAGGGCTCGAGATTGGTCCCGAGGTTAGGTTTTGGACTTGAGGTTTGGTGATGATTCTGATCTATGGTCGTGACTAGGTGGGCGCTAGGGCTCAAGAGGGATCGTGCTCAAGGATCAAAGTGTACAAAGCTAGCAAATTTAAAGGTAAGAAAACAGCACCCGGTTATGTGTTTGTGATGGGACTAAGTGCTCCCGATATCTGTGTAATGTCATAGATGGTATTATGCCATGGGACATGTGATAAATGGCCTAAGGGTGCCGTATACAATATTTGCGCACAGGGCGCGGCTTGGCCACTGGTAGCCGAGGACAGGTTAATATTCACTGAGCTCGGTTTAAGCGGGCCGGAGTCAGCGGGATAAATAGAGGGTGCGGCCTAAGGGCGCTAACCCTAGTTATCATTTGTGAATTGATTATTGATATGAAATGATATGTTTGATATGTTGAGTACTTGGTTATCATGGGTGCTTAGACTGTTGAGAACATGTTTATGGGATATGAGATATTGGATTCCCTGTTGATTGATTATGCTCTGTTGTTGTGTTTTCTTGCTGGGCCTTGGCTCACGGGTGCTACGTGGTGCAGGTAAAGGCAAAGGCAAGTTGGACCAATCCTGAGAAGGAGAGCTGCAGGGCTGGATGTACATAGCCAGTTGTTCGGCCGCCATGGCCTAGGAGTGCATCAGGACAAGGAATACCTAACAGTCTGTTTTGCCTTAGAATGGCTAATTACTATATTTAAATCTTGAATCATTGTAAATGGTTCTAATCTTATTATTTTGGGATCCCATGTAAACAGAAAATGTTATTTATAAGAAATGCGGCTTTTGAGACAAAAATTGTTTAACCCTAGTTCCATTGTAGTTTCAGTAACACATTTTTAATTAAATGACTTGATTAGCAAGTCCAGCACCTTTATAAACACACAGTGTAACGGTCTTGGCTATCCAGGGCATTAAAAGTAGGTTGTTAATAGTAGTGTCCATTATTAAATAAGTTTACAACTCTATTTAACTAGTGGTATTTTTTGACTCTCGCCAACCAGGACAAGGATATCATAGATTAGTTAAAAACCTAAAGAAATAGAGATATGATTGTTTTTAGTATTTTTTTCTCATATCTTACATATTTTGGTATATGTTGTGCTATTTCTTGAAATTTGTGTGAATAGAAGCTTTATTGAGCAAATGTGATTGATTTCTATTTTTTGATAATTTGTAGTTTTAAGTTAAGTAGTGTATGTGTCTACTCTCATCCTTTCTCAACTTTCGATGGAGAAACTCACTGGAGAAAACTTCCTCAATTGGAAGCAGAATATCTACATAGAGTTGATTGGTGACAACTCCAAGTTCATCATAATTGAGGAATCCCCAGAATAAGCATTGTGTCCGCACATTCGTGATGGCACCGTCAATGCTCGTGATGGCCCCGTAAATGCTTGGATATCACCATTACCACACATACGTGATGACAATGTGAATGCTCGGATGGCATCGTGTCTGCACGTTCGTGATCAACACAACTATGGTCTGATGCAGCTCATGAACGAGCTTCAGAATTTTGAGTCTATCATGGGTGGACCTAGTAAAGGAGGAGAAAATAAGACTATTGTTGTTGCTGTTGATCCAGCTAAGGCTGAAGCTAACCAAGCTTCATCTTCGAAAGGTGGAAACAAGAGGAAAGGTGGACAAAACACCAACCCCAAGCCTGCAAAGGCTGCAAAGACGAGTGCACAATCAAATGCACAAACGCCTAAGGGGAAGAACAAGAAAAACAAGAAAGGTAAAGGTAAGTGTTTTCACTGCAAAGAGAAGGGGCATTGGAAACAAGATTACCCCAAGTTTATAGCAGCTAAAAAACAAAGGTAATGATTATAGTTCATTTATCTTGGAAACATGTGTTTTAGAGAATGATAAATCTATTTGAATTATTGATTCTGGATCTACTAACCATGTTTGTAATTCTTTACAGCTTCTTGATTCGTGGGAGGAAGTGGACGAAGGCGGCTTAAAGCTTAGAGTTGGGAACGGAGCGTTCGTTGCTGTCCAAGCTAGAGGAAGAGCTCGTCTGAAGTTTAGAAATAAATTGTTAATTTTAAATGAGGTATTTTTTGTTCTGGATTTTAGTAGAAATTTAATTTCAGTTTCTATGTTGCAATTAGAACAATTTGTTATGACTTTCACAAGTTTTAATATATCCATTTCTTTCAATGGATCACAATTGTGTATTGCATGTTTGGAAAACGAGCTTTATATTCTGCGACCTAACGAACCCCTCGCTCTTAACAATGATTTATTCAAAGTCGCTAAACCTAGGACCAATAAATGTCAAAAGACTGATAACGATAATATGGCGTATTTATGGCACTTGAGGCTAGGTCACATTGGCTATGATAGGATTCAATGACTTACAAAGGATGGACCTTTGAGGGAACTCGCCTTAGGTGAATTACCTGTCTGTGAATCTTGTCTAGAAGGCAAACTGACCAAGCATCCATTCTCTACAAAGGGTGATAGGGCCAAAGAACCACTTGGTCTTGTGCATTCAGATGTTTGTGGACCTTTGAATTTACAAGCCAGGGGTGGTTTTGAGTATTTCATCACTTTCATTGACGATTACTCTAGATACTCATGTCTTTACCTAATGCATAGGAAATCAGAAACATTTTCAAAGTTTCAAGAATTCCTAGCAATGGCTCAAAACCAATTAGGTAAAACGTTAAAGATCTTGCGATTTGATAGGGGTGGATAATATTTGGATATGCAGTTCCAAGATCATTTAACTGAACTTGGGATTTTAGCACAACTTACTGCCCCAGGTACTCCGCAACAAAATGGTGTAGCGGAACGCCGGAACAGAACTTTATTGGAAATGGTTAGATGCATGCTTAGTTACTCAACTCTACCAACTTCGTTCTGGGGACATGAAATTGAATCTGTTAACGACATTCTCAATGTCGTGCCATCTAAATTAATCCCCAAAACACCTTTAGAACACTGGAATGGTCATGAACATAGTTTAAGCCATTTATAGAATCTGGGGGTGCCCCGCTCACGTCCTGAGGAAAAAGGAGGGAAAGCTAGAACCGCGAATTGAAGTTTGCATGTTTTTTGGCTATCCTAAAGGTACTCGGGGTGGAATTTTCTATAGTCATTCAGAAAAGAAAGTGTTTACTTCTACAAATGCTACTTTTTTGGAAAATGACTATGTCCAGAACTTTAAACCTCGCAACAAAGTAGTTTTAGAGGAGATGGTTAAAGAATTGACTCCAACCAATGTTCCATCGTCATCAATGCAAGTTGATGATGAAATTCCCACTCTTCATGTCCAACCGATGCAAGTTGATTTAAATGAAGAAAGTACCACTGTTCCTGAGCAAACAGTCACGAAGCCTCGTCGTAGTGGGAGGGTTTCTAGGAACCCAGTTCGCTATGGTTTGGATGGTGAAACCAATATGGTTGTTGGTGACACTAGTGATGATGATTTGTTGTCTTTCAAATAGGCAATGGCTAGCCCTGAAAAGGAACTATGGCTCGAAGCCATGAAACAGGAAATGGAGTCCATGTACTCAAATTCCGTCTGGGATCTTGTGGAAGCACCTAGTGACTTTAAGGCCATTGGGTGCAAGTAGATCTACAAGAAAAAATGAGGTGTTGATGGAAATATCGAGACTTATAAAGCTCGATTAATGGCAAAGGGTTATACCCAAAGAGAAGGTGTGGACTATGAGGAAACTTTTAGTCCGATAGCCATGCTCAAGTCCATTCGCATCCTCCTATAGCAGCAGCTCTAGACTATGAGATCTGGCAAATGGACATCAAGACAACTTTTCTTAATGGAAAACTTGACGAAGTCATTTATATGGATCAGCCAAAAGGATTTAAAGTAGCTAGAAAAGAAGGAAAAGTTTGCAAGTTGAATAGGTTCATCTATGGACTTAAGCAAGCTTTTCGTTCCTGGAATTTTAGGTTTGATGAAATAATCAAAACCTATGGCTTTGAACAAAATATTGATGAGCCCTGTGTTTACCAACTGAAGGCAAATCAAATAGTGGTATTCCTGGTTTTTTATGTTGATGATATCTTACTCATTGGAAACAATGTTAAGAAATTATCTGATGTGAAGAATTTTTTGAGCAATCAATTCCAGTTGAAGGATTTGGGTGAAGCAAGTTATGCTCTAGGTATCTACATTATCAGGGATAGAAAGAACAGACTCTTAGCTCTATCTCAACCAGCTAACATAGATAAAGTGCTTGAACATTTCTCAATGAAAAATTCCAAGAAATGGCGTCTATCGTCTCGCCATGGAATTCATCTTTCAAAGAAGCAGGCTCCCCAGACTCCTGAAGAGGAAGATGCAATGAGAAACGTTCCTTATGCATCTGCAGTTGGAAGTCTGATGTATGCCATGTTGTGTACTAGACCAGATATCTGCTATGCAGTGGGAGTAGTGAGCAGGTATCAATCAAACCCAGGACCAGAACATTGGATAACAGTTAAGCATATCCTGAAGTATTTGACGGACTAGGGATTATATGTTAGTCTACAAGGGTGGTGTTATGAACCCTATAGGCTACACCGATTCAGATTTTCAGACTGATGTCGATGACATGAAGTCTACTTTTGGAATGGTGTTTACTTTTGGGGGTTGGAGCTGTGATTTGGAGAAGCGTAAAGCAGTATGCAATCTCAGATTCCACCATGGAGGCTGAGTACATAGCCGCGTCAGAAGCAGCTAAGGAAATAGTCTGGCTAAAGAAGTTCTATTCGGATCTTGGTGTTATTCTAGAAATGGATAAACTACTTGTGTTGTTTTGTGACAATATAGGAGCGATAGCCAACTCGAAAGAACCTCGAAGTCACAAGAGGAGTAAGCATATAGAAAGGAAGTATCACATTATTTGAGAATATGTGGCTAGGGGAGATATGAAGGTTATGAAGATTGCAACTGAAGACAATCTTGCGGATCCGTTTACAAAGACACTACCAGAAGCTACATTTGATAAGCATATCAAGGAAATGGGATTAGTAGAATTAAGGCATTAGTTTCAATTAGTGCAAGTGGGAGTTTGTTGGGATTTTATGCCCTAATTAAAACCCAAATTCTTTGTAATCTCATTTATTATCAATAAAAGAATAGAAATCATTTTTTGACTTGTTCAATCACTTTGCTCACATGTGTTTATTTTCATGATTATTTGATTAATATAAACTTCTATTAAATCCTGAGCATATATCTAATCTTATTTATAGTGACGTAATCACAGTGGAATATAAATATGATTATATGTTCAAAATGAGTTAGTCCTGAGATTAGTCAGTGCACAAGATTTACACTGACTTGCCAATCTACGATATGATCTACTTACACATTGTAGTGTTATGTTCTTTCCAGAACATTAGCAAAGTAGATAAGATTGGATGTATTTGTTACATCGAACAGGACCGATATTGACAGTTGATAAGATAAGTAAACATACCATTATTATCTATTCTAGCATATCATATAGTTGACCAGGTCAATTCAATCTCAATTATGAGTGGTTAGTATTCTAATTGATTGTATTATTTGAGTTCTTTGACTTGTTCGTTACCAGCTTACCCTACGGACTAGCCCATACTTACATCTTGGGTACTCGGTAGTATAATTAGGTGTGTTGACGCGGTTTTTCACCAATAGCGAATTATGAAAATAGCTGGGATGAATTAGTTCTTAATGTTAAACCGCAACAAGAAAATGATACTCAAGAGCACCAGAAAAGAACTCTCAAGAACACTCGTCTTTTTTACGTGGTTCGGTGTTTAAAATCCACCTAGTCCACGAGTCTATATTATTACTATTTTTCTCTCTAAATTTTGACAGAGTTTTTGTATTACAGAAAACAATTCTCCTTTTCCTTATCCAAGATCTTAGTATTTATAGAGAAAATCCTTGGACAGGCCTTGGGGTCATCACGTGACTTAACCCCTAGTGTTATCTGTACCACACTAATTATAAATATTACAATTCATCCTAAGGCATGGTCCGATCATTAGGTAAAAATGATCTAGGATCCTCAGGGATCATTGGACATGCTCTGTCTGACCATGCACATCTATATAACGTATCCGAGCTTTCATGGATCCGTGGACATGCCATGCCTAACCATGCACGTCTATATAACGTATCTGGGTTTCTAAGGATCAAAGGATATGTTAGGTCTCCAGTGTACCCTGAGCTAAATGCACCGTGAACTCGTGTCACGGATGCTATGCCTTATAACCATTACAAGCTCGTTCTTATTGCTTTGCATTCCCCAGCTCGTGTTATTGACCCGGGGAACCGTGCTGCCTTTGTGGAGGAAATACAAACTTATGGATCAACTATTACAGTTCTTTACTCGCCAGCTGTACAAGAGCTAAATAAAAGACTCGTGCTGAATTTTAGGATGCACATTTTCCCCCCAAGTCCCTGCTCCTGTTTTATGACGTCACCTTTTGACTTACACAGTGGGGACTTTTTAACTTCCATCGTGATTACCCAGGCTTGCCCACTACTCGAGTACTAGACACGTGGAACACTATGATTGGCATCTGTTTGGGTTTCGAGGACTGCAATAATGGTCTGGCCAACTTTTTGCTGTCGTTTCGCCCTTCGAAACATAGCCCTTGGATCTGGTTTTGGCCAAATCGGGTGGCTCACATTGATATATGTCACTTACGTATAAAAAGGGATAGAAAATTCCCACAAACCACCATCTTTCTTTCGAAAATTTTCTCCATCTTCTATCTTCTGTGTTTTCAAACCTCCTTCCTTCTCAGAGAAAAGAAAAAACCCCAAAAACCCTTTGTTCCAAAATCTTTCGGAGATCCAGTTGTTCAGCTGCTCATGAGTGAGTCTTCCAATCCTTACGAAATACACCTCCTCTATCGATGACCATACTATAAGTCCTATCACTTCACATGGGCTCTTCCTTTATTGATTTCTACACTTTATTTACCATGCTCCTTCATGCTTCACCGTACTCAATATTATGGCGTCTTCTTGATTTTTTGGCACATAGGTTTCAACTTTAGGTTTACACAGAAGGTTTGGAACCTTTCCTAAAATTATGATATTCACGACATAGGATATTTTCTAGGTAGATTTGAGTAACTTTTGGCAACTTTAGAACATACTCATTCAGTGTATTATTGATGAAAGGTTAGGGTTCAAAAATCAAATTGCTTAGGGAACATGCTTTCTTGGGTGGTTTTTCTCTAAACCGCCCCCCAAGGACAGTAGTGCCTGGGTTTTTCTGACGTACGGATCCCTAAACACCAGGGATTTTTTGGGGAAACCGAAGCGCGTGGCATCACACAACGGGATGAGATTAACTCAGCTCGGGCATCAAAAGTGCCATTTCCCTTCGTGCTTCCTTGCCTTTATCTTTATAAAATATTGGGTCGCCTATTAAGTGACTCGTCATTCTTGTTCGCTAGGCGATCTAATGGCACCCAAGAAGAGCGTACCCAAGAAGAGTGCAGCCGATCCCTCGTCTCAACAAACCAACAGGGGAAAAGAGATCGCCTCTGAATCTCCTATTCCTCATTTTGGCCCTATGGTGGATAGGGAGATCGTAGTTGATCCTAATGCATTCTTCGAGGCAGAGACAATTATCTCCAAGATCACGACCCAAGGAAGGGTCAATAAAATAATGCTGAACCACAACATATAGGTTGGGTCCGGCGTCCTTATTGCTCGCCCTCTGCTCGAAGGGGAACGGAGTTGCGCGCCACTCCAGGACAACTTTGCGGCCTAGAGTGATGAGTACTTAAAGGCAGGGGCCTTCCTTCCCCTTGACCAATACTTCACTGACTTCCTTAACTATGTGAAGTTGGCACCGTTTAAGCTCCCCCCAACTCATACCAGCTTCTGGCAGGGCTGAAATACCTCTTTTTAAAACACCAGTGGGAGGTCCCCACTACAGCGGACGTCCTCTATTTTTTCTACCTTAAGGCCAACCCAGAGCAAAAAGGTCGAGGTGATGGATTCTACTATCTCATCCAGTTCCCGAATACAGCCTCAGTGATCGAGCTCCCAAGCCACCCTAACGACTTCAAGGACCAATTCTTCATGTCGAATGGGTTCCGCAACTGCGAGCACCAATACTTCAACCACCCTCGTAACTCTTTTTTCTTTTTTTAGCTCGTGAAATCATTCTTTCTTACTTAATAGCTATACTCCTTGTACTCATACTGATTGAGTTTGCTATATTTTTTTTTGTAGCCATATTTGCGAGGACAGAGAAGTTTGTGACCCTCGGGGGTCAGCATGAGACTTTATCTGGGCTTCTAGCTCGTGAATGATGTCACATCCCTGGCATGTCAATTGATCGGTGAAGGCAAAATGTTGGCCTTAAGAAGGACCCGGGCTACCTTTCTAGTAGTCCACGAGCTCCCACCTCCCCAAGAAGAAAACCCCGAGGCTGCTGACCGGGAGGAAAAATAAGAAGACGAGGTCCCTCTTGCGAGGAAGAGGCGGGCTCTTAAGGCTACCTGGGGTCCTGACCTAGAATGAGCTGCATCGGGGGCAACCGCCGGCCCCTCCGGCCAAGGTAACCCATATCCCTTTAAGGAACTAGACAAGGTTGTCCCCGATTTTAGGTTAGTTAGATTTAACCTCAACCAACTCTTTCACCGCCATCCTAGTAATCCAGATCACAACCTAACCCTGCTCCAGTGTGTGGATCATTTAGTGTTACGTTACGATATGGGTTATCCTAACGGTACCGTTGTATTAGACAACATTTCAACCTTTAGGTTAGCTATTTTTTAGGAATATGGGACCAACCATAGGTCGTGGCCTTCTTTGCTCCAAGGCATCTTTGCCCATGGATTTAGGCAATATGTAGATGAGTCTAGCCCCGAGGTAGGAGTTGAGCCTGAACCTCCCATAATTCAAGAAATTATAGACTTAATGTAACGACCCAAAATAGCTAATAAGGCTTAAGGGCCTTGATTAGCGTGCCAGGAGGGCATGATAGGATATATGTGTGATTTGATGAGTTAAATGCATGATTATGATTTAAAGCATGTTATATGACTATTTGTTTATCTAAGATGCATGACTATGTATATTAGTATGCATGTAGGCCCGGATCGTGTTAGAAGGGCATAACTGTAATTTTGGCCATGTTAGGCATAACTGTAATTTTGGCTATGTTAGGCATAACTGCATTGATATGTGATGATTGTTGAGACCACATTGTGATGTGGATGTATCTGTGATTTGTGACTCGAGGCGATCCCAGTGAGCAGGCAAGCGGAAAGTGATGACGGGAATTTATACCCGGCTCGGGGCGAGCCTGGGGGTATAAGCAGGAATTTAGAGAATAGATTGAGATTAATTTTGATGATGGGGAATATTTATTTGGTGGTTTATCAGGTGTTGGAAAGCAACGGGGAAATATTAGAGACACTTGAGGATTAGCGGGAATTGGGTAAAATGACTAAAATGGCCCTATTTGGACAAAAGGATTTAGAGTTAATAGGAAGGGCATTTTGGTCAATTGGCTTTTAGAAGGTTGATTTATGAGGCTTTATACACTTAGTGGGATTGTTAGAGAGTGAGAATGCTGAAGGAAAGAAAGAAAAGAAAAGAAAGAAAAAGGAAAGAAAGAAAAGAGAGAAAACAGGGGGGTTTTCTCAAGGAACGGTTTGTGCATTCTTGCACCTTTCCTCCTCGTTTTTCTTGGGGCAAAGCTTAGTGGAGAGCAATGGTAAGCTGGGCATCAAGGATCTTGAGTTAGACTTGAAGATTTGGCAAGAACACATCAACTTTTGAGGTAAGTTTTAGAGATTTCAGTTTTAAGGGTTTTGATGGTTTGAGCTGTGTTTTGAGCTGAGTTGATGGGAATTTTAGGGAATTTCTGGGCAAGCTTTGATGATGAACAAGCTAAGGAGGTCTAGGGTTGAATCAAGGTCGAAATTTGCATCAATGGTAAGAATTCTAAGCCTTTAACTATGTTGTTTACTGAATTTCTGGGTTTAGGGTTGTTCATGGTGAATTTTGAGATTTGGATTGAATGTGCTTGGGTTTTGAGTTCTTGGGATGCTTGGGATGAGTGTGAGGTGTTTATAAGCTTAATTTTTGGGTTTGGAAAAGGTTTGGACAAGTTTGGGGTTGAATTGGTTGGAGGAAATCGCAAGACGCGATTTTCGGGTTCTGCTGGGCTGCAACTAGCGCTACAGCGCTAGTCAGTGGGCATTGTAGCGCTAGCCCCTGTTCTGGGGGGTGTGTTCTGCTTGTAGCGCTACAGCACCCTCTTTAGAGCGTTGTAGCGCTGCACTGTTCACAGAGGTAGATTTTTGGGTTTTTGATGAGGGATTTTGACCTAGGGTTCGGGGCTCGATTCTGCCACTTTATTTTGGGGATTTAGGACTTCCCGGGGGCTCGGGGTTGGTCCCGAGGCTAGGTATTCGGACTTGGGGTTCGGTGTTGACTTTGACCTATGTTTGTTCCTAGGTGTGCGCTAAGGCTCGAGTGGGATCGTGCTCAAGGAGTCAGGTGATCTAAGCTATTGAAGGGAAAGGTAAGAAAACTATAACACCCGTAGGATAGGGCGTGGGCCGATAGTGTGATTGCGGGGCACGGCCCTATATTGCATGATGAGATGATTGCCGGGCACGGCCCTATATTGCATTACATGTTAGGGTGCAGATTTAAATGAATTGATATTTTTTGGAATGTTGTTGTGTTATACTATATGTGTGATTATAATAAAATGAACGGCAAGGGCCGAGAGCGGCGTAGGCCGGGTGCGGCAGCGGGGCCAGAAGTAACACTTAGCACATGGGATGCTATAGTCAGGGCAGGGCCCGGTGGATACATGTGTTATCCTTACGGTGTGAACCGATACCCCAGGCTTTGGTAAGGCTTCTGGGGCGGCATGGCCGTGTTTGCTTAGTCTAATGGTTGACTTGTTTATCTGTGGACTATCTGATATAATTAACTGTATATTTGCATATGTTATGTTCTGCTTGAGTTTTCTTGCTGGGCTTCGGCTCACGGGTGCTCCGTGTTGCAGGTAAGGGCAAAGACTGAGTCAACCAACCATGAGTACGGAGAGCGTGAAGCGACGCGTACGTGTTTGGCCTGCCTGACTGCTTTGGTTGGGGGTTTATTCGAAAATGGCTGTAATAATCTATGATTTTTATAACTGATCAATTGTAAACTTATTTTAAGATGTAAATAGTTTTCAAACCTTATTTTGGGATCCCAAATGTTTAATACTAGAAGTTTTATTGAAACAACGCATTTTTCTATGATTATAGCCTTAACTTTTAATTAGTCACACTTTTGTTTCAAAACCTCGGTTAGCGAGTTCACTGCACACTGTTTTGTCTTAAAACTCACTTAGTAACGGCTCTAAGGAAGTAGGGCGTTACACTTAAACTCCCCCTCTCCTTCAGCAGTCCCAAGGCCGGAGGTCGTGACAATAGACTCCTCCCCTAGCCCGGAGGGTAGGAGGTTCATTTATTTCTCTTATGTAAACTGATAACTTTACTTGTGTATTAACTTCCTTCTCATTCTCTTCAGGCACAGAAATGGCACAACCAGGAGCTCCTGACATCTGCACGATTTTCCAGGAGGTAAAAACCAACTCAGGGCCTTTTGTAAAGAAACCTCGGTACACAGCAAAGAAGACACCCACTACGACAGGGAATACTTCCAAATCTTCGGCTAAGGGGAAAGGCACGAGCTTGACAGCTCCGACTCCCATTGCGACGAAAAAAGGGGGTCCTCCTCTGCCTCATCCTCGGTTTTCACTTGCTCCTACACAGGATTAGACAGTACAAGCTGATCCCACAACTCCTATTGTCCCCACCACCACCATGCGCATCCCAGTCAATCCTCAAGACTTGGAGAAGATCCTCAATACTTTTCGGGGCTCTCTATGAGACGGCGAACCACGTGGTGGAGCACATATACAAAGCCAACCCAAGGGACCTGAGGACAATAGAAGAGAGGAGCCCAAAGAACATCCTGGAATCCTCCTTGGGGATGACCCTCACAGTAGGATAGCTTTCCTCACCTGAACATATATGTATTATTTTTTTTTATTTTACCCCAGTATGCGTCTAACTTGTTTCCTTATTTTTTTGCAATCGGTCCTAGCTTAGCACCGCAGTATAGCCCGGGTTAGGGCTAGGAATGAGGAGCTTCAGGCTAAGCTCCAGGTTGCCCAGACCGCCCTGACTGCTGACAAAGCTGCCCTTGCAGCTGCTCAAAAAGGTGAGCTCGATGCCAAGGCTGCCCTTGCATCGTCTCAAGAAAGTGAGCAGGTTACAAAGGTTGCCTTGGCCGCTCTTCAAGTCGAGGTCACTGAGGCCAAAGCCAAGCAGCTGGAGGCCGAGGTTGCTGTTAAAGAGGAGAAAGTGACCTCGCTGTCCTCCATGGAGAGCATGTTGTATCACTGCTGGGCCTTCAACCAGGATGGTAACTTCTCCTACTTAGCTCCTGAAGTGTGGGATCCATACCTTGAGAAGTTCAAAGCTCGTATCCTACAAGAGCAATCTGAGACCGGGGATGCTTCCACCACAGGCGAGCATGAGATTGAAGTGGTTACATCCTCAGAGCGCCCTGGAGGGGCTTGATGACATTTTCCTTTCTTTTCTTTTTTCTTTTTGTAAACATTCGCCATTTGGCCTAGTTTGAGTTTATTTTTCCTCGAGACAATTTGCTTTTAATTCACATATCTAATTTGTCTTTTCCTTGATTGTCTCTCATGTTTATGCTTTTCTAGACTTGCACATTCAAAATCTTAGGAATCAATTTTTAGATCGGGATAGATAGTTTGAATTTGGTTATAAACAAAATTAATGTGTTGATTTATATCATACCTATTAAGTATAAGGCCTTAGACCTGGTTATATCCAGGATTTTAAATATTTCAGACTTAGTCCACATTAGGTTTACTGCTATCTCGAGCTTCTAGGGAGGCCATCGAATTTTCAATTTTGCTAACTACTAAGTTTTGGACCTGGTTGTATCCAGGGCTTTAAATGATTTAAAACTTAGTTCGTGCTAGGTTTATTGACACCTCGTGTTTTCTTAAAAAAACATCGATTAATCAATTTTACTAACTTCTATGTTTTGGACCTGGTTGTATCCAGGGTTTTTAATGATTTAAAACTTATTTCGTGCTAGGTTTATTGACACCTCATGTTTTCTTAAGAAAAACATCATTTAATCAATTTTACTATCTTCTAAGTTTTGGACCTGGTTGTATCCAAGATAGTTTTGTACCTAGTTATATTCAGGATTTTAAGTGTTTCAAATGTTCTGATCTATCTCGGGTTATATGCCCCCCAAGTAACCAGAATGTGAACTTTCTCGGTTACTTGGACAAATGTTATCACACGAACCAATATATAAATAATCTATATGAAAGATAAGAAATACAAAATGATCCCTTCATTTCTCAATCAAATGGCTTTTATAACTAAGCCTTACATATATGGATGGTATCATCATTGATAATACTTCTTCAGGTGCATGGCATTCCAGGTCTGTGGGACTGTTTCTCCATTAACTCGAGATAATTTGAAAGTTCCTTCACGCATGACTTCCACTATTTGATAAGGCCCTTCCCAATTCGGACCTAAAGCACTGTCTTTGGGGTCCTTGTTTTCCAAAAAGACCCTTCGGAGGACTAGGTCGCCCAAACCTAAACTACGCCTTTTGACGTTGGAATTAAAATAACGAGTGAACTTTTGTTGGTAATGCACGAGCTGTAGTTGCGAATCCTCTCGTTTCTCATCAATTAGGTCAAGAGATGCCTTGAGCAACTCATCATTTCGCTCCTGGCTGAATGTTTGGAACCTGTGCGTGGTTACTTTTGTTTCGACGGGAAGGACGGCCTCACTTCCAAAAGTCAGGGAGAAAGGGGTGTGTCCCGTGGAAGTTCGGTGGGAGGTCCGGTACGCCCATAGTACCTGTGGGAGCTGCTCAGGCCAGACTCCCTTGGCCTCGTCTAACCTTTTCTTAAGACTCGCCTCGAGGGTCTTATTCACGACCTCAACCTGCCCATTGGCCGATGGGTACGCAACTGAGGAGAAACTTTTAACTACGTCATGCTTTTCACAGAACTCAATGAAGAGATCACTATCGAACTGAGGTCCATTATCTGACATGATCTTCTTAGCAAGCCCAAATCAACACACAATGCTCTTAATCACAAAGTCAAGGACTCTTTTTGAGGTGATGGTTTCCAAAGGCTCGGCCTCTACCCACTTCGTGAAATAATCAATGGCCACCACCGTATAACGAAATCCTCCCTTTCCCGTAGGTAAAGCTCCTATTAAATTAATTACCCATACTGCAAATGGCCACGAGGATGAGATCATTGTTAGGTCGACCGGCGAAGCTCGTGCGACTATGGTGAATCGTTGGCATTTGTCGCACTTTCGAACATGGGAAATGGAATCTTTTGTTAAAGTGGGCCAAAAATAACCCTGCCTTAATATATTTAAGGCCAGGTTTTGCCACCCAGCATGATCCCCACAGAAGCCTTCATGCACCTCTTGCAAAATAGTCTTAGCCTCCTCTGGCAGAACACACCGTAGAAGAGGCAAGGAATGGCGACGTCAGTACAATATTCCATCCAAGACTACATATCTTGGAGCTTGATAGAGTATCCTTCTCGCGTCCTTTCTTTCTTCAGGAAGCTTCCCTGTTGTAAGTTATTCTATCATGGGGGTCATCCAGGTTGGCCTAGTGTCGATCATCTCGACCCCCATTGCGCTTCCTTCCACGCTTGGACTTTCCAAGAATTCCACCAGTACTACGTTCAAAGTCTTAGCTTCCTTGGAGGTGGTGAGCCTCGCCAAAGCGTCTGCATTAGTGTTCTGCTCGCGAGGGATCTGTTCGACAGTTCCATACTCAAATTATGATAGCTCTTTCTTCACCTTAGCTAGGTAAGCTGCCATCTTGGTACCCCACGCTTGGTATTCTCCTAACACTTGATTGACTATGAGCTGGGAATCGCAATAACACTGGATGGCCCTGGCCTTCAATTCCTTTGGCACTCTAAGCCCGGCTAACAAAGCCTCGTACTCGGCTTCGTTGTTCAATGCCTTGAACCTGAATTGTATCGTGGTATGGAATTGATGCCCTTCTGGAGAGATCAATTTGATCCCAGCTCTGGACCCGTTCTCGTTAGAGAAGCCTTCCACGAATATTCTCCACAACATCTGTACTGGTTCTTTCAAAAGCTCCTCTTGAAATCCAGTGCATTCAGCCATGAAATCAGCAAGGGCCTGGCTTTTGATTGATGTCTGTGGTACGTATAGTACTTCGAACAGGCTGAGTTTGACTACCCATTTTAAGAAACGTCCCGACATTTTAGGTTTTTGTAATACCTGACTTAGAGGTTGGTCGATCATGACATGGCTTGAATGGGACTGGAAGTACGGCCTAAGATTCCTGGAGGCTAATATCAGGCAGAACGCCATCATTTCCATTAGGGGATACCGTGATTCAGCTCTGAGAAGTCTTTTGCTTATATAATATACTAGTTTTTGAACCCGGTCTTCTCCCCGGACCAACACGGCGCTGGCTGCATTTTCTATCACAGCCAAATAAAGGAATAGGGGCTCCCCTACCACTGGCTTAGAAAATACTGGGGGTTCGGCCAAATGTGTTTTTAGATCAAGAAATGCTTGTTCGCACTCCTCATTTCATTCAAATTTCTTATTCCCTTAGAGCAAGTTATAGAATGGCAAGCATTTGTCAGTGGATTTTGAAATGAACTGATTAAGGGCTACCACTCTTCTGGTCAGGCTCTGGACTTCTTTACGTGAGCTGGGTGAAGGCATTTCCAATAATGACCTGATTTTATCTGGATTTGCCTCTATCCCCTTTGTATTGACTATGAATCCTATAAACTTTCCCGACGCCACTCCGAAAGTACACTTCTGGGGATTCAACCTCATGTTATATTTCCTCAGGATCTCAAAACTTTCATTTAGGTCGGATACATGGTTGTCGGCAGTCTTGGATTTGACTAGAATATCGTCGACATACACTTCCATGTTTTTTCTGATCTGGCCAACAAACATTTTGTTAAATAATCGTTGGTAGGTATCCCCAGCATTCTTTAATCTGGAGGGCATAACTTTATAACAATATACGTTTATTGGAGTCATAAAACTAGTATGCTCCTGGTCTGCAGGATTCATCGCGATCTGGTTATGTCCAGAATACGCATCCATGAAGGACATGAGCTCGTGCCACGCAGTGGCATTTACCAACTGATCAATTCTCGGCAATGGAAAGCAATCCTTAGGACAAGCTTTGTTTAGGTCGGAGAAACCGATGCAGGTCCGCCACTTTCCGTTTGGCTTCGAGACCAGGACAGGATTCGCAACCCAGATCAGATATTTTACTTCACGAATGAACCCGCACTTCAATAACAAAGCTACTTCTTCCTCCAACGCCTTAGCTCATGTTGTTCCTAAATGTCTCTGTTTTTGGGATTTCGCAGGTACGCTTTTATCCAAGTTTAGGGTGTGCATGATCACACTCGGGCTTATTGATTAGCGAGTTTTATACTTGTTTTAGTGTGTTTACTTAGGAAGTATTTTAGAGGTTTAGGGTTGTTTTGTTCTATTTTACGCTTGTTTTGTGTTGTTTTTGTTTATTTTTAGGTTTTGAAGGATTGGGATGATTTAGAATGAAAAAGATGCCAAAAAGCACAAAAATTCATAAGCTGTCAAAAATGCCTTTTCTAAGAGAGTAGAGCGACCTCGCTACTGTAGAGCGCGACCGCGCTAAGTTGCTGGAAATTGAAATTCGGCAAATTTTTAAATGAAGGGCATTTTGGTTAATTCAAGGGGGATAATTTAGGGTTACGATTTCTGATGCAATTTGAAGAGGAGAAAAACGTGAATTAGAGGCTAGAGACAAAAAGAAGTGGAGAAAAGAAGAAGAAGAAGAAGCTTGGAGCAAGCGTGGGCGATCTGTGATAATTCCCAATCTAGTTTCATTCTCTTTTTCTTTAATTTTCTATGTTATTGTTTATGTTTAGTTTGATTATAGATATGAATACTGAGATTATGAGCTAAACTCCTATTTAGGGATTTGATGGATATTGACTGAGATTATTCCATGGATTAATGCTATTTGATTGTTCCTTCTTCCTTGTTTATGTGATTTGTTCATTTTTGTGCTCAATACATGTTTGAGATTGATCACCTTAAGCATGATTCATGATCCTAATATGAAATCTGAAAAGTGAATATTAGGAATGCTCTAAATGAATAAACTTAGGTTTTGATGTGAAACGAAAGTATTCGCATAGCTTACGCGACTTTTAGATTATTGCTTAATGCGAATTGTTTGTTGTACTCTCTCAGAGATGCAATAGTTGACAATGCAATTTAGTACCTTCATGATCTGAAAAGAGTTTAGGTGATTTTATAATCTGTCATCTCATTGGAGGAAGAAGAATAGTTTACTAGTATTAACAATTGGGTAATCAAAGCAATTGAAATCATATTCCTAATTTCACATCCATTGTTAAATCCTTTTTAATTGTTGTTTTGTTTTCTGCATTATTATTTTAACACCAAATTTTATTGTTGCCAAATAGAAATATAGATCCAATTTGGTTAGTACTTAGCTGCAATTCCCTTGGGTTCGACCTCACCTGTGTGAGTTACTACTTGTATGATACGTGCACTTGCGTGTAACAAAATATCGAAACACTTATTCCCACCATGTCTTCACGGGACTGGGCGAAAATATCTAGATTCCCTTGTAAAAAAATTATTAGCTTCGTTTTCCTCTCACCATCAAGATTTTTCCCAATCTTAATGATTCTCGAAGCGTCTTTGGGATCGATATTTACCTCATCGAGCTCTTCGATAGCTTGGAGCTCTGATCTATCCTCGCCCATTCGCGGATCAAAATCATCACTTGGGGCGATGCCTCTATCCTTGGCTTTCTGAGGTTCTTCCGTTCTAGAAGCAACTTCTACTTCCTGGGACTCCTCGCCTCCATCATGTATGGCCATTGTTTGCTGTCCGGGTTGGGATTTTCCCTTCATGGAAATGCTATAGCATTCCCTGGCAACGAGCTGATCGCTTTTGACAGTACATATTCCCGCAAAGGAGGGGAATTTGATTGCTAGGTGGCGGATAAAGGTTATGGCTTCAAACATCATCAATGCACCTCGGCCCAAGATCGAATTATAGGTCGCTGGACAATCAATGACCACAAACTCAAGGAGTTTGGAGAAAGTTCGTGGACCTTCACCCAATGTTACCACTAGTTCAATTGTTCCGATAGCCGCTGATCCCTCACCGGAGAATCCATATAAAATCATGGAAGCTGTCTTTAGGTCGGTTACACATAACCCCATTTTTTCTAAGGTGGACCTAAAGAGTAAATTCACAAAACTTATGTTATCTACTAGTATCCTTCTCACTCTTCGGTTGGCGAGTTGAATCGTCACGACTAGAGGGTCGTTGTGTGGGAACTGGACATGGTTGGTGTCTTCCTCCGTAAAAATGATCGGCTTCTTTTCAAACCGCTGGTGCTTTGATATTCGTTGCTCTGGGATGAACTCCACTCCATTGTGGGATTTCAGCTCATTGATATACCTCTTCTAGGCACCTCTGCTCGTGCTTGCCAGGTGAGGACCTCCAGAAATGGTTGCTATATCTCCTCCAGTGATCAGAGGAGGGTTGTCTTGATTCACCTGATCTCCATTTTGATTCATTGGAGCCTCCAGAGTTGATGGAATGTTTTGTCCAACGGGTTGTCTGGGAGTTCCTCGATTGCGGGCGTACTGAGCCAAAGGTCCCGCCCTGATGAGAGTCTTGATCTCATCCTTTAATTGTCTGCAGTCATCAGTATTATGACCGATATCATTGTGGAACAGAAAAAATTTCGAGGGATCTCTCTTCGCCCTCTGATTCTTTAACGGCTCTGGCTTATTCCATGGAAGGCGGGCAGAATTCGCCAAGAAGATGTGCTCTCTAGTATCCGTGAGGTCGGAATAAGTTGCATAGATCAGTTTAAACTTCTCCACGGATTTGTTTTTCTTTAACCCGCTCTGACCGCCTTCACCATTTCCCTTTCTTTTATTTCCCCCTTGTCTATTATGGGCAATGGTTTGAGCTGTAGCACCATCCACATTTATTGCCGCTCCAACAGGTTGAACAGGGGCTTGGCTGGCTCCTGCAACAGAAGCTCATGCCTCTTCTAGATTAATCCACCTTTGAGCTGAGTTCAGGAACTCATCCACAATGTTAACTCCCTTTCTCTGTAGTTCTTGCCATAGGTCGCCTCCCACAAGGATCCTCGTCCTCATTTCCATGAGTTTAGAACTCTCGTCGGTGTCTCTAGCTCGTGTGGCAACGTTAGCAAACCTACTCAGGTATGCCTTCAAAGGTTCTCCGGGCTGCTACTTTACATTTTCCAGGGAGTCGGCCTTAATCCGAGCTGCCAGAGAAGTCCTAAAAGCTCTCTTGAAATTAGCAGAGAAATTCTTCCATGAGCTAATTGAGTGTTTTTTGTACTGTTTGAACCATTGCCTAGTCGGTCCGACCAGAGTCGAGGGGAATATTAGGCACCTTAGCTCGGTTCCAATGTTGTGGGCCATCATCAGGGTGTTGAACATTCTCAAGTGGTCAGACGGATCTCCATCTCCATCAAATTTGGATAAATGGGGCATCCTGAAACTCGGTGGGTATGCGGTTGCCGCAATGTTTAAGGCAAAAAGCTCAAGCTCATCCCCTTAATCATATTCATCTTTTTCCTTTTCTGATAGGAGTCTTTTCATTAGCTCATCCATCTGGGCTAACCTTTCGAGGGTTTGGTCTTTGATTCCTTGGTTATTTTGGGACTGTTCCACAGCTGCCGTCCTACCGTACGCATTTGCGGGTTGTTGTCCCTCCAAGTCCGAGCTTGGTTCGGTGGGACATTCCCGTTATCATGTACTTCGGAAGGACCTCTCTCTTGACGAGTGTAACTGACTCCATTTTGGGCTGAATTTCTCCTCTGTGAGTTTAGGTGATCTCGAAGATCGGTCTGGGGATCGACTTGAGGGCTCTAAGTCGAACTCAGGTGATTTCTCAAATCTGTATCGGACCTGCCACTTCAACGAATCTCAGTCCAATAACTCCCATTAGTGAAGCTTAGTGCTCACGGTTGAGGATGAGGATCTGGGATACTGTCGCGTGTCCGCGGGGCATAAGTAGGGGCAGTGGGAGGAGGATTTCTCCTACTGTCCCATAAGCAGGAACATTTTGCGTAGAACGAGGCGGTATTGGATGTCTTATGGGCGATGAGGGATGCCTAACTGGAGAGGCAATTCTGGTTCCGTCAGGACAAACCAAATTAGCCTGCGGTCGTTCTGCTCCACCATATCTAACTCTTCTGTGATTTCACATTCTTGTTGCTCTATTGTTGATTCTATTGTTCGTGGTCCATTCTCAATCATTGTCGGTTCCGCTGTTATTGTTGGCTCTTTATATGCGTAGAATGGTATTTGATTTGATGTTGTTGCCATGTTGTCTACTGTGTTCACACATAGTAGATATCTTGTGAAGTCAGACTCGTTCATTTTCAACTGCAAGTAGAACAGGAGACTTGCATCATCCACTATTTTGAGGGGTGGGTAGTCGTCCTTGACTTGATATTGTAGTTGCATTTGTGTTGTTGCAGGGTTGCAACGTAACTGCAGCAACAATGTATGCACAAGTTCTTCACATTTGCAATTTCAAGGTATCAATTCCCCACTAGGTTCAAAATCAACGTAATTCTTGTTGTCATCCCATTTGTCGCTGCTCTAGATTAGTATCGGTATTGTTTCGATTTGCTGAAATGTTAAATAGCAGGGTTATTATACGCAATAACTTACAAATAACTGTAAAACAACGTAAGAGCAACAAATAATATATACAGTCTAAATTCTTCAGTCAATTTGTTAGCATAAATATCAAATATATTTTTTCAGTATAATTGGATGAATAATGAAGAGAATCTATATGCAAAATTCATTCCTGGTTGTGATGTTTTGATGAGATTAATTGTTACAGCAACTATTTTCCAATAATTTCTTCCTTGATTTGAATTTTTCTACAAAATTGAAGCAAAGATTATGAGATTATTCAGGCAGTTTTTATATTAATTTTTTAGTTTTTGATGGGGTTTTTTGCTGCTTACCTTATAGTTGACTTGTTTTTCGCAGAAATTGAATGTGTCTAGCCATTATCAACATAGTTGTTGTTGTCTTTTTGTTGTAAACCTTTCTGCCCAAAATCAAACAGTACGCCATTGTTGTTGCTAGTTTCTCAGATCGGGATCGGGTTGTAGATGTGAGTTTGTTTTTCAGATCGAGATCTGTCGTTGTTGTGGTGTTGTTTTTCAGATCTGAATCGTATGTAGCTGGGTGTTGTTTCAGATCGTAATCATCTATAGCTTTGTTGTTGTTTTAGGTCGAGCATCACCATTGTTTGGATTCGAAATCGTCGTGGGTTTTATGATAGAGTTTTTGGCTGTAGTTTTATTGTTGTTTGAGGTGGAGATTGGATGTTGTTGCAGTCGGAAGTCGCCGTGGGTAATCCTTGACAGAGAGTATACATTGCCGCCTGCGAGAGAGAGACCGAGAGAGAGATGAAGTAGTATTTTTGTAATTTTCAATTTTTTTTTGGTACGGAAGTAAAAAATTTTGTACTACAGTAATTATGTTAGTTTATAATACTTTATGGTCATTATAGAAAAAAAAAATCTCTTTTTTTTAATAGTTAATTATTTCTTTAAATAAAAAATTAGAGCAAGGACTATTAATTTTTTTCATTTAAATAAATAAATAAATTATTAATACTTAAAAAAAATTAAAAGTCCTTGCTCTAATTTGTTATTTTTTCTAATTTTTTATTTAAAATAAAATTAGAGGATACCAACTCATTCCCTTAAAGCTATCATTTAAGTAAATATCTCATATAGAAAAAAAAATACTAACTCTCATTTAAATAAACATCCAAAAAAAATACAAATGTTTGGACAAATTAATGTAAATGAAGAGTACTTTATTTGTGGTCTAGAGATATAATACTCATATTGATTTATAAACCATGTGAGACTATATAGTGTTTTATAATTATTAATTAAATATTTTTTTAAAATAAATATTGAATATAAAATTAGAAAGAAAACTATAAACTAAAGAAATAAAAAAATAAAAAAAAGAGATTGTCACTTAATCTGTTCAAAGTTGTCATTTACATAAATATAAAGATTAAGATAAAGGGAATGAAGATTCAAATCAAATTCTTTGAATATGTGAGTTGAGGTGTCCAAATAAAGAAAAGTTCATTTTGTAATGTACACATATGAATCTGAGAATGAGATGATATAGATTAATTTCAGATTCAAAGTTCTTTGTTATTTAACAGCTAATTTTCCCAGCAGAGCAAAAAGGGGACACAGCTAATTAATCATACGGTATGATTTTTGCAAAATCCATTCTATTGGCCAAACTCCTCTCCCTCTTTTTGCCTTGAATGATTTATTATCAAATTCGTGAAAAAAAAAAGAGAAATATTTAAAAATAAATAAATAGAAAAAGGTCAGTATGGTATGGGCAGTGATTGGGATTTTGTAAGAGCAGTGGTAATGTAATAGCACGTGCTGGAAGAAGGGCTTAGGCGGTGGGGGAAGGGCTCTCACATCTCTTTCTCTTTCTCTTTCTCGTGACAAAGTCACGTGGGTTACGGCTGGGACCCACGTAGAAAAAAAATTAATTAAAAGAAAAGCAAGAGAACACATAGTGGGGGCATGTGCTGTCCTTTCTAAAGTGACCTGTCGTTTATGGGTCGATTGAAAGGGAGTGGTGGTGGGGGTTCCCAGCTGACGTGGCGTACTCACGTGCTGTGCGCGCGTGCACTTTTTGGCTGGTTCTTGAGGTTGAAACGTCACCCCACTCCTCAAGGGACAAGTGTCTCTACTAAGGCAGCCCAGATTCGTGGGGGGAGGGAAAGGCAAGTTAATGGCATCTTCTTACCTCATTTAGCTCTCAATCGAATATTTTTGTGGTTGGTCCATCGATCATACATCAGTCTCATTGAAGTGACATCCCATACAGTATATATTTACATTTTATGATGGGTTTAGGATTCTGTACAGGAAAGTATAGACAAAAACTTCTACAAGAATGTAGAAGAGAAGATTAAGTATGTATTAAAAAATAAATGAATAAATAAAGGGTGGACATTTGTTTTTCCTTATTATCTGTTTGGATTATGTATTTTGATAAATTATTTTAATAAATTATTTTTTGGATTTTATATTTTGTAAAATGATTCAAATAGAACCCTAAACTTGATTTTGATAAAAAAAATTGAATATAACAACATAGTTATTAGGCAGAATGACTGTATTTTTGTTTTGAGTTGTTAGTTTTATGAATTATTTGTGATTTTAGTTAAAAAAATCTTTTATCAAAATCGGGTTTAGGGGTCTATTTGAACTATTTTAGAAAACACAGGGTCCAAAAAATAATTTGTCAAAATACAGGATCCAAACAAGTAATGACGCAAAACACAAAGTCTAAAAAGACATAAACTTATAAATAAATAAACATAGGAAAAAAAGTAATTATACAAAATATTGTAAGATTTGAATAAAAAAGTTTAACATATGGTAATTCATAGATGGATATTGGCAACAATAATACCTATATTTTTTCAAAAATTATACTTTAATACCAATTTTTTTGCGGTAATAATACATAAATCTACAATTTTGGTGCAACCGTTAATACTCACTATTAACTTCCCATTAAGTATCTACGTGACACATTTTTTATACTCCTAAATTTAGGTATTAAAGTGTAACTTTATAAATAATTTGGCTATTATCGCCGCCAATATCCCTAAATTCCTTAAATACTATAAAAATCATTTTAAAAATTAAAAAATCTAAAAGATTATTATAAACTAATTACTAAAACTAAAATTTGCAAATTCGAAACAACCAAAATTAAAATTGAAACTCAAAATCATCTCAAAATCTATATTATTAATTAGATTTTTAAAAATTTTAAATGATTTTTATAATATTTAAATAATTTATTCTAAAATCATCCAAAAATTCATATATACCATGTAGATACTTAACACACAGTTAACAGTGAGTACTAATGGTTGCACAAAAATTGTAGATTTACGTATTACCGCAAAAACAAAATTGGGCCTTAAAGTGTAACTTTTAAAAATTTTTGGGTATTATCGTCGTCAATTAGACTAATAAAATTGTGTCACGTGGATACTTAATGGGCAGTTAACGGTGAGTATTAACGAATGCACCAAAATTATAGGTTTATATATTATTACCGCCAAAAAATAGAATTGGGTATTAAAGTGCAACTTTTTAAAAAAAATTGGGTATTATCACCGCCAATTTCCCTTCCATAGATACCAAAAACCTAATTACACAAATTCTCTCTCCACTCTCCCTCACGATATCTCCCTCTTTTCTCATGATATCTCTCTCTTTTCTCATTTCTTTCTTTCTCTTCCCCCATTCGGTTTCCTCATCTCAGCCCTCCGCTAGCAATGCCACCTTTGCCCATGCCCCTGACGGCGACGCACCTTCGCCCCTCTGATTCTTCTTCTTCTTTCTTCAAATCTAGTTTTATCATTCTTCTTTTTGTTCTTCTTCTTATTTTTCACATCTAATTTCGCCATTTCAAATATGATTTTGCACTTCATGTTTGATTTTTCTAGTCTTATTTTTCAAATCTGTTTAAGTAACTAGGTACCATGGTGTCTGATTCTTTTATTCATATCTGATTTGTTTTAGACCTAGCTGTAACAAGTTACGATAACGATTAATTTAGATTCTTTTGTTTAGATATGATTTTCTTTTCACACATGACTAAGTAACCAGGTACGATGATGACTGGTTCTTTTTTTTTTAATTTGATTTTTTTTTCAAACCTAGCTGCAACCAGTTACAATTATGATTAATTTATATATTTTTGTTTGGATCTTATTTTTTTCCAAGTCTGGCTAAGTAACAAGTCACCATCGCAACTGATTCTGTTTTTTTTTTCAAACCTAATTGTAACCAGTTACCTTCACGATCAATTTAGTTTTTTTTCACATAAGTTTTTTAATCCAAATCTCACTAAGTAACCAGTTACAATTCAGTTGATATTTTGATAGTGGTACATTATTAAAAAAAATCAAAATTATTTTTATAGTTGTAACCAGTTACTACAACACCACTTAAAAAAATAAAACTAACTTTTATAGTTGGAACTAGTTACTATACATCACTAAAAAAAAATTGACAGTGACATATGATTACTACCACATAAAAAAATCAAAATTGTTTTGATAGTGGTAACCTGTTACTAGGGATAAAATGTTGATTCAAGAAGATAAAAAATGGAAGAAAAGGAATAAAAAACATGGTGATGAAGGTCTTAGTTTTTTTTTTTCAAAGAATAAACTAAAAGAAACATTTTTAAAAAAAAATATGAATGAATAAATAATACAAATAGATTAAAATTATAAAAATATTCTCAAAATATATTAAAATAAGCTACTAAAACTATATAAAAAATGAAAAATTATATACAAATAAAATATTACAAATATATAGGGAAAAAAATCTCATAAAAATGTAAAAATAAAATATGCCATAAAAACTTAAGAAAAAAAAAACTGCCATATTTTTCAAAGTTAAAAAAAATCACATATTTGGTGTAAATTCATCTATATATATATTATACTTTAAATTTGTTATATTGGGCTGAAATTTAAAATTTGTGGTGGCCCAAACAGTCCATGGTATTTTGAAGAGATTCTTTCATATTTATGGGATTTTCTTTCCCTTAAATTTGAAAAAATATATAATTATGCCACCCTTCTAATGATAGTTATATTTTCTTTGATTTTGAAAGTAATTGTATTTTTTTTCAACTTTTTTATTATTTTTCCAACTTTTTTTTTTCTTTTTTTCCTTACTTATTTTTTCTTCCATTTATTGACCAGCATTATAGTCAATGATACCGAGTCAATTTATACGACAGAATAAAAATTAAATGAATTGGAATCAAGTAAACGACACAAATAATTTTGAAGTGGTTCGACCCCAAGAGTTGGTAATGACTTACGTCCACTTGCACTTTTATTTATCGGAAAAGCGCTACATTTAAGATCAAGAAGAAACAGAGTTCAACTGAGTTTGTTAATAAGCTGACGAAAGAATACAATTCGAAGGGTTTTGTATGTAAAGTGCTTACAAAAGAAATCTCTAGCTCTTTCTCTCCTCTTTTTCACATAGGGTTAATGATTGAATAAACCCCTTATTTATAGAGAGCTTAATGGGCTATGGGCCCTTACAAGCAAATCTAGGCCCTACACATGTAGGTGTGAGATCAGTACATTCAGTTACATACTCAAATAATATAAGAATAATACAATTTAAATATCAGTTACATAAATATCTTGAAAATATTTGATAGTGTCTCATGAAATCCAGATCTTTGGGTAAAGCATACTGCTTATCAAGCAAGTTTTGTACTCCGAGTAGCTTCATGAGATGGCACTAGTCTGCTCCAGCATTGAGCAGGATATTGGCTCTTTGAGAAACAACCTTTTAAATTCTAACATAGCCTCCTCGAGTAGCTACTCATTCCGACCATCATTCTGAATTTATTGTGGCATGGCAACGTGTCTTCTTTGTAGCAGCTACGTCATCCAGTCAAAATTGGGTTAAACACTTACCCCCCAAGTTTATCCTAGGGCGACCAACACTGGATAAACTTAAAATCATCGACCAGGTAAGCAATTATTCACCTTCTTATTATCACTTTACAACTTATAGCTTTGCTTTTATATGCAATGTCCACGCCTCCTCAAATACGCAACTGGCGACTTTTGGGTTTTCTAAGCGTCTGTCACACTTTTCACTCTGTCATCATTGCACATTTTCAACGAAAAAAGAGTCACCTTTTCACCAACCCGTGCGCATGACATCACATCACCCCTGAAACTCATGATGAATTTTTAGAGATGACGTCACCTTCTTGCTTTCGAGTCGTGACGTATAAATAGGTCTTCCCATAACCTTTCCTTCTTTAATTTTTCAAAATTTCCAAGCTTTCTTTTTCTCTAAAATCCTCTCAAACCGTGACCTTGCTCTTCATTTCCTCTTCCAAAATTCCCCTTTTTCTCCCAATATTTCAACCAAATTTTAATCACAGTAAGTTTCTCACTTCATATTTTGTATTTGCATGACTCTTTGCTACTTGTCGCATAACTTCCATGCATCTTTTGGAGATTTCATATATGTGTGTTCTTGATGTTCTTGAATTTTTTACGCAAAAACTAGTCTATTTTTCGCAAAAATCAATGATTTTCAAGGAAAATGTCTATCTAGGGAGTAGTAAAATAATTTTAGGTCTTGGATTACCCTTGATCGTGTTGTTGGCTTTGAGAGGATTTATTTTATTTGAAAACTCAAAGAAGTACTACTTGCCTTTTTAAATCTGCACTAGTTTCTGCTCGAAGGTAGAATAGTGTTTCTCGAACATCTCACACTTAGTTAGGCACACACATAGGTTGGTCAAATAACTCATCTCCCTTATACTTTTCACCAGATGTATGCACGCGATCACTGGGAGAGTGATTATTTTATTGACCCGGACATGCTACAGACTCTGGTCGATGAAGTGGAATGAAGCCAACAAGATATTGACCTCAATCGTGATTGTAACGCCCTACTTCCTTAGAGCCGTTACTAAGTGGGTTTAAAAACGTGCTTTCAACTCGCTAATCGAGGTTTTAGGTCAAATAGTGTAATTAAGCTATAAACAAAGGAAAAACTTTAGAAATAATAATTTCCATAGAAAATCATAAAAGTTTTACACTTGGGATCCCAAAGTATAGTTTAGAAACATTTACAACATATAAGCTGAATCAAGTCGTCTAAACGACAAAATCTAGGTTTATTTACAAGCATCTCCCAAAATCCTCTGGCTGTGGCAGCCAGGCTGGCCAAACATGTACACGCCGCCTCCGCCTGCTACACTCATGGTTGGTTGACCTTCTCTTTACCCTTACCTGCACCACAGAGCATCTGTGAGCCGAAGCACAGCAAGAAAACCCACAAACAGATAACATATGAAACACATATATCAAGCATAAAAACAATCCACCAATTGGCTAAACACATACGGCCTAGCCATCCCAGGTGTTTACCAAGCCCTGGGTTCGCGGACCACGCCATGAGGATATCCCAAGTATCCTTTTAGGGACTCGCCCTGGCAACTCGCACTCCACGTGCTCAACGCTGCTCCCGGCCCCTTTCCATTCTCGGCCTTGCACACAACGTGCCCAACGCCGTTCCCAGCCCTTCGCCATTCTCGGCCTACACCGTTCCCGGCTCCTGCCGATCATTCACATGATAACATACATAGCACAACAAGCAAGTACATAATTCTAGCATATTTAGTTAAAGGGCTACGCCCCGCAGTTCTAACATATTGGGCTCGGCCCTGCATACCAATTCTATTAAAACACATTGGGCTTAGCCCTGCACACAAGCTCTATGGGAACAAGGGTTTTCTTACCTGAGTTCCGAGCTCTCCGAGCACCGATGTCCCGAGCATAGTCCTCTAACTTGAGCCTCTCCGAAACCCTAATCACAACATAGTAAAAATATCCATCCATCAAGTTCTAATCCAATAAATAACTTTAAGCCATAACCCTAACCTCCAGGACCTTGAATTCTATCAATCCGGGTGATAAAATCCATCCCGAGCCTTAACCATTGAATTCCCAAGCCTAAACACCCATAAAAATGTAGACTAGCACTAAGAGCCACGGCCCCACCCTCAAGAGCCGCGGCTAGCCTCAAAACAGAGGCTAGCACACCCTTGCAACACACACGGGCCGCGGCGTGCATGAACTCCTCGGCCGCGCGCGCATACGGGCCGCGGCGCGCCCCTCCTAGGGCCGCGGCCCTCACCTCCAAACCCAAAATTTCCCATCTTCTCTGCATTTTCCTCAAGCTAACTCACTCAAAACTTATCTAACAAACCCAAATATTTAACACATACATTCCAGCTCAATATCAACATCAAAACCCAACAGAATCTGCTCAAAAACACAGCTAAAACACTTAAGACAGATCAAACTTAATCAACATGCAAACTCTTACAAACCAGCAACAATTCTCAACATAACCTTAATAATTAAAGCTTACCTTGCAGAGCTTAGTCCCTATGTTTGTTCCTCAATCCTCAAGCTTAAAGCTCCTAAGTTTTCTCAGCCCAATTCCTTGCTTAAGCTAGCTTACACCAGAATTTCCCTTTGATATGCCTTAGAGAAGGAGTAGAGAAGAAAAGAGTGGTGAGAAGGTATCCTTAGCTGAATGGAGGAGTATAGGTAAGTTTCCCAAAGTTTCTAAGTGATTCTTCCTTTTGTTTTACTTGACTTAAGTTTAAAGGGTTACCTCAAGGCTCGGGGTACCAAAACGTCCCCGAGGGCAAAATGGTAAATTTCCCCAATATTCCCTCCTAGACATTCTATCATCAAATATATCTCCAAATATTTATTTTCATATCCCGATAATCCCATAATACCTAGTACCCAAATTACCCCTCGACTCACCCCGAGTCCGAATCTCAACCCTGTTGTGACTTTCTGACTAACTGCTCCCCAGGACTGTCTCGGATCGTGCTGCACAGACATATCACATATATATATATCACATTTATCCCCCTAATATCCAGACGGGGCCCACATGCACATTTAACTCAACTAAACATGCATCATTATCATATATTCACATAAATCCACATATTAGTGTATTAAAGCATTTATTGCCCTCTAGGCACACTAATCAAGGTCCTAAGCCCGATTAGCAAATTCAGGTCGTTACAACTATCCCCTCCTTACAGAAATTTCGTCCACGAAATTACCTGAACAACTCGGGGTACCGCTCCCTCATCTCTGGCTCAAGTTCCCATATCGCCTCCTCAACTTTGTTGTTTCTCCACAGCACTTTCACCAAGGCGATGGTCTTGTTCCTCAAGATTTTATCTTTTCGGTCAAGAATCTGAACCGGCTTCTCCTCATAGGACAAATCCTGATCAAGCTCCAGATTCTCAAAACTTAGAACATGCGTTGAATCTGACATATACTTCCGGAGCATGGATACATGGAAAACATCATGAACCCCTGATAAAGCTGGAGGCATCGCTAGTCTGTAAGCTACCTCTCCAAATCGTTCCAGAATCTCGAAGGGGCCAACAAACCTAGGGCTCAACTTGCCCCGAACACCAAACCATTTCACACCCCTCATGGGTGAAACCCTAAGGAACACATGATCACCAACCTAAAATTCCATGCTCCTGCGTTTCAGGTCTGAATAACTTTTCTGTCGACTCTGGGAGGCGAGCATACGCGCCCTAATCTTCTTAATCGCCTCATTGGTCCTCTGAACCATCTCTGGACCCAGATACCTCCTCTCAACTGTCTCATCCCAATGAATAGGTGATCTACACTTCCTTCCATAAAGCATCTCGTACGGAGCAATTCCGATGGTCGCCTGATAACTGTTGTTGTACGAGAATTCGATCAAAGGGAGATACTTACTCCACGATCCCCCAAAATCAAGCACACAAGCTCGCAGCATATCCTCCAATATCTGAATCGTCCTCTCAGACTGTCCATCCATCTAAGGATGATAAGCGGTACTAAACTGTAACTGCGTGCCCATAGCCTTCTGCAAACTCTCCTAATCTTCTCAATCGCCCATTGGGTTGGCTTGAGCATAACCATGTTGTAAGACTGACAATAGTACGTAGCTTCAGTCTGGTTTGCGTGGGCTTCTAAGGAGATCTGGGGGACAGGATCCGTCAGAGTAGTGGCAGTACTGTTCTGAATAATGGTGTACATTTCATATGTAACCTCTTCTGCAGGTTATTTGAGGAGACAAAACTTCGTGTGTTCTTGGGGTGATGTCAGTATCGGGGACAGTTTATCACACCCAACCCAGTCACTTGATCTGGGTTCGTTTACCAACATCCCAATCCATTTACCAGGACCCTGGTTCATTTACCAGAGCCCGGGTTCATCCCCTATCTTCCCGGTTCATTTTAGACTTGGAAACGTCGTCCTTATCGTCATCCCGGATGACACCTTACACTGGGTCCGGGAAGACTAAACATGCCAACTTCATGGTCTTGACTTATATTCCGGGATAATGTTGGGCTTACTGATATTTGGGCCACCAGGATGTACTCCTTCCCCGTCTACAGGGATCGGTCTAGGCCTCGGGTCCCTTCAAAATAGCCCATGGCATTAGAGTATGGGGCCACGTGTGCGGGGAGAAACGGGGATAACACTATGATATTCATTTTTGTAACGCCCTGCTACCTTAGAGTCGTTACTAAGTGAGTTAAAAATGTGCATTCAACTCGCTAATCGAGATTTTAGGTCAAAAAGTGTAATTAAATCATAAACAGGGTTACAAACTTTGAAAATAATTCCATTTACTGAAAATCATAAAGTATTTGACATTTGGGATCCCAAAATACTGTTTGGAAATATTTACAACATATAAGTACAAACCACGTCGACTAAACGACAAAATCTAGGTTTTAATACAATCATCTCTCAAAACCACTCGCTGTGGCAGCCAGGCAGGCCAAACATGTACGCGCTGCTTCACGCTCTCCGTACTCATGGTTGGTGCACTTTTCCCTTGCCCTTACCTGCACCACAGAGCACTCGTGAGCCGAAGCCCAGCAAGAAAACCCTCACAAGCAAAAAACATATGCATAACAAACACATAGCATATAAACAGGCCATCAATAGGCTAAACACATACGGCCAGGCCGTCCCAGGCGTTTTAGCAGGCCCTGGGTTTGCAGTCCACAACGTGAGGATATCCCAGGTATCCTTTAGGGTCTCGCCTTGGCAACTCGCACTCCACGTGCTCAACGCTGCTCCCGGCCCCTTGCCGTACTTGGCCTTGCACTCAACGTGCTTAATGCCATTCCCGGTCCCTTACCGTTTCTCGACCTCTGCCGACCTCGGCCTGCGCCGTTCCCGGCTCTTGCCGAACATTTACACAATTGCATTCATAGCATAATAAACATATATTGAACACTAACAAATTCAATCAAAGGGCTACGCCCTGCAATTCAAACATATTGGGGCTCAGCCCTGCATACAAGCTCTATGGGAACAGTGGTTTTCTTACCTGCCTCCCAAGCTTTCCGAGCACCGATATCCCGAGCACAGTCCCCTAACTTGAGCCTCGCCGGAACCCTAGTCACAACACATTAACAATATTCATCCATCAAATTCTAATCCATTAAATAACTTTGAGCCAAAACTCCAATCTCCGGGACCTTGAATTCTACCAATCCGGGTGATAAAATCCATCCTGAGCCTTAACCTTTGAGTTCCCAAGCCTAAACACACTTAAAACACACAAAATGGCACTAATGGTCGTGACCCTACCCCACAAGCACCGCGACTAGCCTCGAAACAGAGGCTAACACCTCCCTGAAACACGCACGGGCCGTGGCGCACTTGACCAAGCGCCGCGACGCGCCTCAAGTACCATGGCCTCCCAAGGCCGCGCACGCACACGGGCCGCGGCATGCCCCTCCTAAGGCCGCGTCCCTCGCCACAAAACCCAGAAATCTCCATCCTTTCCTGCATTTTCTTCAAACCATCTCATCCAAAATCAAACTAACAATTCCAGATAATCATCACAAAGGTTCTAGCCCAGTTTCAACATCAAAACCTATCAAAAACTTGCTCCACAAACTCAGCTAAACACCCTAGAACAGATCAAATCCTACTCACATGCATTTCCTAAGAAAACAGTAGAGATCAACCATAATTCTGAAAGTTAGAACTTACCCTTGCTGAGTTATGATTCAGAGTTGATCCCCTAAATTCCCAACTTCAATTCCTCAAACTCCAAGCCCTGGTTTTCTGGTTAGAATCTCCTAAGCTCTGCCCCAATTCTTAGTTCTTGACTGTTTTCTTTTCCTTGCTTGTATCCTTGAATTGTCTTAGAGAGCAAAGATGAGAGAAAATAGAAACTAACTTCAACTGAGAAGGGAAAGTGAATGCCAGTTTCTAAGTTTCTAGACACTTCCTAAGCTTTGTTTTATTTAACTTAAGCTTTAGGGTTACTTCAAGGCTCGGGGTACCAAAACGTCCCTGTACGCCCTAAATATCCATGGGCTATTAGCGAGCTGAGAAATGGCATAATTATATCAGCCACGTGGATGTCACGTACCCGGAGCTGCTGTTACCAGGTCCTACCTCTTTAGCTCGAGGTAACCAAAGGCTTAACTGAAGAGTACATCAAGCTCGAGGTGCGAGCCTGAGTTGGCACCTCTGACCCCTTATAAAGTCAACCACGCAATGTAAACGTGCATATATCAGACATCACGTGTCTGATCCATCCCTGAATTCTCGGACACGCAGCATAAACGTGCGTGTTCAGGCGCCCACGACTGGGTTGGGACATGCAGCCCATTATCCCCCTTACCTATTGATTAGACCACACTTCATTGTCAGGTTTTAGGAATTAATCATGAATGTCACAGAAGTGACATGATGGGTAAGAAGGTCGCGGGATGACCCCCCTTGCCAACCCCCAGGTGCCCTCTCCCTATAAATATGGAGACCCTGGGAGTTGCAAAGGGTTGGATTCTATTTTGTAAAGAAATACCCTGTAAAGAATATCAGAAAAATAACAATAATATTGGCTGGTGGACTAGAAGGATTTTAACATTTGAACCACCTAAAAAAGTATTCGTGTCACCATTTTATTTTGAGATCATTCATCTGTTACGGTTCATTATCTAGAACTAATCCCACTCTTTATTCTATTAGTTATCTGTTGCCGAAGAACCGCGTCAACAGTCCCCGAGGGCAAAATGGTAAATTTCCCTAATATTCTCTCCTAGACATTCTAACCTCAAATATATCTCCAAATATTTATTTCCATAACCCGATAACCCCATAATACATCTAATACCCAAAATACCCCTCGACTCGCCCTGAGTCGGATTCTCAACCCCGTTGTGACTTTCTGGCTAATCGCTCCCTAGGACTGTCTCGGATCGTGCTGCATAGATAAATCACATACACATCACATTTATCACATTTATACCCTCAATGGGCTAAAATCACAGACATACCCCTAATATCCAAACGGGGCCCACATGCATATCTAATTAAACTAAACATGCATCTCTATCATATTTTCACATAAATTCATATATTAACATATTAAATCATTTATTGCCCACCAGGCACGCTAATCAAGGCCCTAAGACTTATTAGCAAATTTTGGGTTGTTACAACTATCCCCCCCTTACAGAAATTTCATCATCGAAATTACCTGAACAATTCGGGATACCACTCCCTCATCTCTGGTTCAAGTTCCCACGTCGCCTCCTCAACCTTGTTGTTCCTCCACAGCACTTTCACCAAGGCGATAATCTTGCTCTGCAAGACTTTATCTTTCCGATCAAGAATATGAACTGGCTTCTCCTCATAGGACAAATCCTGATCTAGCTCCAAATTCTCATAACTCAGAACATGCATCGAATCTGATACATAATTCCGGAGCATGGACACATGGAAATCATCCTGAACCCGTGACAAAGCTCGAAGCATCGCTAGTATGTAAGCTACCTCTCTAACCCATTCCAGAATCTCGAAGGGGCCAACAAACCTAGGGCTCAGCTTGCCCTGAACACCAAATCGTTTCACACCCCTCAAAGGCGAAACCCTCAGAAACACATGATCACCAACCTGAAATTCCACGCTCCTGCGTTTCAGGTCTGAATAACTCTTCTGAAGACTCTGGGAGGCGAGCATTCGTGCTCTAATCTTCTCAATCGCCTCATTGGTCCTCTGAACCATTTCTGGACCCAGATATATCCTCTCACCTGTCTCATCCCAATGGATAGGTGATCTACACTTCCTTCCATAAAGCATCTCATACGGAGCCACTCCGATGGTCGCTTGATAACTGTTGTTGTATAAGAACTCGATCAAAGGGAGATAGTTACTCCATGATCCCCCAAAATCTAGCACACAGGCTCGCAACATGTCCTCCAATATCTGAATCGTCCTCTCAGACTGTCCATCTGTCTGAGGATGATAAGCGGTACTAAACCGTAACTGCGTGCCCATAGCCTTCCGCAAACTCTCCCAAAACTTGGAAGTAAAGGTGGGGTCTCTGTCGGATACTATCGACCTCGGAGCCCCATGAAGTCGAACAATCTCCTTCACATATAACTCAGCATACTGCTCCACAGTATAAGTCGTCCTAACAGGTAAGAAGTGGACGGACTTGGTATACCTATCCACGATCACCCATACCGAGTCATGCTTCCCCACGGTCTTCGGCAAGCCAACCACGAAGTCCATGGTGATGTCTTCCCACTTCCATTCTGGAATCCTCAGAGGCTGCAGCAACCCCGCTGGCCTCTGATGCTCACCCTTGACCTGCTGACAAGTTAAACACTTGGCCACATAATCCACCACATCCCTCTTCATGCCCGACCACCAATACAAAACTATCAAATCCTGGTACATCTTCGTTGTACCCGGGTGCAAAGAATAAGGAGTGGTATGCGATTCATCTAGGATCTCTCGCCGGATATCAGAATCCATCGGAACGCAAATCCGACCCTTGTACTTCAGTAATCCCATCTCTGAAATAGAAAAGTCCTTAGTCGCTCCGATTAAGACATCCTCTCTGTGTCCCCTCAACTGAGGATCTCTCTCATGCGCCTCCTTGATCCTCTCAAGGAGTGTAGACTAAAGAGTGATGTTGGCCAACTAACCAACCACCAACTCTATACCTGCTTTGGTCATCTCCTCAGCTAGCTTATCAAATATCTGTCTCGAACTAAACAACTGTCCCGGGCCTTTCCGACTCAATGCATCAGCCACTACATTAGCCTTCCTAGGATGGTATAGGATATCATAATCGTAATCCTTAACCAACTCCAACCACTGCCTTTGGCGCATATTCAGATCCTTCTGAGTAAAGAAATACTTCAGGCTCTTATGGTCGGTGTATATCTTGCACTTCTCATCATAAAGATAATGTCTCCAAATCTTAAGTGCGAACACCACCGCTGCGAACTCCAAATCATGGCTGGGATACCTCTGCTCATACTCCTTTAACTGTCTTGATGCATAGGCTATCACCTTACCAGCTTGCATTAGCACACATCACAATAGACCAGAAACTTCTCAGTATCTGTCGGTAAACTTAACACTGGCGCGGTGATCATTCGCCGCTTCAACTCCTTGAAACTGTTCTCACATCTGTCCGTCCAGACATACCTTGTCTTCTTCTTTGTCAGTTCTGTCAAAGGCGTAGCTATTCTAGAGAACCCCTCAACGAACCGCCGATAATACCCCGCTAAACCCAAGAAACTTCTCACTTCAGGAACATTGCTCGGTCTAGGCCAATCTCTGACCGCCTCAATCTTGCTTGGGTCAACCAGAATCCCCTCCTTACTGACAATATGGCCCAGAAATATAATTTGTGGTAACCAGAACTCACACTTATTGAAATTAGCATATAGCTTATGCTCCCTCAACCGCTGTAGAACCAGCCGCAGATACTGCTCGTGCTCTGTCTCTGACTGAGAATACACCAGGATGTCGTCGATGAACACAATCACAAACTTATCCAGATAATCCTTGAAAACCTTATTCATCATGTCCATAAAAGTTGCTGGGGCATTGGTTAATCCAAAGGACATAACCAGGAATTCATAGTGTCCATACCTCGTTTGGAAAGCGGTATTTGGTATGTCCTCCTCTTTAATCCTCAACTGATGGTAACCTGATCGGAGGTCTATCTTGGAAAACACTGTTCTTCCCTGTAACTGATCAAATAAATCATCGATCCTAGGCAGTGGATACTTGTTCTTAATGGTTAACTTATTCAGCTCCTTGTAATCAATACACATCCTAAGAGATCCATCCTTCTTCTTGAAAAACAACACTGGAGCACCCCATGGCGAGAAACTCGGTCTGATGAACCCCAAATCAAGTAACTCTTGCAACTGAATCTTCAACTCCTTTAACTCCGCTGGAGCCATTCTGTAAGGTGTCCTAGATATTGGCTCCGCTCCTGGTACCAAATCTATAACAAAGTCTGTCTCCCGCTGCGGCGGAAACCCTGGTAAATCTGCCGGAAACAAATTCGAAAACTCACACACCAATCTAGTCTCACCCGGTCCAACCGACACCACCCTAGAGGTATCCACAACGCTCGCTAGAAATCCCATGCAACCTTCCTGCATCAGGTCTCTAGCCTTCAATGCTGAAATCATTGGTACTCGCGATCCACTAACTGTCCCCACAAACACAAAGGGTACCTCCCCTTCCGGTTCAAAAGTCACCATTCTGCGCTTGCAGTCAATCGTTGCCCCATACTTTGATAACCAATCAATCCCTAGAATCATATCAAAGTCATCCATATCTAACTCAATCAAATCAATATACAATTCCCTACCATCTAACTCTACTAGCGAAGCTTTAATCCATCTCCTAGAGACTACCCATTCTCCTGTTGGCAACAAAGTCTGAAATCCCCTAGCATACACACCACTAGGTCTACAAAGATGGTCTATCACTCTAGCAGATACAAATGAATGGGTAGCCCCTGAATCAAACAATGCAGTATACAAAGAACCAGCACTAGAGATCTGACCTGTCACAACTGAGGGGCTAGCCTTTGCCTCAGTCCGTGTCAAAGTAAATACCCTGGCAGGAGCAAGACTGTCACTCTGCTTCAGCTCCTCTTTCTTGACTTGAGGGCAATCCTTCTCCAAATGAATGGCACTCCCACAAAAAAAGCAGGCCCTGATCCTGCACTCACCCTGATGTCGATGTCTGCACCGCGGACACACTGGGAAACTCCTCTAGTTGTCACTTCCACCCTGACGACCAGTAGAAACACCCTGTGCCCTCCTATCTAAACTAGGAGGAACAAAAGAATCTAGGGCCTTCCTCTTCTGCTCACTAGAGCCACCACCCCGACTGGATCCAACAAAAGGAGGCATTGTCCTCTTGGCATCACGCCTAACAATGCTTTCCTTCCAGATCTAATCCTCGGCCCTCTCAGTTGTAAGGGCCTTGTCCACTACCTGAGCACAAGTAGTAGTCTCTGGATCCAAAGTAATATTCACATTGCGGGCAATCATAACATTCAACCCTCGCACAAACCTGTCTCTTCTAGTCGCATCAGTCAGCACTAAATTTGGTACAAACTTTGCCAATCTGTCAAACCTCAAAGCATACTCTGTCACTGTCATTCGATTCTGAGTCAGGTTGATGAACTCGTCAACCTTCGCAGCCCGAACCGCCACACTGTAATACTTCTCATTAAATAAGTTTTTGAACTCTTCCCAAGTCATAACTATCACGTTCCTTATTTGAACTACCACGTCCCACCAGATGCGGGCATCCTCTCTGAACATGTAGCTAGCACAAGCTACCCTCTCATTTCCCCGAACCCTCATAAAATCCAGAATTGAGGAAATCATATTCATCCACTGCTCTGCCCGCAGTGGGTCTGGTCCACCCTCAAAGGTGGGAGGATGCTGTTTCCTGAACCTCTCGTACAAAGGTTCCCACTTATTCTCCATAGCAGAATGAACCGGCACTGGCACCACAACCTGCTGAACTGGCAGTCCAGTGACCTGAGGTGAGGCTTGCTGCCTCAACTGTCGAAGCTCTTCCTCTGTTCGCTGCAGTCTTGCTTCCATCTCGGCAAACATCTCTTGCCAATTCTGTGGGGCAGGTGGGGGGTCCTGACCCTGGTTATCATCCTCGGCCCTACTGCCACGGAGTCTAGATGATTGTCGAGGCATCTCAACAAATATGCCTACAACCAACGACGCCGCTCATTAGGTATGATAACAACATCCAAAACCACCTCCCAACCACATTAGCCATCCACAAACAGTAATTCACATTACATACAGATAACATATAACACACAATGGGCCATGCCCTGGCATCATGCATATATTAACTCATTCATCATGCTCTATATAGGATAAGCAGGCAAACAAGGCATTCAAGCACATATCCAAGCATATTAGTCAATCATACTAACCAACCCTGAGTCGAGCTTGTCACTGACAGCGAGCGTACATGTTCGGTCAATCTCCAGAACCATAAACCTTGGCTCGCTCTGAAACGAAGTTGTAACACCCTACTACCTTAGAGCCGTTATTAAGTGAGTTAAAAATGTGCATTCAAGTCGCTAATCAAGATTTTAGGTCAAAAAGTGTAATTAAATCATAAACAGGGTTACAAACTTTGAAAATAATTCCATTTACTGAAAATCATAAAGTATTTGACATTTGGAATCCCAAAATACTGTTTGGAAATATTTACAACATATAAGTACAAACCACGTCGACTAAACGACAAAATCTAGGTTTTAATACAATCATCTCTCAAAACCACTCGCTGTGGCAGCCAGGCAGGCCAAACATGTACTCGCCACTTTACGCTCTTCGTACTCATGGTTGGTTGACTTTTCCCTTGCCCTTACCTGCACCACAGAGCACCCGTGAGCCGAAGCCCAGCAAGAAAACCCTCACAAGCAGAAAACATGTGCATAACAAACACATAGCATATAAACAGGCCATCAATAGGCTAAACACATACGGCCAGGCCGTCCCAGGCGCTTTAGCAGGCCCTGGGTTTGCGGTCCACACCGTGAGGATATCCCAAGTATCCTTTAGGGTATGGCCCTAGCAACTCGCACTCCACGTGCTCATCGCTGCTCCCGGCCCCTTGCCGTACTCAGCCTTGCACTCAACGTGCTTAACGCCATTCCCGGTCCCTTGCCGTTTCCCGGTCTCTGCCGACCTCGGCCTGCGCCGTTCCCGGCTCTTGCCGAACATTTACAAAATTGCATTCATAGCATAATAAACATATATTGAACACTAACAAATTCAATCAAAGGGCTACGCCCTGCAATTCAAACATATTAGGGCTCAGCCCTACATACAAGCTCTATGGGAACAATGTTTTTCTCACCTGCGTCCCAAGATTTCCGAGCACCGATATCCCGAGCACAGTCCCGTAACTTGAGCCTCGCCGAAACCCTAGTCACAACACATTAACAATATTCATCCATCAAGTTCTAATCCCTTAAATAACTTTGAGCCAAAACTCCAATCTCCGGAACCTTGAATTCTATCAATCCGGGTGATAAAATCCATCCTGAGCCTTAACCTTTGAGTTCCCAAGCCTAAACACACTTAAAAACACAAAATGGCACTAAGGGCCGCGACCCTACCCCACAAGCGCCGCGGCTAGCCTCGAAACAGAGGCCAACACCTCCCTGAAACACGCACGGGCCGCGACATGCCCCTCCTAGGGCCGCGACCCTCGCCAAAAAACCCAGAAATCTCCATCCTTTCCTACATTTTCTTCAAACCATCTCATCCAAAATCAAACTAACAATTCCAGATAATCATCACAAAGGTTCTAGCCCAGTTTCAACATCAAAACCTATCAAAAACCTACTCCACAAACTCAGCTAAACATCCTAGAATAGATCAAATTCTACTCACATGCATTTCCTAAGAAAATAGTAGAAATCAACCATAATTCTGAAAGTTAGAACTTACCCTTGCTAAGTTATGATTCAGAGTTGATCCCCTAAAATCCCAACTTCAATTCCTCAAATTCCAAGCCTTGGTTTTCTGGTTAAAGTCTCCCAAGTTCTGCCCCAATTCTTAGTTCTTGACTGTTTTCTTTTCCTTGCTTGTTTCCTTGAATTGTCTTACAGAGCAAAGATGAGAGAAAATAGAAACTAACTTCAACTGAGAAGGGAAAGTGAATGTCAGTTTCTAAGTTTCTAAACACTTCCTAAGCTTTGTTTTATTTAACTTAAGCTTTAAGGTTACCTCAAGGCTCGGGGTACCAAAACGTCCCCGAGGGCAAAATGGTAAATTTCCCTAATATTCCCTCCTAGACATTCTAACCTCAAATATATCTCCAAATATTTATTTCCATAACCCGATAACCCCATAATACATCCAATACCCAAAATACCCCTCGACTCACCCTGAGTCGAATTCTCAACCCCGTTGTGAATTTCTGGCTAACCGCTCCCCAGGTCTGTCTTGGATCGTGCTGCACAGATAAATCACATACACATCGCATTTATCACATTTATACCCTCAACATGCTAAAATCACAGACATACCCCTAATATCCAAACGGGGCCCACACACATATCTAATTCAACTAAACATGCATCTCTATCATATTTTCACATTAATTCATATATTAACATATTAAATCATTTATTGCCCACCAGGCACGCTAATCAAGGGCCTAAGCCTTATTAGCAAATTTTGGGTCGTTACAATTTTGTTCTTGGTCAGGAATATTGACGGACGATTGAGCAATTTGAACCAGGAATTAGGAAATTCCTTCCAAATAATTGGAATTTTATTGTTCATTCTAACTCTATTGATCCACTCCCTGTCGGAATTCCGACCAGAGGGAGGGCAACAAGTAGTTCTTCGTTTGTTGAAGAGGCATAACTGTTGCTTTCTGTTCTTCAGATATTGCTAGGATCAAGCAGACTACCAGACACAAATCTGCTATAGATCCTCAGGTTGCTAGGTATGCGACTAGTGGGCAAAATGTTGAGCAGCCCATACAACAACAACAACCTGAGCAATTAGAAAGAGAGTAACCCGAGCAACAACCACAACCACAAGAGCAACAAAAGGCACGACCCCAAGAGGTGCCATTTGATGAGATTGATTTTGATAAAAAATAATTAACTGATGTCATAAGACTTGTCGCAAAGAGAAAAGTCTGCTCAAGGAGGCATGTTAAGTGGTACATGGCTCGAGCCAACACCCTCTCGACCCGGTTACTTAGGGAGTACCTCGAAAGATATGGCCTTAGGGGGGTAGATTTAGTTCTTCCTCGAGCTGACCAGTGGGCGCATAGTCCTTGGTCGAGGTATAACATTTAGGCAGGCGTCAGTCTCCCGCTCCATCCTTATTTGAAGAGTATCACAAATTACTTCAGCGTTGCTCCTTTTCAAATAACCCAAAATAGATACTTAATGCTCTCAACGTTATTTATCCTCTATCACAATCAAGGATGGGCCGATCGTACTCCTCATGGGGTCCATTACTTATTTGATTTGAAATCAAATCCAGGCCATAAAGATACTGGGTTCTTCTACTTCTATCACCAGGACAAGACTAGGGAGTTCTTGACTGAGCCCACGTTTAGGAGCAACGTGGACAGTTATAATAAAGAGTACTTTCCAACAACCTCCCTAGGCGCTGAAAATGAAGCTTTCCAACAAGCATGTATTTATTTTAGCTTGTGAGCTCATATTCTTAGTTTTCCCTTTCTTTTCTTGGCCTCAATTTTTCTTGTTGAGTTTTAGGGCCATGGGACCGACCCATTCCTACTGCGGAATGGCCATTCGAATAGTAGTCTTAGATTGACTTCCTTCTGAAGCAAAGAACTACAGACTTCTCGTAATCGATAAGAACCTAAGGCGAGTTGGTTTGCTTGATACCCACCACACTAATGAAGAAGGCGTTGCTGATGGAGGAACTACTGAGGAAGCAGTTGAGGAAGGACTGAGTTGTTCTGATCAGTCTCAGGCGGTCCTTGTCCCTTAGAGGAGGACAACATGGATTAGCATAAGGGAACGAGGTTGTAACACCTTGGATATCCAAGACCATTACACTACGTGTTTTAAATAGTGATAGACTCTCTAAACGAGTCTCTTGGTCATAAACGTGTAACTAAATGTGATTAACAGTTTAAGGTTAACATTTTTGGACAAAAGGAACAACCATTTCATTAAAATGTTTACGTTCATACACGAGATCCCAAAATAACGTTTAAAAGGATAATTACAGTTCAAAAGGTACAACTAGCCTACCAAAGCGGTAAAATAGGGTTTGACCGTAGTTCCTCTGAGAAACCCCGACCATGGTGGTCGAGTAGCCGCATATGTACACGTTGCCACCAAAGCTCTCTAACTCATGGATGGTCCAGCTTCCCTCTCCATTTACCTGCACCACATAGCACCCATGAGCCAAGGCTCAGCAAGAAAACTTAAACATACTCATAAGCAGTTAAAAACATATCACACAATCATAATAGGCATACCTAACAGTATTAACCCTACTCATGCATGCATTCTATTCATATAAGTGACTAATAAGTCATATCGGGGGCCCATTGCCCTAATTACGTGACCATAGAGTCACCCCGGGATCGCTGCCCTAAATAAATAATTAATAAATCATATCAAGGCCCGTTGCCCAAGGATATGGGACTATAGAGTCACCCTAGGGCCCACTGCCCTATCCTTTGTATAACCAGCCTTAGATCTGGCCCAACGTACTTGGCGCTTTATTTTTCCAACGACCATAGGGACGGTCAAGCGTATAATACGCTCCTGATTAGGCCTAACCATATTGACCAGCGCTTAGCGCGCTTTTGCTGCCCTTGACTTATAAGTCAATGCTTTTCAATCAGATAATACAAACATGCATACAACATCTAACAATTATACACATACATAGTCATAATCATGCTCATTCACAAGGGCCCGCGCCTTAATCAAATTTGTGTTTAACAACTGGGGCAAGCCCTAATCACATACATCACGTATTGGGTGTAGTTTTCTTACCTCTGGTCCAAGCACAAGTTAGTTAACCCCGACCCTTGAGGACGATCCTATCCCAACCCCTAGCGGTACCCTAGTCACAACCATAATAAATGATATCCATCAATATCGAGTAAATAAAGACTTCCGGATCGAGTCCTAGTGTCCGGGACCTCGAATTCTACTAAACCGAGTAGTAGAACTCTTCTCGAGACCTTAGGTTTAAATTCCCGCCACCTAAAACCTAATGTGGCCAAACTTTCCATTTTGAGTCACGCGTGCCCCTCACAAGCGTCATGACTCTCCTCAAGTCAGAGGGCCCAACCTCTTTTTTTTTTGGACACGGGCCACGACGCAATGCAGTTCAGGGAACTGCCCAGGCTCCTTGGTTCAAACGTTTCTCCGAGCTAATTCCCTCAAAATTCACCCTAAAAACAGTACCAAACCCCCAACAGAGCTTCATAACATCATCAGTACATCACAAGCAGCAACACGTAACTCACAAACTGATCAAAAACTCATTAAAACCATAAAACTCAATCAAAGCTTAAGAAACTTTAAAAAAACAAACCTCAGAAACTTAAAGGCTAGAATTACCTCTGATACAGTCATTTTCCAGCTAAATCCCCAGGTTATCAAGCTTCTAATTTTTCCTAGAATCATTATAACTCTAACATTGCTTGAATCCGAGCTCTAAAACTCGAGCTTCCTTCTAAAATGCTAACTTACATGAAGAGTGAACAGAAGAGAGAGAACGGGAGTGAAACTTGTGTTTTTCTGAGTTAATGAACTGAACTGAACCCTTATATTCGAACGGTCCCAAATGACCAAAATGCCCCCAATACCCACTTCTCTCTTAACACCCCATAAGGGCAAAATGTCATTTTCACTCTCTAATCCTGCTCTATACTAAAATTTCCCCAAATAATTCCGCTAAACCCGGAATATTGCTATTTCTCTCAAAGTATGACTCACGCTAAAATGAGTCTCGGTGACTCTCCAGATCACCCAAAATACCCCTTAGCTGACCCCAAGCCTCGTATTTTCCCTCGTTGTGACTAAAACACTACTTGCTTCCTAGGATTGTCTCGTGTCAAATAAATCAAACATATCCACATAATAATGTGGTCTCAATCAATATGCACACATATATACAAATATGCCCTAAATAGACCAAATTATGAAAATTCTCTTCTAATAAGAAACGGGTCCACATGCATGCTTAATATACCTAAACATGCCAATATAGTCATATTATAATATAAATAACATAATTCATATAATCATGCATATCATAACATAATAATGCAATTAAATCAATTATTGCTCTCCTGGCTTCCTAATCAAGGCACTAAGCCTAATTAGGAAAATTGGGACGTTACAACTATCCACTCCTTACAATAATTTCATCCTCGAAATTTTACCTGAATAGCTCGGGATACCGATCCCGCATGTGGGGCTCTAATTCCCAGGTCGCCCCCTCGACCTTGCTGTTCCTCCATAGTACTTTAGCCAAATGTATGGTTTTGTTCCTCAGGACTTTGTCCTTCCTGTCTAGTATCTGGACTGATTGTTCTTCATAGGAAAGATCTGCCTGCAGCTCCAGATCTTCGTAAATCAATACATGAGTCACATTTGACACATACTTCCAAAGTGTAGAAATATGAAACACATTGTGTACGGCCGACAGTGTTGGAGGTAAGGCCAATCTATAGGCCACCTGACCGATCCTCTCCTGGATCTCAAACAGTCCTACAAATCTAGGGCTCGACTTGCCCTTCTTCCGAAATCTCTTCACCCATTTCCATGGTGAAAGTCTAAGGAAGACAAAGTCTTAGACTTGGAACTCCATGTTCCTGAGCTTCGGGTCAGTATAACTTTTCTATCTACTCTGAGAAGTGAGCATCTGAGCTCTGATCTTCTCAATAGCCTCATTGATCCTAAGAATTGCCTCAGGACCTAAGTATTTCCTTTCTCCCATCCCATCCCAGTGAATGGGTGATCTACATTTCCTACCATACAACATCTCATAAGGAGCCACCCCAATGGTCGACTGTAGCTATTGTTGTAGGAAAATTCTATCAAAAGAAAATACTTACTCCAGGATCGTTCAATGTCCAACACAAATGCTCACAGCATGTCCTCTAATATCTGAATCGTCCTCTCAGAATGTATATTTGTCTGAGGATGATAAGTGGTACTAAACTTCAGTTGTGTACCCATAGCCTTCTATAGACTTCCCCAGAACTTGGAAGTAAATGTGGGGTCCCGATCTAATACGATCGACCTTGGAGCCCCATGAAGGCGCACTCTCTTCTCACATAAAGATATGCGTACTGATCAACTGTATAAGTTGTCCTCACTGGTAAGAAGTGAGCTAATTTGGTGTATCGATTCACGATAGCCCACATCGAATCATGTTGACCCATATTCCTTGGTAATACCACCACGAAATCCATCGTGACATCCTCCCATTTCCACTATGGGATGTCCAAAGGCTGTAATAGCCCTGCTGGTCTTTGATGCTCAGCCTTGACCTGTTGACATGTCAAGCACTTAGCCACATATTCTATCATGTCCTTCTTCATCTCAAGCCACCAATAAAGTGATCTCACATCTTGATAAATCTTCGTGGTATCGGGATGCAAAGAGTAAGGGGTGGTATGAGATTCATCCAGAAGCTCTCATTTGATAACAAAGAGTAAGGGGTGGTATGAGATTCATCCTCAATCTCCCATTCGATAACTATAATGCCCTGGATAACCAAGACCGTTACACTGTGTGTTTAAAGTAGTGAATGACTTGCTAATCAAGTCATTTAAATTAAAATGTGATCCTAAAGTCATAAACAAGTTAGGTTTACAAAGATTTTGGTCATAAATGGATAATTCTCATTAAAATAAACGTTTAGTACATGGGATCCCAAAAACAGGGTTTAAAGAACATATTTACAAGATTTCTAAAAGTTATAAACAATCGAGGCCACTCTAATGGAAAAATACACATTTTAGGTTTCCATCCCTGTATAATCCCTCGACCGTGGTGGCCAAGCAGCTGACAATGTACACCTCGCCCCCAGAGTTCTCCAACCCATGGTTGATCCCTCTTACCCTTGCCTTTACCTGCACCACGTAGCACTCGTGAGGCGAGGCCCAGCAAGAAAAAAATAACATCATAACACAATCAATATCGATAACCAAATAATTCATAAAGCATAACCAGATATTCAGTAGTCCACAACATTCACATAGTCAGTGATAGTAATTGACAAATCAACAGTCTCTAAACCAAATATTCAACATGCCATAATCATCAAATTAACGCAGTAAACATATCATTCAATAACTAGAGTCGATGCCCTTAGGCCGCACCCTCTGTTTAAGTCACTGTCTTCGGCTCACTTAGGCCGAGCCCAGTGTCCAACCCACTGACTCTGGCTTGCTTAGGCCAAGCTCAGTGATTATTTAATTAACATCAGCTACCAGTGGTCGAGTCGCGTCCTTGTGCGCCAATATTAATTCCGGCACTCATAGGCCATTTATTTCATACTCACATGGCATAATACCATCTTACTACATTGCATAAAAGTATAGGGAACTCTTAGTCCCAACATAACCACATAACTGGGTGTAGTTTTCTTACCTTTAATTCCGAGCGGAGAATGCGAAATGGTTCCGAGCACGATCCTTAGCTCCGAGCCTTGGCGATAAACCTAGTCACAATCCATAAATGATACTTTGATGAGTTTAAATTCCAAAGGACAATCCCGGGACTAAACTCACGCTCTTGGGACCTCTAATTCCACCAAACGAAGTGGTGAAACCGTCGCCCCGTGCCCCCAAGCCAAACCCTACAAAGTACCTAAAAACCAAGTTCTGGAGGCAGGGTAGCACTACAACGTTACTAGAGGGCGCTACAACGCTACAAATAGAAACTTAAGCCCCCCCCCCCCCCCCCCCCAATAAACGCAGCCTAGCGCTACAGTGCTAGCACCAGAAATGACAATTTCTGGGTTTCTCCTTCGAACTTCCCCGAGCCAAAGCTCCAAAAATCCAACCCTATCATCAACCCAACTCAAAATTGAGCCCATAAATCACTATATCTCACCCCACATCAACATAGTAACATCAAAACTTAATTAAGAACCTTCACTAAATATAGAAATCAATACCGAGCCTTGAATCTTAAGAACCCTAACTAAAACCAGAGAACTCCTCAGAAGATTGAAAGAATCCTTACCTCAATGGTAGCTAAATCCTCAGCCTCCATTCTCCAATCCTTGGGCTTAGATTCTCAGACTTCCCAGTTGAAACCTCATATCTTCTCAGCTCAATTCTAAACAAATAAACTAAGTTCATCAATTATTTATACCCAGAAATCCAGCAAAAACTCAAGGTTGAACTGAAACTCTTACCTCAATTTGGAGCCAAATTTTCAGCCTAATTCCCGTGCAATTACTCCAAGGATCACAACTCCAAAGATTAGCCTAGGCTCCATTTGATTCTTAGCTTCAAATTCCCCAAGGGAGAGTGAGGTGGAGAGGAGAACGTGAGACGGAGAAGGGTGAGCTGAGAGAGTTTTCTTTTCCTTTCTTTCCTTGTTCAATTCCACAATGTTCTGTTTTGTTCTAAGAAAATGCTGAATATATCCTTAAACATAGGAAAAGACTATTTTGCCTTCCCAAATAAAACTAATCCTTTACTCAATCTAAGGGTATAATAGTCATTTATTCTCAATTCCCGCTAATTCCTCGAGTGTCCCTAATATTTACCACTTAAATCCCATCATCCAATTAATCACCAATTATTTATCCAATGTCTAATAATTCCCAATATATATTCTAAATTCCTAGAAACACCCCCAGGCTCCCCCGAGACGGGCATTAAATCCCGCTGTGACTATTTCGCCAATCCGCTTGCCAGGACCGTCTCGAGCCATATGCTGCAAATATATCCACATAATAATGTGGTCTCAACAATTTATCACTCATAATTACGTTTATGCCCTCAACAGGCCAAAATTACAAATATGCCCTTATAAACAAAACAGGGCCCACAAGCATATTTAATACTCATAAACATGCACTTAATCATCTCCATATAACCATATAGTCATGCATGCCATACAATCATGCATTAAATCATTTATTCACATAAATACCAATTATGCCCTCCAGACACACTAATTAAGGCCCCTCAAGCGTTGTTAGTAATTTTGGGTCGTTACAACTGTTAGATTAGCTTATACATGATCTTTATTTATTTTCATGTATATCTAATTGTTGACCCTCGATTTAGCCAACTGACACGGAGTCAAAATATGAATGATATAGACGAATATGTATAGATAATAACGTAATGACAAAAGTAAAGAAAACACAGTAATTTATAGTGGTTCGGCCCCAGAATCTGGTAATGACCTACGTCCACTTAGAATGATATTGATATGGGAACAAAAGTGTGATTAGAGAGCTTGGGCTCAATGAGTTTCAACACTCCTCATAAACAATACTAGTTTTCGCAGATAATTTCTATATTTCTATGATTTCCGGGCTCCAAAAAAAGGTCCCTTCCCATGAGCCATCTCCTGCTTTTTATAGGCTCATGGAGGGTTGCCCAATATTGTTACAGATATTATCCCCTGAATCATGGGATATTCAGAAGATTGCATGAAATAAATTCGGGATACATAAGATCTTTCCATAAATGTTGCTTTGCCAGCGGAACCACCGACCAGTCTGGTCGTGGTAAAACAGGTCTGTCCTGCTTCTGTCGTGTCTCCTGGTCGATACTCTAGCAGATGCTCCAGGTGTCAGCCACGTGTCAAGAGATTATTTTCCACGTCACAAATGCTAATTTATTGGATAACATTTGCCCCCCAAAGTTTATTTACCACGAACAGTAAATAAACTTTGAACGAACGACCCTTCGGTAACCCCTCCTGACGTGTCAGAGCCCTTCGTGCGTTCTTGAAAAAAGCAAACCACTCCTGTCTAATCAAGGCTTTTCAGTTTCCCAGAAACAATTTTGACGGCCATTACGCTTCCCCATACTTCGAAAATGGAAAACTAATGATTACGCCTTTTGAATACCAAAGACAAACTTATATAAGGTTACTTGAACCACTTCTTTCCTTTTTACGCACGCCACCTCTCTGTCGAAAACCCTAAAAAACCAGAGCTTTACTTTCTCCGGCGAACCTTCCTTTGTGCTCAGACGGTGGGCTCATTGACTCCCGAAACTTTCACTTCCATCTTCACGACCACTTTCCTTGGTAAGTTACTCTGAAACTCCATGCTTCTAACCTTTTGTGGTGCATGCTCTTAAATGGTGTACTGTTCGAACCTCTTGGTTTCTGGTTTTTTTTTTTTTTTTTTCTTTTCTTTGAACGCCTGTAGATAAGATGTCTTTGTAGGCAACGTAGGCTTATGAGTAGGTTTAAAACCCAGGATTAGCACTTTTTAGGACGTAGGATCGAAGTAGCATTTCGATTTTTTAATCCAGTTGGAAATAATTTCTTCCCGTTGTGAGGGGAGTCGAAAAAGCTTTTCAGGAAAACCTTTCTCTTTCACCCTTTTGGTCCGTTTTTTAAACTGTTTGCGCAGAGAGACTTAGTTAGAATGCTGTTATATAAAGGCTTAGCTTTTATACTTCGACCAGCGTTACTTTAAGAATCTCCTAGATCCCTCTGACCTCGCCTCCCCATTCTTCTGTTTGCAGATTTTAATGCCAGATTTGTGGGGAGGTGAGAGACCCATCGACGACGACCTCCTTGCCCAACTGCTCGAGGGAGAAGAACAACTAGCCGATCGCATCCACCAGATACCCTTCTCACGAGCCTCTTCCAGACCGCACCCTTCTCCTTCAATGGGCCGTTCAAAATCCTCTGGCAAGAAAAGGCCCGAATCTGAAAGTAACCCTTCTCCTTCTGCCCAGCCTGATTCGCAGGCGGGGGCTCCTTCGACCAGTGGTCGAGAGAATCTTACTCCTGACCCCAATATCCAAACTAGGGCTCGTCCTCGTCATCGCAATCCACCTGATGTCGAGTGGTACACTCCTCCAGCCAGTTCGATGACCCCTCGGATGGTCGCGAACTGCTTCAGAAAATACCCCCTAACGGGGGTAACCATTACACGTCCTACTACGGAGCAGAGGGCTAACCGTCCAGGAGGGGCAAGCAGCGCCTGGTCCCGGTATCACATTGAAGCGGGGGCTTATCTCCCTCTTCATCCTTTCTTTGTGGGGGTGGCCAATTATTTCGGCGTCGCTCCCTTTCAAATAACCCCTAATGGATATAGGATGTTGGCTGCACTCTATGTCCTGTACAAACTTAACAAATGGCCAGAACCTTCACCTCATGAGGTTAATTACCTCTTTGACCTTAAGTCCAATCCTCAACACAACGGGACGGGCTTTTTTCACTTCTGCCATCAGGAAACTGGCCGGACGTTTTTGAGTGGCACCACCCACATATCAAACGTGGGACATTACAACAAGGAGTACTTCTTTACTCCGGATATATCCAGCAACAACTTGGCTTTCGCGAGAGGAGGTACAATTTTGTCTTTGCCTTGGTCGATACTTTATCATAGAGTATTTCCTTTCATCATTTCTCAAACTCGACTTGCTTTTCAGGCCCCTGGTTGCGCCCGACCCCAACACCAGATATGGTGTCGAGGTCTGACACTCTGGCCAAGATGTTTTCCGCTACCAAATGTGTCAAGACCTTGACACAAGAAATGAATTTGAGGTCGTCTGGCCTTCTGGCTCCTCGCCATGACAATAGAGGGTCCGAAACGGACGAACCCACTGCTGGGGGGGTTCCCGAGCAGCAATTTCCTGTGCCCTCTCCAAGGAGGAGGCCAACAGGAGTTACGATCAGGGAACCCACGGGCAGCCCTTCTGCAGAAAGGCCTTCTGCTCCCCAAGGCAAGGGGAAAGAAAAGGCCAAAGAACCAGTTGTTGACTTGGAAGAGTCTTCTGATGACAATGGTAACGTTATTTCGCTTTTAAATGGTCTGCCAATCCCCTGTCACATGTTTGACGGGGATGGCAACTTTACATATGCTCCAAATCTAGGGCCAAACTTCTTCATGCCAGAAAATGAGTATATGATTAATAGAGTCAATAGTATAGCAACCAGTAGTTGTAGCTCGGGTATTCACTTTATTATCTTCTTTCTGTTGTATTACTTTTTTCCACCTTTTTCTTCCCTTATTAACCTCTTGTGTTTATTTTCATGCAGATATGTCGACTCCCAATATCTTTGACATGTACCAGGACGAAGAGGAAGAGGAAGTCCCTCAACTTCAACGGAGGTCAAAGAAACGAACTGGTGAAACCAGTCGAGGCCCTTCAACCAAGAAGAGTCGACCAGAAGACCTTCCTCAGGGCACTCCAACCGGGCAAAGTCCCGCGCCAACTGGGCAAACTCCTACCCCTCCTCCAGCTCCTTCTGAACAGCAAAACACCCCTGCTCGGTCCAATCCTCCACCTACGCCTGCTAGGGAGCATCTTTCTCGCGAAGAGGCTCATGAGGCCAGGCTCGTGAGCCATACCATTCGATCCGCTAAGGATCGAATTGAACGGATTGGCAGAGGTGAGCGTGTTGGGGCTGCCATGATCCAAGCTGTAGAGCTACCAGTCGATCAGATCCTGAACAGGACTCTGAACGAGATCTCCAGCGTAAGTATTTCTTTGTTTCTCGAGTCTTTGTTTTTTCAGTTCTCGCGATGAGTCTTGACTTCTTTTTCTTTCGTTTACAGGCCTTACTTTCTACCATTACTGCTCGTACCCGAGCCCAGGCCTACTTTGAGCAGATTGAGGCTAAAGTTCTCGAGAAACATCAGGTGAAGGCGGCTGAGGAGCTTTCGGCTGCTGAAGCCAAACATGCTAAGGAGTTGGGGACGGTGGTCCGAGAGCGGGATGCAGCGGTGACCAAACTGTCCGCGGCTGAAGCTGCTAAAGATGCAGCGGTTAAGCTGAGGGAAGAGTACCGGTCGTACAATAAAACTCATCTCCGCGAGATCAAGCATCTGGAGGGGGTAGTCAAGTCTAAGGACGAGACTATTGCCACTCTCGAGGGCAAGGTGCAGCAGTCGGAGCTTGACAACTCCAAGAATCTGGAAAAGTATAAGAGGGCGACACTCCGATGTTTCTATAACTTTTGGAAACACAATCAGGGTGCTGACTTTAGCTACCTTGCAGAGGAGGTCAGAGTTGCGGAGTTGGCTCGGTGCGCTGCTCAACTGGTTGAAGAGGAGGCGAGAGCTGCGACTCCTGCAACCCCAAGCGTCGTTGGTTTGGACGAAGAAACCATCGAGGAAGAGACTGACCAGGTTGTTGCCCAGGATCCTCCTGTCCCCCATGCCTCTTAATTTATTTAGCTGTTCTTCTTTCTTTTTAAACACGCGACCCACGGGTCGCAATGTAAAGACAATAATTTCTTTTTAAACTTTGCTGCACGGGCAGTAAATCTTTTTGTTTGAACAATTACATCCAAGCAGCAATGCTTGCGGTGTAAAAGCTTGACTCTTGGTGTTATAATATTTTTAGTTATTATAACGTTTGTCCGTATGACCGAACTTAACATAGTACTTTTGGCATCATATATTTTGAAAAAATACTTTAAGTACTTGAAGCATGCTTTCACTCATTTTGTTCATGTGTTTACATACCTTGAGAGTATGCTTTGCTATCGATGTGCCTTATATGCCCCCCAAGTGATCGAGGAGCTCTTAGGTCCTTGGTCACTTGCCTTGACCATGGCCTGTCCGAACATTCCTGTTCGAGCGGAAAAATGATACTTGTAATACAGCAAAACAACACACGTAATGAACAAATACTTGTAAATGTAAATTCACAAAGTTTGGCAAGAACGACTGGCTGAGCACAGTCCCTTATAATTTCGTATTAAAAATGGACTAATCATGTCTTTACGAATGATTCTGAAACAGAATCTTACATATACGAGCAGTTAGCCATACACCGTGGCTAACCCTCTTTGCAAAACTTGTAAAAATTAATGGGAAAATTTGAACAAGCCAGTCCTTTAAGAAGGGCTGTTTATTGATAATACTTGCGCAGGTGTTCTCCATTCCAGTAACGTGGAACGAGATCTCCGTTTAAGCGTGCAAGTTTGTAGGTGCTTGGGTGAAGGACTTCTTCAATCTGGTAAGGTCCTTCCCAGTTAGGTCCGAGCACGCCGGCAGTGGGGTCGCGGGTATTCAAGAAGACTCGTCGTAACACCAAGTCTCCGACGTTGAATCTTCTTTCTTTAACTTTGGAGTTAAAGTACCGGGCGACTTTTTGTTGATAAGCAGCAACTCGGAGTTGAGACTTTTCTCGTATCTCATCAATTGAGTCTAAGGACTCCAGTATTAGCTGGCTGTTTTTCTCTTGATCATACGTTAAACGCCGATGTGAGGGGGGATCTATCTCGACGGGTATCATGGCCTCATACCCATAGGCTAAGGAAAATGGGGTACGCCCTGTGGCTGTTCGATGAGATGTTCTATATGACCAGAGGACTTCCGGTAGTTGTTCTGGCCATGCTCCTTTCGCTTCTTCAAGTCTTTTCTTCAGGGTGTCCTTGAGGGTTTTGTTTACAGCTTCGACTTTCCCATTCGCTTGGGGGTGTGCGACTGAAGAAAAGCTCTTGATTACCCCATGCCTTTCGCAGAAATCGGTGAACAGGTCGCTGTCAAATTGGGTTCCGTTGTCTGAAACTATCTTTCTGGGCAAACCATACCGGCACACAATGTTCTTGATGACAAAGTCGAGAACTTTCTTGGTCGTTATGGTTGCGAGTGGTTCAGCTTCGACCCATTTTGTAAAGTAATCGACTGCCACAACTGCGTACTTTACTCCTCCTTTTCCTGTCGGTAGTGATCCAATTAAATCTATTCCCCATATTGCGAAAGGCCACGGGCTTTGCATCTGCTTTAGCTTGTTTGGAGCTGCTCGTGGGATTTTGGAGAACCTCTGACATTTATCACACCTTCGTACGTACTCCATTGAATCCTCGTTCATCGTTGGCCAAAAATAGCCCTGTCGAAGAATTTTTTTCGCCAAACTCTGCCCCCCAGCGTGATCTCCGCAGAAGCCTTCATGCACCTCTTTCATGAGTTCCTTAGCTTTTTCTGATGTAATGCACCTGAGCAGTGGCATTGAATATCCTCTTCGGTACATAACACCGTCGAGCAGTATGTACCTAGCAGCTTGTCTTTGCTGAGTTCTGGCTTTGTTTCTATCTACTGGCAATGTCCCATTTGTCAGATACTCCAGGTAAGGTGCCATCCATGTATCTTCTACTCGAATTTCCATGCTGGCTTCGGCTGCATCAATGCTTGGTTCACTTAATCTCTCTACTGGGACTATGTTCAAGGTGTCAGCATCTTTGGCACTTGCAAGTTTGGCCAAGGCGTCTGCATTCGAATTTTGGTCTCGCGGAATTTGCTGGAGGGTGTATTTTGTAAACTGTGCTAGCAAATCTTTTGTTTTATTAAGGTAGGCCATCATTTTTAACCCTCACGCTTGATATTCTCCTAGGACTTGATTCACGACCAGCTGAGAGTCGCTGAAAATATCGAGCGCTTTTATGTTCATCTCCCTGGCCATTTTCAGTCCAGCGAGGAGTGCTTCGTATTCCGCTTCATTGTTTGACGCTGCGAAATCAAACCTGATTGCGCAGTGAAATTGATGCCCTTCGGGCGTTATCAATATCACTCCCGCTCCAGCGTGAGATTCATTAGATGATCCATATGTGAATAGTTTCCACGAAGGAGTCTTGTCTTGAGGCATGGGCGCCTCAGGTTTCTCGCACAACTCGTTGCTGGGGAGTTCGGTGAACTCCGCAATAAAATCGGCTAAGGCTTGCCCTTTTATTGCTACTCGCAGTGAATAAGTCACGTCGAACTGTCCCAATTCGACCGCCCATTTTAACAGTCGTCCAGCCGCCTCAGGTTTTTGGAGGACCTGCCGAAGGGGCTGGTCGGTCAAAACCATGATAGGATGGGCTTGGAAGTACGGTCGCAACTTTCGGGAAGCTAGAATTAGGCAATACGCTAATCTTTCGATCGGTGGGTATTTTAATTCTGCACCAATCAGCCTTTTGCTGACGTAGTAAACAGCTTTCTGCACGCCTTCTTCTTCCCGTATCAGTACCGCACTAGCAGCAACTTCGGTAATCGCCAGATAAATATACAAAGTCTCTCCTTCCATTGGTTTTGATAGGATAGGAGGTTGCGACATATGAGCCTTTATTGTCTGGAATGCTTGCTCGCAGTCTTCCGTCCATTCAAACTTTTTATTTCCCCTAAGTAGATTGAAGAATGGAACGCACTTGTCAGTTGATTTTGAGATGAATCTACTAAGGGCAGCTATCCTTCCGGTCAGGCTTTGGACATCCTTGATCTTTTCTGGCGACTTCATATCGATCAGGGCTTTTATCTTGTCGGGGTTGGCCTCGATTCCCCTTGAATTCACTATAAATCCCAAAAACTTTCCTGACACGACTCCAAAGGAACATTTGAGGGGATTCAACTTCATATGGTACTTGTTTAACACATCAAAGCACCTTTGCAAATCCTTCACATGTCCTTCAGCCTTCTTGGACTTTACCAGCATGTCATCCACATATACTTCCATGCTAACTCCGATCAGCTCCTTGAACATGTGGTTGACCAATCGTTGGTAAGTTGCACCTGCGTTTTTCAGTCCAAAGGGCATTACTTTGTAACAATATAAGCCCGTATCGGTCTGAAAGCTGGTATGATCCTCATCAGGGGGATGCATGCTGATCTGGTTGTAGCCTGAATACGCATCCATGAACGAAAGGGTCTCATGCCCAGCGGTTGCATCGACTAGCTGGTCGATCCTCGGGAGTGGGAAGCAGTCTTTTGGGCAGGCCTTATTGAGGTCTCTAAAATCCACACAGGTCCGCCATTTGCCGTTAGGCTTGGGGACCAACACCGGATTGGAGACCCATGATGGATAAAACGCCACCCTGATGAACCCATTTTCTTTAAGTCTTTCGACTTCTTCTTTCAAGGCTCTTGATCTGTCTTTATCGAGCAGCCTTCTTTTTTGTTGCACCGGTGGAAAGACTTTGTTTATGTTCAGGACATGGCTGATCACCGCAGGGTCTATTCCGACCATGTCTTTATGTGACCAGGCGAAAACTCCCTGGTTCTCTTGCAAGAATTCCACCAGCGCCTGTTTCGCGGTAGGTTCTAAATTCTTCCCAATCCTTACGATTCGAGTCGGGTCTTTTTCATCGAGATGGACCTCCTCCAGGTCCTCGACAGGTCCAACATTTTCTTCAAAATCCCCAAAGCGAGGATCCAAATCTATATCCTCACTTTGGGCAACACCCTATTTGGTGACTTTTCCACCTGATTGGGTTTGTCTGTCTTCCGTCATCTGTAATCGTTCTGGAGTAGCGCTCCTCGATGCTCCACTTTTTGCCTTTGTGATCGAGGCGTTATAGCACTCCCTGGCCTCCCTTTGGTTTCCCAAAATGCATCCTACTCCTGCGTCCGTTGGGAATTTCATGGCTAGATGCCACATGGAGATGATTGACCTTAGTTCAACCAGTATGGGTCTTCCAATAACGGCGTTATACGCTGAAGGACAATCGACCACTACAAAAGTGGCGAGTAATGGCCTTGAGGCAGGCGCTGTACCCGTTGTTACTGGGAGTTTGATCATTCCGGCTGGTGTGAGTCCTTCTCCAGAGAAGCCGTATATGGTTTGATTGCAGGGCTCCAAGTCCTTCACGGACAGCTTCATGCGCTCCAGCGTTGATTTATACAGGATGTTCACTGAACTCCCTGTATCGACCAGTACTCTTTTTACCATCATATTGGCCATTTGGATATCCACGACCAGCGGATCGGAATGTGGGAACCGGACGTGTTGGACATCGCCCTCAGAGAAGGTTATCCCACACTCCTCTGAGAGGGCCTTTTTCGGCGCTCGGTCCTCCACAGTCATCATCTCGATGTCCTGGTCGTGGCGCAGAGTTCGAGCATATCGTTCTCTAGCCTTTCCGCTATTTCCAGCGAGGTGTGGGCCTCCACAGATGGTTAAAAGTGTTCCGGCTACGGGGGCAGGCTGTAATGGTGGCGAGCGTTGGCGTGTGGACGTCTGCTCGTTGCCACCTGGAGCTTCTCGTTGGGAAGTTCCCGAGGCCCGTACGTATCTTCTCAAGTGTCCTTGTCTAATGAGGAACTCGATTTCATCTTTTAGCTGGTTGCATTCATTAGTGTCATGTCCATAGTCGTTATGGTAACGACAGAATTTGGTAGTGTCTCTTTTCGAAATGTCTTTTCGAATGGGCCCAGGCTTCTTGTAGGGCACACTAGAGCTTGTGGCCTGGTAAACCTCTCCTCGAGACTCAACGAGGGCAGTGTAGTTAGTGAACCTAGGTTCATAACGATTACCCTTGGCTCGTTTATTGTCGGAGGTGGAAGGCTCATTGTGTTGCCGTTTCCCACCATTCTTGCCATTACCGTTGCCGTTTCCGTTGCCGTTGCCGTTGCCATTTGGTTTGGTGCCATTGGCGGCTTTGGCGGGTTCGGCAGCCTTCTTGCCCTTGTTCGAGGATTTTCCATCATCGGCAATGGCTTCTTCGAGTTTGATATACCGATTAGCTCAGTCTAAGAATTCCTGGGTGGTTCTGACCCCATCCTTACGAAGACTTTTCCATAGGGGCGAACGGCGCCTCACTCCCGCAGTTATAGCCATCATTTTTCCTTCGTCCCCGACTGTCTTTGCTCCGGCTGCCACTCGCATAAAGCGCTGGATGTAATCTTTTAGTGATTCCCCATCTTGCTGGCGGATCTCAACCAGTTGGTTTGCTTCGGTCGGGTGGACACGACCTGCGTAGAACTGTCCGTAGAACTCCCTTACGAACATTTCCCAGGAAACTATGCTTGCAGGTGGGAACTTAAAGAACCATTCCTGCGCGGCTTCAGAAAGTGTTGCAGGAAAGATCCTGCACCGAGCGTCTTCGGACACCTTCTGAATGTCCATCTGGATTTCAAACTTATTCACATGCGAGACGGGATCTCCGTATCCATCAAAGTTCGGGAGCGTGGGCATCTTGAACTTGCTGGGAGTCTCTGCGTTGGCTATTCTTTGGATAAATGGAGTGCCTTTTCTTCTATCGTGGTCAATATAAGAGGTTCTTCCTCCGACCAATTGTTGCACAGCCTGATTTAGTGCGTCTATCTGGGCTTGCAAGGCAGTAGGAATAGCTACGGTCTCCGCTGCTGGGGGGATGTTCTCACCATACTTCTCTCGACGATCATTGAGTATGTCTCTTAGATCTTCCTCTCTTCTCCGTTGCTCGCTACCTCCGAGCCGGTTGAAGACATTATTTTGCCGGGGTTGCCCCCCAGCATCTTGTCTATTTGGCTGATCATCTTGAGGTATTTGGCTCCTGCTCTTACCTTTATTTCCGTTCCTCCCATCAGCATTGTTCTTGCCTGAGTCAGCCTCGTTGTAGCCGTGGCCATCTTTGAACTTTGACTGGCTATGGTAAGACTGGTTGTTCCCTCTATTCCCGTCTCTGGCAGAAACACCCCGAGCGTTAGGGGGTGGCCTGCGCTGGTCGCGATGTCCCCGTGCATTATCATGCTGTTGGGATCCACGGACCGCAGAGCCTAACTCCGAGTCTCTCCTGTTACCAGGAGGGTAGTGACCCCTGTTCGCTTGGTGTGGCCCATCATTCTCGCGGCATCTAGGACTACGAGGCTGTCGCTCGGCCCTATTCTGCCTTTGCTGCGGGGGATTACCTCGAGCAGCGTGGGATGGTGGATCTGCCTCGGGGTCCAGTGGGACGTCGTCATGGGGCATCTCGGGCTGTTCAGGCCTTTGCGGACTTGAAGGATGGACCGGTGGGCTAGGATTGGGACCTCCCTGGGGTGGCCCAGTTTCAGGTTGATTAGGCTGCGAGGCAGGCGTGGCCTGATTTCTGGCCAACAGCAAGGCCGCTTCAAGGGCTGCCATGGCCTCAGTCTGGCGGCGATCCACCTCCGCTTGTCTCTCGCTTAACTCCTCCCTCTGACGATCAAGTTCCTGCTGCTGCCTTGCCATAGCTTCTGCGGCAGTCTCTTGATTGGCTCTCAGACTAGCCAGCTCTTCCTGCAACGTGCCCAAGGTGCTCCTCAAAGTCGTATCGTCCATTTCCTCCTCTTCAAAATCTAGTTGCGGTTCATCTTCCGCCATGCTTGCAGGGGGAGGAGGAGGTGGCGGATTCGACGGTGCAGCGGCGGCGGTCTGAGCAGCTTTTTTCCCTGCTTTCGCCATTAGTTTTATCAACAATGATGAGTCGCCCTCTCAATGAAAGCACCAGAATGTTGACCCTCGATTTAGCCAACTGACACGGAGTCAAAATATGAATGATATAGACGAATATGTATAGATAATAACGTAATGACAAAAGTAAAGAAAACACAGTAATTTATAGTGGTTCGGCCCCAGAATCTGGTAATGACCAACGTCCACTTAGAATGATATTGATATGGGAACAAAAGTGTGATCAGAGAGCTTGGGCTCAATGAGTTTCAACACTCCTCATAAACAATACTAGTTTTCGCAGATAATTTCTATATTTCTATGATTTCCGGGCTCCAAAAAAAGGTCCCTTCCCATGAGCCATCTCCTGCTTTTTATAGGCTCATGGAGGGTTGCCCAATATTGTTACAGATATTATCCCCTGAATCATGGGATATTCAGAAGATTGCATGAAATAAATTCGGGATACATAAGATCTTTCCATAAATGTTGCTTTGCCAGCGGAACCACCGACCAGTCTGGTCGTGGTAAAACAGGTCTGTCCTGCTTCTGTCGTGTCTCCTGGTCGATACTCTAGCAGACGCTCCAGGTGTCAGCCACGTGTCAAGAGATTATTTGCCACGTCACAAATGCTAATTTATTGGATAACACTAATATTAAACAAATTAATACGAGATAGCCTAAAACATATTTCTAAAATTTAATTTAAAGAGAAACAAAGAATAGAATACTTACAGTATACGCAGCGGAATGAAACAGTCCTTCCTTCAGTTTCTCTAACTCTGGTATCCTCTCTGTCGCAGAGTATTATCAAGAAACTGAACTGATCTTCTATTGTCTTCACAACCTTCCAATGTATCCTTAGAATCACCTAGAATTGTGTGGGAGATTATCAACACATGAGATAGATACAGAGAGAAGAAGAAAAAATAACAAAGAGGCTTAGAAGAGGACTTGTGTTTAGAGAGAATCTAAAACTATCAGAAAACCAGTGATTAAACTTATGTTTTGACTTCTCTCTAAGCACTCCTTTTATAGACTTAATTAGGCCATTTAATTTAATTAAAAAATCAATAAAATAATAGCCATTTTAAAGCCCTAGGTCGAAATTATCATGGGCTTTAGGCCCGTGAAATATCCCATTTGATTATAAGCACATTGGACTTAAAATCAAGGTCTGTATTATTTTCTATTGATTTAATTAATTAAATAATTATTTAGATCCTTTATCAAATTAATTATTTATAATTTGAACCTTGATTTAAACTTATTTATTAATTTAGATAACAATTTATCTTAATTAATAAATTTGCCATAATTTCTCTTTTCTTCTCAAAATTACACAACTCTGTGAAACTATCCAAAATTTACCTGGTCAACTTTGATAATTCTAATTGATGATTAAATCAATTAATTGAGACTATCCAGATGATTTTATCCAATGTGCAATGGGGACCATGGGCCTATGAAATCAAGCTCCAATAAGTTATCATAAATCTAACAAATAAATTTACTAACTTATTAATTCCTCGTGATTCCACTGTAGACTCGGAATTGCACTCTTGAATTCGTAGAACGCTCTATAACAAATATAGATACGCTATTAATTATCAATTGTTACAACCATAATTGTCACTCAATCCTCTATAGACGGTCTACAATAAGATAGGACTAAAATACCGTTTTACCCCTCATTGAATTTCATCCTTAAAACACTTAGTTCCTTGTAAATGATATTTCAGTAAACTAATTTAATTACTGAAATGAGATCTCTATCATTTAACACCTTGAACCAAACTAAAAGGAAATCGTTTCACTTCTTCATCAGAAGCTATAGATGTTCATATCTATGATTAACACTCCCACTCAATTATACTACTGAGTTCACAAGATGTAAGTATGGGCTAGTCCGTAGGGTAAGCTGGTAACGAACAAGTCAAAGAACTCAAATAATACAATTAGTTAGAATACTAACCACTCAGAATTGAGATTGAATTGACCTATGGTCAACTATATGATATGACTAGAATAGATTATAACGGTATGTTTACTTATCTTATCAACTGTCAATATCGATCCTGTCTGATGTAACAAATACATCCGATCTTATCTACTTTGCTAATGTTCTGGAAAGAACATAACACTGTAATGTGTAAGTAGATCATATCGTAGATTGGCAAGTCAGTGTAAATCCTGTGCACTGACTAATCTTAGGACTAAGTTATTTTGAACATATAATCATATTTATATTCCACTGTGATTACGTCACTATAAATAAGATTAGTTATATGCTCAGGATTTAATAGAAGTTTAGATTAAACAAATAATCATGAAAATAAAACATGTGAGCAAAGTGATTAACCAAGTCAAAAAATGATTTCTATTCTTTTATTGATAATAAAATGAGATTACAAAGAATTTGGGTTTTAATTAGGGCATAAAACCCCAACAAACTCCCACTTGCACTAACTGAAACTAATGCCTTAATTCTAATAATCCCATTTCCTTGATATGCTTATCAAATGTAGCTTTTGGTAGTGTCTTTGTAAATGGATCTGCAAGATTGTCTTCAGTTGCAGTCTTCATAACCTTCACATCTCCCCTGGCCACATACTCTCAAATAATATGATACTTCCTTTCTATATGCTTACTCCTCTTGTGACTTTGAGGTTCTTTCGAGTTGGCTATCGCTCCTGTATTGTCACAAAACAACATAAGCGGTTTATCCATTTCTGGAATAACACCAAGATCTGAATAGAACTTCTTTAGCCAGACTATTTCCTTAGCTGCTTCTGACGCGGCTATGTACTCAGCCTCCATGGTGGAATCTGAGATTGCAGACTGCTTTACGCTTCTCCAAATCATAGCTCCACCCCCAAGAGTAAACACCATTCCAGAAGTAGACTTCCTGTCATCGACATCAGTCTGAAAATCTGAATCGGTGTAGCCTACAGGGTTCAGAACACCACTGTAATGACCCAAATTTCCTAATAAGGTTTAGGACCTTGATTAGGAGGCCGGGAGGGCCATAATTGTTTTATTATGCTATTTAATGACAATATGCATGTTTAGGTGTATTAAATATGCATGTGAACCCATTTGTGATTAATTGGGTGATTTTCATATTTTGGCCATTTCGGGCATTTTTGGCATATATGTGAAATGGGAGTGGTGCTTTGTTATTATTTGGTTATGCCAGGTTTACCCAGCACAAGACGATCCTAGGAGGTAAGCTAGTGGGAAAGTCACAACGGGACTTAAGCTTGACTTGGAGTAAGTCAAGGGGTATTTAGAGCATTACCGGGTTATTGGGTAATGGGAATTAATATTTGGTGATAAATTGGGAGTTAGTAAGATCAGGGGGAAATTCTGGAAGTTTTTACTATAATGTCCACAGGGGTGTTTTTGGGACCCCGAGCATTAGGTTTTATTGGAAGCAACTTAAGCTTGAAGTAACCTTTTAAGAAAATAAAAGGAACGTTCTGTATGTTCTCTCTCCCTAAAAGTTCCCTTTCCGTCTCCCGATCGCGTTTTCAAAGGTAACTTGAGTTCTAGGACTCGGATTCAAGCGAGAATTGAGGCATAGCGATCCTAAGGAAAATTAGAAGCTTATTAACCGGAGGATTTAGTTGGAAACAACTCAATTGGAGGTAATTCAAGTTTAAGTCTTAAGCTTTTAAGCTTGAATTAGACTTTGTGTTTTGATGAGTTTTTGGGTGATTTGAGACTTGGGTTTTGTTGGTTTTGGATGATGGGAATGTTTGGGAACTTTGATTTTTAAGTTTGGAGATGTTTGGATATATTTTTGGGAGGTTTTAAAAGGTTGAAAACGAAGAAAAGTGGCTGGTGCGAAGTTGGGCCGCGGCCCTAGCTTGAAGAAGATGGAGGAGGCTCTGCGAGGGGTGCGGGCCGCAGCATGGCCATGTAGGGCCGCGACCCTTAAGGGAAAAATTTCCCTAAAGTGTGTTTTTGTGATGGAAACTTAACTCCAAGGGCCTAGGATCGATCCTACTACTTAGTTGAGTGGGATTCGATGTCTCGGAGGCTTGGGTTGGGTTTGGAAGTATTTATTTACTCATCTTGATGAGGTTTTATATTATGGTTGTGACTAGGTTATCACTAGGGGCTCAGATAAGAAATCCTGCCCTTCTGATTGGATGACTATCCAGTCAATCCTAATCAGATGAGTGTCTCAACACTTGAGGTTCTGGTAAACCATGCTGAGTGACCAACAAGCAAGTCACTTGGGCGTCAGTGCCCAAAGCCATGCATATGATGATCAAAATGATCATACAGAGCTCATAGCTCTGATCAGATGAGTGAATATCACTTTGAGGTCCTGTTAAACCATACTGAGTGACTAACAAACAAGTCACTAGGGGCCCAGTGCCCATAGCCGTGTAACGACACTGTTACCCAGGCTTTCCTGCAATGGCTCTTATCAAGTGAGTGACTGACAAGCATGTCACTAGGGGCCGGTGCCCATAGCCATGTGACCTAACAGTCAGGGGGCTCGCTGGCCCTAGCTCTAAATGACTAGCCTTTGGATAGTTAAGCACTTGTTTTCATTCATCGAACTTGAGGTCGGTCTTTGAGTCATTCAATGCAGAAGGTCAATTAGGTCTAATCGACACGGCTTGCGTTGAACACACTAAGGCCGTCCTGACTAGTGAGTCAGCACAATGTGACCAATGCCCAGTACCACTGCCGAACTTGACTAGTGAGTCACAGCTTCACAGTTGATACTAACACCTTTGCCAAATCTGACTAATTAGTCAGTGCCATGCACAAGTAAGCAATGCTATCAATGTGTCATTCATCCAAGGGTAGAACATTCCGCATGCTTACCTAACAGTTGTGAGCATAATATTGATCAAGCACAAACACAGAGACTCAAGCTCTGACCAATCTCATATTCATCATTCATGGCATGCCCTAATCACATGTTTCTCGTGCATCACATGCATCACACTTAATCATCCAGCATGCCTCAACAATAATCATATGCAAATGGGCAAGATTGCCAAGCATTCACTATGCTATCAATGTTTACATTTAAACATCCAACATGCATCAATAATAGCCATGCATGTCACACATGGGGTGCAGTTTTCTTACCTTGGGTCCAAGCACAGGTTACCAACAAACGAGCCACAAGAAAGATCCAGATTCCAAGCCCCTAGTGTAACCTAGTCACAACCATAATATAAAACCTCATCAAAATGAGTAAATAAATACTTCCAAACCCAACCCAAGCCTTCGAAACATCGAATCCCACTCAACTAAGTAGTAGGATCGATCCTAGGCCCTTGGAGTTAAGTTTCCATCACAAAAACACACTTGGGCAATTTTTCCCTTAAGGGCCGCGGCCCTACATGGCCATGCCGCGGACCGCCCCCCTGGCAGAGCCTCCTCCATCTTCTTCAAGCTAGGGCCGCGACCCAACTTTGCACCAGCCACTTTTCTTTGTTTTCAACCTTTTAAAACCTCCCAAAAACATATCCAAACATCTCCAAACTCAAAAATCAAAGTTCCCAAACATTCCCATCATCCAAAACCAACAAAACCCAAGTCTCAAATCACCCAAAAACTCATCAAAACACAAAGTCTAATCCAAGCTTAAAAAGTTTTAAAAACTTAAAACTTAAACTTGAATTACCTCCAATTGAGTTGTTTCCAACTAAATCCTCCGGTTAATAAGCTTCTAATTTTCCTTAGGATCGCTATGCCTCAATTCTCGCTTGAATCCGAGTCCTAGAACTCAAGTTACCTTCGAAAACGTGATCGGGAGACGGAAAGGGAACTTTTAGGGAGAGAGAACGTACAGAACGTTCATTTTATTTTCTTAAAAGGATACTTCAAGCTTAAGTAGCTTCCAATAAAACCTAATGCTCGGGATCCCGAAAACACCCTCGGGGACATTATAGTCAAAACTTCCAGAATTTCCCCCTGATCTTACTAACTCCCAATTTATCACCAAATATTAATTCCCATTACCCAATAACCCGGTAATGCTCTAAATACCCCTTGACTTACTCCAATCAAGCTTAAGTCCCGTTGTGACTTTCCCACTAGCTTACCTCCTAGGATCGTCTTGTGCTGGGTAACCCTGGCATAACCAAATAATAACAAAGCACCACGCCCATTTCACATATATGCCAAAAATGCCCGAAATGGCCAAAATATGAAAATCACCCAATTAATCACAAATGGGTTCACATGCATATTTAATACACCTAAATATGCATATTGTCATTAAATAGCATAATAAAGCAATTATGGCCCTCCCGGCCTCCTAATCAAGGTCCTAAACCTTATTAGGAAATTTGGGGCATTACAGCCATCCCCTCCTTATAGAAATTTCGTCCTCGAAATTTATCTGAACCGTCCGGAATATGAATTTCGCACAACCGATTCCAGTTTTCCAGGTCGTTCTCTCGACCTCACTGTTACTGCAACATACCTTAAATCAAGGTATACTTTGTTCCTCAGAACCTTATTCTTTCTATCTTATATCTGGATTGGCTATTCCTTTCAAGACAACTTAGCCTTAGTTCTCAAATTCTCACAACTTTATTCATGAGTTCTTTCAATCCATGTCCACTGCATGGAAATACATAACATAATGTACAACCGTCAGAGCCAAAACTATGGCCCAACAAAAGGTAATTTGACCAGTCCTATTCAGGACTCAAACTGTCATACTAATCCAGGCTCAACTTGCCCTTAATTCATCACCCCTTCCCATGGTGATTCTTTAGGAAGACACAACTTCCTACCTGGAACTCCATGTTCCTGCTTTTCCATTCAGTAACACTTTTCCATTTATTCTGAGAAGTGAGCATCCAAGCTCCAACCTCTAACAATCTCAATGGTCCCCTGAACCATCTCATGATCCAGATATAGCATCTCACCCATCTCATTCCAATGAACGGGTGACGAACATGTTCTACCATACCTTATCTTATAAGGTACCTTTTTAACTCTGGACAATTCTCCCTCTGATTATGATCAGCCTGAGAACAATGAACTGTACTAAATTCCATCCATATATTCATCGCCTTCCCTCACCCTTCCATAACCTGGAAGTAACAATAAAGTCTTCATCTGATAAGATAGACCTTTAATTCTCATGAAGGCACACTATCTCTTTCACAACACTGGTCCACAATAGCCCAAATCAATCATGCTGACCCACTTTCCTGGGCAGCCCCACCGTGAAACCCATCGCAATGCTTTCTTATTTCCATTATGAAACACTCGAAGGCTGCAGTGACCTTACTGGTTCTTGATACCTTGTCTGGATCTACTAACAGATAGAGAACTCTATCACACATTTCATTATGCCCCTCTCCATCACAGACCATCATCATAAAGCTTTCATACTTTGGTACACTGACATGATGCCTGAATGAAGAGAAAAAGAAAGTAACATGAGATTCATCCAGAATCTCCCATTAATCCCAGTGTCCATCAGACCCCAAGTCTGATCCTTATATCACAATAAATTCATACCTGACACTGTAACACTCTTAGCTAACCCAGCTAAGACTTCCATTCATTCTTTCTTATCTGTGATTCACTTAATCATCTATCCTTTTGATCTTCTCTGAGATAGTAATCCCAAGCACAGAACTGGCCATTGACCCACCAGAAACTCTACTCTAGTTCTAGTCAAATCCTTTAACCAACATGTTGCATAATCAATCATTTCTCTGTATCACCGAGGTGTCATAACAACCTGTCAATTGATTATGATCTGTAAAAATAAACTCAGAACTCTTTCCACAAAACACATATAATACCATGCCCAACCAAGGACACTCCCGCCTTCTAAGGTGTCCCTTGACCTTAGCAAATTTCCACAAAGAATACACCACAATACCATCGTCCCAGACGATCACAAATCCCCATTCAAATAATCCCTTGAACGCTCTATTCATCTGATCCATAAACACTTAGCATTAAACAAATTCTCAAAATATAATCCAGCACTTCCTAGTGCTCTTATCTGATAAAAACACAACCTTTTGCTTAGTCTTTTCCCCTGATCCCTAACTGGTACTAACCAGATCAAAGATCAACTTTTGAGAATTCCATCTCACCCAATATTTAAGTCTCGAGTTCCTACAAATCTACTAAACCATTCAATACAATGCCTTCAATCCAACTCTACCTCTTCATATAAAAGGAACCCTGGAAAATCTCCTAGAAACACATCCAGGAACTCACAGACTAGTCCAGCCTGTCCTGATCCCACTAGCACAATCTATGTGGTGTCCATCACACTAGCTAAGAGTTCTATGCATCTCTCTGCAATAAAACTCTAGCTCTCAATACAGATGTCATCAGCAGGTCCACTTTATACCTCTATATATGCAACAAACAAAGGAACAACATGGCACCAAAACCAATTAGCATAACTCAAAACTCAGAACAAGAAAACTGACCTGCCACTCCCAAGGAGCTAGCCTCAGTCTCAGACTCTGACTGCTCTGGAATAAACACTCGAGTTGGAATCGAGCTGTCTATCCTCTTTTGCCCAAGCTCTCTTAGCCTTGGGCAATCCTTCTTAAAATGTCCAACCATGTCACATAAGAAACATACTTTTGCTCGGCATTCTCCCAGAAGATGCCTCTTGCACCGAGCGCATTCTAGGTAAGGCTTCCATCTTTTCTTCTTGCTTGCTCCACTAAATGGAGATACCACTATCTGAGCTCCATGCTCCGTGGCACTCTTCTTCTCATCCCTGATGCTCTCAACAGCAAGAGCCTTCTCTACCACCTGAGCATAGGTAGAGACTTCATGCACTGGGGTAACTCTGATGCCCTGAGCTATTCCAGGATTCAATCCTTGAACAAACCTTTCCTTCCGAGCTACATCTGTGGGTACCATGTCTAAAGCAAACTTGGTCAGCCCATTAAATTTATTAACATACTCGAATACTGATGCCTTTCCCTGAACGAGATTAGAAACTCATTCATCTTGGCAGTCTTAGCTACATCACAGTAATACTTTTCATTAAACAGCTGCCTAAATTCTTTCCAATCCATCATAGTTGTGTCTTGTGTCTGGGATATCACTTCCCACCACGTCTGAGCATCATTCCGCAATACAAATGTCGCACAGATCACCCTATCGTGATCTACCAGCCCCATACTATCAAGAATGGAACTGATCATGCCCATCCATTGCTCAGCTCTTAATGGATCTAGGCCTCCCTCAAAAACTGGAAGGTAATACTCTTGGAATCTTCCACAGAGAAATTCCCATCTGCTCTCAACTCTAGGCTGAGCCACAACTGGTGCCATTTTTGGCACAACATAGGAATAGGTGCTCCCCAACATATTCTACTGTTGCCTCAAACACCTGATCTCTTCCTCATGCCTCTGCAATCTTGATTGCAAATCTGTGACTATCTGTTGAAAAATCTAAGGGGTAGATGAAGAACTGAACCCCTGGCTAAAACTCCCAGCCTCAGTATATCCACCACCAGGCCTCATTATCTGCCTTGGCTATAAACCTGCTCTGCAGTCAATAACTTGACCCATTAGACATGATGAGCATATCAAGAGTTTTCCCCCACGAGATCAATATTACCACACCACATTCACAAATAACCTGCAGTGCTATAAACATTCCCATGGCATTCATACATCAATCAAAATCCCTGCTCTTCCAACATTCACACCATGCCTCAACTCCAGCATGCAAATATCACAATTATGTAATCATGGAGCAGGTAATCAAATGATCATGTTCATAGATATATTCATGGAGAATATAATCAAATAGTCAAGAGCCAAGCTCTATCAGAATCTCATGCTCCCTAATGCAATGTGCAGGTAAAGCATTCACAATCTATTTAAGCAGCTAAGCACATAACTACAAAAATAGTTACCATTCCTTGAGTGAAGCTATATTAAGTGATGAGTGTACATGCCCAGCTTGTCTTCAAGAACACATAAACCTTGGCATGCTCTGATACCAAAATTGTAACGCCCCAACTCCAAGGACCGCTACAGTGCACATTGCAAACAGTGCTAAACCCACTAATCGAGTCGTTTGGCCATAAACGTGTAACTAAGTATGATTAGCGGTTTAGGGATTAAAAATTTTGGTTAAGATATAACGTTTCATTAGAACGTTTACTATATACATTGGGATCCCAAAAATATAATTTCAGAGTCTATTACAAGAAGATATTTACAACAGGCCGTTCTAAGCGGCAAAACAGGGTTTAACCCTAGTTCCTCTTTCAAACCTCGCCCAAGTATTGGTCGAGCAGCTGCATATGTACACGTCATCACCTAAGCTCTCCAACTCAAGGATGGTCCAGCTTCCTTTTTCCTTTACCTGCACCACAAAGCACCCGTGAGCCGAAGCCCAGCAAGAAAACTCATATGCTCATAAACAGTCATATCATGACATTAAATCATATTTGGCATGCCTAGCAAACATAGCTCTATTCAGCATGCAAATGAATTCAAACAATGCTGGGGTATCCAGGATAAGAAATCCTGCCCTTCTGATTAGAGGACTATCAAGTCCATCCTAATCAGATGAGTGTCGCAACACTTGAGGTTCTGGTAAACCATGCTGAGTGACTACCAAGCAAGTCACTAGGGGTTCAGATAAGAAATCCTACCCTTCTGATTGGATGACTATCAAGTCAATCCTAATCAGATGAGTGTCTCAACACTTGAGGTTCTGGTAAACCATGCTGAGTGACCAACAAGCAAGTCACTAGGGCCTCAGTGCCCAAAGCCATGCATATTATGATCAAAATGATCATACAGAGCTCATAGCTCTGATCAGATGAGTGAATATCACTTTGAGGTCCTGTTAAACCATACTGAGTGACTAATAAACAAGTCACTAGGGGCCCAGTACCCAAAACCGTGTAACGACACTATTACTCAGGCTTTCCTGCAATAGGTCTTATCAAATGAGTGACTGACAAGCATGTCACTAGGGGCCGGTGCCCATAGCCATGTAACCTAACAGTCATGGGGCTCGCTGGCCCTTGTAGACTAACATATAATCCCTAGTCCATCTCAAATACTTCAGGATATGCTTAACTGCTATCCAATATTCCGGTCCTGGGTTTGACTGATACCTGCTCACTACTCCCACTGCATAGCAGATGTCTAGTCTAGTACACAAAATGGCATACATCAGACTTCCAACTGTAGATGCGTAAGGAACTTTTCTCATTGCATCTTCCTCTTCAGGAGTCTGGGGAGACTGCTTCTTTGAAAGATGAATTCCATGGTGGGACGGTAGATGTCCTTTCTTGGAATTTGTCATTGAGAAACTTTCAAGCACTTTATCTATGTAACCTGCTTGAGATAGAGCTAAGAGTCTGTTCTTTCTATCCCTGATGATCTGGATACCTAGAACATAACTCGCTTCACCCAAATCCTTCATCTGGAATTGAGTGCTCAGCCAATTCTTCACATTTGATAATTTCTTAACATTGTTTCCAATGAGTAAGATATCATCTACATAAAGAACCAGGAATACCACTATTTGATTTGCCTTCAGTTGGTAAACACAGGGCTCATCAATATTTTGTTCAAAGCCATAGGTTTTGATTATTTCATCAAACCTAAGATTCCAGGAACGAGAAGCTTGCTTAAGTCCATAGATGGACCTATTCAACTTGTAAACTTTTCCTTCTTGTCCAAATACTTTAAATCCTTCTTGCTGATCCATATAAATGACTTCGTCAAGCATTCCATTAAGAAAAGCTGTCTTGACGTCCATTTTCCAGATCTCATAGTCGAGAGCGACTGCTATGGATAGGAGGATGCGAATGGATTTGAGCATGGCTACCGGACTAAAAGTTTCCTCATAGTCCACGCCTTCTCTTTGGGTATAACCCTTTGCCATTAATCGAGCTTTATAAGTCTCAATATTTCCATCAACAGCTCGTTTCTTCTTGTAGATCCACTTGCACCCAATGCCCCTAAAGCCACTAGGTACTTCCACAAGATCCCAGATGGAATTTGAGTACATGGACTCCATTTCCTGTTTCATGGCTTCAAGCCATAGTTCCTTTTCAGGGCTATCCATTGCCTGTTTGAAAGACAACAGATCATCATCACTAGTGTCACCAACAACCATATTGGTTTCACCATCCAAACCATAGCGAACTGGGTTCCTAGAAACCCTCCCACTACGACAAGGCTCCGTGATTGTTTGCTCAGGAACAGTGGTACTTTCTTCATTTAAACCGACTTGCGTCGGTTGGACATGAAGAGTGGGAATTTCATCATCAACTCGCCTTGATGACGATGGAACATAGGTTGGAGTCAATTCTTTAACCATTTCCTCTATAACTAATTTGCTGCGAGGTTTAAAGTTCTGGACATAGTCATTTTCCAGAAAAGTAGCATTAGTAGAGGTAAACACTTTCTTTTCTGAATGACTATAGAAAAGTCCACCCCGAGTACCTTTAGGATAGCCAACAAACATGCAAACTTCAGTTCGCGGTTCTAGCTTTCCCTCTTTTTTCCTAAGAATGTGAGCGGGACACCCCCAGATTCTATAACGGCGTAAAATAGGTTCACGACCATTCCAGCGTTCTAAAGGTGTTTTAGGGATTGATTTTGATGGCACGACATTGAGAATGTAATTCGCGATTTCAATTTCATGTCCCCAGAACAAAGTTGGTAGAGTTGAGTAACTAAGCATGCATCTAACCATTTCCAATAAAGTTATGTTTCGGCGTTCCGCTACACCATTTTGTTGCGGAGTACCTGGGGCAGTAAGTTGTGATAAAATCCCAAGTTTAGTTAAATGATATTGGAACTGCATATCCAAATATTCTCCACCCCTATCAGATCGCAAGATCTTTAATGTTTTACCTAATTGGTTTTGAGCCATTGCTAGGAATTCCTGAAACTTTGAAAATGTTTCTGATTTCCTATGCATCAGGTAAAGACATGAGTATCTAGAGTAATCATCAATGAAAGTGACAAACTACTCAAAACCACCCCTGACTTGTACATTCAAAGGTCCACAAACATTTGAATGCACAAGACCAAGTGGTTCTTTGGCCCTATCACCCTTTGCAGAGAATGGACGCTTGGTTAGTTTGCCTTCTAGACAAGATTCACAGACAGGTAATTCTCCTAAGGAGAGTTCCCTCAAAGGTCCGTCCTTTGTAAGTCTTTGAATTCTATCATAGCCAATGTGACCTAGTCTCAAGTGCCATAAATACGTCATGTTATTGTTATCAGTATTTTGACGTTTATTGGTCCTAGGTTTAGCTACTTTGAATAAATCATTATTAAGAGCGAGGGGTTCGTTAGGTCACAGAATATAAAGCCCGTTTTCCAAACATGCAACACACAATTGTGTTCCATTGAAAGAAATAGATATATTAAAACTTGTGAAAGTCATAACAAATCGTTCTAATTGCAACATGGAAACTGAATTTAAATTTCTACTAAAATCCGGAATAAAAAATATATCTTTTAAAATTAAAAATTTATTTTCGAACTTCAGACAAGCTCTTCCTCTAGCTTGGACCGCAACGAACGCTCCGTTCCCTACTCTAAGCTTTAAGTCACTTTCGTTCACTTCCTCCCACGATTCAAGAAGCTGTAAAGAGTTACAAACATGGTTAGTAGATCCAGAATCAATAATCCAAACAGAGTTATCATTCTCTAAAACACATGTTTCCAAGATAAATGAACTTTAATCATTACCTTTGTTTTTCGCTGCTAGAAACTTAGGGCAATCTTGTTTCCAATGCCCCTTCTCTTTGCAGTGAAATCACTTATCTTTACCTTTCTTGTTTTTCTTGTTCTTCCCCTTAGGCGTCTGTGCACTTGGTTGTGCACTCGTCTTTGCAGCCTTTGCAGGCTTGGGGTTTTTATTTGTCCACCTTTCCTCTTGTTTCCAGCTTTCGAAGATGAAGCAGGATGAGCTTCAACCTTAGCTAGAACAGCGGCAACATCAATAGTCTTATTTGCTCCTCCTTTACTAGGTCCACCCATGATAGATTCCATAATCTAAAGCTCATTCATGAGCTGCGTCAGACCATAGTTGAGTTGAGCATGAACGTGCAGACATGGTGCCATCCGAGAATTTACGGTGCCATCACGAACATGCAGAGACGGTGCTATCCAAGCATTTACGGCACCATCACGAGCATTGATGGTGCCATCACGAATGTGCGGGCACAAAGCTCATTCTGGTGATTCCTCAATCATGACGAACTCGGAGTTGTCACCAATCAACTCTATGTTGATGTTCTGCTTCCAATTAAGGTAGTTTTCTCCAGTGAGATTCTCCATCGAAAGTTGAGAAAGGATGGGAGTAAACACTACTTCACTTAAAACTACAAATTACCAACAAAATAGAAATCAATCACATTTTCTCAATAAAACTTCTATTCACACAAATTTCAAGAAATAACACAACATATACCAAAAATATGTAAGATATGAGAAAAAAATACCAAAAACAATCATATCTCTATTTCTTTAGGTTTTTAACTAATCTATGATATCCTTGTCCCGGTTGGTGAGAGTAAAAAATACCACTAGTTAAATAGAGTTGCAAACTCATTTAATAATGGACACCACTATTAACAACCTACTATTCGATCAAAATAAGAAAACAAAATCTCTTATTTTTTGAGCTAGACCCACGGTTTCAATAATCATAGATTTAGTCCTGGTAGTCACCGTAGGGGTGAGTCTAGTAGAATTTGACCTATAATTATCTATCTTATGAAATCTAACCTTGTCAAAATAACTAATGAACACCTTCCATAGGGGGACGAATCAAAGCACCTCGAGGCCCCATTAAGCTATTGACTATGTTAAACCAACGGTGGAGATCGAATAAAATCCTTAAAATAAGCTCATTATAAAATTAAAATTAGTATTTTTATTATTTATTTTTAGAAAATTAATGATTATGGTTTTCCCAAAAAAAAAAAATTAAACATATTAAAATTTTTAAAACCAAAGTCCTATTGTTATCCCCAAAAATTGGAGATCAATGACGTGGCAATAAAGGTGACAAGTGGCAGTGCATGGTCAGTAAACGACATATTAATAGTCAATAAATACATTGACTCCTCAGAGTTGTGATAAAGTGACCCGGTAGACTGGTGAAGAGTTTGGACTGCTTGAAAGATGTCATAACCAAGCCAAATGCATCCTAGGAGAGCTAAGGAGAGTGCATCCTAGGAGATCCCAAGGGTGTGGTCCGAGGAGACCCCAAGGGTGTGGTCCGAGGAGAGCTAAGGAGAGTGCATCCTAGGAGAACTAAGGAGAGTGCATCCTAGGAGATCCCAAGGATGTGGTCCGAGGAGAGCCCAAGGGACTTTGGTCCGAGGAGAACCCAAGAGAGTGGTCCTAGGAGACCCCAAGAGAGTGGTCCTAGGAGACCCCAAGGATGTGGTCCGAGGAGAGCCCAAGAATTTGGTCTTTATGGTATGTCCAACAAGTGCATGGTTGTCCAAATAAAGAAATGGCATGCTAGAGGAGAGTGCCATGTTAGAGGAGAGACATGGCATGCTAGAGGAGAGTGCCATATTAGAGGAGAGGAGTGCATGTCCTACCACCATGCACATGTCCGACCAACAAATGTTTGTCCTACCAACAAGTGTATGTCCTACCACCATGCACATGTCCGACCAACACTTGCATGAGTGGTCAGTAGGAGAGGTGGATCAACTAGCTAGAGGAGGACTAAGTCACGATTCCCAGAAACAGCTTCAACAAGATACGCGAGAATCTCTCATTCTTCCCACAAATGGGGGGCTTTGTTACATTTTGAATGTTTTTTGTAATTTAAATGTAATAAATATAATAAAATATCCCAATTCTAAGGGATATCAGATGTATGACCCTAAGCCTATAAATAGAGGGCTTATGGGATTAGAGAGGGGCTTCTGCTTCTTCTTTCTGGACTTTTAGAGAAAATTTGGGTCTGAGTATTCTAGAGAGAGAAAGTCTGGAATTTGAAAGGATTCTTGTATTTTTGCAATCTGTACTGAAGAAACTCAGTTGGCTCAGTCCATCTGATCTTGAGTACAGATCTATAATCACAACCGACTGTTCGGGGCTGAATCACTATAAAAATCTTGTGTGTTATTTACTTTTCTTGATTAAACTGTCTGTGTTATTTAAATTCTCTTGAAGGTTTGTCATATTTGACGTTCTCACGTCGTTGGCTAAAAACACAGTCAACACCTATAATTTTCTATTAATTATAAAGTGTCACATTGAAACAAATTCAATTAATTTAGAATTAATTTGTTGCTAATCAATATTTAGGTTTAACTAATATAATGAACCTATACAATTAAGTCTAACTCAGGTAAATGAGCCTTAACAATTGGGCTGGTATGGAGGAGGGCTGGATCCAGTATGTCGTTCCCACTACAAAGGCCCCCTATCTTCCATACAAGGTCCAAAAGACAGGAATTTAAACCTTCGTTTTATTAATTGTTATTAATTGATTAGGCCCACTATAGTCATGCAAAGCAAATGGGCATTCACAAGTGGAATCACCCACAAGAGAGGAATTTAAATTTTACATTTTCTAATGGGCCCAAATAAAACCTGTCATTTTATGAATATTTTATTTGGCAAAATACCATATATCTAACAAACATATATGTCACTATATGCATCTAAGCCCAAATGCAAAAATGCCACATACAGTGCAAGCAGACATGTTATAATTGGATGGGCCTAATCATGTTACTATACGAGCAATTCTATGAATTTATGCAAAATACCACAATTTTTTTCATTTGCAAAAATGCCACAATTAATTATCTAGAATTTATCAAAAAATTCAAATTAATTACATTTTTACAAAAAATAAGTCAATTTAAATGAAATTTATCAACAATTAACTTGGTTTTAGGTTAATTTGAAAAAAAAAATATTAATTTAATTTAAATAGGATTTATCAACAATTAACCAAAGTTAATTTAAATCCCATTTATTAAAAAAATATATTTTATTAATTGGTTGAAAAAAATGATATTTTTCAAAATTTAACCAATTTTAAAATTAATATCTAAACTATTTTCCAAAAATATCTTGTGTTGTTAAAATTATTAGCTAATATTTTAACCATTAAAAATAAATAAAATATAAATGGTTATAACAACCCTAAAATATCTCAAAATAGTTAAACAAATTCAAATATCCATAAAAATATCAAACTAACAATATTAAAATTTCAAATAATTTAAATATTAAAAACTATAGAATAAAAATATATTTATATTTTCAAATAAAGATTTAATAAAAAAAATCAAGAACTTAAATGAAAATATCTTAAATATCTGATATCTTAATTCTAATATTTTAATATATTAAAATATTTAAAATTAAGTTGTTAGTCTATTTTTAAATTTGAATTTGAATATTTGTAGAAAATATCTAATTATTTAAATCTCAACTAACAAAAATATCTTATTTAAAAAAAAAAAATTTAAATACAAAACAAATCTGATATTTTTGGCTTTGATTATAAATAATAAATTTTCATAATTCTTAATTTTCTTGAAAAAAATTAAAAAAAAAAGATGAACAGTACCCGTCACTGGCTGGGCTTGCGCGCGCGCATGGCAGGCATTGGAAAAAAATTTCGAAATTTTTGTGTGTGCAATTTTTCAAACAAAAACCATTTTCTAATTAATTTTTAACATGTTTTACACAAAATAAAGCATATATAAAATTAATAGCATAGAAAACATAACAAAATAACCTAAAAAATTGCTAAAAATCACATAAAATCAATATGATTCATAAAAACATGAAAATCCATCCAATTATTCAAACATATCAAATAATCCAATTCTAAACATGTTCATGCATGAAAATAAAGATTACCAAAGGCTCTGAGGCCAGTTGTTAGATTAGCTTATACATGATCTTTATTTATTTTCATGTATATCTAATATTAAACAAATTAATACGAGATAGCCTAAAACATGTTTCTAAAATTGACTTCAAAGAGAAACAAAGAATAGAATACTTACAGTATACGCAGCGGAATGAAACAATCCTTCCTTCAGTTTCTGTAACTCTTGTATCCTCCCTGTCGCAGAGTATTATCAAGAAACTGAACTGATCTTCTATTTTCTTCACAACCTTCCAATGTATCCTTAGAATCACCTAGACTAGTGTGGGAAATTCTCAGCACATGAGATAGATACAGAGAGAAGATGAGAAAATAACAAAGAGGCTTAGAAAATGACTTGTGTTTAGAGAGAATATAAAACTATCAGAAAACCAGTGATTAAACTTATGTTTTGACTTCTCTCTAAGCACTCCTTTTATAGACTCAATTAGGCAATTTAATTTAATTAAAAAATCAATAAAATAATAGCCATTTTAAAGACCTAGGTCGAAATTATCATGGGCTTTAGGCCTGTGAAATTTCTCATTTGATTATAAGCCCATTGGACTTAAAATCAAGGCCTGTATTATTTTCTATTGATTTAATTAATTAAATAATTATTTAAATCCTTTATCAAATTAATTATTTATAATTTGAACCTTGATTTAAACTTATTTATTAATTTAGATACCAATTTATCTTAATTAATAAATCTGCCATAATTTCTCTTTTCTTCTCAAAATTACACAACTCTGTGAAACTATCCAAAATTGACCTGGTCAACTTTGATAATTCTAATTGATGATTAAATCAATTAATTGAGACTATCTAGATGGTTTTATCCAAGGTACAATAGGGACCATGGGCCTATGAAATCAAGCTCCAATAAGTTATCATAAATCTAACAAATAAATTTACTAACTTATTAATTCCTCGTGATTCCACTATAGACTCGGAATTGCACTCTTGAATTCATAGAACGCTCTATAACAAATATAGATACGCTATTAATTATCCATTGTTACAACCATAATTGTCACTCAATTCTCTATAGACGGTCTACAATGAGATAGGACTAAAATACCATTTTACCTCTCATTGTATTTTATCCTTAAAACACTTAGTTCCTTGTAAATGATATTTTAGTAAACTAATTTAATTACTGAAATGAGGTCTCTATCATTTAACACCTTGAACCAAACTAAAAGGAAACCATCGTTTCACTTCTTCATCAGAAGCTATAGATGTTCATATCTATGATTAACACTCCCACTCAATTATACTACCGAGTTCCCAAGATGTAAGTATAGGCTAGTCCGTAGGGTAAGCTGGTAACAAACAAGTCAAAGAACTCAAATAATACAATTAGTTAGAATACTAACCACTCAGAATTGAGATTGAATTGACCTATGGTCAATTATATGATATGACTAGAATAGATAATAATAGAATGTTTACTTATCTTATCAACTGTCAATATCGGTCCTGTCCGATGTAACAAATACATCCGATCTTATCTACTTTGCTAATGTTCTGGAAAGAACATAACACTGTAATGTGTAAGTAGATCATATCGTAGATTTGCAAGTTAGTGTAAATCCTGTGCACTGACTAATATTAGGACTAACTTATTTTGAACATATAATCATATTTATATTCCACTGTGATTACGTCACTATAAATAAGATTAGCTATATCCTCGGGATTTAATAGAAGTTTATATTAAACAAATAATCATGAAAATAAAACATGTGAGCAAAGTGATTAACCAAGTCAAAAAATGATTTCTATTCTTTTATTGATAATAAAATGAGATTACAAAGAATTTGGGTTTTAATTAGGGCATAAAACCCTAACAACAACTATTCCTTCCTTATAACAATTTCTTCCTTGAAATTTATTCGGACACATTAGGTAACAAATCTCACACCTCTAACCATAATACCAGAGTCCAATTCTTTACCTTTTATTCTTCACCACTAACACTCTTACTAGAGTGACATTCTTGCTCCATAAGGTTTTATCTTATGACTATAATTTCATTAACCTTTCCTTGCCCAATAACTCTGCTAGAACCCCAGGGTCTGCTTATCTCATCAGCGATCATTTTTGGTCTTGTCATTGGCACCAGTAATACCCATAAGCCATCACCCATACCAGGGTAAGGCTAGCTTGTAGGCCCTTGGCCTAAACCTTGGTATGGTCTCAGAACTCTTATCGAATCAGAATCTGAAACTCTCCTTTCTTCCCCAAACTAACATACTCTTTCTTGTCTGCAATACTTGGAGAAATGCAAATTTCTCGTCCTGGAACTTCGTGTTCCAAAGTTTACTACTTGCAACTCTTATGTCCTTTCAAATAGGCAGATACTTCTGCCCTAATAATTCTAACAACTTCATTGGCTTTCCCCCCGAACTAATACTGAACCAAAATACTCATTGCCTTTCATTTATTTACTTAGAACCAGTACCTCTTACTTTCTATCTTACCATATCTTATGCCATGTCACCTACCTGTAATCCAACATTCATCATTGTGACTATTTCATCAAGGGACTATACTTTTCTTAATATCCCAAGCATTTTCACATTCAATGTATAATTCCTTAGAATAACCATTAAGTCTTCAGATTGGCATACTATCTGTAGTCAACCAATAATTCCAGGTTCCAACCTTATTCCCTTCGTTCTCTAATTTCTTTCCAAAACTTGGAAAAATAAAGGGTCTCAACCCATCACTATCAACTATCATGTCACGTCACTCATTCGCACGAACCAAAATGTGTTAACTCAATCTGCTGAGCTGCAACCTTCCGTGTCTAATCATTTCACTTATAGACTAATGTGGTTCACTCTTACAATCCACCACTATACCATTTTTCCTTCCAATATACGAATTTTAAACCTTAACACCCATTTAAACTTCCTGACTACCATATGCCTAAGAAGGTAGTACAATGTTCATTCAAGACTTTAATCTCCACACCAAATTCCATCAGATCACTCATCCGATCTTTATATTTTAACTCATATTATACTGGTAGGGTTCTTCACCATTTCCACAAGATTCTCTTTCTGAATTCCATTGTCCAAAGAAATATATATCTGTCCACAACCAATCATAGATGGGGCAACAATCACAATCGTTACCTTGTCTGACCTTACCATAATCCATGGCGTCCTATCCAACTGACACAAATCTTCTCAAGTAAAAGATCCGCTCCCAATTAAATTTTCTCCTGGTGCAGTCAAGGGTTTCTAGCATGAATCACCCATTGAGTCTCACCAAATCTTAGTCTCAAGGTTATTTTTCTTACAAATGACCAAACGCTCAAATCCCTTACGTTATGCATTCATCGTTAACTTAATGTTCTATGTATACCGGACATTCTTTCACCTCCCGCGAGGCTCAAATCATCAACTCATCAATTTATAATTGGGCGAGTCTCAACCTTTGATGCATCGCTTACAGTTTCATGTCTTAACAAAGACAAGGTCTGTAACGCCCTAAACCCCAGGGACCGTTACGATGTGCCTTGTAAACAGTGCTAAACTCGCTAATCGAGTCATTTGGCCAAAATCGTGTAACTAAGTGTGATTAGAGGTTTAGGGATTAAATTTTTTGGTTAAGATATAACGTTTCATTAGAATGTTTATTATATACATTGGGATCCCAAAAATATAATTTAAAGTTCTATTACAAGAAAATATTTACAACCAGTCGATCTAAGCGGCAAAACAGGGTTTAAACCCTAGTTCCCCTTCAAACCTCGGCCGTGGTGGTCGAGCAGCTGCATATGTACACATTGTCACCTAAGCTCTCCAACTCAAGGATGGTCCAGCTTTCTTTTGCCTTTACCTGCACCACATAGCACCCATGAGCCGAAGCTCAGCAAGAAAACTCAATATGCTCATGAGCAGTAATAACATGTCATCAGATCATAAGGCACACGCCAAGCAGATATAACCCTATTCAAGCAGGCAAATGAGTCCACGTAATGTTGAGTATAACACATCAACCAATGATCATAATAATCATACAGGGCTTTTAGCCCAATATAGAAGAGTGACAGTGGTACAATCACTAAGGCGGTTTCCATTCCCAATAGCCATGTGACGTTAGGGTCACTGGGGCTTATAGATAAGTGATCCTTTCACTAGCTTATACAAGATAGGTATCTGGTGAAATAGTCACCAGCATAAACCTGTCGAGTAGATAAGTGATCCTTTCACTAGCTTAAATAGAATAGGTGCATGATGACTAGTCACCAACATAACCTTCCTCATGACCATAGAGTCATAACCCTGGAACATCGTTCCCTAGCCATGTGACAAGCAGTCACCTAGGCCTTAGGCCTTGGCTCTGAGTAACTAGTCTTAGACTAGCCAAGCGCTTATAAGTTTCATCGACCTTAGGGTCGATCCAGCATTAATACCCCATATGAGTCATTCAATGTTGATATCGATTAGATTTAATCTTCATTCGGCCCCGCGTTCAGGACGCTTATGCCGTTTCTGACTCTTAGGCCAGTGTCCTGACTAGTCAGTGCCATATACAAGTAAGAAATGCCACCAAACATATATCACATATCCAATATCCGAATACAGGGCATTCAACATGCTTACTCAACAAATACTAGCACAATTAGGATCATGCATAAACACAGAGGCTCAAGCTCTGAAAAATATCATACTTAGTATACAAAGCATGTCCTAATCATATGTTTCTCGTGCATTACATTTAAACATCCAACATGCATCAAGAATAACCATGCATGTCACATATACACAGGGTGCAGTTTTCTTACCTTTGGTCCAAGCACAGGTTACCAATAAATGAGCCACAAGCACGACCCTGATTCCAAGTCTCTAATGATAACCTAGTCACAACCATAATATAAAACCTCATCAAAATGAGTAAATAAATACTTCCAAACCCAACCCAAGCCTCCAGGAAATCGAATCCCACTCAACTAGGTAGTAGGATCGATCCTAGGCCCTTAGAGTTAAGTTCCTATCACAAAAACCCACATTTGGCATGCCGCGGCCCGCCCCCCTTGCAGAGCATCCTCCTCCTTCATCAAGCTAGGGCCGCGGCGCCCTAGAACAAGGCCGTGGCCCAACCTCGCACCAGCCACTTTTCCTCATTTTTCCACTTTTAAAACCTTCCAAAAACCTATCCAAACATCTCCAAATCCCAAAATCAAAGTTCCCAAACATCCCCATGATCCAAAACCCATAATACCCAAGCTTCAATTCTAACAAAAACTCATCAAAACACAAAATCCAATTCAAGCTTAAAAACTTTTAAAATCTTAAAACTTAAAGCTTGAATTACCTCCAATTGAGTTGTTTCCAACTAAATCCTCCTGTTAATAAGCTTCTAGTCTTTCCTAGGATCGCTATGCCTCGATCCTCGCTTGATTCCAAGTCCTAAAACTCAAGTTACCTTTGAAAATGCGATCGGGGAATGAAAAGGGAACTTAGAGGGAGAGAGAACGTACATAACGTTCTTTTATTCTTTTAAAAGGTTACTTCAAGCTTAAGTAGCCTAAACCAAGTCCTAACACTCAGGGTCCCGAAAACACTCCCGGGGGCAAAATAGTCAAAACCTCTAGAATTTCCCCTGATCTTACTAACTCCCAATTTATCACCAGATATTTATTCCCATTACCCAATAACCCGGTAATGCTCTAAATACCCCTTGACTCACTCCGAGTCAAGAATAACTCCCGTTTTGACTTTCCCACTAGCTTATCTCCTAGGATCGTCTTGTGCTGGGTAACCCTGGCATAACCAAATAATAATAAAGCACCACACATATATCATATATATGCCAAATATGCCCGAAATGGCCAAAATATGAAAATCACCTAATTACTCATAAATGGGTTCACATGCATATTTAATACACCTAAACATGATTATTATCATTTAATAACATAATAAAGAAATTATGGCCCTCTCGACCTCCTAATCAAGGTCCTAAACCTTATTAGGAAATTTGGGGCATTACAACTATCCCCTCCTTACAGAAATTTCGTCCTCAAAATTTATATGAACTGTCGGAATATCAATTCCGCACAACTGATCCCAGTTTCCCAGGTCATTCCTTCGACCTCACTGTTTCTGTAACATACCTTAACTCAAGGTACACTTTGATCCTCATAACCTTATTCTTTTTGTCTCATATCTAAACTGGCTATTCCATATAGGATAACTTAGCTTTAGTTCCCAGATTCTCATAACTCAACTCATGTGTTCTAACCCATGTCCACTGCATGGAAGTACATAACACACTGTATACAACTGAGAGTGCCAAAGAAAAGACTGATCCAAAATCAACCTGGCCAATCCTATCTAGAATTCAAACTATCAAATGATCAGGATTCAAACTGTTAAATTACGCTAGGGCTTAACTGGCTCTTAACTCCTTACCCCTTTCCATGGTGATACTTGTAAGAAAATACAATCTTCTACCTGGAACTCTATGTTCCTACTTTTCAATTCAACAAAACTTTTCCATTTATTCTGAGAAGTGAGCATCAAAGCTTCAATCTCTGGTAATCTCAATAGTCCCCTGAACCACCTCAAGATCCAGATATATATATTAACTCATTCATTTTATAAGATGTTCCTCCAATAATAATTGGATAACCCTCTCTCTTTGATTTACCATCAGTCTGAGAGTAATAAACTGTACTAAATTCCATCTATATACTCATCGCCTTCTTAACCCTTCCAAAACCTGGAAGTCGCAATAGAGTCTTCACCTGATAAGATAGACCTTGAGTTTCATGAAGGCGAACTATCTCTCTCACATAGAGATCTGAGTACTGGTCAGCTGCACTATTCATCCTTGCTGACAAAAGTAAACTCACTTGGACTACCAGTCCACAATGACTCAATGCCAATTCATACTGGTCCACTAACCTGGGCAATCCCACCGCGAAACCCATTGCGTTTCTATCTTATTTCAATTATAAAATACTCAAAGGATACCATGGCCTCACCGATTTCCAATACTCTGTCTGACCTGCTATCAGGCTAAGAACTTTACCATTCATTCCATTACATCCCTCTCCATCTCAGGTCACCACTATAAAGCTTTCATATCCTGTCACATTTCCATGATGCTCGAATGAAGAGAATAAAAGAATAACATGAGATTCATCCAGAATCTCCCAATTAATCTCAATGTCCATCGGATTCCAAATCTGACCCTTATACCACAATAAATCCATATCTGACCCTACACAACTCTTAGCTAATCCAACTAAGACTTTCCATTCAATCTTTCCTATCTGTGATTCAATTAGTTGTTTTTCCTTTGATCTTCTCTGAGATAATAATCTCAAACATAACACTTGTAACGACCCAAATTTACTAATGAGGCTTAAGGGCCTTGATTAGTGTGCCGGGAGGGCATAATCGGAATATATGTGATTTAATGATTAAAAGCATGTTGTGTGGCTATTTGAATATTTGAGATGCATGGCTATGTGTATTAGTATGCATGTAGGCCCTGATTAGTATAGAAATGGCATAATAGTAATTTTGGCCCGTTGAGGGCATAACTGTATATATATGCGATAACTGTTGAGACCACATTATTATGTGGATATATCTGTGATTTTTGATTCGAGACGATCCTAGTGAGTAGATTAGCGAAAAAGTCACGGCGGGAATTTATACCCGGCTCGGGGCGAGCCTGGGGGTATAAATGGGAATTTAGTGAATATATTGGGGTCTATTATGACATCGAGGAGTATAATTGGTGATTAATTAGGTATCAGGAAGTAAGCGGAAAATATTAGAGACACTTGAGGAATTAGCGGGAATCAGGTGAAATGACCAAAATGCCCCTAAGTGGATTAAAAGACTTAGGATTGAAGGGGAGGGCATTATGGTCATTTGGATTTTAAGAGATAGGTATTACTGAGGCTTTATGCTTAGTGGAAGTTGTAGAATAAGGTAGAAGTCTGAGAAAAGAAGGAAAAGAAAGAAAAAGAAAGAAAAAGAAAGGGAAGAAAGCAGGGCATTTCTCCAAGGGTCGGTTTATGCTTTCCTTCATCATTTTTTCTTGTGTTTTCTTGGAGCAAAGCTCAGAGGGGAGTTAGGTTAGGCTGAGCAAAAAGAATTCTGAGCTAGGCTTGAAGGATTGGCAAGGGCTTAGCAAGAACACACCATCACTTAAGGTAAGACTTTGGAGTCTTCAGTTTCTGGTTTAGATTGCTTGAACTATGGTGTCTAAGCTGAGTTGATGGGAACTTTAGGGGAATTCAAGCCAAGGATTGAGGAAGAGCAAGCTAAGGAGGTCTAGAGGCTAACTCAAAGTCGAATTTCCATCAAAGGTATAAAATTCTAAGCTTTAAACTTTGAAGTTTTGATTGTTTTTGTTGAGTTTCTGAAGTCTAAGAGAAACTATAGTGATTTTGGGATTAGGGGTGCATGTGGTTAGGTTTTATATGATTGTGATGCTTGGGATGATTGGAATATGTTAATAAGCTTGTTTTTGAGTTTGGTCGAGGATTGGAAGAGTTTTGGTAAGGGTTGGCTCGAGGAAATCGCAGGAAGGGAAAATGCAGTAGTGGCTGTCTGTGACTAGCGCTACAGCGCTAGCCTTTGGGCGCTGTAGCGCTAGGCCAAGCATTCTGAGGGTATTTTGGTTTTGCTTGAAGCATTGTAGCGCCCTCCTTAGAGCGTTGTAGCGCTACCCTGTTTCCAGAAAGGGGATTTTGAGTTATTTTCAAGGGTTTTTGCCAGGGGGTTCGGGGTTCGATTCCACCACCCCGTTTGGTGGAATTGGAGCTTCCCGAGGGCTCGGGATTGGTCCCGAGGCTAGGGTTCAGACTTGAGGTTTGGTGATGATTTTGATCTATGGTTGTTACTAGGTGTGCGCTGGGCTCAAGGGGGCGGGGGATCATGCTCAAGGATCACAATGAACAAGGCTAGCAAACCCAAAGGTAAGAAAACTGCACCCGGTTATATGTTTGTGATGGGACTAGGAGCTCCCAATATCTGTATAATGTCAATGATGGTATTATGCCATGGGGACATATGATAGCGGCGTAAGGGTTCCGTACACGATACTTGCGCACATGGCGCGGCTTGGCCACTGGTAGCCAATGACAGCTTTATATTCATTGAGCTCAGTTTAAGCGGGCCGGAGTCAGCGGGATAATGAAGGGTGTGGCCTGAGGGCGCTAACCCTAGTTATCATTTGTGAATTGGTGTATGATATGAGTTGATATGTTTAGTATGCTGAATACTTGGTTATTCTGAATGCTTATATGGTTGAGAACATGTTTATGCAATAGGTAATATTGGATTGTCTGTTGATTGCTTATGCTCTGTTATTGTGTTTTCTTGCTGGGCCTTGGCTCACGAGTGCTACGTGGTGCAGGAAAAGGAAAAGGCAAGTTAGACCAGTCCTGAGATGGAGAGCTGCGGGGCTGAATGTACATAGTCAGCTGTTCGGTCGCCTTGGCCGAGGAGTGGATCAGGACAGGGATCGCAGAACTATTTACTTGCCTTAGTATGACTAATATTGTATTTAAATCGTGAATATTTTGTAAATGGTTTTGATTCTGTTGTTTTTTTTGGGATCCCGTGTAAACAGGAAATGATATTTAAAAAGAAATGCGACTTTTAAGACCAAAACCTTTTAACCCTAGTTCCATTGCAGTTTCAGTAACACGTTTTTAATTAAATGACTTGATTAGCAAGTCTAGCACTTTTATAAACACACAGTGTAACGGTCTTGGCTATCCAGGGCGTTACAAAACTGGCCACCTGGCCTACCAGAAACTCTACTCTAGTTCTGGTCAGAGGCTTTAACCAACATATTGCTTAGGCAATTACTTTTCTCTGTCACTGAAATGTCATAACAACCCACTAACTGGTTCTGATCTGCAAGAAGACTCAGAACTATTTCCCAAGGCACATGTAATATCCTTACCACCCAAGGACACTCCTGCCCCTAAGGCGTTCCTAAACCTTGGAAAATCTCCGCCGAAAAACACCACAATACTATTGTCCAAGATGATCACAAATTCCCATTCAAATAAACCTTTGAATGATTTTTTCATCTGATTCACAATTACTTGGCATTAAACAATTTCCCAAATCATACTCAGCACTCTCAGTGCTCTAATCTGATACAAACACAATCTTTTATATAACTTCCTCTCTGATCTCTAATTGGTCGTAACCAGATCCAAGATCAACCTTAGAGAATTCCATCTTACTCAATAACTGAACCTTTAATTCTTACAACTCCGCTGAGCCATTCAAAATAGTGCTTACATCTAATTCCATCCCTGGCACTGATCCAATCACCATTCTAGTCTCCTTTCATATAAAATAAACCTTGACAAGTACCCTGGAAACACATCCAGAAACTCACAGACTAGTCCAGTCTGTCCTGATCTCACTAGCACAATCTAGGTGGTATCCACCTCACTAGCTAAGAGTTTCATGCACCTCCCTGCAATAAAATTCCAGCTCTCACTACAAATATCATAAGCATACAGAATCCGTGCACATTGCCAACTGCCACAAGGCTTCCCACTCTTAAGCCCAAGAGTTACTATACTTTCCTTGCCATTTAGCATTGCCCCATAACTACTTAGCCAATCCATACCCTAGATCAAACCAAAGCCAGTCATAACCAGCTTTACCAAAACCACTGATAAGTCCTTCAACAATAATTCACCTGATCATTTAAATTACCAATACAATATCACTTTTCATCATAACATAACCATATAACCTGTATATCAACTTTATACCTCTCTATATGCAACAAATAAAGGAACAACATGGCACCAAAACCAGTCAGCATAACTCAAAACTAGAAAACTGACCTGCCACCCCTAAAGAACTAGTCTCAGTCTCAGACTCTGACTGCCCCAGAATAAACACTCGAGTTGGAATCGAGATGTCTATCCCCTTTTGCTCATGCTCTCTTAGCCTTGGGCAATCCTTTTTGAAATGCCCAACCATGCCACATGCGAAACATGCCCTTGCTCGGAATTCTCCCAGATGGTGCCTCTTGCACTGAGTGCATATTGGACGAGTCTTCCAGCTTTCATTCTTACTTGCTCCAATAAGTGGAGATACCACTATCTGAGCTCCGTGCTCCGTAGCACTCTTCTTCTCATTTCTTATGCTCTCAACAGCAAGAGCCTTCTCTACCACCTGGGCATAGGTAGAGACTTCATGCACTGAGGCAACTCTAATGCCCTGAGCTATTCCAGGATTCAATCCCTGAACAAATTTTTTCTTCCGAGCTACATCTGTGGGTACCATGTCAAAAGCAAACTTGGACAACCCATCAAATATGTTAACATACTCAGCTACTAATGCCTTTCCCTGTATGAGATTCACAAACTCATTCATCTTAGCAGTCTTAACTGCATCACAATAATACTTCTCATTAAATAGCTGCCTAAATTCTTTCCAATCCATCACATCTGTGTCTCGTGTCTGGGATACTACTTCCCACCACGTTCGGGCATCATCCCGCAGTACATATGTCGCACAAGGCACCCTATCGTGACCTACCAGCCCCATACTATAAAAAATGGAACTGATCATGGCCATCCATTGCTCAGCTCCAAATGGATCAAGGCCTCCCTCAAAGACTGCAAGGTAAAACTCCTAGAATCTTCCACAGAGAAATTCCCATCTATTCTCAACCCTAGGCTGAGCTAAAGCTGATGCCACTCCTAGCATAGCAAAGGAAGAGGCACTTCCCAATAGATTTCGCTGTTGCTTCAAACACCTAATCTCTTCCTCATGCCTCTGCAATTTTGATTGCAAATCTATAAGCATCTGCTAAAAGTTCATAGGTGCAGATGAAGAACTGATACCCTGGCTGTAACTCCCAGCCTCATTATAACCACCACCAGGCCCCATTATCTGCCTTGACTATATGCCTGCTAATTGAATCTGCAGTCAATAACTTGACCCATTAAATATGATAAGCATATCGAGAGCTTTCCCCCACGGGTTAAATCTTACCACAACACAATCACAAACATCTTGCAGTGCTAAAAACATGCCCATAGCATTCATACATCAATCATAATCCCTGCTCTCCCAACATTCATACCATGCCTCCAATTCCAGCATGCAAATATTACAGTTATATATTCATGGAGCAGGTAATCATATGATCAGAATCATATACATAATCACGGAGCATATAATCATATAGTCAAGAGCCAAGTTTTATTAGAATCTCATGCTCCCTAATACAATGTCTAGGTAAAGTATTTACATTCTATTTAAGCAGTTAAGCACATAACTACAGAAATAGTTACCATTCCCTGAGTGAAGCTATCTTTAGTGATGAGTGTACATGCCCAACTTGTCTTCAGGAACCATAAACCTTGGCTCGCTCTGATACCAAGTTGTAATGCCCTAAACTCCAGGGACCGTTACGGTGTGCCTTGTAAACAGTGCTAAACTCGCTAATCGAGTCATTTGGCCAAAATCGTGTAACTAAGTGTGATTAGCGGTTTAGGGATTAAAATATTTGGTTAAGATATAACGTTTCATTAAAACGTTATTATATACATTGGGATCCCAAAAATATAATTTAAAGGTATATTACAAGAAAATATTTACAACCAGTCGATCTAAGCGGCAAAACAGGGTTTAAACCCTAGTTCCCCTTCAAACCTCGGCCGTGGTGGTCGAGCAGCTGCATATGTACACATCGTCACCTAAGCTCTCCAACTCAAGGATGGTTTAGATTTCTTTTGCCTTTACTTGCACCGCATATCACCCGTGAGCCGAAGCCCAGCAAGAAAACTCAATATGCTCATGAGCAGTAATAACATGTCATCAGATCATAAGGCACACGCCTAGCAGATATAACCCTATTCAAGCAGGCAAATGAGTCCACGTAATGTTGAGCATAACACATCAACCAATGATCATAATAATCATACAGGGCTTTTAGCCCAATATAGAAGAGTGACAGTGGTACAGTCACTAAGGTGGGTTCCATTCCCAATAGCCATGTGACGTTAGGGTCACTGGGGCTTATAGATAAATGATCCTTTCATTAGCTTATACAAGATAGGTATCTGGTGAAATAGTCACAAGCATAAACCTGTCGAGTAGATAAGTGATCCTTTCACTAGCTTAAATAGGATAGGTGCATGATGACTAGTCACCAACATAACCTTCCTCATGACCATATAGTCATAACCCTGGAACATTGTTCCCTAGCCATGTGACAAGCAGTCACCTAGGCCTTAGGCCTTGGCTCTGAGTAACTAGTCTTAGACTAGCCACACGCTTATAAGTTTCATCGACCTTAGGGTCGGTCCAGCATTAATACCCCATATGAGTCATTCAATGCTGATATCGATTAGATCTAATCTTCATTCGGCCCCGCGTTCAGGACGCTTATGCCGTTTCTGACTCTTAGGCTAGTGTCCCTGACTAATCAGTGCCATATACAAGTAAGCAATGCCACCAAACATATATCACATATCCAATATCCGAATACAGGGCATTCAACATGCTTACTCAACAAATACTAGCACAGTTAGGATCATGCATAAACACAGAGGCTCAAGCTCTGAACAATATCATCCTTAGTATACAAAGCATGTCCTAATCACATGTTTCTCGTGCATTACATTTAAACATCCAACATGCATCAAGAATAACCATGCATGTCACATATACACAGGGTGCAGTTTTCTTACCTTTGGTCCAAGCACAGGTTACCAATAAACGAGCCACAAGCACGACCTTGATTCCAAGTCTCTAATGATAACCTAGTCACAACCATAATATAAAACATCATCAAAATGAGTAAATAGATACTTCCAAACCCAACCTAAGCCTCCGGGACATTGAATCCCACTCAACTAGGTAGTAGGATCGATCCCAGGCCCTTAGAGTTAAGTTCCCATCACAAAAACTCACATTTGGCATTTTTTTCCTTAACGGGCCGTGGCCCACCCCCCTTGCAGAGCCTTCTCCACCTTCATCAAGCTAGGGCAACGACGCCCTAGAACAAGGCCGCGGCCCAACCTCGCACTAGCCACTTTTCCTCATTTTCCCACTTTTAAAACCTTCCAAAAACTTATCCAAACATCTCCAAATCCCAAAATCAAAGTTCCTAAACATCCCCATGATCCAAAACCCATGAAACCTAAGCTTCAATTCTAACAAAAACTCATCAAAACACAAAATCCAATTCAAGCTTAAAAACTTTTATTAACTTAAAACTTGAACTACCTCCAATTGAGTTGTTTCCAACTAAATCCTCCGGTTAATCAGCTTCTAGTCTTTCCTAGGATTGCTATGCCTCGATCCTCGCTTGATTCCACGTCCTCAAACTCAAGTTACCTTTGAAAATGCGATCGGGGAACGAAAAGGGAACTTAGAGGGAGAGAGAACGTACATAACGTTCTTTTATTCTTTTAAAAGGTTACTTCAAGCTCAAGTAGCATCAACCAAGTCCTAACACTCGGGGTCCCGAAAACACTCCCGGGGGAAAAATAGTCAAAACCTCCAAAATTTCCCCCTGATCTTACTAACTCCCAATTTATCACCAGATATTTATTCCCATTATCCAATAACCCGGTAATGCTCTAAATACCCCTTGACTCACTCCGAGACAAGAATAAATCCCGTTGTGACTTTCCCACTAGCTTACCTCCTAGGATCGTCTTGTGTTGAGTAACCCTGGCAGAACCAAATAATAATAAAGCACCACACACATATCACATATATGCCAAATATGCCCAAAATGGCCAAAATATGAAAATCACCCAATTACTCATAAATGGGTTCACATGCATATTTAATACACCTAAACATGCATATTATCATTTAATAACATAATAAAGCAATTATGGCCCTCTCGGCCTACTAATCAAGGTCCTAAACCTTATTAGGAAATTTGGGGCATTATAAGGTCCTTCACGTTACCCTTCCGTATCCATCCATTACATACAGATTCCTATACCACAAGGTGCTAACCAATCCTTATTCTGGCTTCTGAAAATCTGATACAAAGTTTTCCATTCAGTCTACCTTTAAGTTCTTCTGCATTCTAATCTCTGGTGTAGCTGTCTTCGAAGATTCGTCAGGTAGTAGATGACATGTCCTCTAATAAGATATGTCTATAAAAAAATATTATCCCTAAAACTGTAGGGAAAACATATATAGGATCTTGTTTATTTTCATGTAAAACTTATTTAAAAAAAATTAATATGAGACAACGTAGAACATGTTTCTAAAATTGAATTCATATAGAGATAATGATAAGAAAACTTTCATTGTTGTGCAGCAGAATGATTGAGTCCTTCCGTTAGTTTCTCTAACCATTGTATTATTTCTGTCGCAGGGTATCACCAAGAAACTGAACCATTCTTCAATTTTCTTCACAGCCTTCCAAAGTATCCTTAGAATCACCTATACTAGAGTGAGCAATTCTAACCACATGAGATAGATACAGAGAGAAGAAGAGAAAATAATATTGAGGCTTAGAAAATGACTTATGCTGTAGAGAGAATCAAACACCTAGAGCATCAAGAATAGATCTTTTGATCTTCTCAAAACCTTGTGAATTCAACTCTCACTTAGCATTGCTTTTATAGGCTCAAATAGGTCATTTATTTAATTAAAAAAAATAAAATTATAGGCAATAATCAGCTCTAGGTCGAAATTCTCATGGGCTTTAGGACCGTGAAATTTTCCATTTGATTATAAGCCCGTTGAAATTAAAATCAAGGCCTGTATTATTTTCTATTGATTTAATTAATTAAATAATTATTTAAATCCTTTGTCAAATTAATTATTTATAATTTGAACCTCGATTTAAACTTATTTATTAATTTAGATACCAATTTATCTTAACTAATAAATCCATCCTAATTTCTCTTCTCTTCTCTAAATTACATAAGTCTGTGAAACTATCCAAAATTGACCTGGTCAACTTGTATTATTCTAATTGATAATTAAATCAATTAATTGAGACTATCTAGATGATTTTATCAAAGGTACAGTGGGGACCATGGGCCTATGAAATCAATCTCCAATAAGTTATCATAAATTTAAGAAATAAATGTTCTAACTTATTAATTCCTTGTGACTCCACTATAGACTGAGAATTGCACTCTTGAATTTGTAGAACGCTCTATAACCAATATAGATACGTTATTAATTATCAATTATTACATTCATAATTGTCACTCAATCCTCTATAGACGATCTACAATGAGATGAGATTAAAATGTCATTTTACCCCTCATTGTATTTTATCCTTAAAACACTTAGTTCCTTGTAAATGATATTTCACTAAACTAATATTAATTACTGAAATGAGATATCTATCATTTAGCTCCTTGAACCAAACTAAAAGGAAACCATCGTTTCACTTCTACATCAGAAGCTATAGATGTTCATATCTATGATTAATACTCCAACTCAATTATACTACCGAGTTCCCAAGATGTAAGTATGGGCTAGTCCGTAGGATAAGATGGTAACGAACAAGTCAAAGAATTCAAATAATACAATTAGTTAGAATACTAACCACTCAGAATTGAGATTGAATTGACCTATGGTTAACTATAGACTAGAATAGATAATAATGGTATGTTTACTTATCCTATCTATGTCAATATCAGTCCAGTCCGATGTAACAAATACATCCGATCTTATCTACTTTGCTAATGTTCTAGAAAGAACATAAGACTACAATGTGTAGGTAGATCATATCGTAGATTGGCAACTCAGGGTAAATCCTGTGCATAGAATAATCTTAGGACTAACTTATTTTGAACATATAATTATATTTATATGCCAGTGTTATTACGTCACTATAAATATGATTAGCCATATGCTCAAGATTTAATAGAAGTTTATATTAAACAAATAAACATGAAAATAAAACTTGTCAGCAAAGTGATTGACCAAGTCAAAAAATTAATTTCTATTCTTTTATTGATAATAAAATGAGATTACAAAGAAATTAGTTTTAATTAGGGCATAAAATCCCAAGAAACTCCCACTTCAACTAATTGAAACTAATGCCTTAATTCTACTAATCCCATTTCTTTGATATGCTTATCAAATGTAGCTTCTGGTAGTGTCTTTGTAAATGGATCCGCAAGATTGTCTTCAGATGCAATCTTCATAACCTTCACATCTCCCATGGTCACATATTCTCGAATTATGTGATACATCCTTTCTATATGCTTACTCCTCTTGTGACTTCGAGGTTCTTTCGAGTTGGCTACCACTCCTGTGTTGTCACAAAAAAACACAAGAGGTTTATCCATTTATGGAATAACACCAAGATCTCAATAGAACTTCTTTAGCTAGACTATTTCCTTAGCTGCTTCTAACGCAGCTATGTATTCAGCCTCCATGGTGGAATTTGAGATCGCAGACTGCTTTACGCTTCTCCATATCGTAGCTCCACCCCGAAGAGTAAACACCATTCTAGAAGTAGACTTCTTATTCAGTCTAAAAATCTAAATCAGTGTAGCCTAAATGGTTCAGAACACTACCCATGTAAACTAACATATAATCCCTAGTTCGCCTTAAATGCCTCAGGATATGCTTAATTGTTAGCCATTGTTCCGGTCCTAGTTTTGACTGATACTCGCTCACTACTCCCACTACATAGCAGATATATACTCTAGTACACACATAGCATACATCAGACTTCCAACTGCAGATGCGTAAGGAACTTTTCTCATTGCATCTTCCTCTTCAGCAGTCTGGGGAGACTGCTTCTTTGAAAGATGAATTCCATGGCGGGACGGTAGACGCCCTTTCTTGGAATTTGTCATTGAGAAACGTTCAAGCACTTTATCTATGTAAGCTGCTTGAGAAAAAGCTAAGAGTTTGTTCTTTCTATCCCTAATGATCTAGATACCTAGAACATAACTAGCTTCATCAAAATCCTTCATCTGGAATTGAGTGTTCAGCAAATTCTTCACATCTTACAATTTCTTAACATTGTTTCCAATGAGTAAGATATCATCTACATAAAGAACCAGGAATACCACTATTTGATTTGCCTTCAGTTGGTAAACACAAGGCTCATCAATATTTTGTTCAAAGCCATAGGTTTTGATTATTTTATCAAACCTAAGGTTCCTGGAACGAGAAGATTACTTAAATCCATAGATGGACCTATTCAACTTGCAAATGTTTCCTTCTTGTCCAGCTACTTTGTCTCCCTTTGGCTGATCCATATAAATGACTTCGTCATGCTATCCATTAAGAAAAACTGTCTTGACGTCCATTTGGCAGATCTTATAGTCGAGAGCGGTAGCTATGAATAGGAGGATGCCAATGGACTTGAGCATGGCTACAGGACTAAAAGTTTCCCCATTGTAATGCCCTGGATAACCAAGACCATTACATTGTGTGTTTTAAATAATTCAAGACTTGATAATAAAGCCATTTAAATGAAAATGTGATCTTAAAATCATAAACAAGTTAGGGTTAAAATATTTTGGCCATAAACAGAAAAATTTCATTAAAACAAATATTTAGTACATGGGATCCCAAAAATAGAGTTTAAAGGACAGAATTACAAAATTTCCAAAAGTTATATACAATAAAGGCTACTCTAATGGAAAAATACACATTTTAGGTTTCGTCCCTGTACAATCCCTCGACCGTGGCAGACGAGCAGCTGAAATTGTACACCTCGCCCCCAGAGCTCTCCAACTCATGGTTGAACCATCTTACCTGTAACATCCTGGTTACCCCATAACAGTTATGGTGAACGGCGAACCAGAAATTTAACTCGCTACCCGAGTCCTTTGGTTAAAATCGTGCTTCTAAGTATTATTAACAGGCTAAGGTGGAAAACCAATCAAAAGGAAATGATACATTTTCTTTAAAACATAAAACTGTTCATGGGCCCATCAAAACATTTACAAGTTATTTACAACTCAAAATGGTCATTACTGTTTCAAATTTACAATCCCACCAACCTAGGCGGCAAAAACAGGGTAGACCCCCTAGTTCCTCTGAGAACTCCTTGGCCGTGGTGGTCAAGCAGCCGCATATGTACACAACACCACCTAAGCTCTCCACTCAAGGCTGGGTGAACTTTTCTTTCCCTTTACCTGCACCACATAGCACCCATGAGCCAAAGCCCAGCAAGAAAACACAGTATTGCATATAAACATTGTCAAATGATTATTATTATACTCACACAGAGCTTATAGCTCTAAAGAGATGAGTGAATATCACTTGAGGTTCTGGTAAACCATAATGAGTGACTGACAAGAGTGTCACTAACTTAAATAGATGAGTGATTGATGGGTAGTCACTAACTTAAACAGAGTGACTGCTGCGTAAGTCACACGGGGCTCAGCACCCTGTGACTAAATAGTCACTGTGGCTCTAAGTAACTAGCCTTTGGCTAGACAAGCGCTTATAGTATTCATCGAACTTGAGGTCGGTCCGGCATTAAAGCTCTTCTGAGTCATTTAATGCAGATGTCGATTAGATCTTATCTTTATTGGCTTGCGTTGAACACGCTAAAGTTGTTCCTGACTTATAAGTCAGTACTGTGTGACCAGTGCCCAGTATCACTACCGAACTTGACTAATGAGTCACAGCTTCACAGCTAATACTGACACCTTTGCCAATTCTGACTAATTAGTCAGTGCCATGCACAGGTGAGCAAGATTTGTTAAGCATTCAATAATCAATCCATGTCCACATTTACACATGCAACATGCCTCATGAATAACCATGCATGTCACATATGGGTGTAGCTCTCTTACCTCTGATTCGAGCGAGAATGAATAAAAGAACGACCCTTGAGAACGATCTGACTTTTAGCCCTTTAGCGGTCACCTAGTCATAACCAATTGTAGGATACCATTAATAAAATGATTAACAAAGGTTCCCAAACCAAAATCTAGCCTCCGGGACATCAATCCCCACTAATCCGGGTAGTAGGAACCATCCCAAGGCCTAGAACCAAGTTCTCGAGGCCAAAACACTCAAACGAGCTCAAAACCACCCAAGAGCCGTGTCACTAGCACCTTGAGCCGCGGCCCCCAGCCACACCAGGAGCAAGGGCCGCGGCGCCCAGCAAGGCCAACAAGCTCCACCTGCTTCTTAGAGCTAGGGCCGCGGCCCCCAACCCAGAACCAACCAAGAACTCGGTCTCCTTCATCCCAAACCCTCCAAAAACATACCTAAACACTTCCAAATCCAAAAATCAAAATTCCCAAACTTCCCAATGATCCAAAACAATCAAATCCCGAGGCTCAAACAAACCAAAAACTCAATGATTCACAAAAACCAATTCTAACCTTAGAAACGATAAAAACTCAAAACTTTAAAACTTAGATTACCTTTGATTGGGTTGTTTCTCGTCAAATCCTTCGGTCAAGAAGCTTCTAATCTTTCTTAGGATTGCTATGCCTCGATCCTCGCTTGATTCTGACTCCTAGAACTCAAGATTTCTTCGAAAATGCCTCGAACGGTAAAATAAACTAACGAGAACAGAGAATATGCTTTTCTAACGTACGGTTCTATCTGACAAGCTACTTCAAGCTTGAGTAACCTCAAATAAAACCTAAGGCTTTGGGTCCCGAAAACACCCCCGGGGACATTATAGTCAAAACCTCCAGAATTTCATCTTGATCTCAATAACTCCCAATTTATCATCAAATAACATTCTCATTACTCAATATCCCAATAAATGACCCCCGTTATGACAAAACCGCTAATTTGAAATATAAGGCTGTCCCATGTGGAATAGCTCGAATATATCTCCATAATAATGGGATCTCATCCACAAATCACAATATGCACCCAAATATACAAATATGCCCTCAACAGGCCAAATTACCAAAATGTCATAATAATCAAATGTGGACCCACATGCATGCATATAACATCATATTATAATATAATTCACATAAACATGCACATATTCATTTAGTGGCATAATTTAACAATTATGGCCCTCCCAGCCTACTAATCCAGCCATTAAACCGCATTAGGGATTTCAGGGCATTACAACTATCCCCTCCTTACAGAAATTTCGACCTCGAAATTTACCTGAACAACTCGGGATACTGACTCTGCATATCTGACTCCATCTCCCAGGTCGCTTCCTCGACCTTGCTGTTCCTCCACAATACCTTAATCAAAGGTATCGTCTTATTCCTGAGGACCTTATCCTTTCTGTTAAGAATCTGGACTGGCTGCTCCTCAAAGGAGAGATCTTCCTTAAGTTCCAGATCTTCATAACTCAAAATATGATTCACATTAGATACATACCTCCGAAGAGCTGAAACATGAAATACATTATGCACGGCCGACAACACCAGTGGCAAGGCTAGTCTGTAAGCCACCTGACCAATCCTCTCCAGGATCTCAAATGGACCTATAAACCTAGGGCTTAGCTTGCCCTTCTTCCCAAACCTTCTCACCCCTTTCCATGGCGAGACTCTAAGGAAGACATAGTCTCCCACTTGGAACTCCACGTTCCTGCGTTTGGGATCTGCATAACTTTTCTGCCTACTTTGAGAAGCGAGCATCCAAGCTCTAATCTTCTCAATGGCCTCACTGGTCCTCTGAACTGCCTCAGGACCCAAGTATCTCCTTTCACCTGTCTCATCCCAATGAATGGGAGATCTGCACTTCCTACCATAAATCATCTCATAAGGTGCAACTCCAATGGTAGACTGATAACTGTTGTTGTAGGGAAACCCTATCAAAGGTAGATACTTACTCCAAGATCCACCAAAGTCCAACACACAGGCTCGCAGCATGTCTTCCAATATCTGGATCGTCCTCTCAGATTGCCCATCTGTATGAGGATGATAAGTAGTACTGAACTTCAGTTGTGTACCCATGGCCTTCTGTAAACTCCCCCAGAACTTGGAAGTAAAATTAGGGTCCCGATCTGACACGATCGACCTTGGCACTCCATGGAGGCGCACGATCTCTCTCACATAGAGATTTGCATACTGGTCAACTGTATATGTAGTCCCCACTGACAAGAAGTGAGCTGACTTGGTGTAGCGTTCCCCTATCACCCAAATAGAATCATGCTAACCAACAGTCCCTGGTAAGCCCACCACGAAATCCATCGTGATGTCTTCCCACTTCCACTCTGGGATATCCAGAGGCTGCAATAACCTTGCCGACCTCTGATGCTCAGCCTTGACCTATTGACATGTCAAGCACTTAGCCACATACTCCACTACATCCCTCTTCATCCCCGGCCACCAATACAACGATCTCATATCCCGATACATCTTCGTGGTGCCTAGATGCAAAGAATAAGGTGTAGTATGAGATTCATCTAGAATCTCTCGCCTCAAAGCAGTGTCTAACTAAACACTTATCCGCCCCTTGTATCTCAACAAGCCTAACTCAGACACTGTATAATATCTGGATACTCCAGCCAAAACATCCTCTCTGATCTTGATCAGTTGTGGATCACTCAACTAACCCTCTTTGATTCTCTCTAACAACATAGACTGTAGCGTAACATTGGCCAACTGGCCCACCAGTAGCTCTATACCAGCTCTGGTCATATCATCTGCTAACTCTCTGGCTATTAGCCTCATACCATAAATCTGTCCCGGACCCTTCCGGCTTAAAGCGTCAGCTACCACGTTGGCTTTTCCTGGATGATACAAAATCTCACAATCATAATCTTTCACTAACTCCAGCCAACGCCTTTGCCTCATATTCAAATCTTTATGAGTGAAGAAGTATTTCAGGCTCTTGTGGTCTGTATAGATCTCACACTTCTCTCCATAAAGATAATGCCTCCTGTTGACACGGTTCTTCAGCAATAGATAATTAATAGAATGAGAAGTGGGATTAGTGCTAAATAATGAATCGTAATAGATGAATGATCTCTTAGTGAAATGATAACACGAATACTTTTTTAGGTGGTTCAAAGGTTAAAATCCTTCTAGTCCACCAGCCAATATTATTGATATCTCTATGATATTCTTTATAGGGTATTTCCTTACAAATTAGAATCCAACCCCTTGCAACTCCTAGGGTCTCCATATTTATAGGGAGAGGGCGCCTGGGGGTTGGCAAGGGAGGTCATCCCGTGACCTTCATACCCATCATGTCACTTCTGTGACATTCATGATTAATTCCTAAAACCTGACAATGAAGTGTGGTCTAATCAATAGGAAAGGGGGATAATGGGCCGCATGACCCAACCCAGTCGTGGGTGCCTAAACACGCACGTTTATGCTGCGTGCCCGAGAATTCAGGGATGGATCAGACACGTGATGTCTGATATATGCACGTTTACATTGTGTGGTTGACTTTACAAAAGGTCAGAGGTGCCAACTCAAGCTCGTATCTCGAGCTTGATGTAGTCTCAGCTCGTGGTGTCCATACTTCTGACCCGACTCCTTAGTAATCTCATTAAGCCTTTGGTTACCTCGAGCTAAAGAGGTAGGACCTTGTAACAGCAGCTCCGGGTATATGGCATCCACGTGGCTGATATAATTATGCCCTCTCTCATCTCTCTAATAGCCCGTGGATATTTAGGGCGTACATTTGCCCCCCAAGCCCCTGGTCATGGCATACGACGTCACCTGGGGCCACAATGGGGGCTTTTAGGCTTCTTTGTGGACTCTTCACCTTATGCCCATTACACTGGTATTGAATATGTGGAGCATCGCGGTTGGTGACGGTCCGTCTTCCGAGAACCGCATTAAATGGCCTAGCTTATCTTCGGCCGTCGTTTCGTCTTTCGAGTAGTGATCCTCATATCCTTCATCAAGACGATCGAACTGCCCTCATCCTTTGGCCTTTTACGTATATAAAAGGCTGGCCACCTTTCGCATGAGCCACCCTTTCATTTGAAAATTTTCTCATCTTCTTCTTTCTTCTCAGTATCAAAACCCTTTCTCTCTTCCGGTCACTGTTCCCAGCATTCCAGAGGTTCAAACATGAGGGCTCTTTTGTGACTCCAGTACCAGCGATCCCAACAGGATTTCAGCCCAGACGATCCTCTCAGTCTCTTCACAGCAAAACATTTCTGTAAGTCCTCCGTTTGTGCATGTTGTAAATGTTTTCCTTCACTGTTACTTAGGTAAAAATTCTCTTTAATCGCATGCAGTAGGTTGCTTGTCTTCTGCTCTTATTTGCTGGTATTTTATGCGTAGGTTTTTATCCTAGGGGTATCGACCGTAGGAAAAACCACTTGGGAACATGACTCATAGGATACAATTTCTGGGGTGATTTTCTGGGTAAAATTTTTTTATGCCTGTTTGGAATAACCAGTTCTTAGGATGCAAAACCGGGTAGCTTACGGGACATGCTTCACAGGCGGTTTTGCCTACTGAAACTTTCCTTCTAAGGAAAAATTTTACTCTGACCCTCCTAACACAATGATTCCGAGTAATCGGGGACCCGTTGGGAGCACGGGCGCGTGTTCATAGAACCGCGTGGTCTCACTCGCCACGGGCTGAGATTACCTCAGCCCGTGTAAAGGAAACACTTCGTGATAGATTCTTTCTTATGCTTAGGTCGCCCTTTCTAAATTTTCTTCTTTGTTCGCTAGGCGACCAGATGGGACCTAAGAAGAGCGCACCCAAAAAGAGTGCTAGCAGCTAGTCTTCCCGGCAAACCAACAAAGGAAAGGAGATGACCATGGACTCCACGATCCCCAACTTCGAACCAACCGTGGAGAAGGAAGTCGAGGTGGGGCCCGACGCCTTTTTCGAGGCCGAGAGGATCGCCTCGAAGGTCACCACCCAAGGGAAAGTCAACAAAATCTTGCTTTCCCATAACATTGAGATAGGGAGGGGTGCCCTGGATGCCCAACCTCCCCTTGAAGGCGAGCGGAGCTGCGCGTCGCTCGACGAGGAATACGCCACCTGGAGCGACGAGCATCTCAAGGCTGGGGCCTTCCTCCCATTGGACCAGTACTTCACAGATTTTTTAAATTACGTGAAGCTGGCCCCCTTCCAGGTCCCCCCTAACTCCTACCGTCTTTTAGCGGGTCTGAAATATTTATTCCTGAAGCAGGAATGGGAGGTCGCCACGTCGACGGACATCCTTTATTTCTTTTGCCTCAAAGCCAGGCCGGAGCAGCGGGGGTGAGGCAATGGGTTCTACTATCTGACCTGTTTTCCAAATTCGGCTGCGGTCATCGAGCTGCCCAGCCACCCCAATGACTTCAAGTATCAGTTCTTCATGTCAAAGGGGTTTTGCAACTGTGAATTCCACTACTTCAACCGTCCTTATAAGTTTCTTCTAACTTTTAGCTCGTAATCTGGCTGCTGATTCGTCTCTTTTTATTCATTGCTGACCTGAAAACTATTGTGCACCGATTTTCGCGAGGACATCTAAGTCGGTGACCCTTGGGGGTCAGTACGAAACTTTGGCGGGGCTTCCCCCAAGTGAAAAAGATTACCGCCAGCTCATGTCTGACGAGACGATGCTGGCGTGTAAGTTAATCTCCCCTGGCCAGACTCTGGCCTTCAGGAGGTCACGGGCCATCCCCACTGCTCGCGAGATGCCGCCCATCCCCGAGGAGGACGCCGCGGAGGAGGACGAGGATGAGGAGGAGGACGAGGTGCCCCTCGTACGCCGGAAGCAGGCTCTGGAGGTCGCCTAGGAAGTTAATGGGGCAAGGATCCAGTCCGGAGCAGTAGCCGGCCCCTCTGGTCAAGGTAACCCTTACTTATTTAGGGACTTAGACAGGGATGCCGCAGACCTAAGGCTTGCTAGGTTTAACCCCAGCCGACTCGTTCACCGCCACCGAAAGGACCCAGACCGCAACATCACTTTACTCCAGTGTGTTGACGAGCTTGTGTTGCGTAATGACATGGGCTGCCCTAGGGGAACTGTAGTAGTAGACAACACCCTAGCCTTTAGGTCGGCCTTCTTTGAGGAGTATGGGACCAATCTTAGGTCGTGGCCCTCCCTTCTGGAGGGTGTAGTAGCTTCGGGTATTAGGCAGTACGTAGAGGAGTCTAGCCCTAAGGCGGATCCAGATCCAGAACCTCTTCTCACCCACGAGGTCATTACCTTAGACTCTCCCATAGAAGCTCCGGGGCCAGAGGTCATGACAATAGATTCCTCCTCTAGCTCGGAGGGTAGGACCTTTCTCTATACACTAGCCCCCCTTTTTTTTGTGATCAAAGTATTTTTACATGTATATTAATACTTTGCTGTCATTGTTTCAGCCGAGGAGATGTCGCAGCCCGGGGATGACAGCTTGCGGTCCATGTTCCAGGGGGAAATCCTCCCTCTGGGCCCTTGGTGAAGAGGCTCCGGATGACAAAGAAGGCTGTTGGGACATCCTCCAAGTCCCTGGCTAAGGGGAAAAACCCCGGCCCCTCTGTCACTTAAAAGGTGTCTCCACCCCCTCCTGCCGCAGAGAAGATGGCTCCACCTCCCCCGTGACCTCTCGTTTCTTCTCGGGAAAAGGAGGCGTCAAGTAGGGCCTTGGCTACCCCAGCTCCCCTAGTGCGCATCCCAGTCAACACCCAGGCCTAAGAGAAAATCCCCGAGGTCTTTCGGGGGACGGTCTACGAAACTGCGGGCTACACAGTGGACCACTATTACAATGCCACCCCGAGGGACCTGCGGGAGATAGAGACGAGGAGTCCTGAGAACGTGATGGAGTCTTCAATGGGAATGACCCTCACGGTAAGTAAGCTCTACCATTTGTTTATTTTCATTTGCTTTATTTCTAAGGCATCCGCCTTACACATTTTTTCTTTCTTGCAGGCAATTTTGGCTCTTCACCGAAGCATATCCCGATCCAGGGCCAAGCTCAAGGAGATGAGAAGCGAGCATCAGACTACCCTGGCCGCCCTTGCGGCTACCCAGAAAGGAGCAGGACGCCAAAGCCGCCCTGGCGACCGTGCAGGCTGAGCTAGACGCATCTCGACCTAAGCTGCTGGAGGCCGAGTCCACCAAGGTTGCCCTGGACGCCGCGAAGGTGGAACTTGAAGAAGCTAAGGCTGCCCTTGTGGCGGAGAAGGCGACCTCTAGCACCTTCATGGAGACCATGTTGTACCATTGCTGGGCCTTCAACCCGGATGGTGACTTTTCCTTCTTGGGGACGGAAGCGTGGGAGTGCTTCCTGGGGAAGTTCAAAGCTCGCCTCCAACAAGAGGCGCCCTCTGAGACCGGGGAGACTCCGACTGCAACCGAGCAGGATGGCGAGGGGGTGACTTCATCAGATCGGGCTGGCGGGGCTTAGGAATTTTCTCCTCTTTTATCGTTTAGTATTTTTTTGTAATTTTATCTTATGAGGTTTTTTAACCTCGAGACAATTGATTTCTTCAGTTTTATTTCAACTGATTTACATACTTTTTCCCCTACTTTATTTCTCTTCTATGCATTAGGTAATAATCTTAGTTTCTGTTGGTGTTGCGATTGACATCTTATGCTCTTCTAAGAAAAACATCTGTTAACCAACTTGAACCAACTTCTAATAGTTAAGTCCTGGTTGTATCCAGGATATTAATTTGAAAACTTAGTACGTGTTAATCCTTTATCGGTATCTCATGATTTTTAAGAAAAACATCGATCAACCAATTTGAACTAACTTCTAAGTTTTAGGACCTGGTTATATCCAGGACGTTAATTTGAAAACTTAGTTCGCGCCAATCCTTTATTGATATCTCGTGCTTTTTAAGAAAAACATCGATCAATCAATTTTAATTAACTTCTAAGTTTTTAGGACCTGGTTATATCCAAGACGTTAATTTGAAAACTTAGTTCACGTCAATCCTTTATCAATATCTCGTGCTTTTTAAGAAAAACATCGATCAATCAATTTGAATTAACTTCTATGTTTTTAGGACGACCTGGTTATATCCAGGATACAACTTAGTTCGTGTTAATCCTTTATCGATATCTCGTGATTTTTAAGAAAAACATCGATCAATCAATTTGAATTAACTTCTAAGTTTTTAGGACGACTTGGTTATATCCAGGATACAACTTAGTTCGCGTTAATCCTTTATCGATATCTCGTGCTTTTTAAGAAAAACATCGATCAATCAATTTGAACTAACTTCTAAGTCTTTAAGATGACCTGGTTATAACCAAGACGTATGCCCCCCAAGTAATTAGGAAAGGGAATTTCGTGGTTACTTGACATTACATCCACAAATATACACAATAATGAAAAAAGATTTAATTCTCATTACTTAATAAACAAAAGATGGCCTTTCTCATTAAGCCTTACAAAGGTATCATTGATAATATTTCTTCAAATGGATAGCATTCCAAGTTCGTGGGGATGCTTCTCCATTAAGCCGAGCTAACTTCTAGGTTCCTTCTTTTATGACCTCAGCTATTTGGTAGGGCCCTGTAACGCCCTACTTCCTTAGAGCCGTTACTAAGTGAGTTTTAAGACAAAACAGTGTGCACTGAACTCGCTAACCGAGGTTTTGAAACAAAAGTGTGACTAATTAAAAGTTAGGGCTGTAATCTTTGAAAATGCGACGTTTCATTAAAAAGCTTCTAGTATTAGACACTTGGGATCCCAAAATAAGGTTTGAAAACTATTTACATATTGAAATAAGTTTACAGTTGTTTAATCATAAAATCATAGGTTATTACAGCCATTTTCGAATAAACCCCCAACCAAAGCAGTCGGGCAGGCCAAACATGTACGCGTCGCTTCACGCTCTCCGTACTCATGGTTGGTTGACTCAGTCATTGCCTTTACCTGCAACACAGAGCACCCGTGAGCCGAAGCCCAGCAAGAAAACTCATGCAGAACATAACATATGCAATGTATACAGTTTATCATAATAGATAATCCACAAATAAACAAGTCAACCATTAGACTAAGCAAACACGGCCATGCCGCCCCAGAGACCTTACCAAAGCCCTGGGGTATCGGTTCTCACCGCGAGGATAACTCATGTATCCCTTGGGTCCCACCCTGAATATAGCATAACACATGTATCCACCGGGCCCCGCCCTGGCTATAGCATCCCATGTGCTAGGTGTTACTTTCGGCCCACGGCTGCCCCGGCCTACGCCGTACTCGGCCCACGGCCGCCCCGGCCTACGCCGTACTCGGCCCACGGCCGCCCCGGCCTACGCCGTACTCGGCCCACGGCCGCCCCGGCCTACGCCGTACTCGGCCCTTGCCGTTCATTTCATCATAATCACACATATAGTGCATTCGAAGTAATCATTCACACACATCATGATTCATTTAAGTTTAAACATTTTCACATAATATAATCTGGGGCCACGCCCTACAATCACACAGTGGGGCCATGCCCTATTCTCGGGTGTTACGGTTTTCTTACTTGTATTCCGAGCCTCCTGATGCACTAAAGCCGCGAGCACGGTCCACTAGCACGAGCCTCTCCAATAACCTAGTCACAACACACAAGAAACACCTTCAACACTAATCAAATCAAAAAACCGCTTCTCGGGACCAATCCCACACTCTCGGGACTCCCAAACTCCTAAAACAAATCATCGGAAACATCCCCCGAACCCCCGGAGCAAAAGTTCAAAAATGCAAACTTTCAAGTCCTGAAAATGGCCTAGCGCCGCGGCGCTACCTAAGAGGGCCGCGACGCCCTGCCCAATAGGGCCGGGCGCCCAGCAAGTCAGAAGCCTCCCCCTGCCCAGAAATAGCCTTGCGCCGCGGTGCCCAAGAACAGGGCCGCGACGCTCCTACGCGAAACCCAGATTTCTGGATTTTTCCCTGCGTTTTCCCCGAGCTAACTCCACTCCAAATCATCCCAAGCAGGTACCCAAGCCCCAAAACCAAATCAAAACCCCACATAGACCATCTAGTAACCCATAAACATCATATCCCAACTCAATAACACAACCATACTCAAAATCCACCCATTTAATCTCAACTTAAGAAATCTAAACCCATAAACCAAAAACATAAACCAAAGCTTGAAAAGCTTAAACCATGCATCAAATTCCTAAACCACAACAGAAATAAATCTTAAAATTGCATAGAACCTTACCTTGAATGAAGAATCCAACCTTAAGCTTCCTTGGTTCATCCCCTAAGTCCTCAAGTTTTCAGCTCCCTTCTTCTTCTTCATGCCCTAGCCTTTTCCCTCTCCTTTGTCTTCTCTTTAAATTTCAAAGCATCAAATGACTAAGTCCCCAAACCGTGTACCCCTTATACCCAGCTGCAATATACCAATTTCCCAGCCGAAAGACCATTTTACCCCTTCATCAAAACCCTTTGCTAACTGCACCTCAAGGGCACTCTAGTCCTTTCTCTTATATTGCAATTCTACCATTTCTTTCACCTAACTTGTTACTCTCAGCAGTAACTAACGGTTACCCAGGTTACTAAATCTTCAATAACCATCACCCGCTAACTCTCAACTTAGCCATAAAATTCCCAAAGTACCCCTAGGCTCCTCCCGAGCCGGGTATAGAAATCTCGTTGTGACTCTTAAGTTGACTAGCTCTCTAGGACTGTCTCGGCACGTGCATCACAACAATAACACCACACTCACGTGGTACAATTCACAGAATACAATTATCACATATATGCCCTCAGCGGGCTAAAATTACCAGTTTACCCCTATCATGCAAACGGGGTCCACATGCATATCATTTCACCTAACATGCATACTAACCACATAGTCATGCGCCTCAATGTTCAATTAGTCATATAACATGCTTTAAATCATAACCATGCATTTATCTCAAAGAATCACACATAAATCCCATTATGCCCTCCAGGCATGCTAATCAAGGCCCTTAAGCCTTATTAGCGAATTTGGGTCGTTACAGGCCCTTCCCAGTTCGGTCCCAATACTCCGTCTTTGGTATCCTTACTGGCTAAGAAGACTCTTCTGAGGACCAGGTCGCCAATGCTAAAGGCGCATTTTCTGACTTTTGAGTTGAAATAACGAGTGATCTTTTGTTGATAGTGCGTGAGCTATAGATGTGAATCTTCTCGTCTTTCATCAATCAGGTCGAGGGACGCGTAGAGCAATTCGTGATTGCGGTCCTGGTCAAATGCCTGGACTCTATGCGAGGCTACCTTTACTTCGACAAGAAGGACTGCTTCACTCCCGAAAATAGGGAGAAAGGAGTATGACCCGTCGGCGTTTGATATGAGGTCCGGCATGCCCACAGAACCTGGGGGAGCTGTTCTGGCCAGACTCCCTTGGCTTCATCCAGTATTTTCTTAAGGCTTGCCTTTAGCGTCTTATTGACGGCCTCGACCTGCCCATTTGCTTGGGGATAGGCCACGGAAGAGAAACTTTTTACAATGCTGTGCCTCTCACATAATTTGGTGAAGAGGTCGCCGTCGAACTGCATTCCATTATCTAATACGATCTTCTTTGGCAGCCTGAATCGGCAGATAATGCTTTTGACCACGAAGTCGAGGACTCTTTTTGAAGTGATTGTTGCCAGGGCCTCTGCTTCTGCCTACTTGGTGAAGTAGTCGATAGCCACCACCGCATAACGGAATCCTCCCTTTCCAGTAGGGAGGGCACCAACCAAGTCAATTCCCTAGACCGCGAAGGGCCACGGGGACAAGATCATCTTCAGCTCGACTGGGGGAGCTCGGGAAACTATGGCGAATCGCTGACACTTGTCACATTTTTTGACGTAGGAGATTGAGTCCTTTGACAGAGTGGGCCAGTAATATCCTTGCCTTAAGATCTTTAGGGCCAAGCTTTGCCCCCCAGTGTGATCTCCGCAAAAACCCTCGTGCACTTCCTGCAAAATGGTCTTCGTTTTGCCTGGCAGAACACACCGTAGGAGAGGTAGAGAGTGTCCATGCCGGTATAATATCCCATCTACCACTGTATACCTTGGAGCTTGGTAAAATACCCGCCTTGCATCATTTCACTCTTCAGGTAACTTTCCAGCTGTGAGATATTCGAGGATGGGGGTCATCCAGGTTGGTCTGGCGTCGATCATCTCGACCTTCGCCCCAACTCCCTATATGCTTGGTTTCTCCAAGAACTCTACCGGCACTAACCCCAAAGTCTCCGCCTCCCCAGAGGTAGCGAGCTTTGCGAGGGCGTCCGCGTTGGCATTCTGCTCCCGCGGTATCTGCCCGATTGAACCACGCTCAAATGCAGACAGCTCGCTTTTTACCTTGGCCAGGTAGGCAGCCATCTTGGTTCCCCGTGCTTGGTATTCCCCTAGAACTTGTTTACCACGAGCTGGGAATTGATGTAACACTGAACGGAGCTGGCCTTCAGCTCCTGGGCCACCCTTAGCCAGGCCAGTAAAACTTTGTATTCAACCTCGTTGTTGGACGCTTTGGATCCGAACCTCAATGCCGAGTGGAATCGATGTCCTTCTGGGGATATCAAAATGATTCTAGCCCCGGAGCCATTCTCGTTAGACGAGCCATCTACGAAGACCTTCCATGAGGCCTGGACTAAGGAGGCCTGGGCTATGGCGGTCTGGGTTGAATCTTCCACCTGATCTTCTTGGAATCCTGCGCATTATGCCACAAAATCATCCAGAGCCTGGCTTTTTATTGCAGTTCGTGGTGTGTACAAAATCTTGAACTGGCTGGGCTCAATAGCCCACTCCAGCAGACGTCCTGATGCTTCAGGTTTTTGCAAAACCTGCCTTAAAGGCTGATCGGTTATGACGTGTATTGAGTGGGACTGGAAATACGGCCTGAGATTTCGGGAGGCCGTAATGAGACAGAAAGCCATCTTTTCCATCAACAGATACCGGGACTCAGCTCCGAGAAGCCTCTTACTGATGTAATAGACTGGCTTCTGAGACCGGTCTTCTTCTCTGACTAATACGGCACTAGTTGCATCTTTCATGACAGCTAGGTAAAGGAAAAGAGGCTCTCCTGCCGTTGGTTTGGATGATACGGGCGGCTCACCTAAATGTGCTTTCAGGTCGAGGAAGGCACGTTCGCACTCCTCGGTCCATTCGAACTTCTTATTCCCCCGGAGCAGGTTGTAGAATGGCAGACACTTGTCGGTAGATTTAGAAATAAACCAATTAAGGGCCGCCACCCTTCTTGTCAGACCTTGAACGTCCTTTCGCGACCGAGGTGAGGGAATCTCGAGCAGCAACCTGATCTTATCAGGGTTTGCCTCGATCCCTCTGGTATTGACAATGAAACCAAGGAATTTCCCTGATGCGACCCTGAAAGTGCACTTCTGCGGGTTAAGCCTCATGCCATATTGTCTCAGTATGTTAAAGCATTCCTCCAGGTCAGAAACATGGTTATCGGTAGTTTTTGACTTGACCAACATGTCGTCAACATAAACTTCCATGCTTTTCCCGATCTGGTTGGTAAACATCCTATTTACCAACCTCTGGTATGTAGCTCCGGCGTTCTTTAGCCCGAAGGGCATGACCTTGTAACAATAAACGTTAGTTGGGGTCATGAAGCTAGTGTGTTCCTGGTCTGCTGGGTTCATAGCGATCTGATTATAGCCCGAATAAGCATCCATAAAGGACATGAGCTCGTGCCCCGCCGTGGCGTCTACCAATTGGTCGATCCTCGGCAAGGGGAAGCAATCTTTGGGGCAGGCTTTGTTCAGATCGGAGAAGTCGATGCAGGTCCGCCATTTCCTGTTGGGCTTCAGAACTAACACAGGATTGGCGACCCAGACCGGGAACTTAGCTTCGTGGATAAAGCCACACTTTAAGAGCTGGGCTACTTCCTATTCTAGGGCTTCAGCTCGGGTTGTTCCTAGGCGCCTCTGTTTCTGGACTTCGCAGGCACAGTTTTATCCAAGTGGAGGGTGTGCATGATGATGCCCGGATTGATCCCCACCATGTCTTCATGAGACCATGCAAACACGTCCAGGTTCTCCTGCAGGAACTTAATCAGCTCCACCTTCCTTTCGTCACATAGATTCTTCCCGAGCTTTACCATCCGCGAGGGATTTTGTGGATCAATATTTACCTCCTCGAGCTCTTCAATTGATCAATTTTGTGGATCTAGGACTTCTCTGGGCGCTCGGCGCCGGAATGTCTCGGACTGGCCGGGGAGGAGACGGGTATCTTATTGGTGAAGGAGGATGCCTGACTGGGGATGCGATCCTAGTCTCGTCAGGGCGGATCAAGTTAGGTCTCGATCGCTCTGCTCTACCATCCTCTGCGTCCTGTGCTCGGCGGTCTGAGTGGGGTGCAGGACGGCTGGTCGGGGCGGGCTGTCATTGTGAACCCTCCCCGGATCTCCTTTGCGAGCTTCCTCGAGCCCTCTTGGGTGCGCTCGAGGGCGGAAGTGAGATGGGAGCTGAGGTCCGGATCGATCGGCTGTACTGCTGCTCGGCCCTAGGCAGTTCCTCAAAAGTGGTTTCCCAGTGGTGCGATGTGGGAGTAGAATTTGATGTTGGGGGTCTGAGTCTTGCCTTGCCTCTTTCCGACGTTAGCGTCGGTTGTAAGAGGAGATAGTCGGGCCAAAACCTCTTGAATCTGCTGGTTAGCTTTCGCCAGCTGACTCCTTAACTGAGCATTTTCCATTTCTACCGCCGTGTAGAAATCTGGGTTCGGATTGGGCGGTCGGTGAGCCGAACTTCTAGTGTCGTCTTGGCCTATTGGCTGCTTGGTTGGCCACTGCTGAACCTCAGGGTTCCGTTCATCGGACATGGCGGCATGATGGGCCTCCTGCCCATCACGTTGGTCCGCCTCGTTACCATGTCTTGAGTGAGTGACTACCATGGTTGGGTACTTGCGATAGCACCAATCTAACAGCCTCTCAATGAAAGCACCAAACTGTTGACGCGGTTCTTCAGCAACAGATAATTAATAGAATGAGGTGTGGGATTAGTGCTAAATAATGAACCGTAATAGATGAATGATATCTTAGTGAAATGATAACACGAATACTTTTTTAGGTGGTTCAAAGGTTAAAATCCTTCTAGTCCACCAACCAATATTATTGATATCTCTATGATATTCTTTACAAGGTATTTCCATACAAATTAGAATCCAACCCCTTGCAACTTCCAGGGTCTCCATATTTATAGGGAGAGGGCACCTAGGGGTTGGCAATGGAGGTCATCCCGTGACCTTCTTACCCATCATGTCACTTCTATGACATTCATGATTAATTCCTAAAACCTTACAATGAAGTGTGGTCTAATCAATAGGTAAGGGGGATAATGGGCCGCACGGCCCAACCCTGTCGTGGATGCCTGAACATGCACGTTTATGCTGTGTGTCCGAGAATTCAGGGATGGATTAGACACGTGATGTCTGATATATGAAAGTTTACATTGCGTGGTTGACTTTACAAAAGGTCAGAGGTGCCAACTCAAGCTCGTATCTCGAGCTTGATGCAGTCTCAGCTCGTGGTGTCCATACTTCTAACCCGACTCCTTAGTAATCTCATTAAGCCTTTGGTTACCTCGAGCTAAAGAGGTAGGACCTTGTAATAGCAGCTCCGGGTACATGGCATCCATGTGGCTGATATAATTATGCCCTCTCTCAGCTCGCTAATAGCCCGTGGATATTTAGGGCGTACACCACCATATCTTTAAAGCAAAGACCACAGCCGCCAACTCTAAATCATGAGTGGGATACCTCTTTTCATACTCCTTCAACTGACGAGAAGCATAAGCAATTACCTTCTCTGACTGCTTCAGAACACAGCCCAAGCCCTGATGAGAAGCATCACAATAAATCACAAACTTCTCCTGATCTGTCGGGAGACTCAGAATCAAAGTTGGGTTCTTCTTTTCTTGCCTGAGGGAAATCCTTCTTAAAATGACCTACTGCTCCACACAAGTAGCAGGCCTTTGCCCTACACTCTCTCAAATGACGCCTCTTGCATCTAGGGCATTCAGGACGAGTCTTCCAGGCTTCACTACCACCTGAACGACCCATTGAAATACCATGGGGCCGCCTATCAGGACCTGGAACAGGGAATGTGTCAGGAACCTTCCTATTCTGATCACTGGGGCCTCCACCCCTACCTGAACCCACAAATGGAGGACCTGGCCACCTGAATTCCTTTCTGGCTGCACTGTCACGCCAGATCCTGTTTTCTGTACTCTCAGCTACGATTGCCTTCTCAACCACCTGTGCATAGGTAGTAACCCCAGCCACAGTGGTGATACGTACATCAAGGGCTAATCTGGGCTGTAGCCCCTGCAAGAATCTCTCTCTTCTGGTCCCATCAGTGGGCACCAGTTCCATGGAAAACTTTGCCAAACGATCAAATTTCAAGGCATACTCAGTGACTGACAAACTTCCCTGAAGTAGCCTGATGAATTCCTCAGCTTTTGCTGCCCTGATGGCATCATTGTAATATTTCTCGTTGAACAGAGTTTGAAACTCTTCCCAAATCAGGGCATTAACATTTCTAGTTTGGGTAATCACCTCCCACCAAATTCGGGCATCCTCCCGAAACATATAAGTGGCACAAGCCAGCCTCTCGTTACCAGCCACCCTCATGAAATCTAAGATGGTGGTAATCATACTCATCCATTGCTCAGCCTTGGCAGGATATGCACTGCCCATAAATACAGGAGATTGTTGCTTCCTGAACCTTTCGTAAAGAGGTTTCCATTTATTTCCAACCTCAGGCAGCTGCCCAGCTGCTGGCACCGACATAGGAGGTGCCTCTGATACACTGGCCATTGCAGGTGCTTGCTGTTGTCTCAGGTGACGATGCTCTTCTCCCTGTCTCAACACTGTAGCCTGTAGATCACTAATTATCTGCTGCCAGTTTACAGGAGCTGGCTGTGGAATCTGTGACTGGTCATTTTCCTGACCCTGACTGTTATTATTCTGGCCTTGATCACTTTGGCCAGCTGACATATCTGTTTGCCCTGGATTCATTCTTATTACTGATACCTTGTTGAGACAATGATAAATACAGTCAGTTAGGTAGTGATAACTAAACCTCTTGCCGCCTTACGGTCCAAGAACAAGCAGACAATTATCATATACCACAGTCATACAATTATACGAGGAGATCCATGTTTATAGCATTTAGCACTTAACATGTATCACATAATGATTCACAAACAAAAATACTAATAAGTATGTTCCAGCAATTTCAGTACTAATTAGCACACGGTTGCTGTGAATGTAATATTTCAAGGCACAGGTTTAACATGGTGTCTCATGCATACAGGTAAAACATATATACTATATTCAAGCAATTATACATATAACTACATAAATAGTTACCAAACCATGAGTCGAGCTTGACTTTAGTGATGTGTGTACATGCCTAGCCAGTCTACAGGAACCCTAACCTTGGCATGCTCTAATACCAAGTTGTAATGCCCTGGTTACCCTAGAACAGTTACGGTGAACGGTGAACCAGAAATATAACTCGCTACCCGAGTCCTTTGGTTAAAAACGTGCTTCTAAGTATTATTAACAAGCTAAGGTGGAAAACCAATCAAAAGGAAATGATATATTTTTTTTTAAAACATAAAATTGTTCATGGGCCCATCAAAACATTTACAAGTTATTTACAACTCAAAATGGTCATTACTGTTTCAAATTTACAATCCCGCCGACCTAAGCGGCAAAAACAGGGTACACCCCCTAGTTCCTCTGAGAACTCCTTGGCCGTGGTGGTCAAGCGGCCGCATATGTACACAGCACCAACTAAGCTCTCCACTCAAGGCTGGGTGAGCTTTTCTTTCCCTTTACTTACACCACATAGCACCCATGAGCCAAAGCCCAGCAAGAAAACACAGTATTGCATATAAACATTATTAAATGATTATTATTATAATCACACAGAGCTTATAGCTCTAAACAGATGAGTGAATATCACTTGGGGTTCTGGTAAACCATAATGAGTGACTGACAAGCAATTCACTAACTTAAACAGATGAGTGACTGATGGGTAGTTACTAACTTAAATAGATGAGTGACTGCTGGGTAAGTCACACAGAGCTCAACACCCACAGCCATGTGACTAAATAGTCACTGTGGCTCTAAGTAACTAGCCTTTGGCTAGACAAGCGCTTATAGTATTCATCGAACATGAGGTCGCTCCGGCATTAAAGCTCGTCTGAGTCATTTAATGCAGATGTTGATTAGATCTAATCTTTATTGGCTTGCGTTGAACACGCTAAGGCCGTTCCTGACTTAAAAGTCAGCACTGTGTGACCAGTGCCCAGTACCACTGCTGAACTTGACTAATGAGTCACAGCTTCACAGATGATACTGACACCTTTGCCAATTCTGAGTAATTAGTCAGTGCCATGCACAGGTGAGCAAGATTTGCTAAGCATTCAATAATCAATCCATGTCCACATTTACACATTCAACATGCCTCAGAATAACCATGCATGTCATATACGGGGTGCAGTTCTCTTACCTCTGTTTCGAGCGAGAATGAATAAAAGAACGACCCTTGAGAATGATCTGACTTTTAGCCTTTTAGCAGTCACCTAGTCATAACCAATTATAGGATACCATCCATAAAATGATTAACAAAGGTTCCCAAACCAAAATCTAGCCTCCGGGACATCAATCCCACTAATCCGGGAAGTAGGAACCATATCGAGGCCTAGAACCAAGTTCCCAAGGCCAAAACACTCAAACAGGCTCAAAACCACCCAAGAGCCGTGGCACTAGCACCTTGAGCCGCGGCCTCCAGCCACACTAGGAGCATGGGCCGCGGCGCCCAGGAAGGCCAACAAGCTCCACCTGCTTCTTCGAGCTAGGGCCACGGCCCCAACCCAGAACCAGCCAAGAACTCGGTCTTCTTCATCCCAAACCCTCCAAAAACATACCTCAACACTTCCAAATCCAAAAATAAAAGTTCCCAAACTTCGCAATGATCCAAAACCATCAAATCCCGAGGCTCAAACGAACCAAAATCCCAATGATTCACAAAAACCAATTCTAAGCTTAGAAACGCTAAAAACTCAAAACTTTAAAACTTATATTACCTTTCCTAATCCTTCGGTCAAATCCTTGATCCTTCGGTCAAATCCTTCGGTCAAGAAGCTTCTAATCTTTCCTAGGATCGCAATGCCTTGATCCTCGCTTGATTCCGACTCCTAGAACTCAAGATTTCTTCGAAAATGCCTCGAACGGTAAAATAAACTAACAGGAAGAGAGAATATGCTTTTCTAACGTACGGTTCTATCTGACAATCTACTTCAAGCTTAAGTAACCTCAAATAAAACCTAAGGCTTGGGGTCCCGAAAACACCCCCGGGGACATTATATTCAAAACCTCCAGAATTTCATCCTGATCTGAATAACTCCCAATTTATCATCAAATAACATTCTCATTACCCAATATCCCAATAAATGACCCCCTTTATGAAAAAACCCGCTAATTTGAAATATAAGACCGTCTCATGCCGAATAGCTCGAATATATCTCCATAATAATGGGATCTCATCTACAAATCACAATATGCACCCAAATACACAAATATGCCCTCAACGGGCCAAATTACCAAAATGTCATAATAATCAAATGTAGACCCACATGCATGCATATAACATCATATTATAATATAATTCACATAAACATGCACATATTCATTTAATGGCATAATTAAACAATTATGGCCCTCCCAGCCTACTAATCCAGCCATTAAACCGCATTAGGGATTTCTGGGCATTACATTACCTTTGCCATGCCTGCACCACGTAGCACCCGTGAGCCGAGGCCCAGCAAGAAAACTATATAGCATAGCATAAACAATCCAGACAATAATATGATTCATAAGATATTAACCAGCTATTAAGCAGGCCAGAAGAGGCACAAAATCAGTGACGACAAACAAAGAATCATTAATCTATCATCCAGGTATTCAAAAAGCCATCAACATCAGATTAATTATAGTAAACACATTAATTATCAACAATTTAATCATCATACAACACTCAAGGACAATGCCCTTACGTCGTACCCTCTATTTAACCCACTGTCTCCGGCTCACTTAGGCCGAGCCTAGTGTTTAACCCACTGACTCCGACCTGCTTAAGCCGAGCTCAATGATTATTAAGCTGTCCTCAGCTACCAATGGCCAAGCCGCGTCCTGTGTGCAAATATCAGTTCCGACACTGTTAGGATGTTTATTTCATGCTCACATGGCATATCATAATCATACAATATATGTATTCAAATATGGGGAACCCTTAGTCCCATCACAAGCACACAATAGGGTGCAGTTTTCTTACCTTTAATTTCTGGATGTAGAAGGTGAAATGGTTCCAAGCACGATCCTTAACTCCGAGCCTTGGCGATAAACCTAGTCACAATCCATAAATGGTACTTCGATGAGTTTGAGACCATTTATTATGAATGTGATGAATGGAATTGCATGTTATGGGTAAAACTGTTCACAACCTCATGTATTATTTTCCTTCGCTACGTGGGCATCAGCCAAAGTGCCTGCCGAAATAAATTTCACCAGACACTTGGGGGGAAGGATAGGAGGCGACTGCAGGCGGCTAGCAAAGGGAACCTAAAAAGGGCCCTATAACAAAGGATCCTAAAAAGGGACCCCTTGCCCTCCTAAAAACGAGGCCCCTAAAAGGGATCCTCTACAAAGAGGACCCCCAGCCCTCCTAAAAAGGAGGACCCTCTACCAAGAGTATCTTAAAAAGGGCCCTCTATCAAGAGGAAGTGACCCAAAACCAAAGGGACCCCTTATACCAGGGCCTTAAACGAAGTCCTTACAAGGTATCCCTTGGGATCGCAAGGATTAGCTACCCTTATGAACACCAAGGGAGGCCATAGGGACTTAAAAAAAATGTACGGTGACGACAATAATAATAAGTCTAGAGCGGCCACCAAGCCGCCTAGCCAAAAAGGGTCCCAAAGGAGACCCTTGCAAAAATAGTACTATGAATAACGACGAGAAGGACGCTTCTAGCAAAGAAATAATAAGCGCGCGCAAGAAAAACATAAAAGGATAACTAAGACCCAAGGGGTCAAAATATCCTTATAAAAGCAACCAAGAGGCACCAAAAGAGGTCCCAGTGAACCCTCTCACATGGGCTCCAAAGGACCTCCAGCCTGGTAGATAAAAGAGGGGAACCAACTAAACCCCATCATACAGGCTTAAAAGGGCCTCAAATGCAATAGAACAAGAAATAAACAGCAACATATGTATTTATACATTAGAAAAAAAAAGAGTTCTCGGGATAGTACAAGAGTTACCAACAGAAAAGTAGCACTGATAATGATGTTACAAAAAAAAAGGAGCAAGACTACTTAAAGGCCTCCCATAGTGAGCACTCCACCAAGCCGCTCGGGCAACGGCCTGTTCACCAAAAGAGGAGAAGTCGAAGTTGGGATCCTGCCTCCACACATTGAAAAGAGCACGATCTATAGACCTGCGCTCGGTGGTGATCCTCTCCGCCTCCAAAGAAGCCCTCGCCGCCTCCTAGGAAGACCTCGCCGCCTCCCAGGAAGCCCTCTCCGCCTCCAAGGAAGTGTTCTTCTCCTGAGCCGACTGGAGTTCGGCCCTAAGGGCCTCAACTTCAGTCTCCAGCTGAGCAACCCTCTCCTGCGACGCAGCTGCAGTGGCCTGGATCCCCCGGAGCTCACGCTCCAAGCGTCTAGCCTTGCCCTTTAGCTCCTTGATCTTGCCCTTCGTCTCCTCCCTCTTCGAGGACAAGTTGGCAGACTTAGTCCGGGCCTTTGACAATTGAACCTTGGTTTCGCTAAGCTCATTTTTGAGCTCCTGGACCTGGGCCATGAGGTCGTCCCTCTCAGCAGTAGATGCAGAGAGGACGCCGGACGTGTCAGCATGCCGAAGAGACACGATGTAGACCTGCACAAGAAAGTCAATGGCGTCAGCGATAAGTAACAAAAAGACAAAACACATGTACATCTATACATAATACTAATCAACGCAAGGTGCAAGACCTCACCCAGGCCGCGGCACGCCTTAGGGTCTCCCCAAGGTCTGGTTGGGTCAAATTCCCTAGACCCCTCCAGTCGGAGACAGGGAGGTCCGAGGCTATTTGAACGAAACGCTGCCCATAAGCTGAGGCCATCCTGGTCACCCAAGGCTCCGCCTCCGCGCCAGGAGCATCTGGTTGAATAGGATCAGACGACCCACTCGCCGAGGCAGGAGGAGGCGTAGGGAAGGAGAAAAACTGAGACCCTGGTACATCGGAAGGGGGCTCCACGAGGTCGATGATATCAGCATCCGGTAAGCTAATGTCATGAGGGACCTGGGGGAAGGCGTCACAGCCATCAAGGCCAGGGGGAGCGTAACATCCCGCCACGGCCTGCGGGTCCAGAGATTGAAAGGCCTTGTCCTGGCTGCGGGAGCCATAGGGAGGGCATCCCCCGGGGGACAGGGGGCGCTGATGAGACCCCCCACATTCGAGGGGGGCATCCTCCATCTCCTCATCGGCCTCACCGTCGTGTAGGGACGGCCCAACCAGCATTGCCATAGCCTTCTTAGACCCAGTAACTGACCACAGGAACTTGGGGTCAAAGACCGGGGACAGCTGGTGGTTTTTGAGATTCACCACAGTAAATAGGACCGCTGCCTTCTTCAGGGTGAGGTCTGTAGTAATGAGTTTGTTTATGGCCTCCACCTCCGGCCCAATGACCGAGGGATCAGCAAATTGCCCTACAAGATCTACGCCAATGTTAGTACAAGCAAGAGTGCAAAACAGTAAGTTCTAATAAGAAGAAGAGAATGACCAGGATACTTACTAGGGCCGGCGCGAAAGCCTTCACGAACCGAGAGAGGCCCCTCTACCCATAAAAAGTCTTGTTTCCAAGGCCCTGTGTTGGACACCGAGCCCTCTATTAAGGGAAGCTCACTGTTGGCCTTCTGCAGGTAGTAGAAGCCCTTGGACTTGTGCACTCCCATAAGGTTATACAAGGAATGCACCTCCTGCGCCGTCGGGGCACGTTGGACGTTACCCTTGAACCAAATAAAAAGGCAACTTAAAGTCAACCAACTGTTGGGCGACAGTTGAAGAGGGGACAAATCGAAGTAGTTGAGAACCGCCACGAAAAACGGGTGCAGAGGAATGGTGCCACCCGCCTTCAAAATCTGCTCACTCAAAGCCACAAAGCCCTTCTCAGGGCGGTCGGCCCGGCAGGCCTCCTGAGGAACATGCAGGGCGTATTCTGGACCCGATAAAAAAATAAATAAATAAATAAAAGGGAGAAGGAAAGAAAATATATCTCAAGTGATTAAAAGAACGAAGTTGGGGTCCAAAGAAGGTCGGGGAGTGAAAAGCACCAAAGTGTCGAAAATGTGCGTCTGCAAGAATTAACCAGAAAGGTGTGTTAGTCATAAAATATATACACCAAGAAATTAGCTCATATGTAAAAAAAAAAAAAAAAAAGGGTGAAGTAAAAAAAAATATATATAAAACAAATGAAATGAACTATGGTGAAAGTGAGGTTGTGGGGGACTGAACCCCTTACCTCTTGAAAGGAATAAGGGTCTATGCACCACTAAGCCAAAGGAGTAAGGAGAAAATATTAAGCCATGCATGAGGGCCTATTTATAGGAGCACCTAAAGGTACTCTCCTACACTGGGGGGTAAGTGTTGATGCTCATAATCCCTTCAAGGGAAAGTATGAGGCCGAGGCAAGGCCCTTAGGCCACCGTCGTCTCGGGAAGCCATTACGCCATCACAACACGAGTCTGGGTTCGTTTCTCGTGGAGTCGATGCCAAGTGGCCCACGTTGGCAAGGCATAGATGCCAACGCTCAGTAACCTCGCGAGGCCCGTCTCGCCCATGGCCTCGCCCCATGGCCTCGCCCCATGGCCTCACCCATGGCCTCGCCCCATGGCCTCGCCCCATGGACTCGCCCCATGGCCTCGCCCATGGCCTCGCCCCATGGCCTTGCCCCATGGCCTCACCCCATGGCCTCACCCATGGCCTCGCCCATGGCCACGCCCACGGCCTCGCCCATGGCCACGCCCACGGCCTCGCCCATGGCCTCGCCCACGGCCTCGCCCATGGCCTCGACCACGGCCTCGCCCATGGCCTCGACCACGGCCTCGCCCATGGCCTCGACCACGGCCTCGCCCATGGCCTCGACCACGGCCTCGCCCATGGCCTCGACCACGGCCTCGCCCATGGCCTCGACCACGGCCTCGCCCATGGCCTCGACCACGGCCTCGCCCATGGCCTCGACCACGGCCTCGTCCATGGCCTCGCCCATGGCCTCGCCCATGGCCTCGCCCCAGGGCCTCGCCCATGGCCTCGCCCCAGGGCCTCGCCCATGGCCTCGACCCATGGCTTCGCCCATGGCCTCGGACCCATGGCCTCGCCCCATGGCCTTGGAGGTGAGAATACTCACAAGGGTCTATGCACCACTAAGCCAAAGGAGTAAGGTGAAAATATTAAGCCATGCATGATGGCCTATTTATAGGAGCCAAGGTGAATAGTCTACCAGAGCACCTAAAGGTACTCTCCTAGACTGGGGGGTAAGTGTTGATGCTCATAATCCCGTCAAGGGAAGTATGAGGCCGAGGCAAGGCCCTTAGGCCACCATCGTCTCGGGAAGCCATCGCGCCATCACAACACAAGTCTGGGTTCATTTCTCGTGGAGTCGATGCCAAGTGGCCCACGTTGGCAAGGCATAGATGCCAAGGCTCAGTAGCCTCGTGAGGCCCGTCTCGCCCATGGCCTTGCCCCATGGCCTCGCCCACGGCCTCGCCCCATGGCCTCGCCCACGGCCTCGCCCCATGGCCTCGCCCACGGCCTCGCCCCATGGCCTCGCCCACGGCCTCGCCCCATGGCCTCGCCCATGGCCTCGCCCATGGCCTTGCCCATGGCCTCGCCCATGGCCTCGCCCCATGGCCTCGCCCCATGGCCTCGCCCCATGGCCTCGCCCATGGCCTCGCCCTATGGCCTCGCCCCAGGGCCTCGCCCATGGCCTCGCCCCAGGGCCTCGCCCATGGCCTCGCCCCAGGGCCTCGCCCATGGCCTCGCCCCATGGCCTCGCCCATGGCCTCGCCCCATGGCCTTGGAGGTGAGAATACTCACAAGGGGCAAGGTAGACACATGAATATGGAATGTACCTAGAAACCTAAAGAAGTCAGAGTACGGATATAGTACCCCTACCAGACAAGTAGTGGGAACGCCAGGAGTGGGTATGCAAGGATAGGGGTTGTGGTCTGTACGTCTACGGCCATAGGTCAGAGCCGACACAACTAACTCCTGCGCCCCTATGCCTGCCACCACGCATCAGACATGGGTACAGACAAGTTGTGGAGACATCCTCCTGACACCTGCTCCTGTACGGGATGTACGACCACAACCTCTGAAGCCACTCCCCTGACACAGTACGTATGTACCACTTGGTCCCCTGCACCACTATGTACCTAAGGCCATTAGAGCCTACTATAAAATGAACTCTAAGACCACCAAAAAGGGGGTTGGAAATTTTACTGTAGCAGAGGTTTGAGTATGAATGAAAGACTGAACTCTCCATCATTGTTCGATCATTGTTCTTGAATTATTGTTCAAGTTTTTATAGCCTTCCGATTAGTGATCTTGATTTGATAATTTTTCCAACTTAACTTCGTTGACGAGTTCTCATTGTCAACAGTTTGGCGCCGTCTGTGGGAACGTTAGTTTCAAGCTACTGGTCCACCATTGTTTCCGACAAGAAGAAGATGCCAAGACGCTCGAAGCGACTGTGGGAGACGCAGGAGGTAGAAGTTCACCTGAACGGAGTCCAGCTGAAGGCCTCCATGAAGGACGCTCCTCCACCCCGAGACGTGGAGCCCCCGAAAGACCCTGAGGTTCACGGAGGTGATAGGGTGGCCTCATCGCCAGCCGCTCCACCTGGAGGGAGTCCTCCAAGAGCACCACCGGTAAACGCTGATGAGTTCCCTCCTCCAAAACCGCCGCAGGCACCGAACGTCGGCCGGCAAGACCCGGGCCCTTCTGTCCGTAGGCATGACAAGCACCCCTGGGTCCACTCCGTGAGCTCGAGTTGGAAATCCCGATTTTATGAAGAGGAGATACGTGAACTCCACCGTAAGAACCAAAGATTAGAAACCACCTTAGAAAACATGCAAGAGGTCCTTAACGGCCTGCTGCAGGGTAAGTCCAGCGTAACCTTGCCTAAGAGGAAGGAGAAGGGCAAGGATGGGGTGGAGTCCACGGTACCGGTAGATGATGGGAGAACCCGACATTCAACCAGTAACACCCTCCGCGCGAAGCAACGCGATCACCCCGAACCGCCTAAGCAGGCCCCGAAGCCAGCGCCGAGGACCAATGCTGCCCCTCGCCATGAGGATGAGTTCCCCTCCAAAAGAACACCCTCAGACTTGCGGGAGGAGCTCAATAAGAAGAGGGCGGGCAAAGGGACCACGCCCCCTGTGGCGCCTCGAGAAGGCAAGGGAAAGGCAGATCTCAGCCCGTCCACTTTAAGGGACACTCTCAGCAAGAGGAGGCAGGACCTAGACACGGAGATGAGGAGCTTGCGGAGCAAGATCATCACCGCGTCAGGCGGCCAGGCCTTTGAGGAGGACTTCGACCATGAGTCGCCCTTTGTGAGAGAAATTCAGGCAATCTGACTCCCTGGCAATTTTAAGGAGCCCAATATGACCCCTTACGAAGGGAACACGGATCCAAAATACCACCTGGATGCGTTTAATGATCTGATGAAACTGAGGGGGATCGGAAGTGGTGCCAGGTGCCATTGCTTCGCTGTTACTTTGAAAGGACCCGCCTACAAATGGTTCAAAAGACTAAGGCCGGGGTCCATCAGGTCCTGGCAGCAGTTTTCTGACGAATTTCTCCAGCAACACCATGCCGTGCGAGACTACACGATGCCTGGTACCAGCCTGGCTAACGTGAAGCAAGGGGAGAATGAAAGCCTGAAGAGCTACATTCATCGGTTCAATATGGAGGCCGCAAAAGTGGGAAGCCTAACGCGCCGAGAGTTAAAAATGGCCATCACCGCAGGAGTGCTCCCAGGAAGCAAGTTGTGGGACAACATGTTGAAGAGGGAAGTCACCGACTTAGATGACTTCTATGAGAGAGCGCAGAAGTACATCCGTGTGGAGGATGGCCATGCAAACCTAAAGGCGGGGAAGGAGGAGCCCCACGCGAAGCCCCCAACTAACGACGGATCGAATGTAGCAAAGAAGAAAAGGATGTACGATGGGCCAAGAGATGACCAGCAGAGGAAAACCAAACGAGGGGGTGACCATAGGCCAACGGCTTATACTTACTATACGAACCTCACAGACACCAGGGAGCATATTTACATCACCAACGAAGATCGAGTACCCTTCAAGAAGCCCTCACCAATGAGGAAGGATCGGTCCAAAAGGGACCCCAGTAGATACTGCCAATACCACAAGGACATCGGACACACCACGACAGAGTGTATCCATCTGAAGGAGGAAATTGAGGAGCTTATCCGCTTGGGGCACTTGGGCCGCTATGTCAGGAGAGAAAGGCAAAGGCCGGAGGGCGAGACCACAGCACCCCAGGCACAAGAGCGAGCCCCAAAAATACAGGGGGAGGTCCGATCCATTTTTGGAGGTCCAGGATTTGGGGGAGACTCTAGGAAGGGGCGAGATAGATATGCAAGAGAGGCTCGGCGAAATCCGCCTCCCTGTGTCATGAGTTTAGAACAACGACCCCCGAAGAGTTTCAAGGGGGAAAACAACTCGATAACGTTCACTGAAGAGGATGCACGTGGGGTACACTTTCCCCACAATGATCCACTGGTGTTGACAGTTCAATTGGCAAATATGCGTGTGCATCGAGTCCTAGTGGACAACGGGAGCTCGGTGGACATCCTATATCGCCCTGCTTTGGAAAAGATGGGACTGGGCATTCGTCACCTGAAGCCCTGCGAGTCGTCCCTATACGGATTCACAGGGGACTCAGTGCAACCCCTTGGAATGATCGAATTGACACTTACCATGGGGGAGCAACCCCGGCAGACTACAGTCATGTCTAACTTTGTTGTAGTAGATTGTGCATCAGCTTTCAACGCGGTATTGGGGAGACCCTCCCTGAGAGAATTGAAAGCCATAACTTCAATATATCACTTGGTTGTCAAGTTCCCGACTCCAGGAGGGGTCGCAAGTATGAAGGGAGAACAGAAGGAGGCGAGGGAGTGTTACAACACCTCACTCCGCACGCCTGCAAAACCACGTGAGCCAATGGCCATGGTGGTACATGAGGCGCTATGTATGCCCACGGGGGGTCCGCAGGAGCTGGACCCTCGGGTCGTGGATGAGTCAAGAGCAGAACCAGTAGAAGAAGTAGAGGAGGTTACGGTGACGGAGGAACCCCTAAGGAAATTGAAGATAGGGAGCAGCCTGCAAGGTGACGTGAAGGAGGAGTTGATGAAATTTTTGAAAGATAATCTAGACGTGTTTGCATGGAGTCATGAGGACATGGTGGGCATAGACCCCAGTGTGATGTGCCACCACTTGAACATCTCCCCAGATGCAAGGCCCGTCCGGAAAAAGAGGCGGGCACTAGACCCAACAAGATACGCAGCATTAAAGGAGGAGGTTGACAAGTTGAAGGCCAACGGGTTCATCCGTGAGTCTTTCTACCCTGTGTGGGTATCAAACCCAGTACTCGTGTCGAAGCCGAATGGGAAGTGGAGAACTTGCGTCGATTTCACGAACTTGAATAAAGCTTGTCCTAAGGACAGCTTCCCACTTCCCAGGATAGATCAGCTAGTAGATGCGACAGCAGGACATGAGTTACTAAGTTTCATGGACGCCTACTCAGGATACAACCAAATCCCAATGAACCCAGCAGACGAAGAGCACACGTCATTCATTACAGACAAAGGGCTCTACTGTTACAAGGTGATGCCCTTCGGGCTCAAAAACGCAGGAGCCACCTATCAGAGGCTGGTGAATAAAATGTTCGCCAATCAGATAGGAAGGAATATGGAGGTGTATGTGGATGACATGTTGGTGAAGACCAAAGAAGCAGCAGAGCTCAGCAGAGACCTTGGTGAGATGTTTGACACGCTCAGGAAATACCGGATGAAGTTGAACCCAGTCAAGTGCACCTTCGGGGTATCCTCAGGAAAATTCTTAGGCTTCATGGTCAATTCCAGAGGAATCGAGGCCAACCCTGACAAGATAAAAGCACTCATAGAGATGAGCTCGCCAAAGAATAAGAAGGAGGTGCAGTGCCTAACGGGAAGGGTGGCGGCCCTTAATAGGTTTATCTCAAGGTCCACCGACAAGTGCCTCCCATTCTTTGACATCCTCAAAGGGAGCAAAAAGTTCGCTTGGGATGAAAGATGCGAGGAAGCATTTGTCAAGCTGAAAGAGCACCTGGGGAAGCCACCCCTGTTGGCAAAGCCAGAGAAGGGCGAGAAGCTGTATCTGTACTTGGCAGTGTCTGAGCATGCCATCTGCGCAGCCCTGGTTAAGGGAGAGAAGAAGCAACAACAACCCGTATACTATATCAGCAAGCGTTTGGTGGACGCGGAAAACCGGTATCCAGAGATCGAAAAACTGGCCTATGCGCTAGTGGTGGCTTCGAGGAAGTTGAGGCCTTACTTCCATGCACATACAATTAAAGTCCTAACAGATAGTCCTTTGAGACAGGTTTTACATAAGCCTGAGACTTCAGGGAGACTAATGAAATGGTCGATTGAGCTAAGTCAGTTTGATATTGTATGCACTCCAAGGGCTTCCATCAATGGACAGGTGCTGGCAGATTTTATAGTAGAGGTCACCCATCAGCTGAATGAAGGAAGGAATGAAGAAGGAGAGCAGCCTGTTACAAAGGAGGAGCTAGGAGGTTCGGAGGAGTGGAGTTTGCACGTTGATGGGGCGTCAAATGAAGGAGGATCAGGAGCGGGCATCATGATGACTGGACCCGAGGGACATAGAATGTATTGCGCAATCCGATTTGGGTTTGAGGCCTCCAATAATGAAGCAGAGTACGAGGCGCTCTTAGCTGGCCTGCGTTTGGCCCAGGAACTAAGAGTGACGCGCCTTCAAATCTTCAGCGACTCTCAATTGGTAGTATGCCAAGTAAAGGGGGAGTATCAGGCGAGGGGACCCAAGATTGCAGCCTACTTGGAGAAGGTGAAGGGCTATCTGGGACGGTTGGTGGCATATACTATAGAGCAAATCCCAGAGAAAAGAACACCCATGCCGATGCACTCCCAAAGTTGGCATCTACCAAGGACGGTGATGTCTTGGAATCAATACCCGTGGAGTACTTACCAAAGCCCAGTATCGAAGGCGCTGACATGCACATGATTAGTGTTCCGAGGGTATCATGGACCGAGCCAATCAAGAGGTACTTGGAAGAAGGAACCTTGCCTGTGGATAAAAACGAGTCCCGGAGGCTGGTGTACAAGGCCGCAAGATACACCCTGGTAGATGGGGTCCTTTACAAAAGAGGATTCTCAATGCCACTCCTGCGGTGTGTAGAAGAGGAGGAGGCGCTGAAAGTGTTACAGGAGATACATGAGGGAGAGTGCGGCAACCACGAGAGCGGATCCTCCACGGCTAGGAAGGCCATGAGACAAGGATACTACTGGCCCTCCATGGATAAAGATGCGCATGACTTTGCCACGAAATGTGACAAATGCCAGAGGCACGCCAACTACCCTCGAAAACCCCCAAGCGAACTGACCAGCATGACCAGCCCCTGGCCCTTCGTTATCTGGGGGATAGACTTAATCGGCACTTTTCCTACAGGCAGGGGTGGAGCGAAATACGCAGTGGTGGCAGTGGATTATTTCACTAAATGGGTAGAAGCAGAACCCCTTGTGAAGATAACCGCCAAGCACATCACCCCTTTCGTCAACAAATTCATTGTGTGTCGATATGGAGTACCCTACAAGATTATTTCCGACAATGGTACCCAGTTCGAGGGAGGAGCTTTCGATGAATATTGTAGGGAAAGGGGCATAAGGAGGAGTTTCTCCACGGTTGTGCACCCCCAGGCCAATGGACAAGTGGAGGCCATAAACAAGGTCCTTAAGAAGAACCTGAAGACAAAGCTAGAAAAGATGAAGGGAGCCTGGGTATATGAGCTACCAAATGTGCTGTGGGCTTACAGAACCACCCCACGCACGACTACTGGGGAGTCCCCATTCTCCTTAGCCTATGGGTGCGAGGCTGTGCTCCCAGTCGAGATGCGAGTCAAGTCCCACAGGGTACAGGCATATGGAGACGAAGCCAACCGCGTAGCCCTGGCCGAAAGCTTAGACATGCTTGAGGAGAAGAGAGAAAAAGCACAAATGAGGGTGGCGGTATACCAGCAGCGCGCCGCAAGGTACTACAATTCGAGGGTGCGAGAGAGAACTTTCAGAGATGGCGACCTGGTGCTAAGGAAGGTACTCCCAAACACACGAGACCCAGGCGCAGGAGTGCTAGGGGCGAATTGGGAGGGGCCCTACCAGGTTGCTCAGTGCATCCCCCCGAACACTTACAAGCTGGCTCGCATGGACGACACCATCATACCCCAAGCATGGAACGCAGAGCACCTGAGAAAGTACTACCAGTAAGGCACCCATGTCCGATGGTAAAAGAACAAGTGTGGCACGCCGCCTTGATATGATAGGAAGAAATCAAAGAGGTTACTTAGATAGCCTCCTAAGTAGGTGTGGGTCTTTTTATTTTTGTTTTATATGAAAACCTCATATGTACCGTTGCAACTATTTGTATGAGACCATTTATTATGAATGTGATGAATGGAACTGCATGTTATGGGTAAAACTGTTCACAACCTCATATATTATTTTCCTTTGCTACGTGGGCATCAGCCAAAGTGCCTGCCGAAATAAATTTCACCAGACACTTGGGGGGCAGGATAGGAGGCGACAGCAGGCGGCTAGCAAAGGGAACCTAAAAAGGGCCCTATAACAAAGGATCCTAAAAAGGGACCCCTTGCCCTCCTAAAAACGAGGCCCCTAAAAGGGATCCTCTACCAAGAGGACCCCTAGCCCTCCTAAAAAGGAGGACCCTCTACCAAGAGTATCTGAAAAAGGGCCTTCTATCACGAGGAAGTGACCCAAAACCAAAGGGACCCCTTATACCAGGGCCTTAAACGAAGTCCTTACAAGGTATCCCTTGGGATCACAAGGATTAGCTACCCTTATGAACACCAAGGGAGGCCATAGGGACTTAAAAAAAATGTACGGTGACGACAATAATAATAAGTCTAGAGCGGCCACCAAGCCGCCTAGCCAAAAAGGGTCCCAAAGGAGACCCTTGCAAAAATAGTACTATGAATAACGACGAGAAGGACGCTTCTCGCAAAGAAATAATAAGCGCGCGCAAGAAAAACATAAAAGGATAACTAAGACCCAAGGGGTCAAAATATCCTTATAAAAGCAACCAAGAGGCACCAAAAGAGGTCCCAGTGAACCCTCTCACATGGGCTCCAAAGGACCTCCAGCCTGATAGATAAAAGAGGGGAACCAACTAAACTCCATCATACAGGCTTAAAAGGGCCTCAAATGCAATAGAACAAGAAATAAACAGCAACATATGTATTTATACATTAGAAAGAAAAAGAGTTCTCGGGATAGTACAAGAGTTACCAACAGAAAAGTAGCACTGATAATGATGTTACAAAAAAAAAAGAGCAAGACTACTTCAAGGCCTCCCATAGTGAGCACTCCACCAAGCCGCTCGGGCAACGACCTGTTCACCAAAAGAGGAGAAGTCGAAGTTGGGATCCTGCCTCCACACATTGAAAAGAGCACGATCTATAGACCTGCGCTCGGTGGTGATCCTCTCCGCCTCCAAAGAAGCCCTCGCCGCCTCCTAGGAAGACCTCGCCGCCTCCCAGGAAGCCCTCTCCGCCTCCAAGGAAGTGTTCTTCTCCTGAGCCGACTGGAGTTCGACCCTAAGGGCCTCAACTTCGGTCTCCAGCTGAGCAACCCTCTCCTGCGACGCAGCTGCAGTGGCCTGGATCCCCCGGAGCTCACGCTCCAAGCGTCTAGCCTTGCCCTTTAGCTCCTTGATCTTGGCCTTCGTCTCCTCCCTCTTCGAGGACAAGTTGGCAGACTTAGTCCGGGCCTTTGACAATTGAACCTTGGTTTCGCTAAGCTCATTTTTGAGCTCCTGGACCTGGGCCATGAGGTCGTCCCTCTCAGCAGTAGATGCAGAGAGGACGCCGGACGTGTCAGCATACCGAAGAGACACGATGTAGACCTGCACAAGAAAGTCAATGGCGTCAGCGATAAGTAACAAAAAGACAAAACACATGTACATCTATACATAATACTAATCAACACAAGGTGCAAGACCTCACCCAGGCCGCGGTACGCCTTAGGGTCTCCCCAAGGTCTGGTTGAGTCACATTCCCTAGACCCCTCCAGTCGGAGACAGGGAGGTCCGAGGCTATTTGAACGAAACGCTGCCCATAAGCTGAGGCCATCCTGGTCACCCAAGGCTCCGCCTCTGCGCTAGGAGCATCTGGTTGAACAGGAACGGACGACCCACTCGCCGTGGCAGGAGGAGGGGCAGGGAAGGAGAAAAACTGAGACCCTGGTACATCGGAAGGGGGCTCCGCGAGGTCGACGAAATCAGCATCCGGTAAGCCAATGTCATGAGGGACCTGGGGGAAGGCGTCACAGCCATCAAGGCCAGGGGGAGCGTAACATCCCGATGCGGCCTACGGGTCCAGAGATTGAAAGGACATGTCCTGGCTGCGGGAGCCATAAGGAGGGCATCCCTCGGGGGACAGGGGTCGCTGATGAGACCCCCCACATTCGAGGGGGGCATCCTCCATCTCCTCATCGGCCTCACCGTCGTGTAGGGACGGCCCAGCTGGCATAGCCATAGCCTTCTTAGACCCAGTAACTGACCACAGGAACTTGGGGTCAGAGACCGGGGACAGCTGGTGGCAGTTGAGATTCACCACAGTAAATAGGACCGCTGCCTTCTTCAGGGCGAGGTCTGCAGTAATGAGTTTATTTATGGCCTCCGCCTCCGGCCCAATGACCGAGGGATCAACAAATTGCCCTACAAGATCCACGCCAATGTCAGTACAAGCAAGAGTGCAAAACAGTAAGTTCTAATAAGAAGAAGAGAACGACCAGGATACTTACTATGGCCGGCGCGAAAGCCTTCACGAACCGAGAGAGGCCCCTCTACCCAGAAAAAGTCTTGTTTCCAAGGCCCTGTGTTGGACACCGAGCCCTCTATTAAGGGAAGCTCACTGTTGGCCTTCTGCAGGTAGTAGAAGCCTTTGGACTTGTGCACTCCCATAAGGTTATACAAGGAATGCACCTCCTGCGCCGTCGGGGCACGTTGGACGTTACCCTTGAACCAAATAAAAAGGCAACTTAAAGTCAACCAACTGTTGGGCGATAGTTGAAGAGGGGCCAAATTGAAGTAGTTGAGAACCACCACGAAAAACGGGTGCAGAGGAATGGTGCCACCCGCCTTCAAAATCTGCTCACTCAAAGCCACAAAGCCCTTCTCAGGGCGGTCGGCCCGGCAGGCCTCCTGAGGAACATGCAGGGCGTATTCTGGAGCAACTCGGTAGTGCTTCACGGTTGCCTTCAATTTGTTCGGAGACACGTGTGACACTAGACTGGAAGCCAGTAGGGGGCGTCGTCCTCTTCCTGGACGGACACCTGTCTGCGTGCTTTCGACATATCTGCAAAATCAAAAGAAATATGTGAGGAAGGGGCAGAACACTTAACCCTCCATTTTTTCTTCCTAGCAAGAGTTTTCCATCGAGGGAGCGATGGCGGAAGCACTAAGCTAGGATAAACTGAGACTAGGGGCTGGGGAGAGGAGCTAGCAGCCCCATGACTGTCATCAGGCGAAGAGGGAGTAGGAGGTTCTGGCGGAATGTGTCCCTCCATAAATTCTAACTCGCATCGCAATTAAAAAAGGGTCGTCCTAAGACGCGCTATGTGGTCACTAAGAACCAGGGGAGAAGGTCCTCCATCTCCTCTCGACACCGAGTCAATTTCGCTCTCCACCACCTAAATTTTACGCCTAAGTTCGGCCATACACTCAAGGTGGCGGATGCGGGCCTGCCTTAAGGAGTCATAGTCCTGGTGAGGGTTGCCCTCGGGGGACTCTGAGTTTGAGGACAGGTAGATAAACTCGGCCCTTGGGGGTATATCGGACGGGCCGTCACTGGCCATGAAACCACATCCCAATAGCAAAAAGGGGCTCACGTATAAACGAGGGGAAGGCTACAAAATACAAAGGAATAGGCTTAGTACCTCTAGATGCAAACGCCCTAAATGGCCTACTACAGGGTAAAAAAAAAAAAAAGCGGAGGGGCGTGCATATGGTCAAACTCACTACAAGCTCAGACTAACGTACCCCATCCCAAGTACTGCTAGTTTGGACCCGATAAAAAAAATAATAAATAAATAAAAGGGAGAAGGAAAGAAAATATACCTCAAGTGATTAAAAGAACGAAGTTGGGGTCTAAAGAAGGTCGGGGAGCGAAAAGCACCAAAGCGTCGAAAATGCGCGTCTGCAAGAATTAACCAGAAAGGTATGTTAGTCATAAAATATACACACCAAGAAATTAGCTCATATGTAAAAAAAAAAAAAAAAAGGGTGAAGTAAAAAAATATATATATAAAACAAATGAAAGGAACTATAGTGAAAGTGAGGTTGTGGGGGATTTAACCCCTTACCTCTTGAAAGGAATAAGGGTCTATGCACCACTAAGCCAAAGGAGTAAGGTGAAAATATTAAGCCATGCATGAGGGCCTATTTATAGGAGCCAAGGTGAATAGTCTACCAGAGCACCTAAAGAAACTCTTCTAGACTGGGGGGTAAGTGTTGATGCATATAATCCCGTCAAGGGAAAGTATGAGGCCGTGGCAAGGCCCTTAGGCCACCATTGTCTCGGGAAGCCATCGCGCCATCACAACACGAGTCTGGGTTCGTTTCTCGTGGAGTCGATGCCAAGTGGCCCACACTGGCAAGGCATAGATGCCAAGGCTCAGTAGCCTCGCGAGGCCCGTCTCGCCCATGGCCTCGCCCATGGCCTCGCCCATGGCCTCGTCCATGGCCTCGCCCCATGGCCTCGCCCATGGCCTCGGCCCCATGACCTCGCCCATGGCCTCGCCCATGGCCTCGCCCCATGGCCTCGCCCGTGGCCTCGCCCCATGGCCTCGCCCATGGCCTCGCCCATGGTCTCGCCCCATGGCCTCTTCCATGGCCTCACCCATGGCTTCGCCCATGGCCTCGTCCATGGCCTCGCCCATGGCCTCGCCCAAGGCCTCGCCCACGGCCTCGCCCCAGGGCCTCGCCCACGGCCTCGCCCCAGGGCCTCGCCCCATGGCCTCGCCCCAGGGCCTCGCCCCATGGCCTCACCCATACCCTCGGCCCCATGGCCTCGCCCCATGGCCTCGCCCCATGGCCACGCCCATGGCCTCGCCCATGGCCTCGCCCATGGCCTCGCCCATGGCCTTGCCCCATGGCCTCGTCCAGGGCCTCGCCCATGGCCTCGCCCCAGGGCTTCGCCCATGGCCTCGCCCCATGGCCTTGGAGGTGAGAATACTCACAAGGGGCAAGGTACACGCATGAATATGGAATGTACCTACAAACCTAAAGAAGTCAGAGTACGGATATAGTGCCCCTACCAGACAAGTAGTGGGAACACCAGGAGTGTGTATGCAAGGATAGGAGTTATGGTCCGTACGTCTACGGCCATAGGTCAGAGCCGACACCACTAACTCCTGCGCCACTACGCCTGCCACCACGCGTCAGACATGGGTACAGACAAGTAGTGGAGACATCCTCCTGACACCTTCTCCTGTACAAGATGTACGACCACAACCTCTGAAGCCACTCCCCTGGCACAGTACGTATGTACCACTTGGTCCCCTGCACCACTATGTACCTAAGGCCATTAGAGCCTACTATAAAATGAACTCTAAGACCACCTGAAAGGTGGTTGGAAATTTTACTGTAGCAGAGGTTTGAGTGTGAATGACAGACTGAACTCTCCATCATTGTTCGATCATTGTTCTTGAGTTATTGTTCAAGTTTTTATAGCTTTCCGATTAGTGATCTTGATTTGATAATTTTTCCAACTTAACTTCGTTGACGAGTTCTCACCGTCAACAGCAGCTAATCCTCAGCTTCATTCCTTCAATTCTTGAGTTTAGACTCCCAAACTTCCCAGCTGATTCTTGCCAACTTCCAGCCTCAATCCAAGCTTACTTTCCATTATCAAATTCAAAGCCCCAATAGAAGAGGGAGAGAGAGAGAGACAATGTGAGTGATGAGAGAGAGGGAGCTGAGAGACTTTTCTTTCTTTCTTTTCTTTCCTTAGATTATTCCATAACTTTCTGTATTATTCTAACAATCCAGAGTATATCCTCCACAGACAAAAGACATACTTGCCCCTCTAACCATTTAAATCTCTCAAGGGTGCCCAAAGGGTAATTTGGTCATTATGCTTCCAGTTCCCGCTAATTCCACAATTGCCCCTAATATCTATCACTTAAATCCCATCATCCAATTAATCACCAGTTATTTTCCCAATGTCTAATAATCCCAAATATATATTCTAAATTTCTAAAAATACCCCCAAGCTCCCCCGAGCGGGGTATTAATCCCCACTGTGACTATTTCGCCAATCCACTCACTAGGACCGTCTCGAGCCACATACTGCAAATATATCCACATAATAATGTGGTCTTAATAATTTATCACATGTAATTACATTTATGCCCTCAATGGGCCAAAATTACAAATAGGCCCCACATGCATATTTAATAGTAAAAACACATGCATTTAATCATATCCATATAATCATATATTCACGCATGCCACAAAATCATGCATTTAATCATTTATTCACATAAATACCAATTATGCCCTCCTAGCACACTAATAAAGGCCCTTAAGCCTTATTAGCGATTTTTTGGGTCTTTATACTCATAGTCCACGCCTTCTCTTTGGGTATAACCCTTTGCCACTAATCAAGATTTATAAGCTTTGATATTTCCATCAATACCTTGTTTCTTCTTGTAGATCCACTTGCACCCAATGGCCCTAAAGTCACTAAGTGCTTCCACAAGATCCCATACGAAATTTGAGTACATGGATTCCATTTCCCATTTCATAGATTCAAGCCATAGTTTCATTTCAGGGCTAGCCATTGCTTGTTTGAAAGACAACGGATCATCGACACTAGTGTCACCAACAACCATATTGGTTTCACCAGCCAACACAATAGTGAACTGGGTTCCTCGAAACCTTCAAACTACAACGAGGCTGTGCAACTTTTTGATCAGGAACAGTGGTACTTTCTTCATTTAAATCGACTTGCGTCGGTTGGTCATGAAGAGTGGAAATTTCATATTGGTTGGATTCAATTCTTCAACCATCTCCTCTAAAACTACTTTGCTGCGTGGTTTGAAGTTTTGGACATAGTCATTTTCCAGAAAAGTAGCATTCATATAAGAAAACACTTTCTTTTTTGAATGACTATAGAAAATGCCACCCCATGTATCATTAGGATATCCAACAAACATGAAAACATTAGTTCGAGGCTCTAGCTTTCCCTCCTTTTTCCTCAGGACGTGGGCGGGACACCCCCAGATTCTATAATGGCGTAAACTAGGTTCACGACCATTCCAACATTGTAAAGGTATTTTGGGGATTGATTTGGACGGCACGACATTAAGAATGTCATTTGCGGTTTCAATTTCATATCCCGAGAACGAATTTGATAGAGTTACTTAACTAAGCATGCATCTAACCATTTCCAATCAAGTTCTGTTCCGCGCGTTCCGCTACACCATTTTGTTACAGAGTAGGCAGTAAGTTGTGATAAAATCCTAAGTTTAGTAAAATGATATTTGAATGCCATATCCAAATATTCTTCACCCCTATTAGATCACAAGATCTTTAACGTTTTACCTAATTGGTTCTGAGCGATAGCTAAGAATTCTTAAAACTTTAAAAATGTTTCTGATTTCCTAAAAACCACCCCTGACTTGTACATTCAAAGGTCCACAAACATCTGAATGAACAAGTCCAAGTTGTTCCTCGGCCCTATAACCTTTTGCAGAGAATGGACGCTTGGTCAGTTTGCCTTCTAGACAAGAATCATAGACAGGTAATCACCTAAGGTGAGTTCCCTCAAAGTCCCGTCCTTTATAAGTCTCTGAATCCTATCATAGCCAATGTGACCTAGTCTTAAATACCATAAATATGGCATTCCTAGGTTTATTTACTTTGAATAAATCATTGTTAAGAGCGAGTGGTTTGTTAGGTCGTAGAATATAAAGCCCATTTTCCAAACATGCAATACACAATTGTGATCCATTTAAAGAAATAGATATTAGAACTTGTGAAAGTCATAACAAATTTGTATAATTGCAACATGGAAACTGAAATTAAATTTATACTAAAATCCGGAATAAAAAATACATCATTCAAAATTAAATATTTATTTTTGAACTTTAGGCGAGCTTTTCCTCTAGCTTGGACTGCAACGAATTCTCCGTTCCCAACTTTAAGCTTTAAGCCACATTCGTCCATTTCCTCCCACGATTCAAGAAGCTGTAAATAGTTATAAACATGGTTAGTAGATCCATAATCAATAATCCAAACGAATTTATCATTCTCTAAAACACATGTTTCTAAGATTTATGAACTATAATCATTACCTTTGTTTTCGCTGCTAGAAACTTGGGGCAATCTTGTTTCCAATGCCCTTTCTCTTTGCAGTGAAAACACTTACCTTTACCTTTCTTGTTTTTCTTGTTCTTCCCCTTAGGCATCTGCGTATTTGGTTGTGCACTCGTCTTTGCAGCCTTTTCAAGCTTGGGGTTGTTTCTTTGTCCATCTTTCCTCTTATTTCCGGCTTTCGAAGACAAAGCTTGGTTAGCTTCAGCCTAAGCTGCATCAGCAACAACAACAATAGTCTTCTTTTCTCCTCCTTTACTTGGTCCACCCATGATAGACTCGGAAGTCTGAAGCTCGTTCATGAGCTGCGTTAGACCATAGTTGAGTTTATTCAACACAAATTTCAAGAAATAGCACAACATATACCAAAAATATGTATGATATGAAAAAAATACAAAAATAATCATATGTCTATTTCTTTAGGTTTTTAACTAATCTATGATATCATTGTCCCGGTTGGCGAGAGTAAAAACTACAACTAGTTAAATAAAGTTGTAAACTTATTTAATAATGGACACCATTATTATCAACCTACTATTCGATCAAAATAAGAAAAAAAAAATCTCTTATTTTATGAGCTAGACCCACGGTTTCGATAATCAATAGATTTATTCCTAGTAGTCACTGTAGGGGTGAGTCTAGTAGAAGTTGACCTATAATTATCTATCTTTCAAAATTTAACCTTATCAAAATAACTAATGAACTCCTTCTGTAGGGGGATGAATCAAAGCGTCTTGAGGCCCCATTAAGATATATGACCTTGTTAAACCAACGGTGGAGATCGAATATAATTATTAAAATAAGCTCATCATAAAAATATTATTTTTATTATTAATTTTTTAACAATAATGACTATGGTTCTCCAAAAACTTATAAGATTAAAATTTAAAAAAACAAGGTCCTATAATTTTCTATTAATTCTAAAGTGTTTAGGTTTTCTATTAATTCTATTAATTCTAAAGTGTTTAGGTTTTCTATTAATTCTATTAATTTTAAAAACAAGGTCTATTAATTATAAAGTGTTTAGAAACAAATTCAATTAAATTAGAATTATTTTGTTGCTAATCAATGTTTAGGTTTAACTAATATAATGAACATATAGAATTAAGTCCAACTCAGGCAAATGGACCTTAACAATTGGGCTTGGAGGAGGGTTGGGTCTAGTATGTCGTTCCCACTACTACGACCCTCGTACTTCCATACAATGTCCAAAAGACAGGAATTTAAACATTCGTTTTATTAATTAATTAGGCCCACTATAGTCATGCAAAGCAAATGAGCCGTCTCATGTGGAATCATCCACAAGAGAGGAATTTAGACTTTACATTTTCTGATGGGCCAAAATAAAACCTATCATTGTATGAATATTTTATTTGGAAAAAACCATATATTAAGCAAACATATGGGCCACCCTATTCATCTAAGCTCAATTGCAAAAATACCACATATAGTGCAAACAAACATGTTATAATTGGATGTGCCTAATTATGTTACTATATAAACAAGTCTACGAATTTATGCAAAAATGCCACAATTTATTATCTTTGCAAAAATACCACAATTAATTTTCTAGAATTTAACAAAAAATTTGAATTAGTTAATTTTTTTTCAAAAATAAATAAGTTAATTTAAATGAAATTTATCAACAATTAACAAAAGTTAATTTAAATTTCATTTATCAACAACCAACTTAGTTTAGGTCATTTTGAAAAATGTTAATTTGGTTTAAACAAGATTTATCAACAATAAACAAAAGTTAATTTAAATCCCATTTATTAAAAAATATTTTATTAATTGGTTTGAAAAACGTGATATTTTTTAAACATTTAACGAGTTATAATTTTTTAAAACGAATATCATCTGCTATTTTTGAAAAATATATCATAAACAGTTAAAAAAATTTAATTATCTATAAAAATATTTAGTCAATAAATTTTCAAATTTCAAATAACTTAAATATTGAAATCCGTAGAATAATCAAATATTAATATCTTAAAATATCAGATTTCAAAAAAAAATATCTCTAATATCTGATAACTTAATTATAATATTTTAACATATAAAAATATTTAAAATTAATTAGTAAACTTAGTTTTAAATTTGAATTTGAATCATTGTAGAAAATATCTATTTTTTAAAAGATCAAACAACAAAAATATCGTATTTCCAAAAAAGATATTTTTAAATAATAGAAAAAATATTATATTTTTCTGTTAACCCATTAAAAAATACATTCAAAATTCAAATTTTAAGAAAAAAAATTATCGCAGTCCACAACCAGTGAAAGAGTGGCCACGGCCAGAGCCTGAAAAATTAAGAAAAAATTATTTCCATGTTGCGGCTTATGCCAAAAATGTTAAGAAAATTAATTGCAGGCCACGACCTGTGAAAAAGTTGGCACGGCCATAGCTTGAAATTTTTTTAATAAAATTTTGTGTAATTTTTCAACCCAAAAATATTTTCTAAATAATTTTTACCATGTTTTAAATCAAATAAAGCATTTATATAAAAATTATTCGCAAAGAAAACGCAACAAAAAAACCCAAAAATGCTAATAATCACATAAAACTCAATATGCTACATAAAAAACATGAAATCTATCCAATTACTCAACACATAAAATAATTCAATTTTATCATGTTCATGCATGAAAATAAAGATTACCAAAGTCTCTGAGGCCAGTTGTTGGGAAAACTTATACAAGATCTTGTTTAATTTCATGTAAATATTATATTAAATAAATTAATACCAGACAACCTAGAACATGTTTCTAAAATTGAATTCATACACAGATAATGATAAGAACACTTACATTATTGTGCAACGAAATGACTGAGCCCTTCCTTCAGTTTCTCTAATCCTTGTATCCTTTCTGTCACAGGGTACCACCAAGAGACTGAACCGTTTTCAATTTTCTACACAACCTTCCAAAGTATCCTTAGAATCACCTAGACTAGAGTGGGAAATTCTAAACACATGAGATAGATACACAGAGAAGAAGAGACAAGAATATTGAGGCTTAGAAAATGGCTTATGTTGTAGAGAGAATCCAAAACCTAGAGCATCAAGAATAGATCTTCTGATCTTCTCAAAACCTTGTGATTTAAACTCTCACTTAGCATTCCTTTTATAGGCTCTATTAGGTCATTTTTTATTTAAAAAATAAATAAAATTATAGCCAATAATCAGCCCTAGGTCGAAATTCTCATGGGCTTTAGGCCCGTGAAATTTCTCATTTGATTATAAGCCCATTGGACTTAAAATTAAGGCATGTATTATTTTCTATTGATTTAATTAATTAAAAAATTATTTAAATCTCTTATTAAATTAATTATTTATAATTTGAACCTTGATTTAAACTTATTTATTAATTTAGATACCAATTTATCTTAATTAATAAATTTGCTCTAATTTCTTTCTCTTCTCTAAATTACATAACTGTGTGAAACTATCAAAAATTGATCTGGTCAACTTTGATAATTCTAATTGATAATTAAATTAATTAATTCAGACTATCTAGATGATTTTATCCAAGGTACAATTGGGACCATGGGCCTATGAAATCAATCTCGAATAAGTTATCATAAATTTGATAAATAAATTTACTAACTTATTAATTCCTCGTGACTCCACTAAAGACTTAGAATTACACTCTTGAATTCATAGAATGCTCCATAACCAATATAGATACGTTATTAATTATCAATCATTACATTCATAATTGTCACTCAATCCTCTATAGACAATCTACAATGAGATGAGATTAAAATACCATTTTACCCCTCATTTTTGTTTATCCTTAAAACCATTACTTTCTTGTAAATGATATTACAGTAAACTAATAATAATTACTGAAATGAGATCTCTATTATTTAGCACCTTGAACCAAACTTAAAGGAAACCATTATTCTACCGAGTTCCCAAGATGTAAGTATGGGCTAGTCCGTAGGGTAAGCTGGTAATGAACAAGTCAAAGATCTCAAATAATACAATCGGTTAGAATACTAACCACTCAGAATTGAGATTGAATTGACCAATGGTCAACTATATGATATGACTAGAATAGATATGTAGATGCTCAAAATTCCATGCTTGTAAAAGACCCAAAGTACGTGCTTAGGTCCCATGAACGCCTACATACATGGTTGAGCTGCGGTGCCCTCGGGCCACCATCATCTCGCACCAGCCTCCTCCCGGCGCACCCAGTGAGGCCACGCCTCGCGTGCCTGCCCAGATGGTCCAGTGTCTCACGTGCCCCTCGCCTGCCCAGGGCCTCGCGAAGGAGCATCTCGTGCCATCAGGTTCGCGCTACTAGGGCCTCGCGAGGGAGCTTGTCGCACTTCTAGGGGCTCGTGGGGGAGCATCTCGTGCCATTAGGGCTGTGCCACCAGGGCCTCATGAGGGAGCGTCTCACGCCATCAGGGCAGTGCCACCAGGGCCACGTGAGGGAGCGTCTCCCGCCATCAGGGCCACACCACCAGGGCCTCATGAGGGAGTGTCTCGTGCCATCAGGGCCGCGCCACCAGGGTCTTGCAAGGGAGCATCTCGCGCCATCAGGGCCGCGCCACTAGTGCCTCGTGAGGGAGCGTCTCGTGCCATCAGGGCCACACCACCTCGCAGGCCCAGGTAATTTGCGAGGCCACGTCGCCTCAAAAATCCATGACCATCTCGCACGCCAACAGGTGTCTCGCCAAGAGTGACACCCATGTCTAGTGGGTGGCCTTGACGTGCTTTGGGCAACTTGCGCCAAGGACCGAAGAGCCCCATTTCGCGCCACGACCCCTGCGTGCACCGGTTTTGTCACACCCTACACCTCAAGAGGGAGTCTCCTATGAAGACTTATGGAGACCCTAACATTGAGAGGTAAAAGCCCCAATATAATTCAAAAGGATCGTACCAGTACAATCTTGTACGGGGCACGACCTTTAAGACCCCGTATGTCTGATCCGAATACTGATGCCAACAAGTAGTGGGAGTACTAGGAGAAGGGACATGGCCTGTATGCTTGTAACCGGATGTCAGAGTTGATACCACCACCACCACCACTACGCCTGGAGCCACTCCTCTAACACTGGTACTAAATAACTAGTGGAGACATCCCCACAGAACCTGACCATGTACTAGAGCCAACACCTCTACCCCTGAGACCACTCTCCTGACAATGTACTTGTGTACCATCTGGTCCCCTGTACCACAATGTAATAAGGGCCATTAGAGCCCACTATAAAGGGAACCCCACTTCAACATTGAAGAGGGTTGGAAAAAACATTGTAGCTTGAGACAACAAAGGAATACAAGTTCTTTTCCCTATTTTTCTTCTACAACTATTTTCTAAGTTTCGAATTTTATATTATATAGTTGAAGTTCTTCATTGATAAGCAATAGACTTTGATTTTTCTAACTTAACTTCGTTGACGAGTTCTCACTGTCAACATTTGGCACTGTCTGTGGGAAGGATAAGTGCCAAGCCACTGTTCTTCCATTAACTCCGGCATAAAGACATGCCAAGACTCTTTAACCGACTGAGAGAGCCACGGGAGGTGGAGGTCCACCTTGATGGAGACCAGCTGAAGGCCTCCATGAAGAATCCCCCTCCACCCAGAAATGTGGAGGCCCAAAAGGAGCCCGAGGTCCACAAAGATGAGAGGGAGGCCTCATCCCCGGCCGTCGCGTCTGATGAGAATCGTCCAAAGTCAGCAACTGCCCCTGCAAGGGATGCCGGTGAGTTCTCGCTCCCAAGACCACCGCAGGTGTCGAACTCCGGCCGACAAGATCCGGGCCCATCGACGCACAGACCTGACAAGTATCCCCGGGTCCATTCCATGAGCTCGAGTTCTAAATCTTGATTTTCGAAGAAGAGATACGCGAACTGCACCGCAAGAACCAAAGGTTAGAAACCACCTTGGAGAACATGCAAGAGGTGTTAAATGGCCTATTACAACGAAAATCGAGCATACCTCTGCCTAGGCGAAAAGAGAAAGGATAAGAGGGGGTAGAAACCACAGTGCTAGTGGACGATGGGAGAACTCAGCTCTCTACCAGTAATACCCCCCAGATGAAACAACGCGAACGTCCTGAGCAACCTTAGAGGCAAAAGCAGAGGAACAATCTTAACCCACGTAGTGAAGTCGAGGTCACGTCAAAGGAAATGCCCCCAGAAGAGCTCAATAAGAGAAGGGCGGATAAAAGGACTACGCCTCCTATGGCACCCCAGGAGGACAAAGGAAAAGGAAAGGTTAACCCATCCACATTGAGATACTCCTTGAATAAAAGGAGGCAAGACCTAGACACCGAAATGAGGAGCCTCTGGAGCAAGATCATCACCGCATCTGGTGGACAAGAAATTGAGGACGAGTTCGACCATGAATCACCCTTCATTAAGGAAATCCAGGCCATCCGCCTCCCAGCCAACTTCAAGGAGCCTCATATGACCCCATATGAAGGAAACACAGACCCCAAGTATCATCTGGACACATTTAATGATCTGATGAAGTTAAGGGGGATTAGTAGCGGAGCTAGGTGCCATTGCTTTGCTATCACCTTGAAAGGACCTACGTACAAATGGTTCAAAAGACTTAGACCAGGGTCCATCAGATCTTGGCAACAATTTTCTGATGAGTTTCTCCAGCAACACCACGCCGTGCGCGATTACACAATGTCGGGCACCAACCTTGCTAACGTGAAGCAAGGAGAAATGAAAGTCTAAGGAGCTACATTCACAGGTTCAATATGGAGGTGGCCAAGGTAGGGAGCTTGACTCGTAGAGAGCTAAAAATGGCCACCACAGCTGGAGTGTGCCCGGGAAGCAAGTTATGGGATAACATGCTCAAGAGAGAGGTGACAGATTTGGATAATTTCTATGAGTGGGCGCAGAAATACATTCGCATAGAGGATGGTCACAAGAGCCTTAAGGATGGAAAAGGCCAATCCCCACCAAAACCCTCAATCCGGGAGAACCAAAGCGGTGAAAAGAAGAAGAGGGTCTATGAAGGAACAAGGGAGGATCGGCCACGGAAGACCCAGCACACGGATGAGAGCAGGCAAGACCCCTACACCTTTTACATTGACCTCACCCACACGAGGGAGCATATTTTCGTCACGAATGAAAACCATGTCCCTTTTAGAAGGCCCCCGCCGATGAAAAAAGACCGGTCAAAAAGAGACCCCAGTAAATACTGCTAGAACCATAAAGATATCAGCCACACCACCGCAGAATGCAATCATTTGAAGGTAGAAATCGAAGAACTTATACGCAGGGGACATTTGGGCAGATACATCCGAAAAGAGAACCAAAGGCTAGAAGAAGGGGCATCCTCGCCGTGGGCATGGGAAGTAGCCACAGAGGTGCAAGGAGAGATTAGGACCATCTTCGGAGGACCAGGATTTAGAGGCGAATCAAGGAAAGGGCGAGACAAATATGCCAGGGAGGCCAGACGAAGTCCACCCCCATGCGTCATAAGTTTGGAGCAGCGTCCCCCGATGAATTTTAAGGGTGAGAATGACTTCATAACCTTCACCGAAGAAGACGCATGGGGTGTACATTTCCCCCATAATGACCCTTTGGTATTGATTGTCCAGCTTGCAAACATGAGGGTGCATCGGGTCTTGGTGGATAATGGAAGCTCTGTGGACATCCTATATCGCCTAGCTTTGGAGAAAATGGGATTAAACATCTGGCACCTAAAAACTTGCAGTACCTCTCTGTATGGATTTACAGGAGATTCAATACTGCCCCTAGGGGCAATTGAGTTAGCCCTCACCATGGCAGAACAACCCAGAAAAACTACCATAATGGGCAACCTTGTCATGGTAGATTGCGCCTCAGCCTTCAATGCGGCATTCAAGAGACCCTCCCTAAGAGAATTGAAGGCGATAACTTTTGTGTACCACTTAGCTATGAAATTCCCAACTCCGGGGGGAATAGCAAGTGTGAAAGGAGAGCAAAAGGAAGCGAGGGAATGCTATAACGCATCCCTCCGCACGACCACAAAGCCTTCGGTGCCTATGGAAATGGTTGTACATGAAGGCATAAACCCACACGAGTTGGACCTGCGAGTCGCGGAGGATCCTAGAGCTGAACCGGTAGAAGAGTTGGAAGAAGTCACGGTCATGAATGAACCGTTGAGAAAGTTAAAGGTAGGGAAAAACCTTATGGGTGACATGAAGGAGAAGATGGTAGAATTCTTGAAAGCCAACCTCAATGTATTCGCCTAGAGTCACGAGGACATGGTAGGGATAGACCCAGCGGTCATGTGCCACCACCTAAACATCGACCCAAAAGCAAGGCCTATGAGGCAGAAAAGGAGAGATCTGGACCTAGAGAGATACATGACCCTAAAAGAGGAGGTTGACAAGTTGAAGGCAAATGGGTTTATCCGAGAGGAATTCTACCCACTATGGGTATCAAACCCAGTGTTATTCCCAAAGCCCAACGGAAAGTGGAGGACTTGTGTGGACTTTACTAGCCTCAATAAGGCCTGCCCTAAGGACAGCTTTCTACTTCCTAGGATAGACCAGTTAGCAGACGCCACAGCGGGGCACGAGCTACATAGCTTCATGGATACATATTCCGGGTACAACCAAATACCCATGAACCCAACCGATGAAGAGCACACTTCGTTCATAACAGACAAGGGGCTTTATTGCTACAAAGTGATGCCTTTTGGTTTAAAGAACGCAGGTGCTACTTATCAAATGATGGTGAACAGAATGTTTGCAAATCAAATAGGAAGGAATATGGAAGTATACATGGACAATATGCTGATAAAGACAAAGAAGGCAGAAGAGCTCATAAACGATCTCATGGAAATGTTCGACACCCTCCGAAAGTTCAAAATGAAGCTAAACCCGCTCAAGTGCACCTTCAGAGTTTCATTAGGAAAGTTCCTAGGTTTTATGGTGAATTCCCGAGGTATCGAGGCTAACCCTGAAAAAAATCGAGGCATTGTTGGAAATGAGCCCACCACAAAGCAAGAAGGAGGTGCGATACTTAACAGGGAGAGTAGCAGCCCTCAATAGGTTCATCTCCAGGTCCACTAACAAATGCCTCCATTTCTTCAACATCCTAAAAGGGAGAAAAAAGTTCGCTTGGGATGATGATTGTCAGGAAGCCTTCACCAAGTTAAAGGAACACCTTGGAAAACCACCCCTTTTGGCCAAGCCAGAAAAAGGGGAAAGGTTGTACTTGTATCTAGTCGTATCAGAACATGCTATAAGTGTCACCATGGTCAAAGGAGAAAAGAAGCATCAGCAGCTCGTGTACTATGTGAGCAAGCAGCTGGTAGATGCAGAAACCCGGTACCCAGAAATAGAGAAGTTGGCATACGCCTTGGTAGTGGCTTCTCGAAAGTTGAGGCCCTATTTTCATGCTCATGCCATCGAGGTGCTCACAAACACCCCTTTGCATCAAGTCTTGCATAAACCGAAAACTTCGGGAAGGTTGTTAAAATGGTCGATTGAATTGAGTCAATTTGACATCTCTTACACCCCAAGGACCTCAATCAACGGGCAGGTACTTGCAGACTTTATAGCCGAGTTTGCACACCGACCCCATGAGAAGGGAGAAATATAAGAGAATGAATCGACGCATGAAGAGGAAAAGCACTCTGAAGAATGAAGCCTCCATGTAGACGGGGCATCTAACGAAGGAGGAGCTAGCACTGGCATAGTAATGACGGGACCTGAGGGGCACAAGATGTATTGTGCCTTGGGATTCAGATTCGAAGCTTCCAACAATGAAGCAGAGTACGAGGCACTGTTGGCTGGCCTGCGGCTAGCTAGGGAGTTAAAGGTAACCCATTTGCATGTATTTAGCAACTCACAGCTCGTGGTGTTCCAGGTGAAAGGTGAATATCAAGCTAGAGGCCCAAAAATGGCTACATATCTCGCCAAGGTGAAGGGGTATTTGGATCAGTTCAGAAAATGCATCATAGAACAGATCCCAATGGAGAAAAACACAAACGTTGATGCACTCACAAAACTCGCCTCTACTCGAGATGAAGACATTCTTGAGTCCATCCCGGTCGAATAACTCTCCAAGTCGAGCATAGCCGAAGAAATGATCCATATGGTCAATATCTTGGGGGAGTCATGGTTTGCACCCATCATGGAGTACTTAACTGATGGGGTCTTTCCTTTGGACAAAAAAGATGCCCGCAAGCTTACTTACAAAGCTGCCCAATACACCCTAGTAGACGGGGTCTTATATAAGAGAGGCTTCTCTACCCCGCTCCTACGGTGCGTAAATAAGGAAGAGGCTTTAAAAATTCTACAAGAGATTCATGAGGGGGAATGTGGAAATCATGCTGGGGGGTACTATTGGCCTACTGTGGAAAAGGATGCAAGCGATTTTGTGAAAAGGTGTGACAAGTGCTAGAGGCATGTAAACTACCCCAGACGGCCACCAAATGAGCTGGTGAGCATGACCAGTCCGTGGCCCTTCGCTGTGTGGGGGATTGACTTGATTGGAGTGTTGCCAGCAGGAAGAGGAGGAGCAAAATACGTGGTGGTAGCAGTCGATTATTTTACTAAGTGGGTGGAAGCGGAACCTCTAGTCAACATAATTACTAAGCAAATCACCACCTTCGTCAACAAATTTATCGTCTGCAGGTTTGGAGTACCCTACAAGATAGTCTTCGACAATGTGACGCAATTTGAAGGAGGAGCATTTGAGGAATATTGTAGGGAAAATGGAATGAAGAGGATTTTCTTTGCTGTAGTGCACCCACAAGCCAATGGACAAGTGGAGGCCATCAACAAGATCCTAAAAAGGAACCTGAAAACAAAGTTGGAGAAGTTGAAAGGGGCCTGGGTCGAAGAACTTCCCAATGTGCTTTGGGCCTACATGACCACACCTCGTTCCACCACGGGAGAGACGCCTTTTGCCTTGGCCTATGGCTGCGAGGCTGTCCTTCCAATAGAAATGAAGATTAACTCCATCCGCACGCAAGCGTATGATGACCAGGCCAATATCGTAGGATTGGCCGGGAATTTGGACCTGTTGGAAGCTAAGAGAGACAGGGAACAATGGAGGCTAGCCATATATCAAGAATGAGCTGCGAGATACTATAATTCGAGGATGCGAGACAGAGCGTTCAGAGTTGGAGACCTCGTGTTGCGGAAAGTCTTGCCCAACACTCGAGATCTGAGCGCGGGTATGTTAGGAGCAAACTGGGAAGGACTCTATCAATTTTCCCAGGTTGTGCCCCCTAACACCTACAAGCTCGCACGCTTGGATGATACCATGGTACCTAGAGCATGGAACGTGGAGCATCTAAAAAAATATTATCAGTGAGACCCCCATGTCTCAGGCAAAAGTGTTATTATTCTAACGTGCAAGTCTAATGTAATAACTATGATGTAGGAGGCTAAATTAGATTCCTTAATATGTTGTAAGAATGAAGTCACATTAAGTTACCATGTATTTCACCTGCTTCCAATGAATATGATGTGACATTAGACAAACATGTAGTAAAAGTTCTTATTTAACCAAGATGATTATCTATATGCATGAATGGAATGATCATAGTGCTTGCCAAGATAAATCTTGCCAACCACTTGGGGCAGAATATATAGCAAAGAGGAGGGTCCTAAAAGGACCCCTCATCCTAAAAGGACCATTTATATCAAGATCCTAAAAGGACCACTCATCCTAAGAGGACCACTTATCAGGAGGATCCTAAAAGGACCCCTTATATTAGGATCCTAAAAGGACCCCTTATATCAGGATCCTAAAAGGACCCCCCCCCCCCCCCCCCTTAGAAATAAAGAAGAAGACCTTGTAAGGCATCGCTTGAGTTCACAAGGATTAGCTACCATTATGAACATGAAGGAGGTCAAAAGGTCCTACAAGAATAGCATCCTAATAAGAGTAAATGCTTCCACAAGAGGAAGTGCCTCAGAAGAAGCACCCACCAATAAGCCTAGAGCGGCCACCAAGCCGTCTAGCCAAAAAGGGTCCTAAAAAGGACCCTTGCAAAAATAGTACTATTAATAACGACGAGAAGGACGCTTCTCGCAAAAGATAATAAGCGCGCACACAAATATATAAAAGGATAACTAGAACCCAAGGGGTCAATATATCCTTATAGGTACAATCATTAGGCAACAAAGAGGGACCTATTGAACCCCGTCGCATGGGCTCCAAAGGACTTCAAGCCTGATAAGTAAAAAAGAGAACCTATCGAACCCCATTGTGCGGGCTCAAAAGGACCTCTAACATAGAGGAATAAAGATGAATGATCACATATGTATATATATATATAAAAAGAGTTTTGATAATGTACCAGGACTTAGAGAAATTACAAGCAAAATAACGCTCAAATGAGCATAAAACCACATTGGACTAAAACGGCAAAAATCACTGAATGATAATCTCAAGGCCTCCTGCCATAGGCGTTCCACTCAGCCGCCTTGGCAACGGCATGCTCACCAAAGGAGGAAAAATCGAAGTTTGGATTTTGCCTCCGTACTCCATAGAGGGCACGCTCTATGGATCTATACTCAATATCAGCCTTATCCGCCTCTAAGGAAGTGACCCTCCCCTGCAACGTTGCGACGGTAGCCTTTGCACCCTCAAGGTCGGCCTCCAAGCAAGTGACCTTCTCCTACAACATCACGGCCTTGGCAATCGCCCTCTTCTTCTTTTTTGATGATGAAGAGGCCTTCTCCAGCTTAAGTTTGGTTTCAGCAAGCTCCCTCTCAAGCCCCTAGACCTGGACCATAAGACGGTCCCTTTCAGCATTCGACGCGGAGAGGTCCTGAGCCGAGTCGATAAATCGCTGAGCCACTGTATAGGTCTGCGCAAGAAAAATAACAATAATGATGATAAGAAAAAAAAAAGAGAGAAAAAACGGATAAGGCCGACGTAAGATGCATGAACTCACCCAAGTGGCGAAATGCACAAGAGTCTCCCAAAGCTCCGACATGGCAAAATTTCCAAGACCTCTCCAATCAGCCTTTGGAAGATCCGTGGCGACCTGGACATATCGTTTTCCATAAGAGGCTGCCATGCATCCCACCCAGGGCACCCCTTCCGAGCCAAGGGCGCTTGGCTGGGTAGGGACAAGATGACCCGCTCGCTGAAGGAGGAGGGGACGCAGGAAGATCGAAGAAATGAGCCCCCGATGGACCATGATTAAGGGAAGCCTGAGGGAAAGCATAGAAGTCCTCAGAATAGGGATAGATAAAGCCCCTTGGCATGGCCTGTTGATCGTGGGAGTGCGAAGCCATGTCATGGTCTTCAGGGGATAAAGGAGAGCACCCCCTAGGAGACAAAGATGGTCGGTGGGGTTGCCTATGTCCTGGGGAGACCCCCTCTGGCACACACTCTGCCTCACCCCCATCCGAGTGAGGTTCAGCCAAAACAACCTTTTTAGAAATAGTCCACAACAACTCAGGCTCTGAAACCAGGGACAGCTGGTAGTTGTTAAGGTTGATCACGGTGAAGAGACGTACAACCATTTTTTCAGCAGGGTCAGCCTCGAGTAATTTATCCATTCCATCCGCCTCCGACCCAAGAACTTCAGGCATGGAAAAGTTCTCTGCACAATCAACACAGTTGCCAACACGAACATAAGTTCCAAAACAGTAAGTTCCAAAAATAAAATTAAAAAAAAACTTGAAGTACTTACTAGGAGCTGAGCGAAAGTGCTCACGAACAGAGAGGGGACGCTTCACAAAGAAGAAGTCCTGCTTCCAAGACCCTGGGTTGGATACAGAATGCTCTATCAAGGAGACCGAAGAATGGGATTTTTGCAGGAAATAAAAGCCTTTGGATTTAGGAGAGGGCATGAGGTTGTACATGAAATGCACCTCTTGGGCCATGGGAGCACGCCCGTAGCGCTCCATATACGCAATAAAGAGGCAACTCAAGGTTAGCCAGCTTTTGGGCGCCAACTGGAGCGGAGCAAGGTCAAAATGGTTGAGAACCATGATGAAAAATGAGTGTAATGGGATTGTGCCACCCGCTTTCAAGATATGATCGCTCATGGCCACATAACCCGGACTTGGGCGATCAGCCCGACACTTGTTCGAAGAAACGTATAATTTGTATTCCGAGCTAACATGGTAGTTCTCTGCTAATTCCAACAATTTATTTTCAGACACATGGGACACTAGGGTGGATGCCAACAGGGGGCCAGTGTCTTGATTCTCAGGGGCTACCTATCGTCGTGCTCTCTTCGGCATATCTGCAAAACCAAAAGAAAAGGGTGAGGTGGAAACAGGGCACTTTACCGTCCATTTTTTTCTTCCACCGAGGCACTGAGTGTGAAAGCGCTAAGCAAGGGTAGACCATGAACAAGGGTTGAGGAGAAGACGGGATGACCCCATGTCATTCATTAGGGGAAAATGGGGTAGGAGGCTTAGGCGGGAGATTTCCCTCCAGAAACTCCATCTCTAACTACAAATCTGAAAGGGTCACCCTAAGGTTCGCTATATGGTCGTTAAGGTCAAGGGGAAAAGATACTCCGTCTCCCCTTAAAATTGAGTCTATTTCGCTCTCTACCACCCAGATTTTACGTCTAAGTTCAGCCATGTGCTCAAGATGACAAATACGAGCCTGCCTCAAGGTATCATAGTCTTGGTGAAGGTTGTCTTCAGAGGACTCTGAGTCTGAAGATAAGTCTACAAACTTGACTTTTGGAGGAACACCGGATGATCCATCACATGCCATTAGATCTCGTCTCGTAAGTAAATAGGGTTCACGTATAAATGAGGGGATTGCTACAAATCACAAAGGAATGGGCTTAAAACCTCTAGGCACAAGCGCTCTAAATAACCAACTATGGGATATGAATGAGGGAATGCAACTGGGACAACTCATGATGAGCTCAGGCCAAAGTACCCCATCTCAAGTGGTGCTAATTTGGACCCAATAAACATAAGGGGGAAAGAAAGTATACCTCAAGCAAGTAAAATGGGGCGCTGTCGTGGTCAAAAGGAGGTCGAAGGCCAAAAGCATCGTCACGGTCAAAGAGAGGCAAGAGGTCGAAAGTACGCTTATGCAAAAACAAAGGAAAAAGGTGTTTTAGTCCTCAAATACCTGCATGGATATGGACATACAAGAAATGAACTCAAATATATATATAAAAAAAAGGAAAGGGTAGCAAAAGTGAGGTTCTGGGGGATTGAACCCCTTACCTCTTGAAAGGAGAAAGGATCTCAAAACCACTAACCTAAGGCCTGATCAATGGCCAAGAAGGGAGCTTGGCATCTCCATTGGTATCCATGAAGCAAAGTGATATGCTCACGTTCAATCACAAGGATCACCACTAACACCACGTATCCTTTCAAGGTGCCATACCGAAAAGTCTACCAGAGCGCCTAAAGTCCCTCTCCTAGACTGGGGGGCAAGTGTAGATGCTCAAAATTCCATGCTTGTAAAAGACCCAAAGTACGTGCTTAGTTCCATGAATGCCTACAAACATGGTTGAGGTGCGGTGCCCTTGGGCCACCATCGTCTCGCACCAGCCTCCTCTCGGCGCCCCCAGCGAGGCCACGCCTCGAGCGCCTGCCTAGATGGTCTAGCGTCTCGCGTGCCCCGCTCCTGCTCAGGGCCTCATGAAGGAGCATCTTGCGCCATCAGGGACGCGCCACTAGGGCCTCACGAGGGAGTGTGTCGTGCCTCCAGGGCCTTGCGGGGGAGCGTCTCGCGCCATCAAGGCCGCGCCACCAGGGCCTCACGAGGGAGCGTCTCGCGCCATCAGGGTCGTGCCACCAGGGCCGCGCGAGGAAGCGTCTCGCGCCATCAGGGCTGCGCCACCAGGGCCTCGCAAGGGAGCGTCTTGCGCCATTAGGGCTGCGCCACTAGGTCCTCGCGAGGGAGAGTCACACGCCATTAGGGCCGCACCACCAGGGCCTTGCGAGGGAGCACCTCGCCTTGCCTTGCCTCGCACACCCAGGTATTTTGTGAGGCCACGTCGCCTCAGACATCCACGACCATCTCGCATGCAAACAGGTGTCTCGCCAAGAGTGGCACCAACGTCTCGTGGGTGGCCTTGAGGTGCTTTGGGCGCCTTGCACCATGGACCCAAGAGCCCCGTTTCGCGCCATGACCCCTGCATTGGGTGTCTCGCACCCTACATCTCAAGAGGGTGTCTCCTATGAAGACCTATGGAGACCCTAACATTTAGAGGTAAAAGCCCCAGTATAATTCAAAAGGATCGTACCAGTATAATCTTGTATGGGGTACGACCTTTAAGACCCTGTATGTCTGATCCGAATACTCATGCCACACAAGTAGTGGGAGTACTAGGAGAGGGGACATGACATGTATGCTTCTAACCAGATGTCAGAGTCGACACCACCACCAGCACCACTATGCCTGGAGCCACTCCTCTGACACTCGTACTAAATAAGTAGTGGAGACATTGCCACAGAACCTAACCATGTACTGGAGCCAACACCACTACCCCTGAGACCACTCCCCTGACAATGTACTTGTGTACCATCTGGTCCCCTAGACCACAATGTAATAGGGGCCATTAGAGTCCACTATAAAGGGAACCCCACTTCAACATGGAAGGGGGTTGGAAAAAACACTGTAGCTTGAGACAACAAAGGAATACAAGTTCTTTTCCCCATTTTTCATCTGCAACTATTTTCTAAGTTTCTAAGTTTGTGATTATATAGTTGAAGTTCTTCATTGATAAGCAATAGACTTTGATTTTTCTAACTTAAGTTCGTTGACGAGTTCTCACCGACAACAAGATAATATCAGTATGTTTACTTATCCCATCTACTATTAATATCGGTCCAGTCTGATGTAACAAATACATCTGATCTTATCTACTTTGCTATGGTTCTGGAAAGAACATAACAGTACAATGTGTAAGTAGATCATATCGTAGATTGGCAAGTCAGGGTAAATCTTATGCATTGACTAATCTTAGGACTAACTTATTTTGAACATATAATCATATTTATATTACACTATTATTACGTCACTATAAATATGATTAGCTATGTGACAGGATTTAATAGAAGTTTATATTAAACAAATAATCATGAAAATAAAACATGTGAGCGAAGTGATTGACCAAGTAAAAAAATGATTTATATTCTCTTATTGAAAATAAAATGAGATTACAAAGAAATTGGGTTTTAATTAGGGCATAAAACCCCAACAAAAACGTCATCCATTCATACCACAACACATTGTCCAAATAATTATAATCATTTCTAAGAATCAATGAAAGTTCAAAAGTCTAAATAAAAGAATGAAATACTTAAACATGGCATATTTCTAAGCAAATATGTGCTAACAACCGTTTTACCACAATATTTGGCATGTGCATTATTTAACTCTAGAGAAACTCTTGGTAATAAAGATAATAAAAATTGACTCAAAAGATACAATTTTGAAGAATAAATAAGTAATTTTTTAAAAATATTTGACCATGAAAATATTACTATGATAAAAATCAACATGAACATGCTCACTACCCCTAACCAAAATCAGACAATGTCCTCATTGTTTAAAAATATATATATATATATGAGATGCATGGAATGAGAGCACATAGAGAGTGAGCTAATAATAAATGATATGATATTGACTCTTAGAAAAAGAAAACTAAATGACAAGACAAACTATCATAATAAAATAACAAAAATGGAAAAACAAACACAAATAGCAAAAATAAAACATACCAGAAATAAAGAAAGCAAGGAAAGATAGAACCTGATTAGTCTTGGCAAACTGGAGAAAAGTCTCCTCCAGCTGGTTCACCAACTCAATATTATTGACTATCCAATATCAAAATGAATTTCTGTTATCATGTGTCTCAAAAATGGAAGCATTAGTAACATTCTCAGGATAAAGAAAATGTTCATTTTCAGTATCATCGAGGAAATAGTGTGATTGATTATTTGAGTAAAGTTTGCATATTTCCTCCACAATAAGGTTTATCACATTAGTATGATAACACTTGCCATTTCGAGTTGTTGAAAGAATTTCAGCATGAGAAATATTCTCACTCTGAATAGTAATTACATCATCCTCATCAAATTTGTATAAAATAGGATTAGAGGTTGGTGTTAGTATTTCTTCATCTAATAGGAATTGGCTAAAATAATGTGAATCAAATTTGTCGGTCAATTATTAAAATTGAGTCTGAATTTCTCTAAGTTCCCTCATAATGTGTTCAGTAATGTTTCTTATATGGCCATTAAATTTTCTTTGTTCATCCATAAATGTGTATATAGTTTCCTCTAAGGGATCTGTATTAGTCCAGATATTTTGTGGAGGTTCATGGTAAGAGTTAGAAAAATCGTGATCATCATTCCTACTAGATGGTGCCAATACCCAAACAATCGTTCACTGTTTTTGTACTTAGACTTCCACCTTGAAGCAATGGGGTTTTTCCAGCTAAGATTACTGTTCTTGTAGTAAGAATAGTTTTGCACTGTGAAATTGGCCAACGGTCGTCGGTATACGACACCTTTTGAACAAGATAAATATAAATATACAACAGAGCACAAACATCTAAACAAAACACACATAAATTTATAGTGGTTCAGCCTTGTTCTAATGAATAGTTATAACCTAATACAATTAGTCTTTAGTATTGAATCACTCGATTGACAATTACCAAGATGAATTGAAGAGTTCACTCGTCACAGATTTTCCCAAAGTCTCTCTCCCAAAATATTCATCCCCTTTAAATGAAGCCCTGGCTCCTTTGTTTATAGTACCCAGGGGCTGTTACGTGATAAGTAAGACTGGGGATTGTGGTTTGGTACACGATCATTGGGAGTGAAGATACGTGTCCACCTCCCCATGATTATGAGACTATGGGTCTTCTCGTCATTTCTTTGGATCGTGGTTGATTATGCATAATTGAAACCTTTGGGAAAATGCCAAGTCTTGTTTGGTCTATGAAACTTAGGTGCAAGGCCCGATGAACCTTTAGAGCTTGGGTGCTAGGCCTGATGACCCTCTGGGTGCTAGATCTGTTGATCTTATGGGTGATAGACCTATTGATTTTAGCTTGAACGAGCGTTAACTTTATCCAGTGAAGTGTATCTGGGAGTTTAGGCCAACCACCCTATGAAGAATAGAGTGTGTCGACCACCCCATGCAGTTCTTGAGCATGCCAAGCTGACCACCCCTAGGGGTTCGGGTTAGGCCGACCACCTCTAGGGGGCTAGTGCCAGGCTGACCACCGCTAGGAGGTTTAGGTCTGGTCGACTTCCCTATAGGTCTTGGACCTATCAATTTTTGTTCATCAGTCTTTTTCAATACTTTGTTGATTTTCCATGACTTGTGGTGCCATATGTCGCATTCTCATTCGTCACATCATCTCTTGAATTTTGAGGGATAACATCTGCACCCCAAGTTTATTGTACTGTGTTCAACATTACGGTAAACTTGATCTGGCCCGAGAAACATATCGTAGCAATTTTCTAACAACAAAGTCCCTCGGGACATTACGTAGTACTTTTTTCCACTATCGATAATTTGCTCAACACGTATTTTTCAAGGATAATTGTAATTCCTAAAAATAATTATATTTTTCTATGAAAATTAATTCCCTAAAATCTAGTATATTTTTCATGGAATTTTGATGTCCAAAAAATATAATATATTTTTCGAGTTTGGAAGTCCTAAAAATATAATATATTTTTCAAGGATATTAATTCCTAAAAATACAAAATATTTTTATAGAATTTGAATTCCTAAAAATATAAGATATTTTTCACGGAATTTGAATTTTTAACAATACCATATATTTTTCAAGGAATTTGAATTCCTAAAAATATGGTTAGCCTAAGAGGCTATAAGTAGGGGTTCGCGAAGGAGCGCCGCGACCCTGTTCTTGGGCGCCGCGGCGCGAGGCTGTTTCTGGGAAGGGGGAGTGCTCTCTGACTTGCTGGGCGCCACGACCGTCTAGGGCAGCGCCGCGGCGCTAGGCCATTTTCAGAACATGGAATTTCGCAATTTTGAGCTTTTGCTCCGGGGGTTCGGGGGATGTTTCCGATGAATTGTTTTAGGAATTTGGGGATTCCGAGAGTGTGGGATTGGTCTCGGGAAGAGGTTTTGGATTGGTTAGTAATAAAGGATGTTTTATATGTGTTGTGACTAGGTCTCCGGAGAGGCTCGAGTTAGAGGACCGTGCTCGTGGCCTTCGTGCATCGGGAAGCTCAGGATACAGGTAAGCTCAGCACCCGTAGAGCAGGGCTTGGGCCCATAGTTTTGTTGCAGGGCATGGCCCTAGATTGTATTATTGCTAGGATGTAGCATTAAATGAATGATTTTATGTTTGATTGTTATTTGGGAATACTAAATGTGGAAATAGCAGAATTAACGGGGAAGGGCCGGGAACGGCGAAGGACGAGAACGACAGTGGAGCCGGGAATACCACGTAGCACGTGGAGTGCTTGTGGTTAGGGTGAGACCCTAATGGATACATGTGATATCCTTACGGTGTAGACTGAGATCCCAGGCTTTGGTAATGCTTCTGGGACGGCATGGCCGTATATGTGTTTAGATTTAATGGACTGTTTGACTAAATATGAGCTATCTGCTATAGTGACTGTATATTATGCATATGTTATGTGCTATGTGAGTTTTCTTGCTGGGCTTCGGCTCACGGGTGCTCTGTGTTGCAGATAAGGGCAAAGAGAAGGTCAACCAGCCTTGAGTACGGAGAGCGTGGGGGCGGCGCGTACATGTTTGGCCTACTCGACTGCTTTGGTTGGGGGCATTTTTTTAAGAAATGGCTGTACTAAACTCTGTTTTTGATAATTTGTCAACTGTGTATATATTTTGAGTTGTAAATAGTTTACAAACCTCGTTTTGGGATCCCAAATGTTATACTCTTGAAACTTTTAGTGTAATGGAGTACTTTTAAAGATTACAGCCTTGTCTTCTTGTTTAATCACTCTTTTGTTCTAAAAACCTCGCTGAGCGAGTTAATTGCACATCTTAAACTCACTTAGTAACGGCTCTAAGGTAGTAGGGCATTACAGCACCCCTAGGGTTTCCTTAGCCTGGGCGATTTCCAGGCTTGTAGATCTCATCATGGGCTGAGCACCCCTAAGGCTTCCTTGACTTATGCAATTTCCAAGCCTACAATTCCCATCATAGGCCGACCACGCCTAGGGTTTCCCTTGCCTGTGCAATTTTTAGGCCTAGAATTCCCATCATAGGCCGACCACCCCTAGGGTTTCCCTTGCCTGTGTGATTTCCAGGGCTACAATTTCCATCATAGGCCGATGACCCCTAGGGTTTCCCTTTCCTGTGCGATTTACAGGCCTACAATTCCCACCATAGGCCGACCACCCCTAGGGTTTCCCTTGCTTGTGCGATTTCCAAGCTTTCAGATACAGGCATAGGCGGTTTCTAGGGTTACAAGTCCAGGCATAGGCAACTCCCATGGTTACAAATCCAAGTCTACACTACATTTCCTATGTCCTGGGCATTTTCCAGGGTTCCTAGGTCTGGGTGGTCATCCCAAACCTTAGCATAGGCCGACCACCATACTCCCTGGGCGATTTCCAAGGTTCTAGGATCTAGGGTGGTTGGTTCAATCATAGGCTGACCACCCGGGAGACCCTAATTTTTTTTCCTTTGATTTCTTCATTTTTTCTCCTTAGTAATGGATATGCCCCCAGCTATTGGCCTACATGGTTTGTTGTAGGGAGCTTCATTATGTCGATATACTAACTTTACTTTTTGTCCTTTCGCTCCTCTTCATCTAACAAGTCTTGAGCGAGCATACTCCCCAAGAGTTGTTGGAAAGGGTGAAAAGGACTCTCTCCTGTTCCGCTTTATATTTATATAGTGACGAAGATTACTTGAAAAGGTAAAGACAAATGGCAAGAGTAAAACAGAGACCTCGACAACCTTCCGAAGATAATCCTCACATTGTCAGGCACATCACTCATGGCTCTTCGCCTGGCTCTTCTCAGATCTTTTCTTAGCATAGTACTCCCCGTGGCACTCAGGGCACATCTCAGCGAAGTCCTTATTTGCATCGGAGTTTTTCTGGTCAGCGAGACTCCTCACAATGCCCTTTTGCACCGGGATACCAGTCAGGTTCCCCATCACTCTTCTTCTCAGGGAGAACATACCGAGGGCTATCATCGCCAGGCTACTCATACTCAGGAGCGTTCTATTCACAGGTTCCAGCCTAATGTGGCTCGCCCTTCTCCCAAGAGCATGACAGTCTTGCCAGCAGCGTAGTAAAAGAAGAGATGACAAAAAGTGTTCCATTCATCATATTCTAGGGACACCTTTTCCAGTGAGATTATATGGAAACCGGTTGAGAAGCCTCGCCCTGCTGATTACGAGGTGGTTTGGTTCAAAGGGGCTGCCTCTGACATGATTGAAGAGAAGGTAAAGAACTTAAGGAAGGCCTTCAAAATTTCTACCATTTCCATTACAATCCTGACATTAAGTCTAACGCCCTACTTCCTCTTCATCCATATTTTCAGAGCGTGGTAGATTATTTTGGTATTAGTCCCTCTCAATTGGCTCCCAACACCGTCTTGTTGTTATCTGCGTTGTACATTATCTATCATTGTAGAAAATGGGTTGCTCCAGTACCTCATGAGATCCACTACATATTTGATCTAAAGATGAACCCTTCTCAGCGCAACTTGGGGTACTTCCACTTCCACCATTATACGAGTGAGGGTATCAACACCTTCTTGGAAGAGATTTTTGGAAACAACAAGGCGTTTAGATATGCCGACAACTATTTCTTCACTAAGGATGCAGAGGCCAACTACTCCCAGTTTAAGCACATCGAGCTTTTTTATAGACTGCTCCCAACCCAGGCCATGGCTGTTAGGCTAAGGCATTGATTTCCATGACCCTTTAGGAGAAGAACATCGAGGTTCTCATTACTTTGGAGAACCTTAGGAAGATCAGGCCTTTTCAATCTACTATCCCCGATGTTCCGGATGAAGATTGAACCGAGCCCGTGAACGCCATAGACTCCCCAGGGTCTATTCATATAGAGGACGTACCCTCTTCGCCCATGTTAGCTGGACAGGAAGGTGATGAGGTGGGTGCATCCACGCACTCACTACTTGATTTAGACGACATTAATGAAGCCATGTTCGAACATGAATCTCATTTAGAAGGTTCGACACTTTTATCATCTTTACTTTATTTTTCATCTGTGTTTGATATCCTTCTAATATTTCATCTTCTTTTGCATGTTCAGATATGTTCAGCTTTGTTCACATCCAACAATGGTCGACTCCAACAGAGACTAGCCCTTCCATCCGAGCGGCCAAGAGGGCTAGGGTTCAGCCTAAGTTGCTAATAGAGGTCCCTCGAGAGGCACCTCGTTCAGCTCCACTGACATCTCTCAGAGGTCGAGCCTTCTTTGCCAATGCCGGTTCCTCCCAGTATCACTAATGTGGGTGCCTCCTCCTCTGCGCTTGCTCCCTTATCTGAGCCACGCCAGTCTGCCATATGGAATTTAGGTGCCATTATGGACCAAGCGTCCCATCTGGAGCAGAAGACAATGACCTTTGATAGGATTACGAATGAGGATTTGAGCAACATCCTCACGAAGTCACTCCTTGACATTCAGAGTGTAAGTCCTCTAAAGTTTTCTTTTTATCTGGGTAGTTCGTGTGTTGATGTTGTCTAACACTTTTATGCTTTATGTAGGCGTTGATGTTGGTCTCCCATGTCCGTGATAGGTCTGTGGAGTAAACCTATACATTTTCCAATGTTTATTATGAGCTTGAAGCTATTCGGTAGGAGGTACTGGGCCTTAGGCGTGTTCTAGGGATGCAAACATTACTTTGAAAGATTAAAAGATCATCACTCTTCGCAGTACCGTGGAGCTCAAACAGCAGGAGGTGACCGAGTTGACTCTTAGGGCAACCAAGATGGTGGGGAAACTTGCCGATCAGCTGAATTAGTCTGAAGCTGAGAAAGAGAAGTTGATTGTTGAGAATGAGCAAGAGGTCAAGGCTGCCAGGGACAAGGCCCGAGAGGAATATTTAGAGACTGCCTTCTCTTGCCTCTACTTGATCTGGAAGTCCAACTAAAATCTAAATTTAAATTTCCTTCCTGAGAAGGTGCGAGTGAAGGAGCTTAAGAAGTGTCTGGCTCGTGAGGTTGCCGAGGCTTAGGGTGGTTTTTCAGACGATACTCCTCGCCCTAGTTAGTCTTCTTTGGGTCTTTTATTATTTGTCTTTCCTTTTGTGCCATTGGTGGGGCAACTTGTACTTGATAGTTTTTACATATGACTTTATGCCTTTATGCTTGTTTGTTATGGTACTCAGTGTATTGATTGAAATTTTTATTTCCAATGCTTACTAAGTATATCAACTCACAACACTCGTTGGTTCAAGTATGCATATATTCTTAAAACATGTATTTCACGCGTCAAACTAACCTTACTCCTTTACGTTTTTCATGCCAACAACCATGGTAATGTGAGTAGTGCGATACTCCACCAAGTACCATAAAAAAAATGGTCAGGTCAACCACCCCATGGGTGATAGGCCGACCACCCTATAAGGGACATGGTTACGAGTCTCCCTACCAATGCATTTTTTGTTTTTGTTTTTTGCATTTTTAGAACATATGTTGAACAAATGTCCCAGAAAAACTTGAGCTTGCTTATTGTTTAGGGTCACGTCCTCATTAATTGTGTATACCCTGACTAGTATGTACTATACGCCCCCAAGTGATCATGGGTTTAAAAGCCTTGGTCACTTGCTACTTGACCATGACTTGCTTCGAGCGTTTAGACACATAGTACTATCCTCTTCACCATATGATGCAAGAAGCAAATGCTTGTCCCTCATTCACGTAATATATCATGTACTCGTTATAATAATTGTAGACAGAAGTATCAAATTTGGACCAATCGGGTCTTCATGGGCTAATCGAGCTTGTAACGAGTCTTAGATCAAATTATCGATCGGTCCCTCAAGGACCAGATTTGATTATGATCCGATGATGGCGACTGGTCTTCGGACCAGTCTCTTTTTTTATTGTATGGGTCGATAGGTTCCTTAAGAAGCATGATCGAACATGAATAATTAATGGCGACTGGTCCTCGGACCAGTCTCTTTTGTTGATCGTATGGGTCGATAGGTTCCTCAAGAACTAGGATCAAACATGATTAAATAATTTGGCGATAAGGTCCAGGATCGATCTTTCTTGTTGATCGTGGGCATCGATAGGCTCCTCAAGAACTAGGATCGAACATGATCAAATAATTTGGCGACAAGGTCTTAGGACCAGTCTCTCTTTTTGGATCGTATGGGTTGATAAGTTCCTCAAGAACCAAGATCGAACATGATCCATAATTGTGACAGGTCCTCAGACCTGCCTCTTGTTTGGATCTTATTGGTCGATAGGTCCCTCAAGGACAAGGATTGAACATGATTCATAACGGCGACAGGTCCTCGGACCAGTGTCTTGTTTTGATCTCATGGGTCGATAGGTTCCTCAAGAACTAAGATCAAACATGATCCATAGTGGCGACAGGTCCATGGACCAATCTCTTGTTTGGAACATATGGGTCGATATGTTACATCCTGGATAACCAAGACCATTACACTGTGTGTTTAAAATAGTGCAAGACTTTCTAATTAAGTCATTTGAACATAAATGTGTTTCTAAAATCAACTGACAGGTTAGGGTTAAAAGATTTTGATTGTAAAATGGTTGGCATTCATTAAAATAAGAGTTTGATACATGGGACCCCAAAAATAATGTTTACATGGTGGTTACAACCCTCAAAAGTTAATACAATAATAGCCAGCCTAAATGGAAAAATACAATTTTGAGCTCTAGTCCCTGTAATTCCCTCGGCCATGGCGGTCAATCAGCTGCCGATGTACACTCCACCCCCAAAGCTCTCCAAGTCATGACTAGTCCAGCTTTCCCTTGCCTTTACCTGCACCACGTAGCACCCGTGAGTCAAGACTCACCAAAAAAACCAAATTCAACAAGCATAGATAACAATAGAATGTGCATAGTAAACTTTAGATGAACTAGTTCAAGAAACAAAAGAGTACAAGCAATAAATTAGGCAACATTAAATAGATTCTTCCAAACATATAATTCAATCTTAATACACATATTTAGGTGTCAGCGCCCTTAGGCCGAGCACTCTGGTTATTTAGCTGATCTCGACTCGCTTAGGATGAGTTGCATTCAGTACGCTCAACATCAGCCTCCCTTAGGCCGTACTTTCACATCACACATAATAGATATACAAGTTGCAGAACACAAATGTTCATTTAAAGGGGATATCAGTCCCATTCACAACTCGGGTGCAATTTTCTTACCTTGAGTCCTGAGCGAAGGATGTAGAGCAGTCCCAAGCACGATCCTCAATCCCAAGCCTTAACGGCAACCCTAGTCACAAGCGGCAATGGATAATCTATCAAAATCTAATCCAATTAAATTCTTTGGAATAAAATACTTGCCTCCAGAACATCATATTCTACTAAACCGAGTAGTAGAATTCTTCCCGAGCGCTTAGGTTTAAGTCCCCGAGCCTAAATACCAATCTTTTCTATGGATGCCTAGACGGGCCACGACCAGCCCCAAGTCAGAGGTGCTAGCCTCTTGTCCCAGAGATAGACAGGCTACTACCTGCCCTATAGGGCCACGACGGGCCCAGGAATCAGAAGCCCCCACAGGGCCTTTTGGAGCACGCAGGCCTCGAGACCCATGAACTGGGTCGCGGCGCGCCCCTGTGAACCCAAAAATCCATGGGTTTTTCTGCAATTTTCCCAACTCTAAGCCTCTGAATTCAACTTGAAATATATACCCAAGCTAGAACTAGGTCCAGAATTCCCAATATCACCTCATAAACAACACATATAGCCTAAAACACTAGTTCAATCTTCCTTAAATGCCAAATTCCGAACCCACTCAAGTATCCCTCAACATGACCAAAACAAACTAGAAGTTCAACAACTTAGAACTTGAAATCTTACCTCAGTTAGTAGCTTTAATCCTCAACAATTTCTTGAATGCTCCTAGCTTAATTTCCCCAGACTTCCCTGCTAAATCCTCACGATTTTCCTTCAAGAATCTCCTTCAGCTTCAATGCACTCCAAAGGGGAGAGAGAAAACGTGAGAGCAAGAGAGATGGAGAGTGTTTGAGAATACTTCAGATGGTTCTGGTTATTTCCTAGATTCTTATGAGTATATCCTTTAACCAAAAGACCAAAAGAACCCCTTATATTAACTCAACCTCTTTTATTGCTTATAAGGGCAAAATGGTCATTTTCCCTGTTTCCCGCTAATTCCTCGAGTCATCCTACAAATTCCTGATTAATCCCGACATGCCCAACTTGTTATCAAATACTTACCCATTACTCGATAAATCCCCAATATATGTTAAACTTCCCAAAATACCCCTATGCTCGCCTCGAGCCCGGTATTAAACCCCGCTGTGACTATTCCGCTAATTCGCTAACTAGGATCGCCTCAAGCTAAATACTGCAAATATATATCCACATAATAATGTGGTCTCAATAATTTAAAGCATATAATCACATTTATGCCCTCAATGAACCAAAATTATAGATATGCCCTTGTAAATAGTAGCGGGCCCACATGCATATTTAATACTCATAACATGCATTCATAATCATATTATCATATAAATCATGCATGCCACATAGTCACTCAGTTAATCAATTAATTACACATATATCCAATTATGTCCTCCTGGCACGTTAATCTAGACACTAAACCCTGTTAGCATTTTTGGGACGTTACAACTATCCCTTCCTATTAAAAATTTCATCCTCAAAATTTACTTAAATAACTCAGGATATTGATCGCGCATAGCCGACTCTAGCTCCCAAGTTCCTTCCTCGACCTTGCTTTTCCTCCACAAGACTTTGACCAAAGGAATCATCTTGTTTCCTAAAACCTTGTATTTCATGTCTAGGATCTAAACTGGTCGCTCCTCATATGACAAATCTGTTTGTAGCTCCAGATCCTCGTACCCTAATACATGAGTCGTATCTGATACATACTTCTGAATCATAGAGATGTGGAACACATCATGAACTCTTGATAATGATGGGAGTAGAGAAAATATGTAGGCCACCTGCCAGATGCTCTCTAGGATCTCGAAAGGTCCTACGAATCTAGGGCTCAGCTTGGCCTTTTTCCCAAACTACCTTACTCCTCCCAATGGCAAAACTCACAAAAATACGTGTTCCCTAACCTTGAACTCCACGCTCCTACGCTTGGGATCAATGTAGCTTTTCTATGTACTCTATGCAGTGAGCATTCGAGCTCGGATCTTCTCAATAGCTTCACTAGTCTTCCAAACCATCTCCGGTCCCAAATACTTCCTCTCTCCCATCTCATCCCAATGAATGTGCGATCTACACTTGCTTCCATATAACATCTCGTATGGTACTACTCCAATCGTTGATTGATAACTGTTGTTGTACGAAAACTTAGTCAATGAGAGCTACTTACTCCAAGACTCCTCAAAGTCTAATACACACGCTCTAAGCATGTCCTCCAATATTTGAATCATCCTCTCAGACTATCTGTCTATGTGAGGATGAAAGGTTGTACTGAACTTCAACTGAGTTCCCATAGCCCTCTGTAAACCACCCAAAACTTGGAGGGGAATATGGGATCTTGGTCTGATACTATAGACTTAGGAACACCATGGAGATGTATAATCGCCCTCACATACAACTCCACATACTGATCCACAGTATAGGTCGTCCTCACGGACAGAAAGTGAGCTGACTTGGTGTACCTATCTACTATCACCCACACCAAGTCATGTTGCCCCACCATCCTGGGCAAACCTCCTAAAAAATCCATAGTAATATCCTCCCACTTCAACTCAAGAATACCCAAAGGCTGTAACAACCCCGCTGGTCACTGGTGTTCAACCTTTACTTGATGACAGGTTAAACACTTGGCTACGTATTCAACTATGTCCTTCTTCATCCCAGGCCACCAATATAAAGTCCATAGATCCTGGTACATCTTTGTGGTACCTGGATGGAGTGAGTATGGTGTATTATGGGATTCATCAAGAATCTCTCATCTAATACCCATATCCATTGGAACAAAGATCTGATCCTTATACCTCATTCAACCCGTCTCTGAGATGGAATAATCCCTGGCCACTCCAGCTAGGGCATTTCCTCTAACCTCCTACAACTGTGTATCACTCATCTGGCCCTCTCTTATTCTATCCAAGAGGGTAGACTATAATGTAATATTGGCCAACTGGGCCACAACCCATTCTATCCTTGCTCTGTTCATTTCCTCTGCTAATTCATTCGATATCTGCTTCAAGCTAAACAACTGTCCCGGATCCAACCTGCTCAAAGCTTCTGCCACTATATTAGCTTTTCCTGGTGGTAAAGGATGTTAGAGTCATAATCCTTCACCAATTCTATCCACTGTCTCAGTGTCATATTTAAGTCCTATTGGGTGAAGAAATACTTTAAACTTTTACGATCGGAGAATATCTCACACTTCTCTCCATACAAATAATGTTGCCATACTTTCAATGCGAATACAACCGCTACCAGTTCCAAATCATGGGTAGGGTACTGCTGCTCATATTCCTTCAGCTACTGTGAGCATAGGCAATAACCTTCCCATTCTGCATCAACACGCATTCCAATCCCAGTCTCGATGCGTCGCAATACTCAATCGTCGCTTCAACTCCTAGAAACTACCCTCACATTTGTCTGACCCTATGAATTTCAAATTCTTTTGCGTCAACTCACTCAACGGTGTGGGATCCTTTGAAAACCCTTCCACAAACCATCTATAATATCTATCTAGTCAGAGGAAACTCCTAACCTCTGAGGCATTCCTTGGCTTCGACCAATCCCTAACCACTTCTACCTTGGCCTGATCCACCTTAATCCAGTCTCAAATGACAATATGTCCAATGAATGTGAGTTCCGGCAGCCAGAACTCATACTCCTTAAATTTAGCATATAATTGATGCTCCCTCAACCTCTGCAATATCAGTCAGAGATGTTGCTCAATCCTCATCCTTCATCCTCAGCTGGTGATAACCAGATCGAAGATCAATCTTTGAGAATACCGTCTTACCCTATAGCTAATCGAACATGTCATCTATCCTTGGTAGGGGGTACTTGTTCTTGATAGTTAAATTTCTCATCTCCCTGTAGTCTATACACATTCTCAGAGTCCCATGCTTCTTCTTCACATATAAAACTAGAGCACCTCATGGCGAGAAACTAGGTCTGATAAATCCTAAATCTAGTAGCTCTTGCAATTGTATCTTCAACTCCTTTAGCTCTGCAGGAGCCATCCTGTATGGTGCCCTCGACATTGGCTCTGTACCCAGCGCTAACTCAATAATGAACTGAATCTCCCTCTGCGGCGGCAATCCCGGTAACTCCTCAGGAAACACATCTAAGAACTCGCATGCTAGTCGAGTCTCTCCCGGCCCCACTAGCGTAACTCTAGTGGTATCTATCATACTAGCTAGAAAACCTATACAACCTCCTTGTAATAGATCTCTAGCCCTCAATGCTGATATCATAGGAATGCAGGGTTTGTGCATAGTACCCACAAAAACAAAGGGGTCCTCACCCTCTGGCTCGAAAGTCACCATCTTTTTCCCACAATCTATAATGGCCCCATATTTGACTAGCCAATCCATCCCCAAAATCATATAAAAATCATCAAGACACAACTCGATCAAATCTACTAATAGTTCCCTACTATCCACCATCACTGGTAGTGATCTAATCCATCTCCTAGAAACTACCAGCTCTCCTGTAGGCAGTATAAACCCAAATCCCACATTATAATACTCACTAGGTCTGCACAGTCTATCAATGACTTTACTGGAAACAAATGAATGTGTAGCACCAGAGTCAATCAATACAATATAGAAAGAGCCAGCGCTAGAAAGCTGACCTGTCACTACTGAGGGACTAGCCTCTGCCTATGTCAAGGTGAACACTCGAACTGGAGTCAAGCTTTCTGCCTTCCCTGGTTCCACTTCTTCAATGTCGGGTAATCTTTCTTGAGGTGTCCAACCACCTCGCACAAGTAACAGGCCTTTCCAGGAATTCATCCGGATGGCACTTCCTACATCTAGCATACTCCAGGTAGCTCCTCCATGTCTCACCGCCTCCCTAGCGGCCACCATGGGCACCTCGACCCCTCCTATCAAAACCAACAGTGGTTGAGGTGTCAGGGGTCTTCCTCTTTTGCTCACTGGGGCCTCTACCCCTACCAGACCCTGTAAATGGAGGCAGTTTTTTGCGAACAGCTCGTCTTGCAGCGTTCTCCCTCCAGATCTTGTTCTCTACCTCCTTAGCAGTGAGGGCCTTCTCAATTGTAATATTTCTAGTTGAACTAATCTCTGAACTTATCTCAACTCATAGCTGAAACATCTAGAGTCTGTGATGCTACCTCCCACTAGATGTGGGCATCATCAGTAAGCATATAGGTGGCACAAGACACCCTATCATTACCTTCCACCCTCATAAAGTCCAGAATGGAGGTAATCAAACTCATCCACTATTTAGCCTTAAGTGGATCTGGTCCTCCCTCAAAGGTTGGAGGATGCTGCTGTCTAAACCTATCATAAAGTGGCTCCCACCTGTTGCCAATCTCAGGCGGCAGTACAACTGGTGCCACAATAGGTGGCAAGTTAGGTGCAGGACTCCCTGGCGGAGCCTCCTACCTTAGGAGGCGAATCTCTTCTTCCTGACTCTTAAGTCTAGCCTACATATAAGCAAGCAACTGTTGTAAGTTCTCAAGAACTAGCGGAGAGTTCTGTCCTAGTTCATCATCTCTAGCCTCAACCCCAATGATGGCTAGTCAAATTGATTGCCTTGGAGGCATAACACTCCAAGTTTATCTGCAATCAATGACTCGGCTGGTCAGGCAATGATAACAGGTTTATAATCACCCCATGGTCCACCGCTGAAACTCAACAAACAATGCACAATCATAATGCAAACATGCATTTAGACAATTATTCACATACAGTTGCAATGTTAATAAGCATGCCTTATCATATTCACATAGCAGTAAGGGCCAGGCCCTATCAGTATATCTCATGCTTCCTAATAATCATCCAGATAAAACATTTATATTTCATTTAAACATTCAAACATATAATCACATATAATGCTTCCCAAAAATAATACATTCAAACATATAATCACATATATGCTTCCCAAAAATAATGTTTACATGGCGGTTACAACCCTTAAAAGTTAATACAATAGTAGCCAGACTAAATGGCAAAATACAAGTTTGAGCTTTGGTCCCGGTAATTCCCTCGGCCGTGGCGGTCGAGTAGCTGCCGATGTAAACTTAGCCCCCAAAGCTCTCCAACTCATGGCTGGTCTAGCTTTCCCTTTCCTTTACCTGCACTGTGTAGCACCCGTGAGCCAAGGCTCACCAAGAAAACCAAATACAAAAAGCATAGATAACAACAAAACGTGCATAGTAAACTTTAGATCAACTAGTTCAAGCAACAACAGAGTACAAGCAATAAATTAGGCAACAGTAAACAGATTCTTCCAAACATATAATTCAATCTTATTACAAAATATTTAGGGGTTGGCACCCTTCGGCCGAGCCCTCTGGTTATTTAGTTGATCCCGACTCGCTTAGGCTGAGCTGCGTTTAGTACGCTCAACATCAGTCCCGACTTTCTTAGGTTGTACTTTCACATCACTCATAACAAATATATAGAAGTTGCAGAACACATAGGTTCATTTACAGGGGATCTCAGTCCCATTCACAAGTCGGGTGCAATTTTCTTACCTCAAGTCCCGAGCGAAGGATGTAGAACGGTCCCAAGCACAATCCTCAATCCCGAGCCTTAACGGTAACCCTAGTCACAAGCGACAATGGATAATCCATCAAAATCTAATCCAATTAAATGCTTTGGAATAAAATACTATCCTCTTGAATCTCAAATTCTACTAAATCGGGTAGTAGAATTCGTCTCGAGCGCTTAGGTTTAAGTCCCCGAGCCTAAATACCAATCTTTGCTATGGATGCCTAGGCGGGCCATGACCTGGCCCTAAGGGTCGCAGCCAGCCCTAAGTCAGAGGCAGCAACCTCTTGTCCTAAAGATAGGTGGGCCACGACCTACCCCATAGGATCGCGACGCTCTCAAGAATCAGTAGCCCCCACAGGGTATTTTGGAGCACGCGAGTCGTGGCGCCCATGAATTGGGTCACGACACGCCCCCATGAACTCAAAAATCCCTGGGTTTTTCTACATTTTTCCCAACTCCAAGCCTCAGAATTAAACCTTAAATATATACTCAAGCTAAAACTAGGTCCAGAATTCCTAATATCATCTCATAAACAACTTAAATGAACTAGAAATTCAACAACTTAAAACCTGAAGTCTTACCTCAGTTAGTTGCTTTAATCCTCAGTAATTGCTTGACTGTTCCTAGATTAATTTCCTCAGACTTCCGTGCTAAATCCCCAGGCTTTTCCTTCAAGAATCTCCTTCACCTTCAATGCACTCCAAAAAGGAGAGAGAAAATGTGAGAGCAAGAGACAGGAAGAGTCTTTCAGAAAAAAAATTGATGGTTCTGGTAATTTCCTAGAGTCATCTAAGTATATCCTTTAACCAAAACAACAAAAGACTCCCTTATATTAACTCAACCTCTTTTATTGCCATAAGAGCAAAATGGTCATTTTCCCCATTTCCTGCTAATTCCTCGAGTCATCCTACCAATTCCCGATTAATCTCGACATGCCCAACTAATTATCAAATTCTTACCCATTACTCGATAAATAACAAAATATAGGTTAAACTTCCCAAAATACCCTTAGGCTCGCCCCAAACCGGGTATTAAACTCTACTATGGCTATTCCGCTATTCTGCTCACTAGGATCGCCTCGAGCTGAATACTGCAAATATATATCCCCATCATAATGTGGTCTCAATCATTTAACACATATAATCACATTTATGCCCTCACCTAGCCAAAATTACAAATATGCCCTTGATAACAGTAGTGGGCCTACATGCTAATTTTATACTCATAACATTAACTCATAATCATATTATCATATAAATCATCCATGCCACATAGTCACACATTTAATCAATTAATTATACATATATTCAATTATGCCCTCCTGGCACGCTAATCAAGGAACTAAACCCTATTAGCATTTTTGGGTCGTTACACGATAGGTCCCTTAACGACCAGGATCAAACATGATCCATAATGGCGATAGGTCCTCGGACCAGTCTCCTATTTGGATCTTATGGGTGAATAGGTTCCTCAATAACCAGGATCGAACATGATCCATAATGGCGACAGGTCCTCGAACCAGTCTCTTGTTTGGATCGTATGGGTTGATAGGTTCCTAAAGAACCAAGATCGAACATGATCAATAATAGCGATAGGTCCTCGGACAAGTATCTTGTTTTGATCTTATGGTTCGATAGGTCCCTCAAGGAGCAGGATTAAACATGATCAATAATCATGATAGGTCCTCAGATCAGTCTTTTATTTGGATCTTATGGATCGATAGGTTCCTCAAGAACCAAGATCGAACATGATCCATAATGGCGACAAGTCCCTAGACCAGTCTCTTGTTTGGATCTTATGGGTCGATAGGTCCCTCAAGAACCAGAATTAAATATGATCTGATGGGGTTGACTTGTCGAAAGTGGCCAGTCCCATGTTGAAAGAAATTTAAAGAATTAAGTGAAACTTAAGAAATAAAATCCATTCATTCATCATAAGCACAGTGGCCGTTACATAGATAATTTGAAAATAATACATTTGCAAATTAAAATTTGTGTTGCCACTGAACAGATTCAGTGATAGTACCGGTGGAGGTGATCACCATTCCAGTTATTATTTCTCCATTCAATCGGGCTATCTTGTATGTCCCTGGTGGGATCACCTCCTCCAGAAGGTATGGCCCTTCCCAATTAGGTCCTAGTTCCCCCGCTACAGTGTCCTTAGTGTTTAGGAACACCCTTCTGATTACTAAGTCTCCAACTTGGAATTTTTTATCTTTCACCTTGGAGTTGAAGTATCTGGCCACTTTTTGGTAGTGTTCTTCTACTCTGAGACTTTCCTTTTCTTGTCTTTCTTTGATTAAATCGAGTGACTCTTCTATTAGTTGATGGTTCCTCCCTTTATCATATGTCTCTTGTCTATGCGATGGAGGAGTTCAGTTGGCAACATGGCTTCATACCCAAATGCCAAAGAGAATGGTGTATGGCTTGTTGTTGTTTGAGTCATTGTTCGATGTGACCATAGAACCTCCGAAAGTATATTTTCCAGGCTCATTTGGCTTGTTCAAGGAGTTTCTTCAGAGTGTCTTTGATAGTCTTGTTCACTGGTTCTACTTAACCATTTGCCTGGGGATGTGCTACCGAGGAAAATCTCTTCGTGATTCCACGCCTCTAACAAAAGTCAGTGAACATATCACTGCCGTATTGAGTCCCATTGTCCGAGACTATCTTCTTCGGTAGACCAAATCGACATATGATATTCTTCACCAAAAATTCTAAGACCTTCTTCAAGGTGATGGTGGCGAGTGACTCTGCTTTAGTGCATTTGGTGAAGTAGTCTATGGCTACAATAGCAAATTGGACTCCTCCCCTTCCTGTGGGTAGCTTCACGATCATGTCGATTCCCCATACAGTGAAGGGCCAAGTGCTTTACATTTGTGTTAATTCATTAGGTGCCGCCTGGGGTATCTTGGAGAACATCTAGCACATGTCATATCTTTTGACATACTCCATTGAGCTTTCGTTCATCATTGGCAAGAAGTATCCTTGCCTTAGGATTTACTTTGATAGGCTCTACCCCCCAGCGTGATCTCCACAAAACCGCTCGTGTGCCTCGATCATTAACAGCTTTGACTAGACTAGTGTAATGAAGTGGTAAGGAGTACCCTCATCGTTACAGGATCCCTTCGACTATCTTATATCATGTAGCTTGTCCCACCAACCACATTGCTTTGCTCCAATCATTGGGTACTACTCCTTTGTTGAGATAGTTAATAATAGGGGTCATCCATGTATCGCCTTACTCAACAGGTAGTGCCTCCTACTCGGTTATTCTTCTTTCCGCCAAGTATGCAACTGGAATGACATTCAGGATGTACGCATCTTTTGCCCTGCCATGCTTGGCTAAGGCAATTTCATTGGTATTTTGTTCCCTCATTACTTGTGTAATCGAGTATCTCTTGAATTGGATCAACAAGTCCTTGACCTTGTTTAGGTATTGCACCAGCGTATGTCCCTTGGCTTGATACTCCCCAAGTACCTGATACACTTTTAGCTGGGAATCGCAGAATATCTCTAGGGACTGTGCATGCACATCCCGAGAAAAGTGAAATCCTGCTAGCAATATCTCGTACTCAGCCTCGTTGTTTGAAGCGTTGAATCCAAATCTAAGAGTGTAGTGGTTTTGATGATTATCTAGAGTGACCAGTATGATTCCTATGCCTGAGTTGTGTTCCTTGGATGCTCCATCAACATATTGCTTCCATATGCGAGTATCTCCTTCCTTCTCAGTATCTCCATTCTCTGATTGGTAGGGAAGATCTTCATGGTTGGAGCCTTTGGCTATGAAGTCTGCCGATGCCTGTCCTTTTCTCGCCATCCTCGGATGATACGTGATATCAAACTGTCCTAACTTCATCGCCTATTTGAGTAATCGTCTCGAGGCCTCTGGCTTCTGAAGAACTTGTCGTAACGGTTGATTGGTCAGGACTCAATTTGAGTGAGCTTGGAAGTATGGACACAGCATTCAAGAGGCGATTACCAAATAGTAGGCTAGCTTTTGAAGAGGGGGATACCTAGACTCCGTACCTACTAGCCTTTTATTGATATAGTACACAGGGTGTTGTACCCTGTTCTTAAAGACTATGTGCAACAGTTCATGTAGGAAGCCGCTCATTCCAATACCGTAAGTGAAGACGTAAACCTGATGGACATCATGGATGGAATAAAGCTTAAGGGACCACTCTAGACAAATTTGAGAAGAAAAATAATGTACTTGACCAGATGAAACTGACACCCATCCAAAATGACATTAGCAAATGAGACATGACCATATTATTCATATTCCATAATTATTATGGTCATGACACTAATGAGTGTAACCAGCTCAAAGACGAGATCAAGTTTCTTATTAAGAAAAATCACCAAGCGATGAAGATATATGTTTTTTGACCGAACGACTAGTAACCACCTGCTATAGGTACACTTGATGCACTGGTAAGGTTGATATTACATGCCCCAGTAGCAGGATGCTTGGATACAATCTATGGAGGGCCACATTTGGTAGGTGAAAGTAGAAAGGCATTAAAAAGATATGCAGAGCACTTCTCCATGAGGCAAGTGGTGATTTATTGGCTGTTGAGGAGAAAACTCCTAAAATTAGCGCTATGAATACCAACCCATTAGATTCACCGAGGAAGACGCAAATCATGTCAAGTTTCCACATAATGATCTCTTGGTTATCGAAGTTCATATTGCCAGCATGATAGTTGCAATAACAATGGTCGACAATGACTCTTCTATAAATATCTTATTCAAGACAATCATAGAAAGGATGAAACTTCTTGTTTGGGACCTCGAACCATGCACTCAAACTCTATATGGTTTTAAAGGAGAAGGAATGTCCCTATAGAATGCATCAAGCTTGCAGTAACTGTTGCGAGTGCACCAATGAATATAACAGTTTTTGCTACATTTGTAGTTGTAGACCTTCCATCTGCATACAATGCGCTGCTTGGTAGACCAATTCTCATCGATCTACGAGAAATAAATTCTACACTCCATGTCACCATGAACTTTCCAACTAGCGCTTGTATAGGCTGTGTTAAAGGAAATCAAATAGAAACAAGAGAGTGTTACAACTCTTCAATTACCTCAACCAAAAAATGCCCAATCACAACCAACATGATTTCACAAGGTGCTTGGACAAGCCAAACTGAATCAGTTGGACATACATAAACAACTCAAGTGTCGAATTGCACCATTATTATGAGTTTCAATGTAATGCTGGTCATATGGCATGATTTTCCCCATTTCATCACTACTAGCTATTTCGTAAAATCATTTGTTTACTGGTTGTAAGGCACAATTTTCCCATTTTGTAACAACCAATCAGTTTTTTTTTTCTATTTTCTTGTGTTTTCTAGTTGTAAGACATGATTTTCCCACTTTGTAACAGGAGTTATTTATAAGTAACAAGACCTTTTATTTATTTCTAAATATTGGTTGCTCATACAAATTTTTTAATTTGATAGACACAATTTTGTCTACTTTATTACGAGTTAGTTACAAGGGAGTATGTTATTCAATTTTTTTCCAAATTATTGTGATCTTCACAAGTATTGCTTAACACATGTGATTTTACTTTCTAAGTATACTTTCTATTGTGATGAATTATGAACAGTTGATTTTAGTTTGAACAACTTTTGTTATTTGGGAGGTGACCAAGGTCAACCTCCTCGATCACTTGAGGAGAACATAGGGTATACACTACCATAATGTAAAAAAATTTTTAAAAAGCACACCTTAGTAGATTTTAAAAATTATTTCAAATTTTTTTTTAAGTGTTGTGCTTCCTTTGTTTATTCAAGCCATAAAGAGGAAAAATGACACATGTGACATTAAAATGTAGTTTCTAGGAAAAATATACGAGCAACATAATTGTATGTGCATCACAGGTAGGATGCTCAAAAACTATTACAATTACATGAGATTAAAAGCTGCTCTGACAACCATTATCTTGACAACAGGAACAGTATTGTCTGGGTGTTCTGGTGTACAAGGAAGAAAACAAAAACAAAGAGCTTATTGTTGGTTGAATCCCTCCTCATCCACTTCCTTATCAACACCTTCAGGATTCAACGAGATCTCTGATTTGGAAGTCCCAGAGACAACAACCTCTACAGCTTTGTGAGAAACACACTTCTCAATATTCTTCTTCTGGACTTCATCGGGGAGATATGAAAAGTTGACATCCTTATTGTTCCTCCAGAACATATAGAAGAAGTGAAAGTCTCGTTTCTGAATCGAACCATATCAGAAGAATATTTTTCTTTCTCCTCTTTGATCTATTGATTGTGTTCCTCAAGATGTCGAACAAGCTCATTCTCTCTGTCCTAAAGAGCCTTGATAACTTTGCTAATCTACTCAAGCTCATTTTTTTTCTTGAGGATATTTTTCTAAATCAGCTCAACTTCCTCCTTATTATTCGAGGTGATGTCTTGGGAGTGTTCTAGAGAATTCTTGGTCCTCTTAAGCTGCTCTGCTCACGCCTTTGCTTATTGCCGAGCAAAGCACAAAGTCATTGCTCCCTTTAAAGAATAGAAAAGATGTACAAATTAAAAGAAAGATATATTATACTTGGTTGAATCAGAAAGTTGTGAAGAAAAAAATACTTATCGGCAAAGTCTCGTTGAGAGCACGACCAAAGACCGTATCCAGGGAAGCATCAACCAGGGACTTGAAGGCCTCTGTACTCAGATGGTGCTGAGAATGTTTTGTTGCTCGGTTACGAATTTCCTTGGTTGAAGTTTTGAGAAACTCAATAATGTCTGGGGAGGTACTAGGATTGGCAGAGCGACCACCAGAATTGGTCGTAGGAAGAGTCTACTCGGTTGGGACTGGAGCAGTCAGGTCTGCAATTGAAGGATCAATGTTTTTAGCCTGTTTGTCTAGGCGCCACTCTCTGCTCGACCCTAAATCAGTTTCTTTTCTCTTGGCCGGGAATTTTCTTGTCGGTGTTCCAAAAGAGGTTGAAGCGTTAATGTCGAATGCGTCAAAATCCTACATAGCTACCTAACAAAACATGTGTGTTAGTAAAACAAACAAAGAGTAAATAATTTGAGCAAAGCAACTAATGTTAGGTAAAGTGCCCATGCCTACACTATCCTCGGAGGAACTATTTCGAAATGAAATGTTGTTCGACCAAGAAACGTCCACCTCCCCCACGAATAGGTCAAGAAGGGGAAGGGATGAGTCGCGAGGCTTACTATTACACTTATTAAATGAAGAAATAATTTTATTATTGCATGGAGTGTTGCTCTCATCTTTTGAAGAGGACAAAGACATATTCAGAGGATCCTCAACCAAGTCCTACTTGCCTTTGTCGCAACCTTCAGGAGTCGCCTAAGTTTTATTTTGAGCTTCCTTTGGAGTTGCTCACTATACCCCATTCCTTCAGCAATGTCTTGCTTGATTGTTTTGACGCCAGTAATCCTCTCTGTCATTGTGTTCTTAGCGATTTGATGAGCTGGAACAATCTGACCAACCTAAGGTTAGCCATGTTTACCAACTATTGACAGCTCTTCTTATCGCTGGTATGGCTGGCTAGAATGGCTAGTACCATGGGTCTAAGCGCAAGAAAAAGTGTAAAAACTAAGAGTAAATTCAAGAGAAAAGAAAGGCTAAGAAGAAGTGAAGTGCTAATTACCTCCTCATAGAAAAGATAGATTTTTGGCGACCAAGTCCATTGTCAAAAATTAATCCTTGTGATATTAACCGACATTGCTCCTAAATGTGGTGTCGGTCAAGTACAACTTGGTCGTGTCCCGATGACACAAATAGAAGAGACAAGTCCCATGCTGGTTGAGGATGACATTGTGAGGAGTAGGTTGTAATGCCCTACTAATCCACGACAATTACATTGTGTTTTTAAAATAGTTCTTAACTCATTAAGCGAGTCATTTGGATTCAAACTTCTAATTAAAATTAATCAGTGGTTTAGGCATTACAAATTTTGATCAAAGACAGAAATTTTTCATTGAAATTTAAAATATTTATGTGGGATCCCAAAAAGGTTTATCAAAATATAATTATATTCAGAGTTTACAAAAATAGTCCATGTAAGCGAAAAAATTGGACATATACCCTCAGTTCTGCGAAATCCCTTGACCATGGCGGTTGAGGAGGATGAACATGTAAGCATCGCTCCAAAGCCCTCCAAATCATGGCTAATCGACCTTTCCCTTGCCCTTAACTGCATGATAGGGCACCCGTGAGCCGAGACCCATTATGAAAAGTTCCACAAGACATACACAATAATATCAACATGAGAATATAACAATTCATATAAATAACAATTCGAATAACTCAAAATTCGTAGCCTCATATATTCAATAATCATATTGGTATACAATATCAACTATACCAAGTAATTTGCAGCACCGTCACCATATGTATGGTTAAATCCTAATAAAGCGTGTCTCCCGACACTAAGCTTATAGTAATTTGTGTCTACCGACACTAAGCTTATATTATTTGCGTAATTCGTATCACAAATACCATATGCACGCTTGACACCTAATAAAGTGTGTCTCCCGACACTAAGCTTATAGTTATAATTGCGTAATTCACATCACTGACACCATATGTACGGTCTTTGCCTTTTAAAGTGCATCTTCCGAAACTAAGCTTACGGTAATAAGTGTACGATCAATACCAAATCAGTTACAAATAAGCACAATAAACAAGGCATGTAATAAGGATACACAACCCTAGCTCATTTCAATATTATATGGTTATAACCGAATCCAGATACAATAGGTCCAATTCCCTCTCTACGTGCAATGACAACTTTTCTTACCTCGAATCCTGTGCTGGAGATGGAGCAACCTCAAGTACGATCCTTTTCCTGAGCCTCGCAGAAACCCTATTCACAACTAAAATTGTATGCTTATTAGAAACTAAGTCAAAATCATGAGTTTCAAAACTAAACCCTAGCTCTCGGGCCTCCAATTCCATTCAACACGGTAATGGAATTCTCCCCTGAGCGCCCAAGTGGGCCCCCAAAATAGATCCTCGGAACCCCGTGCCTAGTTTCTAAAAAAAATTAGGAACATGTGTTTTCTAGACACTTCACGCGATTGCGCTAGCCCCTGGACGCGGTCATGCCCACATAAATTTTAGGGTTTCTAGGCCCCTAACGCGGTCGCGCACAACCCTAGCGCGGTCGCGCTATTGTGAAATCATGGGCTTTCTAGGACACTAGCGCGGTTGCACTAGGTCATTGGAATCAAAAAATCGAGCCCATAATTGATGTTCTTCCCCAAATTTGAAACCTATGATTTTCCCCTGCAATAACAACCCCAAAAACTTGAATCTAATAAATCTTTCAGCAGATCTTTCATCACTTCAACCTCCATATAGCTAATACAACTTACATACAATATCAATATACAATTATAATACTAATTACTTATCAAAATCACAATTTACCAAACTTAGAGTTCTAAGTTCAATCTTTGCTCTAAAATCCAAAATATCCAACTCAAATTCGATGGATTTAGTTTTAATTCAACACCCATTGCAAATAATAAACGAATCCTATTCTCATAATACACTTCAAAACATCCTAGGATTACCTTTTTCGAATTTGAACAAAAATTCCCAAATTGAACTCAAGAACAACCAAGGAAACAAGAAGAACAAGGGAAAGAACTTATACCTTTTTGTTGTGATTCAAAATCCTAGCTAGTTAAGGGTACTCCTGTAGCATCTTCAAATTTTACTTAGCTAGATAGTAGTAGCTTGTGCTATAGTATTTTAGTTTTTATGGTTATTGGTTCAAACCGGGATTTATTTGGAAACTCCTAGAGATAGTTATGGATTTTATAAGTTTAACCTATAGTTTAGAAATATTAATTTAACCACAAGGTTTGATTATTGAAGCTAATCCTAGAAATATTATTGATTATAACCTAACATTTAGATAGAATAATTATGAATGTGAATTTGTCACATGTATGTTTATTAAGGATTTAAGGACTTTAGATGAATAAATTAGTCAAGGATAAACCTAGGAAGTCTAGAATATTCCCTCAGCTGTTAGGATCTCGTATTACTCAGTCAAAGTTGTTTAAACAAACTTCAAGTGTGCTAAAAGTGTGCAAAAATGTGTTTAATATATCAGCGTAAGCCGATATATCGCAGCTATAGGGGCCAATATATCAATTATGTTGATATGGAAAACACGTCGACTTCACACAAACGAAACCACGAAGCCTCTGGAATATGGGGAAGGCGATATATCACCTATAGGGGAGATATATTGGCTCTGCATTTAGTATTTGAACATTTACTTAACGGTTTTGTTTTTCATTATGATTCTATGTAATAACAATGGGATCCTATTTTTTGGATTTTCTATAATAAATTTCTATTATTTGATGAGTATATCCAAGAGATAGTAGTATGTCGTAGTAGTTTTTAAAGGTTCGAGGTCTTTAAGTTAATCAGGTCCTTACAATTGGTATCAGAGCCAAGGTTCATATGCATGGAGTTCTCCTTGATACACACGCAAAAGCTCTGGATCTAATGGCCAATGTAAGTGTTTATGTTATGAATATCATGTTTATGTTAAAATCTAACGTTTTAGTCATTATGTTTTCAGTCAAAATGAATGGAGCCATGACTTATCAAGATATTCATGCCATTAAGGTATTGAAAGGGATTAGAGAGGCAAGGGATACAAAAAGGACTCAAAGAATGGTCAAATTTCACAAGGAGATAGTTCACCTTCAAATTACTAAGCAAATTATGATGAGAGCCATGGAACAATATGTCCTAGTAATTAATCTTTTTAAAGATATGCCTTCTGTGGTTTCAAAATTGGAAGAATTATGGGAGACTATGGATGATGATTCAATTCACCAATGAACAAAAGAATAATATCCTAATGAATATTTCCCGTGGTAGTTTCAAGGCTTATGATATTGATGAATATGAGGAAATAACTGATGATATGCTAGATGAAGGGTCAGATGTAGAAGATCTTGATTTTTTTAGACATTTTACCCTAGTTATGATTAGTATTGTTTGTTTATTTATTTTGAATTTTTATTGTAATAAGTGAAAATCCTTTTCCAAATGAATAAAGTTGTTATTTTTAAATGGCATGTTTGAATTTGAGTTTTTTTTTTGGAATCATAATTAATTTAGAATAAATTCAATAAATAATGAATGAGTTCGGTGAGGGTGGATACAAATCAATGTACCAAGTTCTGTATTAAGAGTTTAGGGGGCCATAGTAGTGGGAACGATCTTACTGATCCCAACCCTCCCTCAATATGGTTAACTTTGGAACAACGACAAGTTTCGAGCTTGAGAATTAAGTCATATAGGGTGGATAGAAACAGACTTAGAAAATAATAAAGATGGCTTAATAGTCTAAGTATAGAAACACACCCTAATTTGACTTACATTATTTTCCTTATACGAAATCATAGCTGATAGGTCCGAGATATGTTTTCTTAGACTAAGTTTTGCCTTAAAAACTATTAGGGTAAAATCTAATGTGTTTTTCTTGACTGTTAGAACTTTGCTGAAGATGTCTCTATGAAGGTCTGCATGCATGAATGGCAATTCCCCCAGCACCGCCAATGAGATTCACAAGGCCCCTCCAATCTGAAAAAAGGGAAAATGCACTGCCACTTTTGCTGCTAATAGAAATGTACCACCTCTGGTTGACAACAACACAGAGATCATCTGGTTACGGCAACAAGTAGAAGAATTATTGTAGTAACAACGACAACCTCAGCCGCTACTCAGGTGCAGCCTCAACCACTACCTCAGTCGCAGCCTCAGCTTGTGGCTCAAGCACCCTAGCAAGAGTAGAATGTAGGATATCCATATGGCGGATGGACGAAGGAAAATTATGCGCCTTATCTAGCTCGATACATAGAGCCATTATACGAGAGTTTTCGTAAGCAGCACACTCCAGATTTTGAAGGGACAACCGACCCCTTTGAGGCTGAAGAATGGCTCAGGAATGTAGAGCTGATTATGGCACACATGAACCTCAGCAACGCGGATCGCATATCCTGCACTTCTTCTTTACTGAAAAAGGATGCCAGAATCTGGTGGGATTTGGTACAACAGACTAATGATACCACCACCGTGGCTTAGGCTAGATTTGTGGAGCTATTTCACAAAAAGTACTACAACTCGGCAGTCATCGCAACGAGGGTGGAAGAGTTTTCCAGTCTGAAAAAGGGCAATTTGACAGTAGTCGAGTATGCTCAACAATTTGATCGGCTAGCAAAGTTTGCACCAGAGTTAGTTCTAAACGACTACTTGAGGGTTACCAAGTTTACCAGGGGACTCAGACCTATGATTGAATTAGGGGTCAAGCTTGCAAACCCCGAAACCACTTCTTACGTCGATGTTCTAAAAATGACTATAGATGTGGAAAGGCTCCAAGAAAATGTTTGCAAGGAGGAAGCAAGAAGTCTGAACCCAAGCAACAGAATCAGACTCAGAATGGTCGAAACCACAACAACAACATGCATAGCAATAATGGGCACAAAAGAAAGCATCCCAATAATAAGCAGACCAACACTGACAAAAGTGCACGAACTAAAAATGGTAATAATAGGTCGGGTTATGTGGAATACCCTTAGTGCTCGAAGCTCCAAAAATGACATACTGGGGAGTGTCGTGAAAACAGCAAGGGATATTACAATTGTGGCCAGGTTGGTCAACGAAAAAGAGATTGTCTGCAGCTCAAAACAGGAGAAAAGGAGGACAACAAGATGGTTCCAACTAGATTCTTCGCCTTGACCCAAGGATAAGCCAAAACTAGTGACAAGGTGGTCACAGATTTGCTTCCTATCCTCGATAACATATGTTCAGTATTGTTTGATTCAAGTGCAACACACTCGTATATCTCGTTAGGAATGATAGAAAAATTAGACAAATGTTATGAAAGATTTAGAACTAGGTTTGTTTTTGGAATTGCCTTTGGGCAAAATTGTTCTATCATCACGAATAGTACGAGGAGTACTGCTCAAAGTCAAGGGCACAGAGCCAGAAGGAGACCTGATAGAGCTAGAGATCAAGGACTTCGACGTAATAATGGGAATGGACTGGCTAGCGAGACATGGTCGAACAATCAATTGTCGATGCAAGCAAGTGACGTTCGAAACCCCTGAGGGTCAAAAACTATGTTTTATGGGAAAATATTCAGGACTGCGGACACTGCTTATCTCATCTCTCAAAGCTCAGAGGATGATAGAGAAAGGATGTCATGGATGTGGCACAAGAAACACCATTAAAGGTTGGAGACGTCTGCATTATAAATGAATTTTCAGTGATATTTATGATTACTTAGCAGGGTTACCCCTAATCGGGAAATTGACTTCACAATCAAACTAGCTCCAGGAATCGAGCCTATCTCAAAGGCACCATACCGAATGGCACCTACTGAACTCAAGGAGTTGAAAACGCAGTTACAAGAGCTCTTAGACTTGGGATTCATCGGACCAATCCATTCACCATTGGGGGCACCGATTCTATTTGTGAAGAAGAAGGATGGAAGCATGCGGATGTGTATCGATTACCGCGAGCTGAACAAGGTGACAATTAAGAACAAGTACCCCTACCCCAGATCGATGACATATTTGATCAACTCCTAGGAGACCTATATTTTCAAAGATTGATTTACGATCCGGTTATCGTAAGATCAATGTAAGGGAAGAAGATAACCAAAAGACAACTTTTAGGACTCGATACGGACATTACGAGTTTCTAGTTATGTCTTTTGGTCTTACCAACACTCCATCTGCATTTATGGACTTAATTAACCGGGTTTTCCACGATTACTTGGATAAATTCACCGTGGTATTCATTGACGATATATTTTTGTAGTTCTAGGACGAAGTCAAGCACGGGGAACATTTAAGACCGACCATGCTGTGACTAAAGGAGCACAAGTAGCGTTCCTCGACCACATAGTATCCAAGGATGGAGTCACACTAGACCCAACTAAAGTAGAGGTTGTGAAAGATTGGCCAAGACCTAAGAAATCAGCATAAGTTAGAATTTTTCTTGAGCTAGCAGGCTATTATCGGAGATTTGTAGAAGGCTTTTCCAAGACAGCCACTTCGCTTACTAACCTGACCCGGAAGCAACAAAAGTTCAACTGGACGAATAGATGTCAAGAAAGCTTCCAGTTTCTCAAGGACAAGTTGTGTTCAGCACCAGTACTTTGCGTACCAACACCCAACGACAAGTTTGTAGTATACTGTGACGCGTCCAACCAAGGTTTGGGTTGTGTGCTGATGCAAAATGACAAGGTGATAGCCTACACCTCAAGAAAGCTGAAGGAATACGAGAAATGCTATCCAACACACGATATGAAGTTGGCGGCGGTAGTCTTTGCACTAAAAATCTGGCGCCACTATCTTTATGGAGAACGGTGTGAGATTTATACGGACCACAAAAGCCTAAAATATTTCTTCACGCAAAAGGAGCTCAATGTGAGGCAGCGCAGGTGGTTAGAACTAGTAAAGGACTATGATTGCGAAATCCTATATCACCTAGGAAAGGCGAATGTAGTTGCAGATGTGTTAAGTCGAAAGAGTTACAGAAATCTGGCAGCATTATCCAAAATTGAAAAGTCGCTACAACATGAGCTGATTAACGCCGGGATAGAAATAGTCATGGGTTAACTAGCTAACTTGTCCATCCAGTCAAGTTTACTTGAGGATATACGGATCGGGAAAGGGCGTAATGACACACTATTATCGCATATGCCTGCAGTCAAAGAAGGCAAGACTACGAATTTCTCTATATCAAGACAAGGGTTCTTGAAATATAAGGGTTGGGTATGCCGAATGATCCTGGATTTAAGATGAATATTTTAGAAGAGGCACACACTACCCTGTACTCAATTCACCCGGGGTCTACCAAGATGACTCACGACCTTAAGGCACTATATGGGTGGCTGGGAATGATGAAAGACGTAGCAGAGTCTGTGTCCAAATGCTTAATATGTCAGCAAGTAAAAGTAGAACATCAGCGACCCGTAGACTTATTGCAACTGCTTAGTATTCTGGAATGGAAGTGGGAAGGCATAGCCATTGAATTCGTGACAGGATTACCACGAACAAATAAGCAAGATGACTCGTCTTGGGTTGTGGTAGATAGACTCAATAAGTCAGCTCACTTCCTGCCTGTCAAGACTATGTACACTACGGACCAGTACACAGAAATTTATGTTCGAGAAATTGTACGACTGTATGGAATCCCACTAGGCTGCCTCTTTCTTTCTTTCTTTCTCTGTATCTTTGTCTTCTCATGTGTTGAGAATTAGCCCACCCTTCGTTAGATCTAAATTACAGAAATGTTTGGAAGATTGTGGTGTTGTGTTCTAGTGGTTTGAATTCCTGACAATACTTAGCATTCAACTAGGACAAAAAGTTAGGGAATTAAAAAGAAGGAGTCATTGTTCTGCTGCATATTCAAAAGTTTCTACACCTTTCTTTTTGTTTTAATTTATGAAACTGAATTTTAAATGTATCCGATGTGATTCTTTGTTTCTATTATGTTTTTGGAAAACATAATAGAGAGCATGCATCTAGATTTAAATTTCAAGATCTTACAATTAGCCTCAGAGACAGGTTGCCTAGATCTTGATGTTTTGAATTGATGTTTTGAATGCATGATTATATGTTTAAATTGTTGACTAGTTGTATCTATGTTTAGTTGGATGGTGTATGATTTAATGAATGCATATTTGAGTTCTTATGTATTGGAATTGAAAATTTGATTGTGTTATGTTTTAATGTTTTTTTTTTATATTCATGTGTTTTAATTTTTGATTTAAGACCTATTAAATTAATGCTTAAAACTGAAAATTAAAAAAATAAAAATTGCACAAAAAAAAATTTGGCACGCTGGGCATGCGTTGCAGCCACTTATAAAAAAAATTAGTTACTATTTTTTTGAAGCCCTCCTTCCAAAAATGTACCATTTTTATTTGTATTAATTTTATGTACATTTAAATATCTTAATATGGTTGTTTTAGATATGACTTAAGATATTTTTAATTTAAAATGGAGACAATTAAAAAAATTAATTCTTATGTTTAATTAGTTATATGGAGGATTTTAAATTGGTAAGATCTTTATGATAATTAATTAATAAGTAGCTTAATTTAAATAACACAATTAATTGAATTTTAATTAATTTATTAATAGTTTTTATTATTTTTGTAATTCACTTATTTTGTGATAAATATGTACATAAAATAAATAATTTGCATTTAGTATATCTTGCTAGACCCATCCAATTAATATGTGACACAAAAGTCATGAATAATTATTAAGTTATTTTTATATAAATTTTAAATATAAGTATAATGATAGCCCATTTTTTATTTTTAAAATGTGAGAAAATTCAAATAAGACTACATAACATGTTTGGTTTATTTAGGCCCAATTGAAAGTTCAAAGTTTAAATTCCTCTTTTGTTGGTGGTTCCACTTGTGAATGCACATTTGATTTGTATTAGGGAATTTTATAAAAATATGGCTTTTATACCATCAATGTATAAAAATATGAGAATTATACTTTTCTTAATTTGTATGGAAAAATTTATTAAAGACAAAATTAAAGTATGGGAACACAATTAGTAACTAACTAAAATATGAAAAAAACCATATTTTTTATTATAGTTATATTTGTTAGGAAAACTTATACAAGATCTAATATTAAAAAAGTTAATATGAGACAACCTAGAAGATGTTTCTAAAAATGAATCCAAAGAGAAATAATGATAAGAATACTTACATTATACGTAGCGGAATGAATGAGTCATTCCTTCAGTTTCTCTAACCCATGTATCCTTTTTGTCGCAGAGTATTACAAAGAAATTGAACCGATCTTCAATTTTCTTCACAGCCATTCAAAGTATCCTTAGAATCACCTAGACTGGAGTGGGAAATTCTCAACACATGAGATAGATATAAAGAGAAGAATAGAAAAGAACAATAAGGCTTAGAAAATGACTTATGTTTAGAGAGAATCTAAAACCTATCAAAAACTAGAATTTGCCATCTTATTTCAACTCTCACTTAACATTCCTTTTATAGACTAATTTAGCTCATTTATTTAATTAAAAAATGAATAAAATAATAGTCAATTAATAGCCCTAGGTCGAAATTATCATGGGCTTTAGGCCCTTGAAATTTCCCATTTGATTCTAAACTCATTGGATTTAAAATCAAGGCATGTATTATTTTCTATTGATTTAATTAATTAAATAATTATTTAAATACTTTATAAAATTAATTATTTATAATTTGAACATTGATTTAAACTTATTTATTAATTTTGATACTAATTTATCTTAATTAATAAATCTGCCCTAATTTCTTTTTTCTTCTCAAAATTACATAACTCTATGAAACTATCAAAAATTGACCTGGTCAACTTTGATAATTCTAATTGATTATTAAATCAATTAATTGAGACTATCTAAATGGTTTTATCCAAGGTACACTAGGGACCATGGGCCTATGAAATCAAGCTCCAATAAGTTATCATAAATCTAACAAATAAATTTACTAACTTATTAATTCCCCGTGACTCCACTAAACACTCGGAATTGCACTCTTGAATTCATAGAACGCTCTATAACAAATATAGATATGCTATTAATTATTCATTATTACAACCATAATTTTCACTCAATCCTCTATACACGGTCTACAATGAGATGGGACTAAAATACTGTTTTACCCCTCATTGTATTTTATCCTTAAAACACTTTGTTCCTTGTAAATGATATTTCAGTAAACTAATATTAATTACTAAAATGAGATTTCTATCATTTAGCACATTGAACCAAACTAAAAGGAAACCATCATTTCACTTCTTCATCAGAAGCTATAGATGTTCATGTCTATGATTAACACTCCCGCTCAATTATACTACCGAGCTACCAAGATGTAAGTATGGGCTAGTCCGTAGGGTAAGCTAGTAACGAACAAGTCAAATAACTCAAATAATACAATCAGTTAGAATACTAACCACTCAGAATTGAGATTGAATTGACCTATGGTCGACTATATGATATTACTAGAATAGATAATAACAGTATGTTTACTTATCCTACCAACTGTCAATGTCGGTCTAGTCCGATGTAACAAATACATTTGATCTTATCTACTTTGTTAATATTCTGGAAAGAACATAACACTACAATGTATAAGTAGATCATATCGTACAATGGCAAGTCAGTGTAAATCCTGTGCACTGACTAATCTTATGAATAACTTAATTTTAACATATAATCATATTTATACTTCACTGTGATTACGTTACTATAAATATGATTAGCTATATGCTCGGTATTTAATAAAAGTTTATATTAAACAAATAGTCATGAAAATAAATCGTGTGAGTGAAGTGATTGACAAAGTCAAAAAATGATTTCTATTCTTTTAATTAGGGCATAATACCCTAACAATATTTTTTTGATTTTGAAGGTGATTTTATTTTATCTTTTCAATTTTTTATTTTTTCCTTCATTTTAATTATTTGTTCTTTGTTTTTTCCTTATTTTTTCTTCTATTTTTTCCTTTTTTTTTCTACCAATTTTTTCCTTTATCCTTTTTTTTTTCTTTCCATTTGTCCATTCTTCTTCTTCTTCGTCTTTTTTATTAATTAATCTATTTTTTATTTCATTTGTATTGTTTTGTTTTTTTTTCTTCATATTTTTTCAGTTTTTTTTTCCTCTCTTTTTTCTTCATTTTTGTATTTATTATTTTCTCCACCCATTTTTTTTTCTTTTTTCACACATATGAGCTTTTTTATCTTCTTCCATTTTTTCTATCAATTTTTTCATTCATTTTTTTTTTCTTTCCATTTTTTTATTATTTTTCTTCTTCTTCTTTTCATTTTTATTTTCCTTCATCATTTCTTTTATTTAGTTTTTTTTTTTCATATATTTTTTAGTTTTCTTTCCTAAGTTTTTTTTCCTTCTTTTTTCTTCTTTTTTGTACTTATTTTATTCTCATTCTTTTTTTTCTCCTTTTTTTCACACATATTTTAACATTACATAATTATTTTACTATTTTTTTATTTATTATCTTTTATTATTGTAATTTTTTTTTATAGTTTTTTCCACTATATATAAAAAAAATTCAAATAAATTTTTTTAGCATTTTCTTTTTACTCTAACCCTTATAGGAATACCCAAATTTGGAAAGAAAACTAATAAAAATATGAAAACGTGAATGGGTAGCCAGGTACCCTGAAGGGAACATTCAAATCTAGAAAAAAAGTTATATAAAGAAGATGGGAGAGAAGGGAAAGGGGGTGGATATGATTTTTTTTTCTATCTTCAAATTTGTGGAAACTGGTTACCTTCCCGTTATTTGTGTGTATATTTTTGGGATAACTGGTTACATTCACGTTTTGTGTGTGTATATTTCTGAGGGTAACTAGTTACCTTCACTTTATGATGTGTGTGCATATTCTTGGGTTCTTTATGGTAACTGGTTACCTATGTTACCAAAATCATAGTTACTTCTTCATTCTTTTAATGAAGTGTTTTTCCTCTTTTTCATTTAGATTTGATGTTTCTTTTCATATATTTAATATGAGTAATCTGTCACCCCTCTTATGGTAACTGATTACTCCTCCTGGTACATGTTATTTAACCTAGCTCTAGAATTTTTTTTTTAAATAATTTTCAAAGATCAATCAAGTAACTGGTTACCTCACCCAGGATTTGAATAAAGAAAAGTACGACATAAAAATAAGGGGAAAATGTTTATAATAAATAAAAAATAATAATAAACACAATTAATATCACAAAAAAAAAGAATTTTTTTTTTTTGCAAAATAACCAAAGAAAAATTTAATATAAAATAAGTATTTTCTTTTTACTATAACCCTTATAGGAATACCAAAATTTGGAAAGAAAACTAATAAAAATATGGAAAGGTGAATGGGTAGCCAATTACCCTGAAGGGAACATTCAAATCTAGAAAAAAAAAATTATATGAAGAAGATGGAAGAGAAGGGAAAGGGGGTGGATCTGATTTTTTTTTTTCTATCTTCAAATTTGTGGAAACTGGTTACCTTCCCGTTATTTTTGTGCATATTTATGGGATACCTGGTTACATTCACGTTCTTTGTGTGTATATTTCTGGGTGTAACTGGTTACCTGCACGTTATGATGTGTGTGTATATTTCTGGGTTCTTTATGGTAACTGGTTACCTATGTTACCAAAATCATAGTTACTTCTTCCTTCTTTTAATGAAGTGTTCTTCCTCTTTTTCATTTGAATTTGATGTTTCTTTTCATATTTAGTATGAGTAACCCGTCACCCCTCTTATGGTAACCTAGCTCTAGAATTTTTTTTTTTTACATAATTGTCAAAGATCAATCAAGTAACTGGTTACCTCACACAGGATTTGAAAAAAAACGCACAACATAAAAATAAGGAAAAAATGTTTATAATAAATAAAAAATAATAATAAACACAATTCATATCACAAAAAAAATTGCAAAACAACCAAAGAAAAATTGAATATAAAATTAGTTTTATAAAAATAATATAAAAAACAAATAAGCTAAAAAAAATAATCAAATTACAAACATATTAAATATCACTACTACAATTTGGACATCGACCATTGGACATGAGAGGTCGGTTCTCCTTAAACCAACTTAACACATGTTCATAAGTCGGTTTACATAGAACCGACCTATCATGTATGTCTAAGGTAAGCATGGGAGGTCGGTTCACACAGAACCGACCTACCATATCCACGAAACCGACCTACCATGTTTATTTTGATATTATTATATAAAAAACAAATAAGCTTAAAAAATAATCAAATTACAAACATACCCTTCTAAATTAATAAAACTTGATTAAGAGTAAAACTATGGCATAAACCAAATTTTATACAAAAAAATCGGAAAATAAACCCATAAAAGTGAAAAATCTTAAAAAAAATTCATAGATTAACTTTTTTTTTTAAAAAAAAAACCATATTTTTGCACACTCTATTAAAAATCTCATATAAAATGTAATTACCTCTTTGTATTACTAAACTCACTACTACAAAATAAGGCCCTCTCTATGATTTTTTTTCCTTAATACACTGTGGTTTTTGGGAGTAATGGGAATCGCAGAGAAAAGTTCACAAAAAAACCGTAGTGAGAATTTTTTTCTTGCGGTCTTTAAAAAAAAACCACAAAGAAATGTAAAAAAAAAACATACAAAGAAACGTAAAAAAACTGCAGTAAAAAGTTTTTTATATATAATTATTTTTTTTTCTTTTCATATATAATTTTATTTTAGATTAATTTTATTTTTAAAACCAATAGAGTTATATTAATAATAGTATATTCAATACCAAATTATATTTAAATTTTTTAATATAAAAAACCGTATTTTATATAACTAAATTTTATATAATAATATAACATATTATTATATACCTAATTTTATAAAATATTATCTAAATAAACATAATGTATAAATTAAAATTAAGAAAAACATTCACATATCATTTCTAATTCAAAGATGTCCTTTATATATATATACATAAGTAGTCCAGTATACATACGTAAGAAAAATTAATAAAAACATACGAATCAAGTTAGTAAGCTACACATAAGAAAAATTAGACTTCGAATAAATGACATGAATCTTGCTAACCAGTCGGTTTGTAGTGGAAGTAGGTCATCCATAACATTGAATACATTTTTGTCAAACCACTATAAAATTGACAATTAAATATAGATTAGATGATTAAGTACTATATGTAGTTTTTCTTACACAAAAAAAAGTATAAAATATAACATACTTTATTCTTGATAAATTATGCCGGATTTGGTGCATTTACAAGATCATAAATATCTCATAATACATAAGAACCACATTCATGACTCTGAGTTTGTTTTTGACAAGGACCTCTCACCAAATTTGTAAATGTTCCAAAGTATTCATTTCTCGAACATTGTGCGTATGCTCTATGTTATCCCTAAAAAATAGGAGGATGACGTGGCGAATGAGAATGCGACATGTGACATCACAAATCAAGGAAAAAACGACAAAGTATTGAGAAAAGACCGACGGACAAAAAAGATAGGTCCAGGACCTATGGGGGAGTCGACCAAGCCTAAAGCCCCTAGGGGTGGTCGACCTAGGCAGGCCCAAGAACGCTAGGGGTGGTCGACATGACCTCTACCCATGGGATGGTCGGCCCCAGTGTGTCCAAGTGAGAGGTCGACCTGACCCTTACCCCAGGGGTGGTCGGCCCCAGTATGCCTATGGAACCCTAGGGGTGGTCGGCCTTACCCCAACTCCTAGGGTGGTCGGCTTGACATTCTCAAGAACCACCTGGGTGGTCGGCCCACCCTATTCTTCATAGGGTGGTTGGCTCAAACCCCTAAGTACACTTCTCTTAGAAATACTCACTCTCCTTCAAACTGAGATCAATAGGCCTAGCACCCAGAAGGTCACAGGCCTAGCACCTAGAGGATCAACAGGTCCAGCACCCAGAGGGTCATCAGGCCTACCACCCAAGCTCTGAAGGGTCATCAGGCCTACCACCCAAGTCTCATAGACCAATCAAGACTTAGCGCTTTCTCGAGGGTCTCAATCGTGCATTATCAACCACTATCCAGAGAAGACAACAGGAAGATCCCCGATCTCATAATCATGGGGAGGTGGACACGTATCTTTACTCACAATGATCATGTACCAAACCACAATCTCTAGTCTACTGATCATGTAACAACCCCTGGGTACTATAAATAAAGGATTCAGGGCTTCATAAAATGGACTCTTTTTTCTAGACTTTTGGACTCTTTGCTGGAATTTTGGAGATCTAAAGAACATTTGGGGAGAAATTCTGGGCATGTGAGAACACGTGAATACTTTGGTTCAATAGTGTAATTGTCGAGTGATTCAATACTAAAAACTAAGTGGATTAGGTTATTACTGTTCATCAGAACAGGGTTGAACCACTATTAAAATTCCTCTGTGTTTATTTAAGATAATCGTACTCTATCATTTATTCTATTTATTTTGTTCAAAAGGTTTCGTACACTGTATTGGCCAATTTCACAGGTCAACATTTTGGTGCTTTCATTGAGAGTACAAAATCAAGAAACACACTTTCATCAGTTTACGACGCCTCCAAAACCTAGTCATACAAAAAAGACTGCTCCCAAGGATTCCACCACCCAGGATCCCATAGATCCCGTTAATGAACCTCAGGTGGAGGTTGGAGATCAACCTGATGCGAAGGATCCACAGGACGCTCACCAGGAGGAGATGGCGCAATTTCTGGCGATGCAGGAGGCCTTTGCTGCAGAAATTGCCCTTCAGAGAGCGACTATGGAACGACAACGACGGGAGATAGAAGAGCAGGTCCAGGGAATGGTCTAGAGGGAGCAGGAAGCTGACCAGAGACACCAAGAGGTTGTTGTGGCCTTGGAGGCTGCAGCTCGGTTAGCCCGAGCTAACTCTGAAGCTGCTGCTCAGGCAGTGAGGGAGGCTCAGGCCAAAGCAGCAGGAATACGATACAACAGTAACAGAGAGTCCTAGGGGAGGAGTAGGACGCCAAGGACACTCTCAGAACCACTTTCCCAGAGAGAGGATGAAGAGGCATAGTCCAAGACTGCCCCCTCCATGACTAAGAAGAATAACACTTTATCTCGGAGTAGGACTATTACCAACCCGAAGGCCCCCTCCCCGGGGGACCGACGAAACAACTCAGAAGATGAGGGTCAAACATCTGAGAGGCGTGACAGGAATGGAAATGGCCGCTCAAATCTCAAAGTCATGTACAGGGAGAAGCTCGGGGGCAGGGTCGCACTGACAGGGACAAGGCGAACCTACCACCCCTACACCCTCAATCTCGCATGGGAAAGGAACCGATGAATAACACTAATACTGTGTTCGATAGGCTGGGGAAAGATGCACAGGGAAGTCATCAACATGAGGACTAGCACACAGGAGGGGGTACTAGGGACATCTACCCCACCTGAAGCAGCGATCCCACCAGCAGTGCAGGCTCAAATAGATGCACTCGAGCTGGCTCATAGAAGTGGGAGTCCTTTCAGTGCCAAGATCCAAGCTGCCCAACAACCACCGAAATATAAGACCCTGAAACTTCCTACATATACTGGGAAGGAGGACCCAGTACGACACATTGGGAAGTTTATGGATCAGATGGAGTTACTCGATGTTGAGCAAGTTTATAGGTGCAGGGTATTCCCTACCACTCTCTCTGACTCAGCTCAAGAATGGTATTGGAAATTAAAACCTGGATCCATCACTACCTGGGAGTAGTTCAGGAAGGAATTCTACAAGGTCAACCAGTTAATGTCAATCAGCTAGCTGACATCAAGCAACGGAAAGATGAATCCCTGAAAGACTACATTCAAAGATTCATGAGAGAGGCAAACCGAGCGTCCATGGTAGGAGATGAAGGGAAGTTCGTTGCCATCTCGGTAGGAATAATTTATCATAGTCTCTTGTGCGATAGTATACATAGGAACCCTATCAACACCTTGCAATAGTTCTTGGACTGAGCCGATAAATACATGAAGCTAGATGATGCTATCATGAAGGAAGAAAAAGGCATAAACCATCCGACCACTGTCAAGGCGAATAAAAATGGTGCAAACCCTCAAGGCGGCAGTGGGGGCAACGGTAGGAAGATGAATACCTCAGGGGCTGAGTAAGGTGGAGAAAAGAAAGCTAAGTCAGCACCCGCTGACAAACAAGCTAAGCATCAACCCTACCAGCCCAGGTTCACCAATTATACCATCCTAACCACATCAAGGGCTGAGATTTACTTAGAAACATACCAGGAGGTACGATATCGAAAGCCACCACCCTTGCATTCAGAAGGAAAGAAGGAAACGAATAAGTTTTGTCGTTTCCATAATGATTATGGGCACGACACAAACGAGTGCAAAAATTTTAAGGATGAGATAGAGTTTCTTCTTCGATTAGGAAAACTGTCGAGGTACCGAGGCAAGATCGAAACCCCAAGCAGGAATCCAGAATTCTGAAGGCAGAGGAGTCCCCCACTGGAGCCAGTAGCAGGCAACAGTAACAATGCCCGTGAGCGATATGCAAGGACACTCAGAACATGAGGTAAGGGAGTCTTCATAGTATATGGTAGTCGAGGAGCGGCCTCCGAAAAATCCAAAGTATGAAAGTGAAACTGTCACTTTTACAGAGGATGATGCCAGGCACGTGAGGTACCCCCACAATGACCCTCTGGTCCTTACCATTCAAATCGCCAATGCCCGGGTGAAGAGATTCTTTGTGGATACGGGAAGCTTAGTAGATATCATCTACAAATCATCCCTCGAGAAGATGAAGCTCACGGTCAAGGACCTGACACCGTGTTCCCAAGTGATGTATGGGTTCACGAGAGAATTCCTAGCACTGCATGAACTATCAGACTATCGGTCACTGTGGGGGATGCCCCCAGGCACGAGACTGTTACGACAGAGTTCGCGGTGGTAGATTGCTCATCGACTTATAATGTAGTGCTCGGGAGACCCCTCCTGATGGCATTAGATGCAACAGTATCTATCTGGCATCTATCTTTGAAGATCCCCACCAGCGTAGGGCAAGGATGCATACAGGGTAACCAAAGGGAGGCACGAGAATGCTATAATGCATTAGTGGTCAAGGAAAAGAAAGGACCATGAGTAAACAACATGATAGTAACCTACTGCGAAGAGAATGAAGGAACCGATGAGATTGTCAACATGGAAGTTGACGTTGAAAGAAACACTCAACTGGAGCCGGGGGCTCATTTTAACGAAGATTTGTTGTTATAGCAAGTTTCCCAAAGCGAGGGAAATGACATCGATCCTCGCTTTGGGAATGACGTCATAGGGGTGGGACCAGTCGAAGATCTTGACGAAGTCCTACTAGACGAGGAGGACCCGACTAGAGTAATCATGTCAGGAAGGAGTTAAATGTGGAAATTAAAGCACGATTGGTGGAATTTTTGAAGAAAAACTAGGATGTCTTTTCTTGGTCACATAAGGACATGGTTGGAATTTCTCTATCCCTGATAAGTCATGTCCTCAATATCGACAAGAACTACCCACCAGTGCAACAAAAAAAGAGACTGCTTGACAAAGACCAGTCTCAAGCCCTGAAGGAGGAGGTTGAGCGGCTCAAGGAAAACAATTTTACAAGGGAGGCATACTACCCTGATTGGGTATCAAACCCCGTGTTGGTCCCAAAACCAAACAAGAAATGGAGAACATGTGTGGACTTCACAGATATGAACAAAGCCTGCCCCAAAGACTTCTTCCCACTTCCCAGAACAGACCAACTGGTCGATGCAACAGGAGGACATGAAATACTCTCATTCATGGATGCATATTTCGGGTATAATCAAATAATTATGCACCCTCCCGACGATGAGCATACCAACTTCCGGACAGACAAGGGATTGTACTGTTATAAGGTGATGCCATTCGGCTTGAAGAACGCATGAGCCACAAACCAGCATTTAATGAATGACATGTTCCGGATATGATCGGCAAAAATATGAAGGTATACGTCGTTGACATGTTGGTCAATTCCAAAGAAGCTGGAGGGCATGTTCAAGACTTGGAGGAATGCTTTGCAATAGTTAGAAAGTATAGCATGAAGTTAAACCCTCTTAAGTGCTCGTTTGGAGGTGGTTCTGGTAAGTTTCTCGGATATATAGTCAATTCACGTGGAATCAAGGCTAACCCCGAGAAGATCAAAGCATTGATCGACATGAAGTCACCTACCACAATAAAAGAAGTACAAAGCTTAACAGGGAGAGTAGCTGCCCTCAGTAGGTTCATATCAAAGTCTACGACAAGTGTGTCCCTTTTTCTAACTTATTGATGGGAAACAAGAAGATTCAATTGACCGAGGAGTGCGAGAAAGCTTTCCAAGCCTTGAAGGAGCACCTTGATCAACATCCCATCCTAGCGAAGCCAATATATGGTGAAGTACTATTCATCTATTTGGCAATCATTGAGCATGCAATCAGGACTGCTTTGGTAAAAGAAGAGAACAGGGTACAACACCCTGTATACTATATCAGTAAAAGGTTAGTAGGTGCGGAGTCTAGGTATCCCCCTCTTGAAAAGCTAGCCTACTATTTAGTAATTGCCTCTCGAGAGCTGCATCCATATTTCCAAGCTCACTCAACTCGAGTCCTAACCGATCAACCGCTGAGACAAGTTCTTCAGAAACCAGAGGCCTCGGGATGATTACTCAAGTGGGCCGTGGAACTGGGACAGTTTGATATCACTTATCATTCAAGGACAGCGATAAAAGGACAAGCATTGGCAGACTTCATAGTCAAAGGCACCATCCTTGAAGACCCTTCCTACCAATCGGTTAATGGAGATACCGAGAAGGAAGGAGATACAAATGTATGGAAGCTATATGTTGATGGAGCATCCAATGAACACAACTCGGGCACATGAATCATACTGTTCACTATTGGGAATCACTGAATCAATTGTGCTCTCAGATTTGGATTCTATGCTTCAAATAACGAGGCTGAGTACAAGGCATTATTAGCAGGATTATGCTTGTCTTGGGATGTACATGCACAATCCCTGGAGATATTCAGCAATTCCTAGCTAGTGGTGTACCAGGTGCTGGAGGATTATTAAGACAAGAGGCTTAGGATGGTGCAGTACCTCAACAAGGTGAAGGACTTGTTGACACAGTTCAAGAGAAACTCGATTACACAAGTCCCGAGGGAGCAGAATGTCGATTATGATGCCTTAGCCAAGCTTTCCAGTGCCAAAGATGCAGACACCTAAATTTCATTCCCATCGAATCCTTGGCAGGAAGAAGCATAGCCGAGCAGGAGCCAAATTTATTATTTTCAAATTATCTGTATAACAACCATTATGCTTCAATGAATTAATGAATTTAATTTCTTAAGTTTCACTTAATTTTTTAAATTTCTTTCAATGAAGGACTTGTCCTGTAGACCTGTCAACCCCATCGGATCATGTTCTATTCTGGTCCTTGACTGGTCCAAGGAACTTGTCGCCAAATTATGGATCATGTTCGATCTTGTTTCTTGAGGAGCCTATTGACCCATACGATCCACATGAGAGACAGGTCCTTGGACCTTGTCGCTAAAATATGGATCATGTTCGATCTTGGTTCTTGAGGAGCCTATCGACCCATACGATCTGAACGAGAGACAGGTCCTAGGACCTTGTCGCCAAATTATGGATCATGTTTGATCTTGGTTCTTGAGGAGCCTATCGACCCATACGATCCATACGAGAGACTAGTCCTAGGACCTTGTTGTCAAAATATGGATCATGTTCGATCTTGGTTCTTGAGGAGCCTATCGTCCCATACGATAAAAATGAGAGACAGGTCCTAGGAACTTGTCGCCAAATTATGGATCATGTTTAATCTTGGTTCTTGAAGAGCGTATCGACCTATACGATCCAAAAGAGAGACATGTCCTAGGACTTTGTTGCCAAATTATGGATCATGCTCGATCTTGGTTCTTGAGGAGCCTATCGACCCACACGATTCGAACGAGAGACAGGTCCTAGGACATTGTTGCAAAATTATGGATCATATTCGATCTTGGTTCTTGAGGAGCCTATCGACCCATACGATCCAAACGAGAGACTAGTCCTAGGACCTTGTTGTCAAAATATGAATCATGTTCGATCTTGGTTCTTAAGGAGCCTATTGACCCATACGATACAAATGAGAGATAGGTCCTAGGAACTTGTCACCAAATTATGAATCATGTTCGATCTTGGTTCTTGAGGAGCCTATCGACCCATACGATCCAAGCGAGAGATAGGTCCTAGGACCTTGTCGCCAAATTATGGATCATGTTCGATCTTGGTTCTTGAGGAGCCTATCGACCCATACGATCCAAACAAGAGATAGGTCCTAGGACCTTGTCGCTAAATTTATTGATCACGTCCGATCCTGGTTCTTGAGGAACCTATCAACCCATACGATCAACAAAAGAGACTGGTCCGAGGACCAGTCGCCATTATTTGATCACGTTCGATCCTGGTTCTTGAGGAACCTATCAGCCCATACGATCAAAAAAGGAGACTGGTCCGAAGACCAGTCGCCATCATTGGATCATAATTGAATTTAGTCCTTGAGGGACTGATCGATAATTTGATCTAAGACTCGTTACATGCTCGATTAGCCCATCTAGACCTAGTTGGTCCAACTTAGACACTTCTATCTACAATCATTATAACGAGTATACTAGAGATTACGTAGATCGTGATCGACACTTGCTACACAATTTGCATCTGTGTATAAGTATCATTACTACTGAGTATGAAACCATCACTCGGCTACCAATGAGGGACAAGTATTTGCTGCTTGCATCATTGGGTGAAAAGGATAGTACTATGTGTCTAAATGCTCGAAGAAAGGCATGGTCAAGTAGCAAGTGACCAAGGCTTTTAAACCCATGATCACTTTGGGGGGGGGGGGGGGGGCATATAGTACATACCGATCAGGGTATACATGAGTAATGAGGGCATGGCCTTAAGTACTAAGAAAGCTCAAGTTTTTCTAGGACATTTGTTCAACGTATGTTCCGAAAATGCAAAAAACAAAAACAAAAAAGGCATTGGTAGGGAGACTCCTAGCCAAGTCCCTTATAGGGTGGCCGGCTAGATCATCAACCCTATATGGTGGTCGGCCTATCACCCATAGGGTGATCGACCTTGTTTTGTTCATGGTACTTGGTGAAGTATCATACTACTCACATTACCATGGTTGTTAGAATGAAAAACGTAATAGAGTAAGATTAGTATGGCACGTAAAGTACATGTGTTCAGAGTATATTGATACCTGAACCAATGAGAGTTGTGAGTTGATATACTTAGTAGGCATTGGAAATAAAAAAATTTCAATCAATACACTGAGTACTCATAACAAAAAAGCATAAAGGCATAAAATGTCATATGTAAAAATTGTCAAGTACAAGGTGCCCCACCAATGGCCTGAAAGGAAAGACAGAATATAGGACGAAGAAGACTAACTAGGGCGAGGAGTATCATCTGTAAGACCACCTTGAGCCTCGACAGCCTCACGAGCCAGACACTTCCTAAGCTCATTTGCTCGTGTCTTCTCGGGAAGGAAATCCAAGTTCAGATTTTTGTTGGACTTCCAAATCAAGTAAAAGCAAGAGAAAGTTGACTCTGAATACTCCTCTCGATCCTTGTCCTGGGCGGCTTTGACATCTTTCTCCTTCTCGACTAGAGTGTCCTTCTGCAATTGGTCCATGTCAGCAATCAACTTCTTTTTCTCACCTTCAAACTATAGGAGTTGATCGGCAAGTTTCCCCTCCATCTGGGTTATCCTAAGAGTCAACTCGGTCACTTCATGATATTTGAGCTCCACAGTACTATGGAGGGTGTTGATCTCTTCATCCTTTGAAGCAATGTCAGCATCCCTACAGCCAAGAACGCGCCTAAGGTCCAGAACCTCTTGGCAGACAGATTCAAGCTCAAAACGAAGGTTGGAGAGCGTAGAGGCATACTCCACAGACCTATCATGGACATGAGAGACTAGCATCAATGCCTGCAAAAAAAAACATAAAGTGTTAGATAAACATCAGAGCACAAGCTAACAAGGCAAGAAGAGAACTGTAAAGGACTCACACTCTAAATGTCTAGGAGTGACTTTGTCAGAATGGTGTTCAAGTCCTCATTCTTAATCCCAATAAAAGCTGTTGTCGTCTGCTCCAGATGAGATGCTCTGAACTTAAGTTCCGTATAACAGATTGATGTGGCTCGGATAACGAAGCAAGCGCAGAACAGGAAGCACCCGCATCAGTGAAAATGGGAGGAACTGGTGTAGACAAAGATGGCTCTACCTCTACGATAGTACTAGACGCCAAAGGATTCGGAGGGGACACCTCAGGACGAACCTCCATGACCGACTTAGCCTTAACCCTAGCCTTTTTTGCCACTCGAATAGAAGGACTGGCCTTGGTGGTAGTCGACTTCTACTTGGTATGAACAAAACCAAACATGTCTGAGCTTACAAAAGAAGATCAAATGTTAGAAGGATATTAAGCATACATGAATCATAAAATAAAGGTGATAAAGTGTCGAACCTTCTTAATGAGATTTGAGTTCAAACATAGTCTCATCAAAGTCGTCCGAAGCAAGCGATGAGCATGCAACAGATGCACCCACCTCATCACCCTCATGTCCGGCCAGCACCAGCGAAGAGAGTACCTCCTCGACATGAATGGGTCCCAGGGAATCTATGGCGGTCACGGGCTCGGGACCATCGCCATCCGGAACATTGGCTATGGTTGGAGGAAACAACCCCACCTTCCTAAGGTTCTCTAGAGTAACAAGGGTATTGACATTCTTCTCCCCAAGGGTCATGGAAATTAGTGCCTTGTCCCTAACTGTCATAGCCTGGGTCGGAAGCGGTCTATAAAAAGGCCCAACGTGCTTAAACTTGGAGTATTTGGCCTTTGCGTCCTTAGTAAAGAAATAATTGTCAGCGTATCTAAATGCCTTGCTATTTCTAGAGATCTCTTCCAAGAATGTGTTCGTACCCTCACTCGAATAACGGTGGAAGTGGAAATACCCCGAGTTGCGCTGAGAAGGGTTTGTCTTCAGGTCAAACAGGTAGTGGATCTTGCGAGGCACTTGAGTAGCCCATTTTCTGCAGTGATAGATAATGTACAATGTAGATAAGGCCAAGATCGCATTAGGAGCCAGTTGAGAAGGACTAATACCAAAATAGTCTGCAACACAACAGAAGTATATATGAAGAGGAAGTAGGGCCCCAGACTTAATGGCAGAATGTGTCCAAGCGCACATGCCCAGGGGGTTCTCAACTCTGTCATCTAGACCAAGGATGGTAATAGACACGCTGAAAAGGTCAAAGGTCTTCCTTAAGTTCTTTACCTTTTCTTCAGTCATCTCAGAGGCTGCCCCCTTGAACAAAACAACCTCATAATCAGTAGGGCGAGGCTTCTCAACAAGTTTCCATATGATTTCACTAGCGAAGGTGGCCCCAGAATCTGATGAATTGAACTCCTTTTGTCGTCTCTTCTTCTGCTGCGTAGCTGGCGAGACCGTCTTGCTCTTGGAAGGAGGGTGAACCACCTTAGGCCAGAACCTGTGAATAGAACGCTCCTGAGAATGAGTAGCATAGCGATGACAGCTCTCGGTAAGTTCTTGCTAAGAAGAAGATTGATGGGGAACCCGACTAGTATCTCGGTGCAAAGGGTGTTGCAATGAGTCTCGCTGACCTGACCTATCTCCCTGAGAAGAATGGCTCCGCTAAGATGTGCCTTGGGAGCCGTAGGGCATACTGTGTTGAGGAGAAATCTGCGAAGAGCCAGGCGAGGAGCCCTGAGTGATATGCCATGCAATATGAACACCATCTTCAGAGGGTTGTTGAGTCGTCTGTTTTACTCTCGCCATTGAACAGTACATTTTCAAGAAATCTTCCTCACTGAATAAATATAAAGCGGAGCGAGGGAGAATCCTTTTCACCCTTTCAAAGAACTCCTGGGGAGTACGCTCACTTACTGACTTGTCTGATGAAGAGGAGCTGAACATCTGCAACAGGACAAAAATGAAGATTAAATTTAGTAAATGAGCATAATGAAGCCAATAGCTGGGGGCAGATCCATGAACTAAGGGGCAAAAATGAAGAAATCAGGATTAAAATTCTATATAGGGGGTTGGCCCAATGAGCCTAAGCATGGGCCGACCACCATGAATCCATCAAATTACGAATCCAAAAAAAAGTAATTTTTACAGTACACAAAAGGCCCCCAAGGAGATCAATTATGGTGAAAAAATTATTTTTAGGGTCCTAGATGGTTGGCTTATGCTTGGGAATGATTCAATTCTAAAAGCTAAGTGGATTAGGTTATTGCTATTGATCAAAACAGGGTTGAACCACTATAAAATTCATGTGTGTTTATTTAGGATAATTGTACTCTGTCGTTTATTCTATTTATTTCGTTCAAAAGGTGTCATATACTATACATACGACCATTGGCCAATTTCACAGGTCAACACTCTATAAAAATTAAAATTAATTATCTATATATTATAATCTTAACTCTAAAAAATTAACATTGAGTACATTAAAACTAAAAAACATACTTATCCACAACATCCTTTATTATTGGTGGAGATTTATGACTATGCAATGGTCTAGAATTATGGTCGTCCCCCTCGTCATCACGAGCATCAACATCCAATGTCAGCTAAAACAATAATAAATGATAATTATTATATGATTAAAATCCAAAGATAGTAGTGATAATGTTTTAGGTAGTTCGTTCTTACTTAGCAATCAAAGGAATGAAATATATTTGGCATTTCCTATTCATAATCATTATCCATTTGGCTATAAGATCCACCATATTATTTGTACAATGATCATTGCCAATAGAAAGATGTTCAGTATCAAAAAATTTGTATAGCTGTCGTTATTTTAGGTGCATGCTTTCCCAAAGGGAAATTTGAGTTTTTATGCTTAATGTGGTGTCCTAAATCAAAAAAATGATAGGCCTTTTAATCATTTAAAAAGCATGCCAAATATTTTGACAAAACCCAAAATACCCCTCCCATAATTTTTCCCATCCACTTCCTCTTCTCTCTTCCCTCTCTCTCCCTCAACCCATTCCTCTAAACTCTCTCTCTAGAAAAAAAATCCATGGGTAAGGTAAAGTATAATAGAACTCAATGTAATGGCAAGTATTCCTCACTTAGGACACTAAAATACTACATTTTAAATAGATCTGGACATGATTTTTGGGTGTTTTTTTGCAATTATTTTTTAGATGTGAAACTTTGAAATCAGCAGAAAATCGACGCGGTTCAATGATGCTCGATGCCAGCTCAATGGGGCCTTCAAAATCAAGATGTTCATGAAAAAATTGATGTTGCTCGATGGTGATTGGATGAAGGTTCGATGGTGTTCGATACGATTCTTGCAAGATACGTAATTTTTCACTCGGGTATCCGTTTGGGGTGTTTTTTTTTGGTATTTTTTCAAGATCTACACGTTTGAGATGTGTATATACACATTTGGGAAATGTAAATATTGAAAAAAAAATGAAAAATGCAACGCATACCTCATGTTCAAGATATGTTTTGGTATGTTTTCAAGTTCTAAACTTTGAAAATATGTATGTGATCATCTAAAACGTATAGATCTCAAAACAAGACCCAAAATAAAAAAAATATCACCCTAAACGGACACCCGAGTGAAAATTTATGTCTCTTACAAGAATTGCATCGAGCCACCATCGAGCAACCATCAAACCACCAACGAGTAACGTCAATTTTTCATGAAAATATTGATTTTGAAGGCTCTATTGAGCTAGTATCGAGCACCATCGAGCAATAATCGAGCAAAGTCATTTTTCTACAGATTTCAGAGTTTCAGATTTGAAAAATAACTCAAAAATCATGCACAACTCGATGGTTTCTCAATGGGGCCTTCAAAATCAAGATCTTCAATAAAATATTGACGTTGCTCGATGGTGGTTTGATGGTTGCTCGATGGTGGTTCGATGCAATTCTTGTAAGAGACATAATTTTTCAATCGGGTGTCTGTTTCGGGTGATTTTTTTTTTTGATTTTGGGTATGTTTTTTAGATCAACCGTCTTAGATGTTCAAATACACATGTTCCAAGTTTAGAACTTGAAAACATACCAAAATATATCTTGAACATGTGCTATGTTTTGCATTTTGCATTTTTTATTAAGATTTACATTTTCCAAATATGTATATACACATCTCAAACGTGTAGATCTTGAACAAAGTACCCAAAATAAAATAAAAAATCACCCCAAATGGACACCCGAGTGAAAAATTACGTATCTTGCAAGAATCACATCGAACACCATCGAACCACCATTGAACCTCCATCGAGCAACATCGATTTTTTCATGAAAATCTTGATTTTGAAGGCCCCATCGAGCTAGCATCGAGGACAATTGAACCACCATCAAAGTACGTTGATTTTCTGCAGATTTTAAAGTTTCGCTTCTGAAAAAAAAAATCGCAAAAAAAAACCCAAAAATCATGCCCAGGTTTTTTTGAAATGTAGTATTTTAGTGTCATAAGTGAGGAATACTTTCCATTACATTGAGTTCTCTTATATTTTACCTTACCTATGGATTTTTTTTTTCTAGAGAGAGAGAGAGTTGAGAGAAATGGATTGAGGGAGAGAGAGGGAAGAGAGAAGAGAAAGTGGATAGGACAAATTATGAGAGGGGTATTTTGGGTATTGTTAAAAGAATTAGCATTTTTTTAAAATGATTTAAATACCAAACATTTTTTTGACTTAGAATCCTCATTAAGCATAAAAACTCAAATTTACCTTCCCAAATGCACTTGTAGAATCAATCAGGCATATTACATATTCAAAAACATTTTAAATTAATAAAATAACATATCATAAAAAATAAAATTGGGGAGAGTTCCCTCTATCTCTATAACAATAACTCAAATTATTAGTACCTATATATTGAATTAAAAAAACACAACAATCATTATGCACAATTTCGTCCAAAAACCACCACATCACAAATAATTTGCAGAACCTACTTCACTAAGACACACATGTTCTCATCCTTTTGTTATCTTCCCAACACACAATTTCATCTAACAATAGTTTGTATAATATCAAAAAGAAAAATAAAACATTAAGTAGTAATTATTATTCCCCTTCAAAATTAATCTTCAACAATTTCAACACTTCAAATTCTATGATTAGTAAATATGGTAATTGGTATGATTTAGAGTATTCAAAATTACTTATTAAATTAAAACAAGTAAAATAAAATTTTAAATAGTAACTTTCTAATAAATTAGTTCAACCACTAAAATTAAATTTACTAAACCATAATTACAAAATTAATGATAAATGAATAATAAGTTTGGATTCCTAAAATAATTAACAAAAATTAACTTAAAAAAAGTCATTGTATAAATAATATAAAATATTATAATATAAAAATTATGTAAAAAACAATACATTGTAAATAATTAACATTATTAAATAACAAACACATTATGTAAATAATATAAGAAAATTCCATAAATCTGAAATATTTAAAAAAAAAAAAAAGTCAAGTTTAAGTGATCAATACCTATTTTGAAGCATGAAAATGTATTCTAATCCTCCACAAACATTAAAAAACGTTCAAAAATTACAACAACAAAAAAAATCAACCTATAAACATACATTAAAACCTGATTAAACCCACTCTAAATTTCTTCATTTCTTCCCTAAAACTTGAAAATAAAACAATTTTATGAATATATACATGATTTAAAGCATTATTGTGGAAGAAAATTAAAAAAAAACACATAAAAAGGGTGAAGATGGTGATTACCATGGCTGAGGGAAATGAGGAGAGTGAATGATGGGGGTCGAGTATATGGGGAAGGGGACTTTTCTCAGCGGTTATTTTGAAAAATCCACAAAGAAAAGTCTACTTTTTTCTACAGTTTTTTCATAAAAAACGTGAGAAAAGTAATGAATCTTTTCCATGCGGTTTTTTCATAAAAATCGTGGAGAAAAGTCTCCGCTGCCCCACACTTACCACTTTACACTACGGTTTTTTTTACAAACACCGCAATAACATAGTATTCTTTTAGGCGGGTATTAAATGTGATATTTGAGAGTCATTCAAACATTTTCTTTGTGCTTTTTATTTAAGGTTGAAAAAAAACATAGAGAAAGCCTATATTGGTAGTAGTTACTGGGCCTAATCAATTGAATTACAATTAATAAAACAAATGTTCAAATTCCTGTCTTTTTGGGCTTTCTGTGGAAGTTAGGTATAACACCCCTAATAGCCTACCTTTATTAAAATATTATTTTTAATAATAATTTAAATGATTTCATAACTTTATCTGAAAATACAGCGGGATTTTATTGGAAATAAGTGCAGAGTTGGGATCCAATGTTCAAAACAAAAGAGAGTTGGGTCCAGTCCTATAAATAACTAACAATACATCCCACTGATAAATTAACATAAGAAAGAATCAAAGGCACTACGACGTTCTGGTTCGTTTTCTCGTTCATTGGCTCCCCACAGCATACATACATACTTATGGAAAACGGACTTAGCTCACCATACGTGTCAAACAAGTCTCTCTATTTTCTACCTGCAAGGGGGAAAAGTAAGGAGGTGAGCTAAAAACCCAGTAAGGAAGTACAAACAAGACATACAACATATCTCATACATTCGTATAGCAATCATTATCATCATAAAGTCATAGTCATAAACATGAGACAATTTGTGGCATAAGCATAATCGTACATCATAAGATCATAATCATAACCATAATATCATTCGCATCATGAGCACAAACATACAACATAAGGTCATAATCAACATAATCATAAGCATACAACATAAGATCATGGCACCTCTATTGTCCAATGATCACATGCGACTCCTTTTTGGTCACTTCTGTGGCACCCTATTGGTCATTATTCACCTGGCACTCTTTTGGCCATGAATTTCCCTGGCACCATTTTGGCTAAAAACTTAGGCACGTCTGCCTTTAATACTGCTGCATCACTAGGTTAAGAAAACACAAATAAATCCATACATATCGCATAACTAGAGTCCATTCAAAACAAAAAATGAATCTAGCTAACTTCCTTACCTCAGGTCCAAGCAAATTAAGTGTGGGAACACTTGACAATGAACCTAGAATAATAATCAAAACACTTGTCTTAATATCATGTAAAACACACATACATGCGTCTAAACATATCACATGTGTGCATGGGCCATGCACATGTGACATCTATCTCATAACAGGTTGCACAACTTTCATAATTCTAGCGTAACTCATACACATAATGATGCTTGCATGTCACACATAACATAATGTCGATACGTATATCATTCTTAAAGCTCTTCATGCAAGGACCCTAAACTTACACATTTAACATATAAGTATGCATAAAAGTGCATTTGCATGTCACATGCATACGTGACCATTCTGGAAAACTATGCCAAAGTTTATGATATCATACACTTATTTCTTAACAATTTAACAAAAATTCAGCAAGCATTATTAACACTTAATGAATTACCTAGTGTTTTTCCTAGCATGTTTGCTACAATTTTCACATCTTAAAACCATTGGAAATTATGCATCAATACTTAATCCTAGACATCAAAACCAACTCTCACAAACTAATCATGGCCTCAATCAACAATAGGCAAATGATACCAAAATTTAATCCAAACATATATACCAACTTGCTTAATATTCATAATTTATTTTTTTTAGAAAAAATTAATCAAGTTTTAACATGCTTTCAAATCCAACCACAAATTAATAAATAACACTTTTCTAAAAACAAAGTGTAATTATTTTTAATTCTCTTTCTAGAAAATCTAATGACATAAAATCATGGAATTCACAATTATTCAAAATTTGTTTAAAATTCATAGTTATAAATACAATATCATCATGGTACGAAAATCACTCTTAAATACTCATGCTTGCTAATCTCATAAACCTAAACATAAAATTCAGCATGTCATTAATTTATTTGCTTTTATCTTTTAAGCATATAAGTTAACATAAAATCATAAGTTTTCTTAATGAAAAGAAAGAACAAAATATATGAAACTAATCATTTTCATCTTCAGTATATATCATGAAATCATGACATCAAACTACTCGTAGTTTACTTAATGCTTGCTAAATAATTATATTAACAATAAAATTCAGCAAGTAACACAGAATTATATAATGACCAATAAAACATTAACAATATACTAACAATACATGGATAGGTGTAACATGCTTTCTAACATCTTATGCAAGTCCCCAAATATCCTTAATTTCATTTACACATTTAGAAAAATATCAAACCATACCATATAGCTTAGGTTGAAATACACATAGGACTTAACAACCAAGTTTACAACAAAATCACATCATGCTTCATTATTCAAATCATCAAGACAATAGTCATAGTACAACATGCTCATAAAAATAAATAATAATAAGCAAAACCTAGCATGCTTTTCTTTTAGTTTTAGTACATAAATATTCATCATGTCATGAATCAATTTACAATAGATATCAAGGCCTATAAAAATGTCATGGCCGAAACCTCAAGGAAAACAAACACAAGAGTTGCATACATTTCCTTCATGCATACTTATCAAAATTACAATATTAGGCATCACAAATATATACTTATCATGTTGCTACACACACAGAAAAGCAAGGCAACAATTATCTTCATATTATTAAGAAACTTAGCATGCACTAACATATCTAAAAAAAAGCTGTGAAAACATTTAACAACCTATATAGTAATTATTTATCCTCATGATTCATCTTGCACACATAATCACATAAAAGAAAAATACCAAAACCCATATACAACCTATGTCCGAAACCTATACCACAAAAATGTACCCTTGTTTTCAATATTTTAATTAAACCTAATCATGCTCCCAATCAAGAGAACATTACCATGCACATATTACTCAAAACTATAAGGTAAAACATAGACATATTGTCTCAAGACATCAAACAATATTCCATGACCATAAACAAGAATCAAATAAACATCCAATCATCAAAAGGGTAGGGAAGTCCATTACATCCTTGGTAGTGTTCAAGAACAAAAAGCGAATAAATCCTTAAGAACGTAGGGATTTCGAAATACACCGCTGATTAGTGCTCAAAAATATCATTTTATTAGTCTTAAAGTGTAAAATTAATTAAATTTTAATTAATATTTTCATGGATTTATTGTAATATATTTTATATTGGAAAATATTAATTTTAATTTAATTTGTGATCAATTTTCAGGAAATAAAATGTATTTAGACACAAAAAAAATAAAGAAGAAAGAAAGAATTATAATTGAATAAATTATGGAAAAGTGGTATTTTTGAAGGTGAACTAGGCCCAAAACCAAGCCCAAACAGCCTATGCCCAAGCCAACAGCTGCTCCCCACGCTGCCACATGGCAGCCTACCATTCGCACAGCCAAGCCAATCCAAGTCACCACCAGCCGAGCCTTACTACCAGCCAAGCAAAGGCTACCACGTCGCCCAACTGCTCCCCACTTGCATGGCAGCTGTCCCCCACGACCCAACACTTCTCTTCCAAGCCAACCAGAGCATGCCACGTGTCCCACTTGCCCCATTTTCCGTAAGATTTTATACCACTTTCCCCCACTATTTTGTACACGATTTTACACATTTTGGGCTCTGTTTTATCTATAAATAGAGAACCAAAACCATTGTAAATCATCAGATTTGAGAGTGGAAAAAGACACTTTGTTATTTTATTTCTTTTCTTATTTCTAGTTTAATTTTTCTTATTTTAGGTGACAAAAATGAGTGAATTATTTTAGAAATATTGGTGAGGTTAGAGTGTAGTTGTTGTACTTCTCATTCTCATAGTGATATTGATTTTTCTTATGCTTCATTTCCACATCTCATTAATTATTTTGTTTCTCATCTTCTAATTTCTTTTCTAAAATTATTAGCATCTTTTACATAAGTTCAGTCATGCTTTTCTTTTGTAATTTAGATTGTTAATTTATTTTAGTATATTTGTTATATTGTATGTCTTTTACTGCATTCTGCCAGTGGTATTTTGTCGCTCTTGGATATATAATATGATATGCTATGAAATTGGGAGTTAGATTCAATGTAATCTAGATTATTTAATTTGAGCTTTTAACATATACATCTTCCAGTTGCAATTACTGGTGTAGAATTGCAACTTTGTTTTGAATTAATATCAATATTAGAATATAATTTACAACACTGCATCTCTACCTTACCAAGCTCTATATCTGATCAATTTTTCTAATCTATCATTTTACTTTCACGAAATCCATTTCTTCAATTATACTTTATTTTTATCTTTTATTTACTAATCAAATATTTAGTTGTGTTTGCCTCTCTGTGGATACGACATAGTCCGATTACTACTGCGACCGCTTAGGAGTTTATTGGGCGATATCAATTTTTGGCGCCATTGTCGGAGAGGCAATTCTTCAATTAAAGGTTTACATAGTAAATTAAATTTTTTTTATTAAAAAAAAGTAGTATAAATTTTTTTAATTTCTCTTTTAAATTTTTTCCTTAGTAATTTTTATTTTTAGTTTCTTTTTTTTAATTTTATTTTTTTGGTCAAGAAGAAGAAAAAGCTTCATTGATCAAACAAACATATACAACCAAGCAATAGCCCAGAACTAAACTGAAACAGCCAGACTACACCAAAAAACCACTTACATACTAGCTAGTTTCCTTAAGAAAATGTTAAAATTCGGAAGAGACTTCCTACTATGGACACTGTAAATTCTATACTGGACTAAAGTAACAATCTCTTTAGCTATACAGTTAGCTGACAGTGAGAAGCCATCATATATACATCTATTTCTATTCCTCCAAATCTGATAAACAGCAGCTGCCAAGATCATATTAATAGTCATGCTCATTCTGTTATGCTGGCTAAGGTTAGGACCCACAGTCCAAGCCGAGAAGCTGGAGGCCCAGGCATGAAAACCCAGCCACGAAAAAATGCAATGCAAGATCTTCTGAGATAGGTAGCAGTCGAAAAAGAGATGGCTATGACTCTCCACTTGATCTTCACACACAGGGCAGAGATGGTTGTCAATGGGAATGGTGCATTTGGCCAGGTTGTCTCTGGTGAGAAGGAAAGAATTAATAGCCATCCATAACAAGAATCTATGTTTAGGAAGAATGGTGCGACACCAGATGCCTTCTTTATAGGCCACTCTTTGCTGGTGAATGGAGCTATAATACAGCTTTGAAGGTCTGAAAGTTCCTGAGACACCAGCAGCCAGAATTTCTTTTTCATTGAACCGAGTTCTGAGGTGACAAAGCTTGCGCCAGTACCAACTACTATCATGTTTCAAATCATAATCCCAGAAGTTCACTCCTTTTAAGTAGACATGCTGAATCCATTTCACCCAAAGCGAGTCTTGTTTAGTCAAAATAGCCCAAATATACCTAGCAAGAAGGGCCCTATTCCAGCTAGTACCATCCCTTAGACCAAGACCCCCATAGGCCTTAGGCAAGCACACTTGGTTCCAAGAAGCCAAATGAAACTTACAGCGAGTACCCGAGGCCCCCCAAAGAAATTGCCTACACAACTTCTCCACTTCCTTGATGATGCTTTGCGGTGAAGTGAAAATAGACATGCAATAGTTCCTTAAACCAGACAGCACCGTTTGTATGAGAAGTAAACGACCTGCATAGGATAAGTGTTTGCTAGACCAGGAAAACAGTTTAATACGCATCTTTTGGATAATGAGTTCACAGTCCGTGTGTTTCCATTTAGTAGGCCTCAAAGGCACTCCAAGATAGTGCATAGGAAAGGATCCAGCTGAAAGGTTCAACCCCTGTAAAATCTCAGTCCTAATTCCTGCTGCAACTCCTCCAAAATACACCTGGGACTTCTTGGAGTTGATAGACAAACCAGTAGTTTCACTAAATTTCTGAAGAGAGTCTTTCAGAACAGAAACAGCCGCAACAGTCCCTTTACAGAATAAAATGACATCATCAGCGAAACAAAGATTTATCAACTTCAAGTCCTTACACATCGGGTGATACCGAAAGGAAGAGGACTTGGCATCAGTTTGCAAACTTCTAGTCAGGTACTCCATGATTAAAACAAAGAGAAGAGGGGACATTGGGTCCCCTTGCCTCAAACCTTTGCCCCCTTTGAAAGTACATTGAACCCGCCCATTTATCAGCAGAGAGTAAGTAGTACTTCTTATACATATCATGACCCAGTTAATGAACTTCGAAGGAAAACAATAGGCCTTCAACAAGTTACCTAAAAAAAGCCAATCCACCGAATCATACGCCTTGCTAATGTCTATCTTTATCGCACACCGAGGAGAAGTTATCGCTCTACCATAATTCTTAATTAAATCTTGAAGAATCATGATATTGTGAGCAATGGATCTACCCTGAACAAACGCACCTTGATTCGATTGAACAAGATAAGGAAGCACCACTACCAAACGGGAACATAGCAATTTAGCCATTACTTTATACAGAGTTGAGCAACAAGCAATCGGTCTATAATCTGAGGCCCTAGCTGGATTCGCAACTTTAGGAATTAAGGACAAAGTTGTTTCATGAAGCTCTTTAGGAAACTGACCCGAAGAGAAACCATGAGATATGGCTGAGCAAATATCCTGACCAATTTCCTTCCACATTGACTTGAAGAAACCGGAACCATAGCCATCAGGGCCAGGCGATTTCGTATTGGGAATACTAAACAAGGCAGCCTTTATTTCCTTAGGAGAGAAGGGTTTCAACAGATACAGTTGTTGCTCCACTGAGAGTTTAGAGCCTAAATCCATATAATTCTGATCAACCAACCCTGAAGCCGAACTAGGAGTGCCCAAATGACTCTTAAAGTACTCGGAAAAATGGCTAACAACCTCCTTGAAATCATCAACCAGAACCCCATTATCGTTAGTATAAGAAACAATAGAGTTCTCAGTTTTCCTTCTCTTCAAGAAAGCATGGAAGAAAGAAGAATTCATATCCCCATGTCTTAACCAATTGATCTTGCTGCGCTGCACTAAGAAACTATGATAGATTTTTTCATGATAATTAAATTCTGTTACCTTCACTTTAACTACCTCTTGTAACTGAGAGTCAAGAGGCTTCTCTTGAGCTTGAAAACGGGTTGTTCGCAGCTCCTCCAAGGACAGATGATAGCCTAATCCCACATCCCCAAACCAGTCCCTGTTAAGCTTTTTCAGATGATGTTTAAGACGAATCAGTCTAGTAAAAGTAGCCTTCAGCCCAGACGACTTCACAGGGGCTTCCCAACTCAACAAGACTATTTGCTTAAAATCAGGGTGGTTGGACCAAAAATTATAGTATCTAAAAAGCTTGGTTCCCATAGAATTCAAAGAGATATTAGAAACAATACAAGAGCAGTGATCCGAAACCGCCTCCCATTGAAAAACTGCCACACTTTGAGGAAATAAATCCAGCCAATCCTCATCAATTAGAGCATGGTCTATTTTGGAATAAATTCTAGCTAAACCATCTTGGTTATTCGTCCAAGTAAAGTAGGAACCCATACTCTTGATAGCCTCAACTTTGGCAGCATTTTTCCAGCCAACTGAATCTACCAACTCAGAGCTAGCCAAAGAGCTTCCACCAGTTCTATCACCAACAGAAAATGGAGCGTTAAAATCACCAAGAACCAACCAAGCTTTGACAGACAGAGATAGCCGAGATAGATCTTGCCAAAGACTCCTCCTAGTATCAATTGAATGAAGACCATAAACAAATGTAACAAAGAAACTAGTCTTGTGACCAACCAACCTGATCATGCAGTGAACCAACTGGGGAGAATCTTCCAGGATGCTCAAACTAGCAATACCTTTTCTCCAAAGAATCAGCAACCTTCCTTCAGTTCTCGGGCTAGTGAAATAGTCCCAATTAGGAAATCTGTGTTCCATAAACTCCTCAATTTTCTTACCACGCAATTTGGTTTCCAACAAACCACCTACACCAACCTTATTCTTCCTAAATAAATCTTGGAGTGATATCTGTTTATTTACCCTATTCAGTCCCCTAATATTCCAACTTAATATAGGACAACTATCCATTAGAAGAGCTAGATACAAACTTCCCATTCTTACCTCCCCCTTCCTGATCCTGCAATATTCCAAACTGGTTACCTTTATTCTGAGCAGACCCAGCCTGTTTTTGGACACCAGTAGACAGGCCTGTTTTTTGAGACCTGACTCGTCTAGGGGTGAGCCACTGTCCTTCCTTGTTCCTTTCTAAAGTCTGCCCAGAAGGATTCCCCTCTGTAGTAGACATAACACCTTCATCAGATTTAGCTTCTTCAGTAGCTTGAGACCCCTCCTCTTGAGTATTCAAAGGTCCTCCCTTAGTTCCCTCTGACTTGTCCGTTCTTTCTAATTGGTTCTCCTCAGTCGGGGGGGAAACTTTTTCTACCCAAACTGCCTTAAGGTCCTTTCTACACTCTGCCATAGAATGTCCAAAACCAGAGCAGCTTTTACATTTAGTAGGCAGCCACTCATACTCTACACTTTGTTCAACCACCTGACCATGTTCATTAATAAACTGAAAATTACGAGGGGGATTATCTGAAATTTCCATTTCAACTAACACCCTAGCAAATTGGACTCGAGAACGTTCCTTTGTAAATTTATCCACTAACAGCGTTTTGCCGATCGTACTAACCAACGCACTCAGACATTTACTCCCCCAATACTGGAGTCCAAGATCATGAAGAAGAATCCACAGCGGAACCGAACGAACCAAGTGAATCGCACTAAGATCAGCTGTCCAAGGCCTCACAATAACAGGTTTTCGATCAAATTGTAGCACTCCATTCTCTAGTACGTGGTCTCTAGTTGCTTCATCATTGAATTTAACTAAGGTGAGCCCCAAGGTCATTCTAGAAATCTGGGCAATACCAAGATGGCCCCAAACCCTTTTAATGAAACCCTCAAATACAGCCATTGGAGGGTTAGCACCAAGAACCATGCAAACCACTGCAGAACTCCAATTAGCAGACTGAATTCTCACCTCTTCAGCATCTACTTGTGCCAGCTTCTGACCATTTCTAAAGACAGGTTCTGTGTACTCTAGTTTTGGCTCAGAAAAGGAGAGATTGCTAGATCGAAATTGCTGCCAATGGATCTTCGAATCCGACTGGAAATCCTCTTCCGTGCCCCTAATACCGTCTTCGCATCTGTCCGCCCAAGCATCTGAGGGCATCTCCATATTCGTTCCATCCAACAAGCCATTCGTCGACTGAGAACCCATCGCAGCATTTTGCATAAACTCAGACCCATTCCTTCCATCCAAACTCTGGTTCTCCTCTACGTCAGGCTCAACTTCTCCGTCTAAGCCATTCACGTTCTTCTACAGAGTCTCTTGAAGAACACGTTCAGATCAATCCTCTTGTGGAATGTCAGGCTTTCGAATCGGTTTCTTCCTCTTCGCCATGGAAGAGAGCTACCCGATTTTCCAGCTACGTCTTCCAACTACCCGATTAGAATCAATTTAATCTAGATTAAATAATTTGAGCTTTTAACATATACAACTTCCGTTCCAATTAATGGTGTAGAATTGCAACTATGTTTTGAATTAATATCAATATTATAATATGAGTTACAACACTGCATCTCTACCTTACCATGCTCTATATCTGATCAATTTTTCTAATCTATCATTTTACTTTCACGAAATCCATTTCATCAATTCTACTTTATTTTTACCTTTTATTTACTAATCATGTCTTTAGTTGTGTTTTCCTCTCTGTAAATACGACATAGCCCGATTACTACTGCGACCACTTAGGTGTTTATTGGGCGATATCAACTGCCAAAGAAAAGAGGAAAAAAATTCCTAGAATTGAGAAGGAGGAACCTAATCTTAGAGGATCAAAATCCAAAACCAAAATTAAGACAAGAACACATACCTAGAAATTTTGAATCCCCTTCCTCTTATCCTTCTTTCTCTCTTTCTTTCTTTTCCTCTCTTTTTCTTTCTTTTCTCGTGCTCTCCTCTCTCTCTTTCTCTCAAAGCTTTGGCAGCCACCAAATGAGTCTCCAAGGTACAAATTCTCTTATACTTATAACCCCTAGTGACCTAACCCTAAGAAAAGATCTCAAGTGTGAAAAGTTCAATTCTTCTCCCACAAATTAAGCTAAATCCCACCATTCCCTCTCCTTACACCTCATCTAACCCTTATCCCAATGTGAAACAAATCAAAAGATAAGACTTGTCATCTTATCCTAAAAGATGACAACCCATTTCCTTTTTCCTTTTATTTTCTTAATTTAATAAAAAATAAAACAAACCCACACACACACACACAATTTGGCGCACACACACACATTTAAATAAAAACATTTGTAACAAATTCTGATCACATAATTTTGTCACAATAAATAAAAATGTAGCACTAATAATAAAACAAACAATTCAAATTATTTTCTAATAAGAAAACAATTAAGTAAAACATACCAAATAAAAAATAAAAAAATGGGATCACTACATTAGCGAGCCTTAGTAGTGGATACGACATATTGAACCCAACTCTGAACCATGCAAGCTCGAATTTTTAAGACCCATTTACCTAAGTTGGACTTAATTGTATTAGGTTAATCTTTTTAGTTGGACATAATAAATGATTAGAAACAAATCAACTCTAAATTTTTGAATAAATTTCATTGGTAATTTTAGAATTAATAGGATAATTATAAACTATGGTTTATTGATTATTTTAATAATTTAGCAAACCTAATTTGGTAATTTTTAAAAGAATAAAATACTAAAAGAATTAATAATGATTTTTTCAAATCTAAGTTCGATCACCAACGTTGATTTAAAAAGGTTAGAGTTTAGTGGGGCTTAATGACGCTTAGATTTCGTTTCCCTACGGAAGGTGTTCCCTAGACTCTTAACATGGTTGAATTTCTTAGGATAGATGTACCTTCTATAGACTCATACCTATAGTGACTATAGGAATTAAGTCTATAATAATCAAAATCGTGGGTCAAACTCATAAAGTAAGAAATAATTTAATTTTGATACTTTGATCGAATGAGTAGGTAATTAATAAAAGTCTAGGACATTTTATTAATTGAGATATATCTCTATTTGACTAAGTAAATATTTTTTACTCTCGCCTATCGGGACACATAGGTTCATGGCTAGTTGAAATACTTATGAAGTAGAAAGATAAGTATTATTTTAGTATTTGCTTATCTTTGAACATTGATAGGATTTTGTGCTATTCCTGAAACTTGTATGAATGAATGTTAGTCAAACAATGCGTTAATTTCTACTTATTGATAATCCTATATCTCTACGGTCTCCAACCCCATTCTCTATCGTCTGTTGAAAAACATGCTGACCGACGAAACCTTCATGAAATGGAAGTCCAACATCAACATTCTGTTGATGAGGAAATATAAATTCGTGATGACTTAAGAAATCCATTGACAAGGCACTGACTGCTGAAGGGGAATGCTTCCACTGAAAGGAGATTGGGCATTGGTGTTGAATCTCAAATTGGTCAACGACACGAAGTCAGATAAACGATATAAAATGAGATGAAAACAGGAAGAAATTCAAATGGAAAAGTAAATGACACAAACGATTCATAGTGGTTCGGCTCCAATTTGGTGGTAATGAACTACGTCCACTTAGTGTTCTTATTGATGTTGAATCCCAACACTGTGATCAATGAACTAGGGTTCACGAGTTTCACAAGCCTTGGGAAGATTACAGCTTCGGTGAATAATCACACTATATTCTTCTCTCAGAGTACAAAGATCAAAAGTTCAAAAGTCCCTTTCTTGAGGACTTTGATTCTTATTTATAGGCTCAAGAAGATTACATGGGCTGATGGGCCTCAATTATCATTAAGATTCACGTATCTACTTAATAAAGGAAATTACAATTAATGCAAATATTATAAGATTGCACATAAAAAAGGAAGTAAATGAAAGTATGCAACCAGACTGGTCGCACCTAAGCATGATGCTTGATAAATCAATGGCTTTCTGGTCGACGATCGAACAGGATTCTTTTACTTAAAATTGTCGCGTGCCCGCCACGTGTAGGTCAATTTTGCCATGTCACCAAGAGCCATTTTTGGGTAAACATTTGCCCCCCAAGTTTATATTACTGCGACCAGCATAAAGTAAACTTAGACAACCGACCTTTCATATGCCTTGTCAAATCTGTCAGAGCAGTCCATGCCTTCTCGAAAAGGGCAACCAATCATACCATTGCGGTTTCCCAAAAAGTGGTTTGACGGTATCACGTTTTCCCATGCCTCAAAAAAGGACCTCTCATCATTACCATGGTAACCACACTACGAGCAATATAAATAACCCTTCAAAATCATTTTTTACCTTTTACTTTTCACTTTCTCTTCAAGAACACTGATGAACAGAGTGTAAAAAACCCAGACATTCTGAAGATCTTGAATACTCACAGAATTTCTTCCTAGCCACTTAGCATTTCGTAAATTTTCTCCAATCTTTATCCAAGTAAGTTTATCGACCTTTTTAGTCGTTGAGATGCCATGCAATATCTGTTTTATTCCTGTTCTGGACTTTGAGATTTTGAATGTTCTTGAAAAACCGATTTGAGGTAAATGGGTATGTAGGTCTGAGCATGATAGGATAAGGAAATAACACTACATGAGGCTTAGGAATCAGTTTAGGCGCAAGGATCATCAATTTAGGGTGCAAAATTGAAGTAAAAATTTGATATTTAAGCATGTAGAAAAAATGGATTTTTCCCGCCCCAACTCATAGTCGAAAAGTTAAGACCCTTTTATTGTTGATTTCATTAATCAAAGATTGTATTTGTTTATGACTAGGAGATCGTTAAAGAATCAAAGGATCGATCATTGTCAAGGGTCGTTCTTAACTGTTGACGGTGAGAACTCGTCAACTAAGTTAAGTTGGAAAGAATTGCAAAATAAAGATTATCAATAGAAAAGCCTTAGAAATTTAAGTATCAACTCCAAGAACAATTGCAGAAGAACAATGGTGAAATTAGTTTTTCATTCACTATGGTGCACTTGCTACAGTAAATTTTCCAACCCCCATCCAAATGGAAGTGGAGTTTATTTTATAGTAGGCTCTAATGGCCCCTGATACAATGTGGTCCAGGGGACCAGGTAGTACGCCAGTACACTGTCAGGTGAGTGGTCTCAAGGGTAGTGGTGTCTGCTCCAGTACATGGTCAGGGTTGGTGGGTGCACCTCCACTTTAGTACTTGATCGTGCTTCCACTACCTGCCTGGTACGGGTGTCAGAGGAATGGCTGGTGAGGACAACGGAAGGTACTTCGCTCGTACCACCATTACTTATCTGATGTGGATACTATGTCCGTACTCTAACTCCCTTTTAGCTCATCAGTGGACTCCGTACCTATAGGAAAAAGGGTGCCTTGTATCTAAAGGTCACTCTCGTGTAACCCTGAGCGAGATAAGTGTGTGGGAGTCGAGCCCCGCTGGTGACACCTTCCTTAGAAAAAAGAGAAGGGCCTCATCAGCGGAGCACATGCTTATTCCATAGAGGCGCGTCTTGCGAGACGGTGCGTGGGGCCTAAGCATGGCCGAGACACGACCTCGCAGGCCACATGGGTGCCTCGTGAGATGGTGACGCGCAGCTGGCTAAATGGGGCTTCGTGCCTGGGCATGGGCGAGGCGAGGCCGAGGCGGGATGGCGGCGCGCAGCTGGAGATATGGGGCCTCATGCCTGGGCATGGGCGAGGTGTGGCCTCGCGCTGCCGAGGCGTGGCCTTCCATGGCCGGGGTGATGTGGCCTCGCGCTACCGAGGCATGGCCTCTCGTGGGCGTGCTAAGAGCGAGGCAGGGCCTCGCGTGGGCGCGCTGCGGAGCGAGGCGGGGATCGCGTGGGTGCACAGTGGAGCGAGGCGGGGCGCGTAGACGAGCCTCGCGTGACTCCTCGGATCTTCGGATGCATTTTTATTAAGGCCTCTTATGATACACGGGTTGAGGGAAAAATATTGGGTTGCTTGAACTATCTGAGGCTCATGAGGGTCGAACTCCATATTTTCCCTTGGCGTAATTTGAGCATCCACACTTGGCCCCCAGTCTAGGAGAGTACCTTTAGGTGCTCTTGTAGACTCTTCTCTTTAATTCTTATAAATAGGCCTTCATGCAAGGCTTATTATTTTGACCTTTCTCCTTTGGCTTAGTGGTTTTGAGAATCTTTCCTTTTTCAAGAGGTAAGGGGTTCAATCCCTCACATCCTCATTTTTTCCATAGTTTCCTTCATTTTGTTTTTTCATTTCATTTTCATCATTAATATTTTTTTTCCATATTCGCTAATTTTTGGTATGTTTACTTGGAGGCTAACACATCCTTTTTGTTGATTTCTGCAGACACGTGCTTTCGACCACTTAGCTCTTTCTTGACCCTGCCAGCACGTTTGGCCCTCGACCTCCTATAGACCGCGACTGCACTCTATTTTTCCTGCTTGAGGTATATTTTCTTTTTTTTTTTCTCATATTCGTTGGGTCCAAACTAGCGTTTCTCAGGATGGGGTATTTTGGCCTAAGCTTGCTGTGAGTTAGCCCAGTTGCATGCCCCCCTGTTTATACCCTGTAGTGGATCATTTAGGGCTCTTGCACCTAGAGGTTTTAAGCCCATTCCTTTGTGTTTTGTAGCAATTCTCTCATTTACACGTGAACCCCTTTTTCCTTTCGGGACGAGGCCTCATGGCTAGTGACGGTCCGTTCGACATACCTCTGGGGGTTGAGTTTATTGACTTATCCTCAAACTCAGAGTCCCCTGAGGAAAACCCTTACCAGGACTATGACTCCTTAAGGCAGGCCCGTATCCGCCACCTTGAGCACATGGCTGAACTTAGGCGTAAAATTTGGGTGGTGCAGAGTGAAATCGACTCGGCGCTGAGAGGAGACAGGGCACCTTTCCCCCTGTCCTAGGCCCAGCTTCGTGGCCCTCAGCGATCACATCCTGAAGGCGGGTGGTACCATCTCGTTACACCCATTCTTTGTTGCGGTCCTCAACTACTTCGACCATGCCCCGCTTCAGTTGGCACCCAATGGTTGGCTAACTTTAAGCTGCCTTTTCGTTGCATTTACGAAGCAGTTGAAACGCGCTCCTACGGCGACAGAGGTGCATTTCCTCTACAACCTCATGCCCCTTCCCAAGTCAAAGGGCTTCTACTATTTAAAAAAAGCCAACAACGAGACCTCTTTGATAGAGGGCTCGGTGTCCAACCCGGGGTCCTGGAAGCAGGACTTTTTCTTCGTGGAAGGCCCCCTCTTTGTCCGCGAGGACTTCCTGGCCACTCCCATTAAGTACCCTAAGCATCACTTTCTCTCTTTTACTTTCTTACAACTTATTGTTTCATGACTTACGTTCATATCGACCATGGCGTGTATTATGCAGAGCAATTTTCCAAACCCACAGTTGTCGGGTCGGAAGCGAGAGACATGAGAAAGTTCTTCAGCGCTGACCCTGCTACGAAAAAGGCGGTGTGCCTATTCACCGTGAAGAATCTTAACCGCCATAAATTGTCCCCTGTCTCGGACCCCAAGTTGCTGTGGACCATCTTTGGGTCCACGAAGATGAAGGGGGTATTGGCAGAGCCTTGCCCAGATGACGATGAGGTTGAGGAAGAGCCGGAGGAAGCGCCCCTTGACCGCGAGGGACCTCACCAGAAGCCTCCATCTCCTGGGGGATGCCCTCCATGTGCCTCTTATGATCCGGACATAGCCCCTCATTCTCAAGACCAGCAGGGCGTTCCGGGGTGTTTTGTTTGCCCTGACCCTGAGGGCTATGATGCCTTCACTTAGGCTCCTATCGACCCTGGACCATTGGGGACTTATTTCGCCGATCTTCTGGAGCCTCCCTCTGATCTACCAGGGCCTCACTTTTCCACTTTCACCGCGCCCCCTCCCGTTTTGGCAAGCGGGTCGTCTAACCTCACCCAGCCAGGTGCCCCTGGTGCGGATAGGGAGCCCTGGGTGACTCAGATGGCGACGTCTTACAGGCAGCAATACATCCAACTTGCCTCGGGCCTCCCCGTATCTGACTGGAACGGTCTTGGGAATGTTGCTCTACCAGACCTTGGGGAAAACCTAAGGCGCACCATGGCTTGGGTGAGTTCCTGCACCTCGCATCGGCCCTATTATGTATAGATGTACATGCATTTTTTTTTGTTACTTATTGTTGCTGTCGTTTACTTTCTTGTGTAGGCCTATACCGTGGCTCTGCGGTTTGCCGACTCGTTTAGCAACCTCTCCGCGTCTACTACTGAGAGGGACTACCTCACGGCCCGGGTCCAGGAGCTCGAGAAAGAGCTTGAGAACACCCAGGCTGAACTACAAAGGATCCAGACCAAACTTGCTGCCTCGTCGAGAAGGAAGCTGAAGGCGGTTGCCAAGGCCACAAAGTTGAAGGACCAAGTTACCAGCCTGAAGAGCGAACTCCTGGCGACCAAGGCTATCGCGGCAGCGTCGCAGGAGAGGGTTACTTATTTAGAGGTCGAGGTCGAGGCTACCAGGGCCGAACTCCAGGCTGCTAGGGCTGATGTCGCCTCATTGCAGGAGGGGAATGCTTCCTTGGAGGCGGAGAAGGCTGCCATTGAGTACCGGTCCATAGATCGTGCCCTTTACAGCGTGCGGAGGAAGAACCCCAATTTCAATTTTTCTTCTTTCGGTGAGCACGCCGTTGCTCGAGCGGCCGTGTGGAGCGCCCGTGGCAGGAAGCCCTGAAGTTGTTATTTCATAACTTTTGTCAGCTAGCCCGCTATGGATGTATGCTCTTTTTTTGTGTGTAAATCTTGTACTGTCTTCAAAACTTTCTTTTTCAATGTATATATACATGTGTGTCTATTTATCCCTTATTCCACTGCATTTGAGGTCCTTTTGAGCCTGTATGATGGGGTTTGGTTGGTTCCCCTCTTTTATTTACCAAGCTGGAGGTCCTTTGGAGCCCATGTGAAAGGGTTCACTGGGACCTCTTTTGGTGCCTCTTGATTACTTTTATAAGGATATTTTGACCCCTTGGGTCCTAGCTATCCTTTTATATATTCTTGCGCGTGCTTATTATTTTTTGCGAGAAGCGTCCTTCTCATCGTTATTCATAGTACTATTTTTGCAAGGGTCTCTTTTAGGACCCTTTTTGGCTAGAAGGCTTGGTGGCCGCTCTAGACTTATTAGTGTTGTTACTATATATATATATATATATATTTTTTTTGTAAGACCCTTTGGCCTCCTTGATGTTCACAAGGGTAGCTAATCCTTGTGAACCCAAGGGATGCCTTGCAAGGTCCTCTCCCTGTTTTCTATATATAAGGACTTCGCCTAAGGCCCCGATATATGGGGTCCTTCTGGGACCTCCCGTTAAAGGGTCCTTTTTAGGGTCATGGTCCCTTTTGGGTCCTCCTGATGGAGGGCCCTTTTTAGGATCCTCCTGGTGCATAGGGTCCTTTTTAGGATCCTGGTGCAAGGGGTCCTTCTTTGGATTCTCCTGATTGTTGCTTGCTTTATCTTCATGGGCCACTTCCTCCTGATGGAGGGCCCTCTTTAGGATCCTTCCGGTGCATAGGGTCCTTTTTAGGGTCCTCCTGATAGGGGGTCCTTTTTAGGAGCCTCCTTTTTAGGAGAGCAAGGGGTCCTTTTTAGGATCCTCCGTTAGAGGGTCCTTTTTGGGAGCCCTTTTTAGGTTCCCCTTGCTAGTTGCATGTTTTTGCCTCCTGTCCTGCCCCCCAAGTGTTTGGTGAAATTTATTTCGGCAGGCACTTTAACTGATGCCCGCGTAGCGAAGAAAAGTAACACATGAAGTTGCAAACAGTTTCATTCATAGCATGCGGTTTACAACCAACCTTGTAAATAAAAGGGTTACATCTAACTAGGAGGTTGCCTAGGTAGCCTCTTTGATTCTTACTTACCTAAGCTAAAACAACAAGGAACAAACTAAACATAGGTTCTTTTTGCACTGAGTGCCTAGGCCTCGATGGTAGCACTTCTCGAGATGATCCGTAACTCGTGGGTCCAAATTGCGTGGGTCTAACTTGTGTGGGTTGCTCCTTCATACATGACCATTGCCATCGGTACAGAGGGTCTGGTGGCTGTGCGGAGGGACATGTTATAGCATTCCCTCACTTCCTTCTGCTCCCCTTTCACGCATGCTACTCCCCTAGGGGTTGGGAATTTCATAGCCAGGTGATACACAGAAGTTATTGCCCTCAATTCCCTCAGAGAGGGTCTCCCTAATACCGCATTGAAGGCTGAGGTGCAATCCACCACGACAAAGTTTTCCATTATGGTGGTTTGCTTGGGTTGCTCCCCCATGGTGAGGGCTAATTCGATTGCCCCCAGGGGCTGCATCGAATCTCTCGTAAACCCATACAAAGACGTAGTGCAAGGCTTTAGGTGACGGAGGCTCAAAATCATCTTTTCCAGCGCTGGTCGATACAAGATGTCCACAAAGCTCCCGTTATCCACCAAGACCCGATGTACCCTCATGTTAGCAAGCTGGGCAGTTTGCACCAGGGGGTCATTATGAGGGAAATGCACCCCCTGCGCATCTTCTTCAGTGAAAGTTATCGAGTCATTCTCGCCCTTGAAGCTCTTCGGGGGGCGTTGCTCCAAACTTAAAATGCAAGGTGGTGGACTTCGTCTAGCCTCCTTGGCGTACTTGTCTCGTCCCTTCCTTGAATCGCCTCTGAATCCTGGTCCTCCAAATATGGTCCTGACCTCTCCCTGTATTTCTGGGGCCACCTCCCGCGCCCGCGGCCGGGACGCTCCTTCTTCTGGCCTCTGGCTCTCCTTGCGCACGTACCTGCCTAAATGTCCCCTGCGAATGAGCTCCTCGATTTCCACCTTCAAATGGTTGCATTCTGCGGTGGTGTGGCCGACATCCTTGTGATACTGGCAATACCTGCATGGGTCTCTTTTGGACCGGTCTTTTTCATTGGCGGGGGCCTTTTGAAAGGGACCTGGTTTTCGTTCGCAACGAAAATATGCTCCCTCGCATGGGTGAGGTCAGTGTAAAAGGTGTAGGGGCCCTGTAGGCGCTCCTCAGAGCGTTGATGCTTCCGGGGTCGATCGTCTCTTATTCCCTCATAAACCCCCTTCTTCTTTGCACCGCTCGGGTTTTCTCGGGCTGAAGGTTTCGGGGGCGACGGGCCTTTACCGGCTTTGAGATTCTCGTGACCATCCTCCACGCGAATGTATTTTTGTGCCCTCTCATAGAAATCATCCAAGTCTGTGACCTCCCTCTTGAGCATGTTATCCAATAACTTGCTTCCTGGGCGTACTCCAGCTGTGATGGCCATTTTTAGCTCTCAGCGGGTCAGGCTCCCTACTTTAGCTGCCTCCATATTGAACCTGTGAATATAGCGCTTCAGGCTCTCATTTTCTCCCTGCTTCACATTTGCGAGGCTAGTGCCTGGCATCATGTAGTCGCACACGGCGTGGTGCTGCTAGAGGAACTCATCAGAAAGCTGTTGCCAAGACCTGATGGAACCTGGTCTAAGTCTTTTGAACCTCTTGTACGCAGGTCCTTTAAGGGTGACGGTGAAGCAATGACATCTCGCCCCGCTGCCAATTCCCCTCATCTTCATCAAGTCGTTAAATGTATATAGACGGTATTTTGGATCTGTGCTTCCTTCGTAGGGGGTCATATGGGGCTCCTTAAAGTTAGCAGGGAGCCGGATGGCTTGGATCTCCCTAATGAAGGGTGAATCATGGTCGAACTCTTCCTCAACAGCTTGACCTCTAGAGGCGGTGACGATCTTGCTTCGCAGGCTCCTCATTTCTGTGTCCAGGTCTTGTCTCCTCTTGCTTAGGGAGTCCCTTAAAGCGGACGGGTTAAGATCCCCCTTTCCATTGCCCTCTCGAGGCGCCATAGGGGGCGTGGTCCCTTTACCCACCCTCTTTTTATTGAGCTCCTCCCGTAAATCTGAGGGTGCTCTCTTAGAGGAGACCTCGTCCTCGTTGCGATGGGCCGCGTTGGTCTTCGACTCTGGTTTCTGGGCCTGCTTCGGTGGCCCAAGATGTTCGCGTTGCTTTGTTCGGAGGGTGTTGCTGGTGGAGTGTCGGGTCCTCCCATCGTCTACTGGAATGGTGGTATCTGCCCCCTCACGACGTTTCTCTTTTCTCTTGGGCAAGGTCACGTTTGACTTACCTTGCAATAGGCCATTCAGAACCTCTTGCATATTCTCCAGGGTAGTCTCCAACCTTTGGTTCTTACGGTGCAGCTCACCTATTTCTTCATCATAGAATCGAGATTTAGAACTCGAGCTCACGGAATGGACCCGGGGATGCTTATCATGCCTATGCGTTGAGGGGCCCGGGTCCTGCCGGCCGGAGTTCAGTACTTGTGGTGGTTTAGGAGGTAGAAAATCGTTGGCATTTCCCGATGGTGCCCTTAGAAGATTCTCTTCGGGCGGGACGGTCGATGACGTGACCTCTCTATCACCCTCGTGAACTTCAGGGTCCCTTGGGGGCTCTACATCTCTGGGTGGAGGAGGGTCCTTCATGGAGGCCTTCAGCTGGACTCCGCTAAGGTGGACCTCCACCTCTCGTGGCTCCCTGAGTCGCTTCGAACGTCTCGGCATTTCTCCTTGCTGGAAATAATGGTAGAATAGTAGCTTGGTACTTGGATTTCCACAGACGGCGCCAAACTGTTGACGGTGAGAACTCGTCAACTAAGTTAAGTTGGAAAGAATTGCAAAATAAAGATTATCAATAGAAAAGCCTTAGAAATTTAAGTATCAACTCCATGAACAATTGCAGAAGAACAATGGTGAAATAAGTTTTTCATTCACTATGGTGCGCTTGCTACGGTAAATTTTCCAACCCCCATCCAAATGGAAGTGGAGTTTATTTTATAGTAGGCTCTAATGGCCCCTGATACAATGTGGTCCAGGGGAACAGGTAGTACACTAGTACACTGTTAAGTGAGTGGTCTTAGGGGTAGTGGTGTCTGCTCCAGTACATGGTCAGGGTTGGTGGGTGCACCTCCACTTTATTACTTGATCGTGCTTCCACTACCTGCCTGGTACGGGTGTCAGAGGAGTGGCTGGTGAGGACAACGGAAGGTACTTCGCTCATACCACCACTACTTATCTGATGTGGATACTATGTCTGTACTCTAACTCCCTTTTAGCTCGTCAGTGGACTCCGTACCTATAGGAAAAAGGGTGCCTTGTATCTAAAGGTCGCTCTCGTGTAGTCATGACCGAGATAAGTGTGTGGGAGTTGAGCCCCGCTGGTGACACCTTCCTTAGAAAATAGGGAAGGGCCTCATCAGTGGGGCACATGCTTATTCCATAGAGGTGCATCTTGCGAGACGGTACGTGGGGCCTAGGCATGGCCGAGACACACCCTCGCAGGCCACACGGGCGCCTCGCGAAATGGTGACGCGCAGCTGGCTAAATGGGGCCTCACGCCTGGGCATGGGCGAGGCGTGGCCTTGCGTGGCTGAGGCGGGATGGCGGCGCGCAGCTGGAGATATGGGGCCTCGTGCCTGGGCATGGGCAAGGCGTGGCCGAGGTGATGTGCAGCACGCAGCTGGAGCGAGGCAGGGGCCTCGCGTGGGCGTGTTGAGAGCGAGGCGGGGCCTCGCGTGGGCGTGCCGCGGAGCGAGGCAGGGCTCGCGTGGGCGCACCGTGAAGCGAGGTGGGGGCCTCATGCGGGGCATACGGAGGAGCCTCGCGTGACTCCTCGGATCTCCGGATGCATTTTTATTAAGGCCTCTTATGATTCACAGGTTGAGGGAAAAATATTGGGTTGCTTGAACTGTCTGAGGCTCATGAGGGTCGACCTCCATATTTTCCCTTGGAGGAATTTGAGCATCCACATTAACATATTTCTCGCTGAACCAGAGGTAAGAAAACTACACCTCATATGTGATATGCATGGCTATTATTAAGGCATGTTGAGTGTTTAAATGTGGACATTGATTGCATATCAAATGCTTAGCTTATCTTGCTCACTTGTGAATGGCACTGACTTATTATTTTGAATCGGGAATGGTGTTGGTATTAACTATGAAGCTGTGACTTACTAGTCAAGTTCGGCAGTAGTACCAGGCACTGGTCGTATGGCATTGACTTATGAGTCAAGGACACTTTTAGCATGTTTAATGCAAGCCGATAAAGATTAGATCTAATCGACATCAGCATTGAATAACTCATCATGAGCATTAATACCGGACTGACCTCAAGTTTGATGAAAACTAAAAGCGCTTGTCTAATCTAAAGGCTACTTATTTAGAGCAAGAGCCAGAAAAGATAAGATGACCAACACGTCACATGGCTAGGAGGGTATTGGACCTCAGAGATAGACTTATCATTCATCTGACTGGGATAGACTTATTAGTCATCTAATCGAGATAGACTTATCAGTCATCTGACAGGGATAGACTTATTAGTCATCTCACCGAGATGGAGATATCAGTCATCTGATCGAGACAGACTTATAAGTCATCTGACCGAGATAGACTTATGAGTCATCTGACCGAGATAGACTTATCAGTCATCTGACCAATATAGACTTCTTAGTCATCTAATTGAGATAGACTTATCAGTCATCTGATCGAGATAGACTTATCAGTCATCTAATCGAGATGGACTTATCAGTCATCTGATCGAGATGGACTTGCCAGTCATCTGACTGAGATAGACTTATCAGTCATCTAATTAGAGAGTGACTTATTAGTCAACTATTTGAAGAATGACGTATTAGTCATCTAGCTCTGACAGACTTATTAGTTATCAACCTCAGAGCGAGAGACTTATTAGTCATCTACACAGAGCGCAGGACTTCACAAACATTTAATTGTACCTGCCTGCATGCATGAGTAGGGTTATTACTGCTAGGCATGCTTTTTATGATTTAGTAACATGTTATTACTTGTTCATGAGCATATTTAGTTTTCTTGTTGGGCTTCGGCTCACGGGTGCTATATGGTGCAGGTAAAGGCAAAACAAAGCTGGATCGTCCTTGAGTTGTAGAGCTTAGGTTGTGATGTGTACATATGCGGCTGTTCGACCAGCATGGCCGGGGGTTTAAAGAGGAACTAGGGTTAAACCCTATTTTGTCGCTTAGGTCGGCTAGTTGTAAATATTTTTTTGTAATTAACATTTAAATTATATTTTTAGGGTCCCAATGTATAAAGTAAACATTTTAGTAAAAATTTACATCTTAACAAAAAAATTTAATCCGAAACCGCTAATCATACTTAGTCACACAATTATGGCCAAATGACTCGATTAGCGAGTTTAGCACTGTTTAAAAGGCACACCGTAACGGTCCCTGGAGTTTATGGCGTTACAACTAGGTATCAGAGCGAGCCAAGGTTAAGTGTTCCTCAAGACAAACTGGGCATGTACACTCGTCACTATAGATAGCTTCACTCAAGGTATGGTAACTATTTCTGTAGTTATGTATTTAACTGCTTAAATGGAATGTAAATTCTTTACCTGCACAATGTATTAGGGAGCATGAAATTCTGATAGAGCCTAGCTCTTGACTATTAAATGAATATATGATTACATGCTCCGTGAACATATATGAAAGTGATTATATGATTACCTGCTTTGTGATTATATAAATGTGATATTCTCATGCTGGAGTTAGAAGCATGGTGTGAATGTTGGAAGAGTATGGATTATGATTGATGTATGAATGCTATGGGCATGTTTTTAGCACTGCATTGGTTTGTGATTGTAGTGTGGTGAGATTGTTCCCGTGGGGAAGGCTCTTGATATGCTCATCATATTTAATGGGTCATGTTATTGACTGCAGAGTCAACCAGCATGTATGTATCACTACAAGAAAAACCACTTTTCACAACACATGGTTATAAGACTATTGAAAAAGTATTATAAAAGCAAGTTAAAAAAATGGTTCATAAAATAATGTTGTATAGTGTGAAAGGCGGGTAGTGAATTTATTTAGAGGGAACTGATAATTAAAATGGTCTTAAAACATATATCTTTATTGCGCCAAAGTCGTAAAGAAAAAGCTTGGCACCCGGTTTGATCTGAAGGACAACTTGTTGCGCCATGGGTAGCCCGAAAACACGGTAAAGATAGTGGTTTGGTTGAGCCATTGCACATGAATATGAAACCCCACTTTTCTTCTTCTTCTTCTTGTGATTTCTTCATTTTATTTCTCATTTTCTTGGGGACAAGAGTTCCCAAATCAAATCCTTGACATCCCTTTTGTATAGTAGTCTTTCTTTCATCCCGCATGGACGGGGGATTTGGGGTTCAATTTTAGTTTGTGAATTGGTGCTGCCATTCTCTTCTCTCTCCAACCACAATTACAGCACTCAAATCGGTGATTCAGCGACACATTTGATTCGTCTTTTTGTTTTTGGAAATTTTATTTGGGTGTTTGTTTAGTTTTTCAGATGAACTTCCTACTTTCATAATTCAATAAATAGTTTTTACTTAATTCGTTATCATTATCATCAACTCAAAAGGTCTCCTTGATGATATGAAGTCGACAGAGTTGGGCTTTCTCCTTGCTTATGTTGTTGCTTTCTATGCCTTCATCATTCGTAGATCTCTTCAACTGTCTCGCGGTAAAACCCCTAAACCATTTCTCTTTCTTACACACACACATATATTTATATGTATGTATTCATGTGTTTTAATGGTTCTTATAAGCAGTGCAGATCACCACACCAAACTCTTTGGTTTGCGTCCTGGGTGGTTCATATCTCAACGCCTCAATGTATACACACCTTCTCTTTCTCTTTCTTTGTCTCAGTCTTTATCTTCTTGCACAGGCTTAGATAGATGATAACATTTTTTATATTTTTGTAACTTAGGATGCTCGGATGCTCAATGGAGGAATTTTCGTGCAAATTTACCTATTATCACCATCGTTTTCACCATTTTTGCTCGTCTGCCCAATGTTTCGAGGACCTTTCTTCATTTTAAAGCAAAAGGGATGTCTCTAATTTGGCTCGTAATACAGTTAACAATGAAAGAAAGACTACTATTCAATAGATAAGGGTCCTTCTTCCCTTTTGTATGAAGTACTGTTGTTTAATTTCTAGTTGGGCAAGCTTTAACAATATGAAATAAATTAAAACGAAGATTCACCAGATTCTCATAACATTCGATAGATATGATGTCTATAAATTTTTTTGAATGCATAATACGTAAGGTGGCCAGTTCTTGTTATAGCTAGTCTTGCTTCAGTTTATGGAAGCCAAGCAATCATCAGGGGAACATTTTCTATCATAAACCAAAACCAGTCGATTGGTTGCTTCCCAAGAGTCATGGTCGTTCACACTTCTGACAAGATTCATGGTCAGATATATGTTCTAGAGATCAATTGGATTCTCATGATCCTTTGCATTTCTGTAACAATTGGATTTAGAGACACTAAACACATGGGAAATGCATCAGGTAACATGTACATCTTCACTAGTCTCGTACTGAAAACAGTTAAATTTATTTTCTTACCTTTGATAACTTTTTATGGGCCCAAGGAGTCCATTGTTATTTCAAAGTTGAACTGTTTATAGATTTCTCAATACCAAGTTTGCAATCATCATCTTTTTATTTAGGCCTGTACAATTTTTAGGCAATTATGTGTTAAGAATTTTGACTCTCTTTCTTACTCCATTATTCTAGCTTCTGAAATGACCGATTTCTTCTATCTAGTTAAGTTTTTTATTAATTATATAAATTTATCTTTTTGAAATGGTTTATGACTGAATTGGATTTTTCTATATTCGTTTCTATGAATACCCTACTAATGGGTCTCTTGTAGTGCAAAACAGCTAAGAGTGACTACGTATTAATTGGAAATAATCTCAAGAAGTAGTTTTTACATAAGGTTGAACGTTTCATTTATGTATCTGAGTTTATATACTGCTAACATATATGAATTCTATGACCATAGGTACCTTTTGCAAGAGAAAAAGAGAGGAAAAGCCCTTGATTCTGTAGCAAACTTTCACTTGCAGAATTGAGCAGTATGTCATTCTATTAAAAGCTCTTGGATTATAAAATTTTTTTGGCTTAAATTTTTTATTTGGTCAATTGGAAGTATTCTTAGTTAAGACAGTGGTAAAATATGTTGCAATGACTATATTTTGTATTAATCATTTAGGTATTGATTATATTCTTTAGGTTGTGGATCGAATTGGCGGGGAGCATTGCAAAGCTAATTAACTTGATTATTAATTGCAAGAGGTACAGAAGTATGTTCTCTTAACTCTTTTATTAATATCATACAAATGTTAGAGGAGTTTGAATATCATAAATATTCATTCGTAGAGAAGTAGGTTCTGAGATTAAACTTGTGTGATGTAGTGATAACGAAAGGTTGAAAACTTTTGTGTCTTAGAGAAGTAGGTTCTGGAAAATTTGTTTGTGTTGCAGTGATATAAGGAATAAAACTTATTGTGTGTTTTTTGAATAAAACTTGCTTTATTTTTAATTGTAATGAAATAAGTTTTTGTTTTTCACTTTGGCTTATATAAAATTATATGTGTGAATATTTATATACATATATTATATATGTATCCAATACTGATTTTTCTATGGTTACTTGCGAAGTGGGAAAGGAGTAAAACTAAATTGAAAGAAGAAAAAAAATTTGTTGGTTATATGAACTAGTAAAGTAATTTGTCTCCCTATTTTAGTATATATATATAGGACAATTCTTCTATAGGGGCTTCACTTTAAGCCCTATCGGTAGGGCTCTCAGTGTTTCTCGACCCGTGAACAGTTTTCGGTGCGACTTTTTTTATGACCGTGTATATTGTAGCTATTTAGAGCATCCTGCAAATTTTTAGAAAATTTCGAATAGTTTATAGTACCGAAAATTAGGTTCAAACATTTTGTTTTCCACGCGCATAAAAAAAATTAGTCACGAATGCAACATGTTTGAACCTAGTTTTCTGTACTGTAAAATATTCCAAATTTTCTAAAAATTTGCAGGATGCTCTAAATAGCTACAATATACAAGGTCATAAAAAAAATCGTGCTAAAAACTGTTCACGGGTTGTAAACACTGAGAGCCCTACCGGTAGGACTTAAAGTGAAGCCCCCTATAGGAGAAGTTCCCTATATATATTTGAAGATTTTTATCTTTTTACTAATGGGTTTTTAGTACATATCACGTATTACATTTCTATTTTGATTTCTTGCTTTATTTTTCTCCTCTTCTTCATTTTCTGCTTGTTTGCTATGTTCGGACATATCTCTAGTAGTTTTTTTCTCATAATATATTCACACATGGTGAATGCAATTAAATTTGTGTTAATTGGTAGAAATTTGAGTTCTATATTTTAAGCAGGGAATATGACTATATCAATGAAGAAGAATAATTTCATATTGGTTATTGAGTTTAATTGATTTTTGAATACTTACATATGCATTGTGACTTTTAGATATTTGGTTGCAATTGAGACAAAGAAAATTCTTGAGATGGAATTGTTTTTCTTTTTCTGCCTTATTCTTCTTCAAAATCAAAATGATGTTGAAGGAAGCAACTGAATGGGATTCTTCAACTGTACATGAGAGTTCTTGCCTTAGCTTTGTATTTAATGATATTTCAGTTGAAGTAAGAAGTTTTCTCCAGCTGCAACAAGTTATGGAAAATGTATTGTTTTTCTCGTGCTTCCTTAAATGATGGTGTAAAGCATAATATGTTTGCTACAAAATAAGAATGCTAACACATAGAAATAGATTTAAAATCAATAAGTTTTTATGTAAGAGGACTCAGATTTTGTTTTCTTAGTAAGCGACTTTCCTTCTCTGTTTGTCTTTCTCTTTCCAATGAATTACAGAAACTTCTATTTATTTTTCTAGTATAATTGGATTTTATGGTGTGTGTACATGTATGATTTCAACAAAAGATGATATTATCATCAATTTAGCATTAACTCAGCGTTCTCTCAAAAGTTAACTTTGTATGAAAGTGTTTTTCTTCTTATTGGTCGTACTATCAAGGATATATATGTCTAGTGCTAAAATAATCATAATTTTAAATGTTTTGATTGAAGCTCTTTAATTTTGTGGGGACATTACTTTTACAAATTCTAATTAATTAAACCTGTTTTGAGTAGACAGTCTTTACTAGTTGGTTAGGAGTGTGAACACAGGAAAAATTGTGACAGATTTTACTAGAGCATTGATGATTGAGAAAACAAACAAGTATGCAACCACTTGTTTTCCTTACAGTTGTTATATAACATATTGTACGAATTACTTTTGGTTTGTGCACATGCTCCTTTTGATGGTTTATGTATTTGGCATAAGTAAAATAATAATAGTTAGTGGTAGTTTATTTTTGGAAATTGGTGAGAAGATGTATTTATTAAAAAAAAATCTTGTATTTTCTTTGATTAGATTGGGGTTTTATTTATTTATTTCTGGGCTTGGTCACCTCTATTTTTGTTTTTAAGTTCTTTATGTTGAATTTATTTACTATAATAATTTCTTTTTTGGTATAGGCTGCTTTAGAATCTCAATCATGCAGTTTTGCTACACCAAAAATCCCTTTTTGCAACACATAAGGAGCGCTTAGAGACCTTGAAGGAAACGGTATGGAGCGCCTTTAATTTGTATAATATTATGATAATTACTATCTCACTTTTATTGTTACCACGTCCCATAAGCTAATCTCAATAATTTTATTACTGTTGTCGTTGGATTAGTATTGAAAGTAAATTTTGTTTAACTTTTCTATCCTTTCCCCCCTGTTTCTCTCTTACACATATATACATGAACACATATTTCTTATTATTGATATTCTTAAAATTGTTGAGGGCTTTATGGTAGTTTGAATTATCAATTTTTTTTTTTACTTATTTTGATAGAGTTTATATCTATACTAATTGTAATATGGAATTCTTGATATTTGAAAGAACATGAAATCATATACTTGGGTTTTGAAGGAATTGGAACCTATAATGTTCTTTTTGATGAAAATGAACACTGCGTTCAAATAGTCCTTGTAGTTGTTTGAAAAGTGCACTAATCTATCGAGTCCATGTCCCTAAGATGATGCCATTTGCAAGTTTCTTCTCTTTTTCCACTTGCTGCCCCTGTTTTGCATTATGAGTGAAATCTGAAGAAAAAAATAAAGGGGTTTATTTAAGCAAAAGATAGCAGAGATATCTGAAGAAAAAAAAAAGGGGGTTTTATTTAAGCAAAAGATGGCAGAGCTATCCTTATGAATTTATATATGTATATATATATATTGTCTTTAGGTCTTTGCTTGCTTGTTGAATTATTGACTTGGCACAACTAGTGTTTAAGTTTATAGCATCAATTAAGTCATTAAAGCATACTCAAAGTTTTGTTGCATACCATCTGTTATGGAAAAGTCTGAGTTAAAATATAAATTCTTTTGTTTTCATTCTTCATTCTTATTTGTAATTGTACAATTAGCCATTTTGGTGCTGTAAAATTTATATTTTAGATGAATAAGTTGGTAGATTAATAAGATGCTAAACCAATTTCAAATTTTTCATTGTCTTTGTCAGCAGCAGCTTCTCATCTTGAATAAATCTAGCTTATATAGCTGGTTAAATAACAACTCACTAAACATAAAATTTAACTAAATTAGGTAACTAATTAATCACAGTGTTTAATACTCCCCTCAAGATGGAGTGTGCATATAAATTTTTTACACCCATCTTGGAATGATCCAAAGTTTGAACTAACCCTGAGATCAGTATTTTAGATCTCAAAGCTTGAAATAAAAATAATAAGTGTTGTAGGTTTCATCTAAATTATGGCTAAGACAACAATATAATATAACTAGTTGGTATATTGTAATTTTAATTGAGAGCATTTTTGTTGAATACATACATGTTCTTTTATATTGTAACATCATTTAGTAGATTGATACTCATATGCAGATATGCTTTATGTATAGATTTTTCATAGGGGAATCCTCATTCAAGCCAATATATTTGATGTTCTTGGTATTTATATGTTACATTTGTAATGGTGTAATCCATGTAGTTGGAATAGAAGGGACTCCTTCTCCTGTAACTAGTTAGTGCCAAAGAGCCTTGTCCAAATGGTCCTTTCGAATTTTCCTATAACATGCTTTAATACCTTATTGGTTGCTTGACAGACTTTGAGCTTTAATTGTCCTATTTCTTCTACTTGATTTATTTCTCTGCTCTGTTTGCAGAGGAAAAATCTAGTCAAAGGGAATATGCAACTCTTTTCAGTGGAACAACAGAGAAGTCAAGCTCTGGAAGCTCATGCTGCTGCTTTTGCACAATTTAAAGTGCGTAAAATAACTTTTCCCTCTCTTTATCTCTCTTAATTCTCTTATTTTTGATCGCACTTGGTATGCATATGATATATATGCATATTTGTTGATTGATTGTCGATTTTATACAGGTTCCAGGGAATCAGAATCCTTCTACTCTCATTTCGTTTGCAACAAAGACTTTTAATGCTGGCCAAATTACATCAAAGTTGCATGTTGTAGAGCTTGGTGCCCAACCAGGTTAGCTTAGTATTATTTAATTCACCCCCTTTATTAAAAAAGGTAAATATGTTTTATAGGTCTAGAATCTTAATCAGAAATTTATACCTATCTTTTTGTCTTGATGAATAATTTTTCTCTATTTTAACATTGCAAACTTATTACCAGGAAAACCTTCTTTTACAAAGAAACAAGCAGATCTTTTCTTTCCTCCAGATTTTGTAGATGATTTCCCTGTTGCAATGCAGGTAGTGAGATTCTTATATTTGTTGTCTGCCCCAGTATTCAGCACCATGAATATTAATTGTTTTAATGATCAATATTCCACATATCACACAAGTAATCACCACAATTTAATAAGGTACCTTCTCAGTGCTACCACAATTTATTTAAGATTCAGTTAAATTATGTATCTGTGGCTGTACTTTTATCAATTATTTATGATTGTCCAAGCTTTTAATTTGGCTGATTTTCATTCCTATTAGGAGGATATCAAGGTTCCCAATGAAACAATTTTATCAAATCTGACTGAGAAAGTACATTTTGTCAGCATATAAATAAACAAAACAGCTGAAATATTGTTTTTAAGTTGCTGAAATATTGTTTATTTTAGTCTTTTAGTAGCTAAATTTAAGATAGAATGAGCGGAAATGATGATGATGATTTTTTTGGACATTTGAGTTGGAATGTGTTTCTTTATGTTAAGTTTGAACCATTAATGAATATAGTTTATGATTTTAAGACTCGTAACAAGTAATTTTATGGTTTTATTGTATCATTTAATTTTAATTTTGTATTAATCTTTTAGGTATTGATTATATTCTTTAGGTTGTGGATCAAATTGGTGAGGAGCATTGCAAAGTTAATTAACTTAATTATTAATTGCAAGAGGTACGAAAGTATGTTCTCTTAACTATTTTATTAATATCATACAAATGTTAGATGGGTTTGAATATCTTAAATATTCATTCGTAGAGAAGTAGGTTCTGAGATTAAAGGATTCAAATAGAGGGTGTTTTGGACTTGAATCCAATGAAAAAAATTGAGTTTTCTGTTGTTTCTTATGTACTTTGAATTAAACAAATTTGCTTACACTTTTTGTTAATATGTGTAATAGCAAGATCTCCATGTTAGAAGAAGAGCAACAAAATATGAAGCTCAAAATGACTTAAATGATGAATCTAATTAAAGAACATTTGGTGGTAATTCTATCTTGCAGTTATAAACCTTAGTTTTCTTTTCTTCCAATGAAACTTATCTTGGTTTTATATTTAGGTTGGTGGTAAAGTGACACCAAGCGAAGGACAGTCTTGCAATGTACCGTAGTCAAACAATATTCATTCCCCTAAGGTAAATTATCAAAGTTGTTATTGTTTTAATGATTCATTTTAGAAGAACAAATACAAAAACTAATATATTGTCTTTAAAATCAATTTGGTAGAGTATTGCACTAGAAAAAAGACATAACTTTGCAGAAGCGAAGAATGCTTGCTACTTGCTTGACTGGGCAGATGTAATTGTTGCTGAAGGTCGTTGGGATTCTAGTGATCCAAAGTCAACTGTACATGGAAAGCCTCTTGGACTAGACTTTATGCGAGTATGGGTTGATGCTGATATTGTACCAGAATCTTACTTATTTCGTCCTAATAATGCGATGCTTACAATACAAGAAGCAGTTGGTTCCACAGTTGCATGGCCTTCTAAATTTTTTATTCCAAGAGGTACATTTTCATACTCAAAAAAGAACCAATGTCTTATAATTTAGTGCTTGGTTTCTTTGTTTGCTTTGGTGTAGTTGTGAATTCATTATTTTGTATGTGGTGTCCTCTCTTGGAAATAATTTCCATAGCATTTTTCTTAAAGTAATTTGTGATGCTAGATAATAATAATAAAATATTTCTTTGTTTATTTTGCAGATGTGACAAGCGAAATAGAAAAAAGATACTTAATTTTAAAGGCTTTGTGTTGGGCAGCTGTAGAATATTTTGTGCTGAAAGTAGTAACTTTTCAATATGCTGAATATTTAAGACTACTTGAATACTTAAAGAACATTTTGTTGTTGATGACAGTGTTGAATGTTTTAAACTAATTTGTGGATTGTTAATACAATGTTGAATGTTTTTACTTTTTGTAATTTGAAAATCAAGTTCATTTGATGATGCTAGTATATATTAGAAAGCTAATTTTAATTATATAAATAAAAAATAAAAATATAATACAATAAATTAGTGTTATATAAATGAATATATAATGAGAATTTAAACTTATCTAAATATTAAAATAATACGAAAAATGTGTTATAATATCTATTACAATAACACTTTTTATAAGTAAAGAATTTTGTTATGCAAACTTCAATATATAACACAAAAAATGTGTTATACTAAAGTGTAGTATAACACAAATTTATAAGTATTGAAATGTGTTATATAATCGACTATAAATAATATAATTAAACACTTATCTATTTATTAAAATAACATAGAAAGTGTGTTATCGTTGACAGTATAATAACACATCTGTATAACAATGATAAAGTGTTATGTAATGTACCCTGACCTACGATAACATTGTCGGTCTTAACACGTCAAAATGTGTTATAAAAGTGTTATGGTATGTTTTGATAACACATTTTTGTCTTATTAAAAGCATTTTTTCTTATAGTGTATCCAAGGCAGATTATGAGACCTGGTGGTGTTTATATCGGGGCTTGGAGTTACAGCCATGGTTTGGGTTCTTCACTTGCCCCTCAGAATTTTCAGCAAGTGCTTACTGATATGAAATTAAGATTGTAGAGGCAAGAGGAAGAGATCAGGTGTTTGAGGTAATAGTAGAATCTGTCGGGGAGCACCTCTTCCTTTGTTTTTCCAAGAATTGCATTAGCTTTGGCTCAGCCTAGGGTTGAGAGTAGATGGGAATTTCTTTGTGGAAGATTCTAGGAGTTTTACCATCCAATCTTTGAGGGAGGCCTAGATCCATTCATAGTGGAGCAATGGATGGGCATGATCAGTTCCATTCTTGACAGTATGGGGCTGGTGAGGGACGATAGGGTGATCTATGCGACTTATGTATTGTGGGATGATTCCCGGATGTGGTGGGAAGTAGTATCCCAGACACAAGATACAGCTGTGATGGATTGGAAAGACTTTAGGCAGCTATTCAATGAAAGGTATTACTGTGATGCGGCTCAGACTACTAAGATGAATGAGTTTATGAACCTGGTTCAGAGAAATATATTTCATGGGTTGGTCGAGTTTTCTTTTGATATGGTACCAACAGATCTAGCTCAGAAGGAAAAGTTTATCCAAGGGTTGAATTCCAGGATAGCTTAGGGATTAGAGTTGCCCCAGTGCATGAAACCTCCACCTACGCTCAGGTGGTAGAGAAGGCCCTTGCTATAAAGAGCATAAGAAATGAGAAGAAGTGTGCCAAAGAGCATGGAGCTCAGGCAATGATACCTTCATTTATTGGAGCGAGCAAGGAAAAGAGCTGGATGACTTATCCAAAATGCGCCCAGTGTAAGAAACTTCATCTGGGAGAATGCCGAGCAAAGGCATGTTACTTATATGGCATGGTTGGACATTTCATGAGATATTTCCCAAGACAAGGAGTAGATGAAAAAAGGGGATGGATAGCTCAACTCCAGCTCGAGTGTTCATTCTGAGGCAATCAGAGTCAGAGACTGAGACTGAGACTGAGGGTGGTTCCCCATGGATGGCAGGTCAGCTTTCTAGTTTTCATTTTTGTATTGTGCTGACTAGTTGGTGCCATGTTGTTCTTTGTTTGTTGCATCTAGAGAAGCATAAAGGTGATATGAAGATTGCATGATTATGTTGTGATGAGTTAGATTATGGTGGAAAGGACTCATTAGTTGTTGTGATAAAGTTGGTTATGACTGACTTCAGTATGATCCTGGATTTGGATTGGTTAGCCAAGTGAGAGGCAATGATTGATTGCAAGGAAAGGATATTAACTCTTGGGTTTGAGAGTGGGAAACCCTTGTGGTAGTTGGCACTATGCATGGATTTTGTATGCTTATGACATCTGCATTTAGAGCTAGAGATCTATTGCAAGGGGGATGCATAGAACTCCTAGCAGGTGTGGTGGATACCACTTAGGTGGTGCCAGTGGGATTAGGACAGACTATATTAGTCTGTGAAGTGCTGGATGTGTCTCTAGGGGATTTTCCAGGGTTACCTTTACATAAAAAAAATAGATAAATGGTGATTGGGTTCGTCCCAGGGATGGAATCAGGCTTAGGGAACTCTTTTGAACAGCTTCAGCAAAGTTGTAAGAAATTAAGGTTCATTTATTGAGTAAGATGGTATTCTCTGGGGTGGATCTTTGATCTGGTTATTACCAACTAAAGATCAGGAAGAAGGATATGCAGAAGACTGCTTTTTAAATCAGATAAGGGCACTGGGAGTGTTAAGTTATGTTTTGAGGATTTGATTAATGGTAAGTTATTTTTATGAATTAGATGAAGAGAGTATTTATGGATTATTTGAATTGGATTTGTGATCTTCTTGATTGATAGTATTGTGGTATACTCTTAGTTGGAGAATTTTCAAGGTCAAGGGACGCCTTAAGGGTAGGAGTTTCCTTGGACAGGCAGGATATTATATGTGTTTTGGGAAAGAATTCTAAGTCTTCTTACAAATCAGAATCAGTTTGTAGGTTGTTATGACACCTCAATGACAGGGAAAAGTGATTGCTTATGAATCATGTTGGTTAAAGGATCTGACCAGGACTAGGGTAGAGTTTCTGGTGGACCAGGTGGCTAGCTTTATACTTGAGATTGTTATTTCAAAAAAGATCAAAGGAAAGACAATTAAGTGAACCACAGATAGGAAGATTGAGTGGAAAGTCTTAGCTAGATTAGCTAAGGATTATACAGTGTCAGGTATGAATTTATTGAGGTATAGAGAACGGATTTGGAATTCGATGGACACTGGGATTGAATGGGAGATTCTTGATGAATCTCATACCATCCTCTTTTTCTCTCCCTCCAGACATCATAGAAATGTAACAGTATATGAAAGCTTTATAGTGGTGGCCTGGGATGGAGAGGGACATAATGGAATATATGGAAAAGTTCTTAACATGTTAGCGAGTCAAGACAGAGTATCAGAAATTAGTAAGGCTATTGTAGCCTTTGAGTATTTCATAGTGGAAATAAGGAAACAACGCGATGGGTTCGCAGTGGGGCTGCCCAGGATAGTGGGTCAGCGTAATTTGGATTGGGTCATTATGGACCAGTATTTAAAGTGAGCCACTTCTATTTGTAAGGATGAGTAATACAACTGATCAATATTCAGATCTTTGTGTGAGAGAGAGGTGGTACGCCTTCATAGAATTTGAGGTCCATCTTATTAGATGAAGACTCTATTATTATTTCTAAGTTTTGAGGAAGGTTGCAGAAGGCAATGAATTAACATATTATTACTCTCAGACTGATGGTAAATCAAAGAGAGAGTTATCCAATTATTATTGGAAGAACATCTTATAAGATGAATGAGATATTATATCTAGATCCTGAGGTAGTTGAGGGGATCATTGAGGTTATTGAAAAGGTTAGAGCCTGGATGCTCACTTCTCAGAGTAAATGGAAAAGTTATATTGATTTGAAAAGCAGGAACATGGAGTTCCAAGAAGAGGATTGTATCTTCCTTAAAGTATCACCATGAAAAGGAGTGAGGAGTTAAGGTCAAGTTGAGTCCTAGGTTAATTTGACTGTTTCAATCCTGGATAGGATCAGTCAAGTTTCCTTTGGATGAGCCTTAGTTTTGGCACTGTCAGCTGTATATGGTGTGTTATGTATCTCCATGTTGAGAACATGGGTTAAAGAAACTCAAGTGTTGAGTTTTGGAAATCTGGAGATTTAGGCTAAGATATCCTGTGAGGAGTTGCCAGTTCTGATTTTAACAGAATGAGCAAGGTTCTGATAAGCAAAGCTATGCCTTGGGTCAAGCTAATGTTAGAGAAACAGTGAGGTCGAGGGAACGACCTGGGAACTGGAATCAATGGTGCGGAATTTATGTTCCGGGCTGTGCAGAAAAATTTCAAGGATGAAATTTCTATAAGGAGGGGATAGTTGTAATGCCTCAAAATCCCTAATAAGGTTTAGGAGCTTGATTAGGAGGCCGGGAGGGCCATAATTGATTTATTATGTTATTAAATGATTATATGCATGTTTATGTGAATTATATTATTATATGATGATAAAAGCATGCATATGTGTCCACATTTCATTATAAGGGAATTTTGGTAATTTGGCCCGTTGAGGGCGTAATTGTGTATTTTCATACATGTTGGTGAATTATGAATAAGACCACATTATAATGTGTATTTGTTCGAGCCATTCGGCATGAGACGATCTTTGAATGAAAGTTATCGGTCTTGTCATAACGGGATTAATTTCGGGGCTCGGGGTGAGTCTCGGGGTAATTTGAGGATTAGAACATTACTGGGAATTAAAGGGTAATGGGATGTAAATTATTAGAATTTGAGAATATTAAGAACAACAGGAATTTGAGGGCGTTAATTATGATTCACGAGATCGGCGCAAAAGGATGATTTTGCCCTTGGTGGCCTTAAGAGGATTTTAAATAATCTAGGGGCATTTTAGTCTTTTGACTCTAAAGGATATATATTAGTAATTTAAGCTTAGAAGGCTGTAGAAAACAAAGCACTCCTTCACCGTCTCCCATTTATCATTTCTTCTTATTTTCTTCTTGATTTTTGAAGCACTTTTTGAGGAACCAAGTTAGGGAACCAAGCCTTGAGGGTTTTGGGTTATGCTCTACAATTGAAAAGGGTGTGTTACTGAGATTGAGGTGGGTTTTTATCCATTAAAACAATTGTTCTTGCACTTTTTTTTTTCTATTTGAGTTTCAGCTGGATTTTGAGTTGGATAATGGGAATTGGTGGGAGTTTTTGGCTAGGGTTACTTGGGTTGTGATGCCTAGGTCATGTGTGGATGGTTTTTGGGTTTTTTTGGGGGTTTGGATGGAGTTTGGAAGCTTTTTTTGAAGATTATAAATGAAGGAATCAAAGGAGGGAAAAGCCATGGCTGATCAACCTGGTTGTAGCGCTACAACGCTAGCCAGGGGCTTTCAGCCCTGCCAATAGCACTGGGGCCCTAGGGGGTAGCGCTACAGCGCTACCTTGCTTTTCTAGATTCCTGTTTTAGGCACTTTTGAGGGTTTTTGGCTCCGGGTTTCAATACCTAAGGTTCAGGATCGAATCTACTCACCATTTGAGTACATTTCGGGGTCCCGGGAGTGAGGTTTAGGTCAAGACCCTTTTGTTGTTGATTTCATTAATCTGATATTGTATTTGGTTATGACTAGGTGAATGTTAAAGAGTCAAAGGATCGATTGTTCTCAAGGGTTGTTCTTAATGTATTTGTCGCTCGAAATAGAGGTAAGAAAACTGCACCCCATATGTGACATGCATGGTTATTACTGGGGCATGTTGAGTGTTTAAATGTGGACATTGATTGCATATCAAATTCTTAGCAAATTTTGCTCACTTGTGAATGGCACTAACTTATTAGTCAGAATCGAAAATAGTGTCGGTCTTAATTGTGAAGCTGTGACTTACTAGTCAAGTTTGGCAGGAGTACCGAGCACTAGTCGTATGGCATTGACTTATGAGTCAAGGACGGTTTTAGCGTGTTTAACGCAAGTCCATAAAGATTAGATCTAATCGACATCAGCATTGAATGACTCATCATGAGCACTAATGTCGAATCGACCTCAAGTTCGATGAAAAGTGTAAGCACTTGTCTAGTATAAAGGCTAGTTATTTAGAGCCAGAGCCAGAAAGGCTAAGGTGGCCTACACGTCACATGGCTAGGAGGGTATGGGACCTCAGAGATAGACTTATCAGTCATCTGACCGGATAGACTTATTAGTCATCTAATCGAGATAGACTTATTAGTCATCTGACCGGGATATACTTATTAGTCATCTGACCGAGATGGACTTATCAGTCATCTAACCGAGATGGACTTATTAGTCATCTGACCGGAATAGACTTATCAGTCATCTGACCGAGATAGACTTATCAGTCATCTGACCGAGATAGACTTATCAGCCATCTGACCGAGATAGACTTGTTGGTCATCTAATTGAGATAGACTTATCAGTCATCTTACTGAGATAGACTTATTATTCATCTAATTGAGATAGACTTATTAGTCATCTAATCGAAATAGACTTATCAGTCATCTGACAGAGATGGACTTGTCAGTCATCTGACTGAGAAAGGCTTATCAGTCATCTGACTGAGATAGACTTATCAGTCATCTAATTATAGAGTGACTTATTAGTCAACTGTTCGAAGAATGACTTATTAGTCATCTAGCTCAGATAGACTTATTAGTCATCTACCTCAGAGCGGGAGACTTATTAGTCATCTACTCAGAGCGCAGGACTTCGCAAAGATTTAATTGTACCTGCCTGCATGCATGAGTAGGGTTAGTACTGCTGTAATGACCCAACTATTTCTAAGACCTTGGACCATTAAAACTACTAGACATAGCTACTATTTTTATAGAAAACATACATAAGAAATAACATATCTTTATTGAAAATCCGAAAAAAATATTGTATCAATAACATAAAAGTATAAAATAAAATGTAATATGGTATGGCTACCCCTTGTTTATAAAAACATAAAACATACACTTTAAAATTTTTTAACTACTATTTGCGAAATTACAAAAGAAACATAAGTCAAAAGTCTAAAAATAAGTAACGTCGTCCTCGATCGACATGCAGTCCATTCAGTCCATTCATCCCTAACTCACAAGCCAAGCTGCCAAGAATCCTTCCGCCTTCCATATCTATTTTCCTGCATCACACTATAAATAAAGGAGTGAGCCTAATGCCCAGCTAGGAAAATCTACTAACACATATATGCATAAAACTATATCATAATCATATACTAGAAAACACATGACTATAAAAGAAACATATATCATATGTGACTACAATGACCATCATACTTCTTGAGGCTTGTTAACTAAGCAAGTCATATGCTCATAAATTTGTGGAGCTTGCTATCTAAGCAAGTCATATGCCCATAAATTCTTGGGGCTTGCTAGCTAAACAAGTCATATGCCCATAAATTCTTGGGGCTTGCTTGCTAAACAAGTCATATGCCCAAGGACTATAAAATATACTATACATATGCATATCATATCATAACATATAATAACATATCATAACATATTATAACATATAAGAACATAAAATCTATCCTATTTTCCTTACCAAAAGCCGGGATATTTGGGAACAAGAACGGGAATAGAAACTCCTATAAACCAACAGTAAAATGGAGAGAATCTCTAAAGAATAAAGAGATGAAAAGAACACTAAACCATCCAAGAAGAAACTTACCAATAAGAACTTTAAGTTTCAAGAACTTAAATACCTAATTGTTGACACTCGATTTGGCCAACGACAATGAGTCAAATATACGACAAGAAATGAGACAACAATTAAGAGTTTAATCTAATGGAAAAGAAGAAAACACCAACGATTTATAGTGGTTGGCCCCAATGAATGGTAATGACCTACGTCCACTTAGTGTTATTATTAATATTGAATCCCAATGTCATGATTAAAGAACTAGGGTTCTTGAGTTTCACAAACCTTGGGAGAATTAAAATAAGACGATGGATAATCGCACTATAGCTCTCTCTCTCAATATTCAGGAAAAAGATTCAAAGATCAAAAGTCCCTTCCTTTAGCTATTTCATGCATATTTATATGCTCAAGGAGGGTTACATGGGCCATTGGGCCTTAACTCTCCTTAATATCCGCGTATCAAGGTAATAAAGTGGAAATAATCAACGTAATTATTACAGAATTACAATCTTAGAAGGAAATAAATCAAATCATACGACCAACCTGGTCGTATCTAATAGTTAAGCTTGACAAAGCGATGTGTAGCTGGTCGATAACCGAACAACACCGCCTTATTTCAATTCTGCCACATGTCATCCACGTGTGAGAAATACCTACCACATCATCAGCAGCCATTTTTGGGTAAACATTTTCCCCCCAAGTTTACTTTACTACGACCAGCATAAAGTAAACTTAGGAAACTGACCCTTCGCTTACCCCACCAAATCTGTCAGAGTCGTCATGCCTCTTCGAAAAAAGCAACCAATTATGTCCAATCATGTCTTTTTGGCTTTCCAATTTTTTTTTTGAGGGCTATTACAGTTCCCCATACTTTGAAAAAGGTAATTCATGATACCTCAAATAATACCTGAAATTCACATTTTAACTTTTTACTTTTCACTCGTCATCTCCTTCTCAAGATCTCCAAAGAACTTCAACTTTCAGAACCGAGAAATCCCAGGAGATTTCATCGCTGATCCAAGGAATCTTCGTTCAGAAGCTCAACATTTTTCGCGTTCATAATCTATCTTTCATCAAAGTAAGTTTCACGAACCTTTCAATTGCTTGAGTTGCCATGCGAAGTCATTTTTTATTCGTTTCGTATTTGAGTTCTTGATTGATCTTTATCGAAACTGTATTAAGGTAAATGGGTATGTTGATCGATGCGTGATAAGGTAGTTAAAGAACACTTCATAGGAGTTAGGAGTCAGTTTGGTAGTCAAGATTGTAGATTTAGGGGGTAAAATCGAAGAAAAAATTTGATTTTCAAGATAGTTGAAAAACTGGGTTTTTCCCGCCCTCTCGGAGTTGAAAAAGTTTTCTCTAAAATACTTTTTACTTCCACTTTTTAATATGTTTCTCAAACTGCTCGTAAGAAACTTCGTGTTTTTGCTAGAATGCTGCTGGTCGTATAAAAGCCTAACTTCTATACACAAGCAACATTATTCTCACTTTCAACACAAGTCTTTCGACTCTAAGTTCTCATCTCCCCTTTTCTGTTCACAGATTTTGATGGAAGATCCATGGGGAGGTGAGAGACAAATTGAGGATGACCTACTCGCTCAATTGCTCGTGGACATAGAACAACCGTCGTTACTTATTCTGGACATTCCTTTTTCTCGAACTCCACCTAACAGACCTCATCCAAACCTTTCAGCCATGGGTAGAGTCAAATCCACTACCCAGAAAAAGAAAACTAAACCTTCTGAACACCAGCCTGCTCCACATGCAAAAATTCCCTCGACCAGCGGTAGAGCTGATAGTATTCCAAAGCCAGGAATTCAAGCTCATGCCCAACTCCAAAGCGCCACTCGACCGGATGTCGAATGGTGCGTCGCCCCTCCTAGTCGAGTAACAATTAAGATGATCACCAATTATATCAAGAAGTACGGGCTTCCTGGGGTGACGCTAGTCTGACCCACCAGAGACCAAAGGGCGAATCTTCTTGGAGGCGCGTATAGCTCCTGGTCGAGATACCACATCGAGGCAGGAGCGATCCGGCCTCTCCATCCTTTTTTCCAAGGAGTGGCCAATTATTTTGGGGTCGCTCCTTTTCAAATCACCCCAAATGGATATCCTTTTTAGCATAAGAAGTGGCCGGTCCCCACCCCACAGGAGACCACGCTGGGGGAAAAGTCTATCAAAAAAGATCCTAAGGCAGGGCTATTTTTGGCCAACCATGAATGAAGACTCAATGGAGTTCGTGCGGAGATGTGACAAGTGTCAAAGATTTTCTAAAATCCCACGAGCAGCTCCCAACGAGTTAAAACAGATGCATAGTCCATGGCCCTTCGCGGTTTGGGGAATAGATCTAATTGAATCTTTGCCTACAGGAAAAGGTGGTGTAAAGTATGCAGTGGTTGCCGTCGACTACTTCACCAAATGGGACGAGGCTGAGCCGCTCGCAACCATAACGACCAAGAAAGTGCTTGACTTCGTAGTCAAGAACATCATTTGTCGCTATGGATTACCAAGGAAGATAGTCTCGGATAACGGCACCCAGTTTGACAGTGATCTATTCTCGGACTTCTGCAAACGGCATGATATTATCAAAAGCTTTTCTTCAGTCGCTCATCCCCAAGCGAATGGGCAAGTCGAAGCAGTTAACAAAACGATGAAGGATACCCTGAAAAAAACACTTGAAGATGCTAAGGGAGCATGGCTAGAGTAGTTGCCTGAATTCCTTTGGTCATACAGAACTTGCCACCGAACAGCAACAGGTCATACTCCGTTTTCCTTGGCATACGGGTATGAAACCATGTTGCCTGTCGAGTTAGATCCACCCTCGCACCGCAGATTGACATACGACCAAGACTCTAACAGCCAACTATTAATGGAATCCCTGGACTCAATTAATGAGAAGCATGAACAAGCCCAACTCCGAGTAGCCGTGTACCAGCAGAAGGTCGCCTAGTATTTCAACTCTAAAGTGCGAGAAAGAAAATTCAGTGTTGGAGACCTCATACTCCGAAGAGTTTTTCTAAACACCCGTGACCAAGCTGCTGGAGTACTCGGACCTAATTGGGAAGGGTCATACCAGATTGATGAGGTCCTTCACCCAGGCTCTTATAAACTTGCACGCTTTCTCGTTCCTCGCTATTGGAATAGAGAACACCTGTGCAAGTATTACCAATAAACAATTCTTCTTAAAGAATTGGCTTGTATGAATTTTACTTTTTACAAGTTTTGAAAGTATAAGATCTTATTGATCACTCGTACATACATGTTTAGTCCATTTATTACGAGAAATAAAAGGGACTGTGCTTAGCCAATCATTTCTTGCCAACTATTGTATTTATTGCAAGTATTTGCTCATTACGTGTGTTGTTTTGCTGTATTATAATGCTAATCATTTTGCTACGAGCAGTAATGTTCGAACAGGTTCTGGTCAAGGTAAACGACCAAAGACCTAAAGCTCCTCGATCACTTGGGGGGCATATAAGGTACAAGTAAGCAAAGCATATCGTTAAAAGGTATGTAAACACATGAGCAAAATAAGTGAAAGCATGCTAGGGCACTTAGAGTATTTTTCAAAATTTTGTTATTTTGTTAAATCAAACCAAAGTGCTATGCTAAGTTCGATCATTCGAACAGATGTTATAATAATATGCCAATATATTATAATATCAAAATGAATCCTTTTACACCGCGAGCAGTTGCTGCTCGGATGTAATTGTTCAAATAAAAGTAAAAGCTGCCCATGCAGCAAACAAAAATTATATTGTCTTTACATCACGACCCATAGATTGTGTAGTTAAAAAAATAAAATATAAGTAGAAAAGACTAAGGAGCTCAAGGATCTTGAGGAGATGGAGGATCATGGGGAAGGTTCTGATCGACGACACCTGCAGCCTCGTTGTCTACCCATCCATCCCTGCGCCCAGCAAGATTTCAGGGAAAGCAGGAACCCTTGACCTTTCTTCCTCGGCCAGCTGAGCAGCACAGCGAGCAAGCTCGGCGTCTCTCGCATTCTCGGGAAGGTAGTCGCAGTTGGCACCCTGATTATGCTTCCAGAAATCATAGAAGCATCAAAGAGTGGCACTCCTGTACCTTTCCAAGTTTCCGGTGTTGGCTTTCTCCAACTCCTCAATCCGGCCCTCCAGGGTAGTATTCTCCTGCCTGCTCGCAACCAATTCCAACTCGAGTTGTTGGGTCGCGCGGTAATTGAAGTGGTTGGACTTCTTGAATTGGTCCCTCTACTCACGAACTTTCTCCAGAGACCTCTGCTTCTCCTCCAACGCCTTAGCCAGTTTAGCCTTTTCCTTAACCATCACTGCCAGCTGTTCAACATATTTTTCCTCAGCAGCTTTAAGTTCATCCTCGTGTCGTTGCTCCAAAGTTCTGGCCTGCTCAGTGACAATACCTAAGCGGATGCGGCCGGCAGTGAGGGTCAGCATGGCTTGCAGTCGGATTAGAAGTTAGACTAACTATCAAATAAAGAAGACCTATTTCCGCAGAAAAAGATGACTTACACTGGTGAACTCGTTCAGGGCGCGGTTTAAGATCAGGTCAACATCCATTGCCTCCATTGCAGCGATTGCCTCTTGGCAGTGGTCATGCTTCACAATCTTAGCGACCCTTTCCTTGACGAATTTAATGGCGCGACCAGTTATGTCACCCCCAGTTGAAGCAGGATTGGCTTGCTGAGTTCGGTCGGTCGGGGCCGCGGGAGGTGGAGTTGATCCGGCTGGAGCAGGAGGAATCTGCTACTCGCGGGGAGAGGATGGAGTTGTGGTGGTAGAGGGCATATCCTCCGAAGGGCCTGCATTTCGAGCCTTCTTCGCCTAAGGCGCTTTGCTGCTCTCCTCATGGTGTCTTTTGCTGATCTTCTTCTTGCTCGGGGGAGCCGTGACAGCCTCAGAAGTGCTGTAGATGTCGAACACATTGACAGATTCCATGTCTGAAAAAGAAGAAATTTTTTTAATAGTGAGATAGCATGAATGACCAAGTATATTACATCAGAAAAAGAAGTAAAGAAAGATTGCAAAGTAAAATACCTGAGCTATTATTACTGGTTGCTATACTATAGACTCTACTAGTCTTATACTCACTCTCTGACCTGAAGAAGTCTGGACCTAAATTTGGAGCATGTTTAAAATTGTCGTCCCCGTCGAATAGGTGACAGGGAATTGGCAAGCTATCTAAAAGATAAATAACTGTACCATTATCATCCGAAGACTTGTCCAAGTGTTCGACAAGCTCGGTGGCCTTCTTCTTTCCCTTCCCCAAGGGGACAGAGGGTCTCTCTGCTGGAGGAGTGCCAACAGGTTTCCTGATCGTGACCCTAGTCGATCTCCTTCGTGGAGGTGATGCTGGAGGTTGCTGCTCAGGTTCCTCCTCGGCAATGGCACTCCCTGCTATTGGCTCCCTCATGCTCTGATGAGGGGCCAAGAGGCCAACCAACCTAAGGTTAGCCTCTGTAACCAGATGCTTGACGCTCTTTTCTACATCACTCATGCTGGCTAGGAGCGCCGATCTCAACTATGCCCGGAGTTGGGCCTAGTCGCGGCCATGGGCCTGGAAGACATTAACAGTTTAAGAAAATGTGGAGGAGAACACTAAGTGAAGAGGTAACAGCCAGTGATACGAAAGTTTTACCTCCTTGAGCGAAGGCCAGGTTGTCTGCGATCATGTCAGTTGTGAGGAAGTACTCCTTGTAGTACCTCCCCACATTTGATATGTGGGTGGTGTCAGTCAGGAAGGTGTGCCCGGTTTCTTGATGACAGAAGTGAAAAAACCTCGTGCCTTCTTTGTTGGGGTTAGATTTAAGGTCGAGCAGGTAGTTGACCTCATGAGGCGTTGGCACGGGCCATTTCTTGTGGCTGTACAGGATATAGAGTGCAACGAGCATCCTATATCCGTTTGGGGTTATTTGAAAGGGGGCAACTCCGAAATAGTTGGCCAACCCCTGGAAAAAGGAGTGAATAGGCAAGGTAGCCCCTACCTCGATGTGAAACCTCGACCAGGCGCTGAAGGCGCCTCGAGGAAGGTTCGCCCTTTGGTCTTGGTTAGGTCTGACTAGGGTCACCCCCGTTAGACCGTACTTCCTGATATAATTGGCGATCATTCTGATCGTCACTCTGCTCTCAGGAACTAAATGCCACTCAACATCTAGCTGAGTGGCATGTTGGGGTCGAGCGTGTCTTTCGATGTTGACGTCAGGAGCATTTTCATCTCGACCACTGGTCGAGGGTGCATCAGCCCTAGGAGCAAGATGATGAAAAGGATCGGGGGTTCTCTTTTTCTGGGCTTTGGTTTTGGTGCGAGCCATATTTAGAGTCAAGACAGGTGAAGTGTTTGGATTGACACGAGAGAATGGGATGTCAGGAATCAGTGACGATGGTTGTTCTTCGTCCTCAAGCCGTTGAGCCAATAGATCGTTGTCTATAGGTCTTTCTCCTCCCCATGGATCTTGCATGTAAACTGCGAATAAAGAAAGGAGGGGATAAGATGCACAGCCTGGGAGCTTATGTTGACAGTTGGAATAATGTTGCTCGCATCTACAACCAGCATCATTCTAATGGAAGCACTAAGTTCTATGCGAGCAGTTTGAAAAATAGATCAAAAAGTGGAAATAAATTTTTTTTGGAAAAAAGATTTTTCAACTCCGAATGGGCGGGAAAAACACAGTTTTTCAACTAGCCTAAAAATAGAATTTTTACTTCGATTTTACGCCCTAAACTTATGATCTCGACTATCAAACTGGCTCCTAACTCCTACATAGCATAACTACACTACCCTATCAAGCATCAATCAATATTCCCACAATCCTCATGCATTTCTACCAAAAAACACAAAAATGTTCAGAACTCAAAACAGTCGTATAGCAGCATGCATGGCATGTCAAAAGGCTTAAAAGTTGAAGAAATTTACCTGAATGAAGGTTGGAGGTTCTGGAGCGGAGGATCCTTAGAACAGCGATGGAAGGTTTTCGAAAGTTTTGAGCTCTGAGATGGAGTTCTTGAAGGTTCTTGGCAAGAAAATGGCGAGTAAAAAGTTAAAAGGTAAATGTGAGGATTATTTATAAAGGCTGAGATATGTTGAAAAAGGGTAATCATTAGTTACCTTTTTCAAGGCTTGGGGGAGTATAATAGCCATCAGAGGGATTACTTGGAAACCGAAAAGGCGTGATTGGACATGATTAGGTCACAGTTTTCAAGAACGCACGAGGGGCTCTGACAGATTTCGTGGGGCATAAGAAAGGTTAGTTTACTAAGTTTACTTATTGTTGATTGCAATAAATAAACTTGGGGGGAAAATGTTTATCCAAAAAATAGCTGTGGATGAGGTGGCAAGGATTTTTGACACGTGGCCGACACGTGGTAGAGATGCTGCTCGCATATCGACCAAAGATATTTCCATTGCGAAGTGCAAGTTTTATATACGACCAGCCTGGTCCTATACTCCGTTTATTTATGAATAAATCTGTACAGTTGTAATAATATCCTAGAATATCTCTTCATTATGACTTGAAGATCTATTTATTAAGGAAAGATATGACTAATTGACTCATGTAACCCTCCTTGAGCCTATAAATATACAAGAAATGGCTCAAGGGGGGATCTCTTTTGATCTTTTGATCTTTTTCTGAATTACATTTCTATTATCCATCGCTTGTATTGTTTTATCCTTCTAAGGTCTGTGAAACTCAGGAACCCTAGTTCTTTGATCACACCTTTGAAGCTCAATATTAATAATAGTATCAAGTGGACGTAGGTCATTACCAATCAGTGGGGCCGAACCACTATAATTCCTTGTGTTCTTTACTTTCCTTTTGATTGTTTGATCAAGCTTTGTACTATTTTCCGGTCATTTATCTGACTCCGTGTCGTTGACCAAAACGAGGGTCAATAATATCTAAGCGTGAAAAGGTTTAGGGTTCTTGTAGACTGGTTGGGCATGTACACTCGTCACTAAAGTCAGGCTCGACTCATGGTTTGGTAACTATTTATGTGGTTATATATTTATCTGCTTAAATATAATATAAATGCTTTACCTGTTTACATGAGACACCATGTTAAGGCTATGCCTTGAATACTGCATCTTCAGCAACTGTGCGCTAAATAGTACTGATATTGCTGGAACATACTCATTAGTATTGTTGATTGCGAACTATTATCTGATACATGTTAAGTGATAAATGATGTCATCATGTATCTATTTGTATATTTCTATAACTATAGAATATGGTAATTATCTGTTTGTTCTTGGACTGTGAGGCGGCAAAAGGTTTAGTTATTACTATCTGACTGGTCGTATTGACTATGTCAGCAAGGTTCAAGTTGATAAGAATGAATCCAGGACAGACAGATTCATCAGCTGGCTAGGGTGATCAAGGCCGGAATAATAATCAGGGTCAGGAGAATGACCAAAGCCAGATTCCACAGCCAGCTCTTGAGAACTGGCAACAATTATTCAATGATCTGAGGCTACAGTATTGAGGTAGGGAGAAGAACTCTGCCTCCTTAGACAACATCAAGTTCCAGCAGTAGCCAGTGTATCTGAGCCACCTCCTGCATTGGTGCCAACAGCTGCCTGAGGTTAGTAATAAATTGGAACCTCTCTATGAAAGGTTCAGAAAACAACAACCTCCAGTCTTTGAAGGTAGTGCATATCCTACAAAAGCAGAACAATGGATGAGCATGATTACCACAATCCTGGATTTCATGAGGGTGACTGGTAATGAAAGAGTGGCCTGTGCAACGTATATGTTTTAGGAAGATCCCCGAATTTGGTGGGAAGTTATATCCCAGACCAGAAACATTAATGCTCTGACTTGGGAAGAGTTTCAAACTCTGTTCAGTGAGAAGTACTACAATGATGCCATCAGGGCAGCAAAAGCTGAGGATTTTAACAGGTTACTTCAGGGGAGTTTGTCAGTGACTGAGTATGCCCTGAAGTTTGATCGATTGGAAAAGTTTTCCATGGAACTGGTGCCCACTGATGGGACCATAAGGGAGAGGTTTCTCCAGCGGCTACAACCTAGATTAGCCTGGGATGTTCGTATTACCACTGTGGTAGGGGTTACTACCTATGCACAGGGGGTTGATAAGGCACTCACAGCTGAGAGTGTAGAGAACAAGATTTGGCGAGACAATGCAGCCAGAAAGGAGTTTAGGAGAAAAGGTTCTCCTTTTGTGGGTTCAATTAGGGGTGGAGGCCCCAGCGAGCAGAAGAGGAAGGTTCCTGACACCTTCCCAGTTCCAAGTCCTGATAGGCGATCTCGTGGTATTTCAATCGATCGTCAAGGTGGTAGTCAAGCCTAGATGACTCGTCTTGAATGCCCTAGATGCAAGAGGTGTCATTTGGGAGAGTGTAGGGCAAAGGTCTGCTTTTTGTGTGGAGTGGTGGGTCATTTTAAGAAAGATTTCCCTAAGGCAAGAAAAGAAAAACCCAGGAAAGCGGATAGCTTGGCCCCAGCTCGAGTGTTTGCATTGACACAAGCAAAAGCTGAGGCTTCTCCCTCAATAGTTACAGGTCAGCTTCTTAGTGCTAGAACCCCTTATAATGTTCTGATTGATACTGGTGCTACACATTCTTTTGTTGCTAGTGGAATTATTGATAGATTGTGTAGACCCTGTGATTTTTATTCTGTGGGATTTGGAACTATATTACCCACTGGGGAGTTGGTAGTATCCAAGAGGTGGGTCAGATCTTTGCCAGTCACAGTGGAGGGAGAGAGTTGTCAGTAGATTTGATAGAGTTACTTATGACTGACTTCGACATGATTCTTGGTATGGATTTTTGGTGAAGAATGGGGCAACCATTGATTGTAGATAGTCACCTTTGAGCCTGAAGGTGAGGATCCTTTTGTGTTTGTTGGTACTGTGCATGGACCTCGCATACCTATAATTTCTATTTAGAGGGCTAAAGATCTACTACAAGGAGGTTGCATTGGATACTTAGCCAGTGTGGTTGACACCACTTAGGTCGTGCCAGTGAGACCAGAAGAGACTAGACTAGTCTGTGAATTCCTGGATGTGTTTCCAGAAGATTGGCCAGGGTTGCCACCACACAGAGAGATAGAGTTTGTGATAGAACTAGCACTAGGGATGGAGTCAGTGTCTAGAGCACCTTACAGAATGGCCCCAGTTGAGTTGAAAGAATTGAAAGTACAGTTGCAAGAACTGTTAGATTTGGTATTTATCAGACCTAGTTTCTCACCTTGGGAAGCACCAGTTCTGTTCGTGAAAAAGAAAGATGGTTATCTGAGGATGTGCATTGATTACAGAGAACTGAATAAGTTAACAATTAAGAACAAGTATCCTTTGCCAAGGATAGATGATCTGTTTGATTAGTTGCAAGGTAAAAAGGTATTCTCAAAGATCGACCTTCGTTATGGTTATCATCAGTCGAGGGTCAAGGAAGGAGACATACCGAAGACTGCTTTTCGCACCAGGTATAAGCATTATGAGTTCTTAGTCATGTCCTTTGGATTGACTAATGCCCCAGCTACTTTTATGGATCTGATGAACAAAGCTTTCAAGGATTATTTGGACCAGTTTGTGATCGTCTTCATCGATGATATCCTGGTTTATTCTTAGTCAGAGTCAGAGCATGAGCAGCATCTTAAATTGGTTCTACAGAGACTAAGGGAGCATAGATTGTTTGCCAAGTTCAAGAAATGTGAATTCTGGTTATCTCAGGTTTATTTTCTTGGGCATATTGTTAGTAAGGAGGGGATTAAGGTAGATCCATCTAAGATCGAGGTAGTCAGAGATTGGCCAAGGCCAAAGAATGCTTCTAAAGTCAGAAGTTTCCTTGGGTTGGCAGGTTATTATAGGAATTTCGTGGAAGGGTTCTCAAAGATTACTACTTCATTAACTGAGTTGACACGCAAGATTCAAAAATTTGTGTGGTTAGAAAAGTGTGAGAACAGCTTCCAGGAACTGAAGTAGAGGTTGATTACAGCTCCAGTTCTGAGTCTGCCAACAGATTAGGAGAAGTTTGTGATTTACTATGATGCTTCTCATCAAGGTTTAGGTTGTGTTCTGATGCAGCCAGTGAAGGTAATTGCTTATGCCTCACGTCAGCTGAAGGAGTATGAACAGAGATATCCCACTCATGATTTAGAGTTGGCGGCTGTGGTCTTTTCTTTAAAGGTATGACCTTTATGGGTAGAAGTGTGAGATTTATACAGACCACAAGAGCTTGAAATACTTCTTTACGCAGAAAGATTTGAATATGAGACAAAGGCGTTGGCTGGAGTTAGTAAAAAATTATGATTGTGAGATTTTGTATCATCGAGGAAAAGCCAACGTGGTAGCTGATGCCTTAAGCCGAACCGGTCCGGGGCAGATTTGTAGTGTGAGGCTGATAGCCAGAGAGTTCGCAGATGATATGACCAGAGCTGGTATAGAGTTGCTGGTGGGCCAGTTGGCCAATATTATGATACAGTCTACACTGTTGGAGAGAATAAAGGAGGGTCAGTTGAGTGATCCCCAGCAGATTAAGATTAGAAAGGATGTTTTGGCTAGAGCATCCAGAGATTATACAGTGTCTGATTTGGGCTTACTAAGATATAAGGGTCGGATATGTGTTTCGTTAGACACTGCTATGAGGCGGGAGATTATGGATGAATCTCATACTACACCTTATTCTTTGCATCCAGGCACCACGAAGATGTACCAGGATGTGAGATCGTTATATTGGTGGCCGGGGATGAAGAGGGATGTAGTAGATTATGTAGCTAAGTGCTTGACATGTCAGCAGGTCAAGGCTGAGCATCAGAGGCCGGCAGGGTTATTGCACCCTCTGGATATCCCAGACTAGAAATGGGAGGACATCACGATGAATTTCGTGGTGGGGTTACCCAGGACTGTTGGTCAGCCTGATTCTATATGGGTTATAGTGGATCGCTATACCAAGTCAGCTCACTTCTTGCTAGTGAGGACTACATATACAGTTGACCAGTACGCAAATCTCTATGAGAGAGAGATCGTGCGCCTCCATGGAGCACCAAGGTCGATCGTGTCAGATCGGGACCCCACTTTTACTTCCAAGTTCTAGGGGAGTCTACAGAAGGCCAATTGAACACAGTTAAAGTTCAGTACTACTTATCATCCTCAGAGAGATGGGCAATCTAAGAGGACAATCCAGATATTGGAAGACATGCTGTGAGCATGTGTGCTGGACTTTGGTGGATCTTGGAGTAAGTATCTACCTTTGATAGAGTTTTCCTACAACAACAGTTATTAGTCTACTATTGGAGTTGCACCTTATGAGATGTTGTATGGTAGGAAATGAAGATCTCCCATTCATTGGGATGAGACAGGTGAAAGGAGATACTTGGGTCTTGAGGCAATTCAGAGAACCAGTGAGGCCATTGAGAAGATAGAGCTCAGATGCTCACTTCTCAAAGTAGACGGAACAGCTATGCAGATCCCAAGCGCAGGAATTGGAGTTCCAAGTGGAAGACTATGTCTTCCTTAGAGTCTCGCCATGGAAAGGGGTAAGAAGATTTGGGAAGAAGGGCAAGTTGAGCCCTAGATTTGTAGGTCCATTTGAGATCCTAGAGAATATTTTTCAGGTGGCTTACAAGTTGGCCTTACCTTCGGCATTGTTGGTCGTGCATAATGTGTTCCACGTTTCAACTCTTCGGAGGTATGTATCTGATGTTACACGTGTGTTTGAGCTATGACGATCTGGAGCTTGAGGCAGATCTCTCCTATGAAGAACAACCAGTCCAGATACTTGACAGGAAGGACAAGGTCCTCAGGAATAAGACGATACCTTTGGTGAAGGTATTGTGGAGGAACATCAAGGTCAAGGAAGCGACGTAAGAGATGGAATCAGATATGCAGAATCAATATCTCGAGCTGTTCAGGTAAATTTTGAGGACGAAATTTCTGTACGCAGGGGATAGTTATAATGCCCAAAAATCCCTAATGCGGTTTAATGGTCAGATTAGTAGGTCGGGAGGGCCATAATTGTTTTATTATGCCATTAAACTATTACGTGTATGTTTATGTGAATTATATTATAATATGATGTTAAATACATGCATGTGGGTCCACATTTCATCTCGGGGGTATTTTGGAAATTTGGCCAGTTGAGGGCGTAAATTGTATATTTGTATACATGTCAGTGATCTATTGTTGAGGCCACATTATAATGTGGATTTGTTCGAGCCATTCAACATGAGACTATCGTTGAGTGCAGGTTAGCGGTTTAGTCATAACGGGATTAAGTTCGGGGTTCGGGGTGAGTCTCGGGGTGATTTTAATGATTAGAGCGTTGCCGGGAATAAAAGGGTAACGTGATATGAATTATTGGTATTTGAGAATTTCGAGAATAACAGGAATTGGAGGTTGTTAATTTTGATTAACGAAATAGGTGGAAAATGATGGTTTTAGCCTTAGGAACATTTGGAAACCTTTAAATGATCTAGGGGAAAAAAGTTCATTTCACCTTAAGATTTATATAAGCCATTGAAGGCTGTAGAAGGTTGGAAAAACAGAGTATCAAAAGGTTATCTCCCGTACCTATTTTCTCTTCCTTTTGCTTTGGGACTTTTGGGTTGTTCTTGAGGATTCAAGATAGGGAAGTCGATCTTGAGGGCTTGGGATTGTGTTCCACCATTGAAGAGGGTCCTAATCTGAGCTTCAGGTAAGTTTCTATCCATTGAAACTCTAGCTTTGCTCTGTTTTTGCTATAGTTTTCAGCTTGGTTTTCTTGATTGGTTGAGGGGAATTTATGAGAGCTTTTGGCTAGGGTTCTTGGGGTTATGATTCCTAGGTCATGTGGGGATGGTTTTTGGGTTCATTTGGGACTTAAAAAGAAGTTGGGAAGCTTTTGGTTCAGGTTGGAAATGGAGGAGACGAAGGGGAAAGTTTCAAGGCCATTTCTGGCTGGGTGTAGGACCATAGCGCCCACTAGAGGGCGCTACAATGCTACTCAACGTAGCTTTGGGTGGTTTTGGCTCTGCTTAGAGCACTGGGGCACTAGTGGGGTAGCGTTGGTGTAACACCCTGGATAGCCAAGACCGCTACACTGTGTACTTATAAAGGTACAGGACTCGCTAATCGAGTCATTTAATTAAGAAAGCGTGTCACTAACCATGAATGTGATAGGGTCAAAAGGGTTTTGGTTTAAAAAGATACAATTTATAAAATTTAAATAGTTTTACACATGGGATCCCAAAAAGAAATAGTGTTTAAAAGTTGGTCTACAAAATCCCCAAAATACAGACAACCATCAGACATGCTAAGGAAAAACAGACATTTCTGGTTCCCCTGTTCCTGTTTTCCCCTCAACCGTGGCGGCTGAGAAGCTGGTCATGTACGTTCAGCTTGCAGAGCTCTCCTAGTTAGGACTAATCGAGTTTGCCCTTCCCTTTACCTACACCACATAGCACCCGTGAGCCAAGGCCCAGCAAGAAAACATAATATGCATCACAAACAACAATAACAGACGATGAATCCTTTAAACATGATCAAACACTCAACACTCATATTAGCCACATAGAACGTATTCAAAATCAAAGATGTAACGAAGGATTAATATCAATCAAATTACATAATAATCAGGGCCGAAAACGTAGGCCGCACCCTCTATTTACCCCAGTGACTCCGGCCCGCTTAAACCGAGCTCAGTGCATAATAAGCTATCCTCGGCTACCAGTGGCCAAGCCGCGCCCTGTGCGCTAGTGTAACCCTTGGCACTCTTGGGCCGTTGGAAAACTGTTCACATGGCATAATACCATCCTTCAAGCACACATATTAGGGATGCCTTAGTCCCATTACAAATACACAACTGGGTGCAGTTTTCTTACCTTTCATTTCTACGTTCATTGACTACGAACGACGTCCCTCGAGCACGATCCGTTTCCCGAGCCCTAGCTTTAACACCTAGTCCCAACCAAGGTAATGGATTCAATTAATATTCAAATAAAGGTTTCCGGGTACAATACTAGCTTCTGGGACATCAAATTCAACCAAGCACGGTGGTGAAATCGATCCCGAACACTCTAGGTTAAGTTCCCGCGCTTAGAATCCCCAAAAGATCATAAATGCACCTAAGGGCTATGGCCCTTAAAACCTAGCCGCGGCCCGCCCCTAAAACAGAGCCCAAACCCCCCAGTAAGCAGACACGTGCCGCGACCCTGCCCTATGGCGCCGCGGCGCTCTCCTTTGGCCGAGCCTCCCTAGCTCTCTTGCTTCGTAGGGCCGCATCGCTCTAGAACAGAGTCGTGGCCCTACCCTTTGTGCCTAGAAAATCCACCATTTCTAGCATCCTAACCTCATCCAAAACCATCTCAAAGCACCCTAACTCAAAACCCATTAATCTCAAAACCTTTAACATGTTTCTAACAACATAATCCAAAAGAAATCCAGCTTAAAAACCTACTAAAATTCCATTTTGATTCCTGTAACCCAGAAACTCAAAACAGCAAAACCAATCATGCAAAACTCAGATGTTAACCTCAAAATTACGAGTTGAAGCTTACCTCTTTTGCTGAACCACTTCCTTGACCATCTCTGAGCTAAAACCCAAGCACTCAGCTTCAATTCAGCTCTTAAACATCAAAATCATAAACACCTTAATATTCAGCAAAAATACTTAGAGTTCTAACACCCAAAAACACAACTCAACTCTTACCTTAATCTTGGTTGAGTGACCCTTAGTCTGAACTAAGCTAAACCTTCATGAATCCAGCTCAAACACATAATTTTCCAGCTAATTTCCCTTAGATTTTCTGTAGTTTTCTTGGGAGAGAAAAGAGAAGAGAGGAGAAGAGAAGAGAAGAGCTAAGAAGGTCGGTTTGTGTCTTTTTGTTCTACTGCTTTCATTAACTTAGTCTAATCTTAGTCTGTTAAGTCAATCTCGAGGCTCGGGGTACCGGAAATGTCCCTGAGGGAAAAACGGTAAAATTCCCCAATATTCCCGCCTAAATCTCCTAACCTCAAATATATCTCCATATATTTATTTCCATAACCCGGTAGTCTAAATAACCACCCGATACCTAAAATACCCCTGACTTGTCCAAAGTCAACTATTAAGCCCCGTTGTGACTTTTCCCGCTATCTAGCTCCCTAGGATCGCCTCAAGTTGCACACTGCAAATCTACCCACAGAATAATGTGGTTCTCACAGATATAACATTTTACCTCATTTATATTCATATAATCATACAAACATGCTTATCATATAATCATGCATTAAATCAATAAGTTCACACCTAATCCAACTATGTCTTCCCAGCGCACTAATCAAGGCTCTTAAGCCATATTAGTGATTTTGGGGCGTTACAACTATCCCCTCCTACTGAGAATTTCGTCCTCAAAATTTACCTGAATAGCTCGGGATACTGATCCCGCATCACTGTCTCTAAATCCTAGGTCCCTTCCTTAACCTTGTTATTTCTCCACAACACTTTAACTAACGGAATTGTCTTATTCCATACAACTTTGTCCTTTCGATCCAAAATCTGAATTGGTTGCTCCTCATAGGAAAAATCTGTCCGTAACTCCAAGTCCTCATATTTCAGCACATGAGTTGCATCTAAAACATACTTCCGCAACATGGAGACATGGAATACATCATGAACTCCTGACAGCAACGGTGGCAAGGCCAACCTGTAAGCCACCTGTCCAATTCTCTCTAGGATCTCAAAAGGTCCAACAAACCACGGGCTCAGCTTGCCCTTTACTCCAAATCTCCTTACCCCTTTCAATGGTGAGACTAGCAGAAACACGTGGTCCCCAACCTGGTACTCCACATTCCTACACTTAGGATCAGCGTAGCTTTTCTATCTACTCTGTGAAGCAAGCATTCTGGCTCGAATCTTCTCAATAGCCTCATTAGTCTTCTGAACCATATCTGGCCCTAAGTACCTCCTCTCACCCATCTCATCCCAATGAATGGGTGATCTACACTTTCTTCCATATAACATTTCATAAGGAGCCACTCCAATCATGGATTAATAACTGTTGTTATACGAGAACTCAATCAATGGTAGATACTTATGCCAAGATCCCTCGAAATCGATCACACACGCCCTAAGCATGTCCTCCAACACCTGAATCGTCCTCTCAGACTGTCCATTAGTCTGAGGATGGAAAGCTGTGCTAAACTTCAACTGGGTCTCCATAGCTCTCTGTAGATCTCCCCAAAACTTAGAGGTAAAGATAGGATCTCAATCAGAAACAATAGACTTTGGAACCCCATGGAGACAAACTATCTCCCTCACATACAACTCTACATACTGTTCCACTGTATAGGTTGACTTCACTGGTAGAAAATGAGCTGACTTGGTGTATCTGTCCGCTATCACCCACACCGAGTCACAAAGTCCAAACTGTCCTGGGTAGTTCTCCCACAAAATCCATCGTGATGTCCTCCCATTTCCACTTTGGGATACCCAAAGGCAGAAGTAGTCTCGCTGGTCGCTGATGCTCAGCCTTTACTTGCTGACATGTCAAACATCTAGACACATACTCTACCACATCCTTCTTCATCCCGGGCCACCAATATAATGTTCGTAGATCCTGATACATCTTCATGGTACCTGGATGAAGCGAGTATGGAGCAGTGTAGGACTCATCCAGTATCTCTTGTCTGATCCCCTCATCTGCTGGAACACAAATCTGCCTCTGATACCGAAGCATACTAGTCTCAAAGACGGAATAATCCTTAGTTGTCCCCGCTAAAACATGCTGCCTAACTTCTTGCAACTGCGCATCCACCCATTGTCCCTCCTGAATCCTTTCTAGCAGGGTCGACTGCAAGCTAATGTTAGCTAACTGGCCCACCACGAATTCTATCTTTGCCCTGGCCATCTCATCAGCTGACTCTCTCGAGATCTGGGTAGAACTATACAATTGTCCTGGACCCCTCCTACTCAATGCATCTGCCACTACATTGGCCTTCCCTGGGTGGTAAAGGATCTCACAATCATAATCCTTAACCAGCTCCAACCAACGTCTCTGTCTCATGTTCAGATCCTTCTGAGTGAAGAAATATTTCAAACTCTTGTGGTCAATGTATATCTCACACTTCTCCCCATACAGATAATGCTGCCAAACCTTCAGTGCGAAAACCACTGCCGCCAGCTCCAAATCATGAGTAGGATACTGCTGCTCATACTCCTTCAGCTGTCGCGATGCATAGGCTATAACCTTCTCATTCTACATCAGCACGCAGCCTAAACCCATCCTTGATGCATCACAGTAAACCACAAACTTTCCCTCCTCCGAAGGAAGACTTAGCACAGGTGCAGAGATAAGTCGTCCCTTCAATTCTTGGAAACTATTCTCACACCTCTCTGACCAAACAAACCTCTGATTCTTTCTTGTCAACTCTATCATCGGTGAAGCGATCTTTGAGAATCCCTCCACAAATCGCCTGTAATAACCTGCCAACCCAAGGAAACTCCACACCTCCGAGGCGTTCCTTGGCCTCGGCCAATCTCTTACTGCTTCCACCTTGGATGGGTCCACCTTAATCCCTTCTGCACCAACTATATGCCCAAGGAAAGTCACCTCTGGCAACCAAAATTCACACTTCTTAAACTTGGCATACAACTAATGCTCCCTTAACCTCTGTAAAACCTATCGAAGATGCTGCTCATGCTCTGCCTCTGAACTGGAGTATACTAGAATGTCATCGATGAAGACAATGATGAACTAATCTAAGAAGTCCTTGAATACCCTGCTCATTAAATCCATAAAAGTTGCCGGGGCATTGGTTAAACCAAAAGACATAACCAAGAACTCATAGTGCCCATATCACGTCCGAAAGGCTATCTTCGGTATATCCTCATCTTTGATCCTTAACTGGTGATAACCATATAGTAGATCAATCTTTGAGAACGTCGTCTTTCCCTGCAGCTGATCGAACAAGTCATCAATCCTTGGTAGAGGTTACTTATTCTTGATAGGCAACTTGTTCAATTCCCTATAATCTATACACATCCTCAATGTCCCATCCTTTTTCTTAACAAATAACACTGGAGCGCCCCATGGTGAGTAACTAGGCCTGATGAATCCCAAATCTAGAAGTTCGTGTAACTGTATCTTTAGTTCCTTCAACTCTGCCGGTGCCATTCTATATGGTGTCTTTGATACTGGCTCTGTCCCCGGTGCTAACTCAATCTCAAACTGAATCTCCCTGCGCGGCGACAACCCTGGTAGATCCTCAAGGAATACATCTAAAAACTCACACACCAATTTGGTCTCGCCCGGCCCTGCTGGCATAACCCTGGTGGTATCCACTACACTGGCCAGAAAACCTATGCATCCCCCCTGGAACAAGTCTCTGGTTCTCAACGCTGAAATCATGGGTACGCGGGGTCCACATACCGCACCCACAAAAACAAAAGGATCCTCGCCCTCAGGCTCAAAAGTCACCATCTTCTTCCTGCAGTCAATAGTAGCCCCATATCTGACCAACAAGTCCATCCCCAGAATCATATCAAAATCTTCCATGTCTAACTCAATCAGATCTACCAAAAGTTCCCTACTATCAACCATCACTGGCAGTGCCGTACTCCATTTCCTAAAAATTACCAATTACCCTATAGGCAATAAAGTCCCAAACCCTGCAGTCTGATATTCAATAGGTCTACACAATCTATTAATCACTTTACTAGAAACAAAGGAATGTGTAGTACCAGAATCAATCAATACAGTAAAAGGAGAGCCAGCGCTAGAAAGCTGACCTGTCACTACCGAGGGACTAGCCTCGGCCTCTACCTGCGTCAAAGTGAATACTCGAGTTGGAGTCAAGCTATCCACTTTCCCTGCTTCACCTTTCTTCACTGTTGGGTAGTCCTTCCTGAGATGCCCCACTGTTCCGCACACAAAACAAGCTTTGGCCCGACATTCGCCCAAGTGACGCCTTCTACACCTCGAGCACTCTAGATAGGTCCGCCATGCCTCGCCACCACCCTGACGGCCACCCTGACCACCCCGACCCCTCTTATCAGGACCAGCAGTGGTCAAAGTGTCAAGAGCCTTTCTCTTGAAGTCACTGGGGCCTCCGCCCCTACTTGTCCCTGAATAAGGAGGCACCCCTCTGCGGCCCTCGCGCCTCACCGCACTTTCCCTCCAAATCTTGTTCTCTACTTCCTCAGCGGTAAGAGACTTCTTAACGGCTTAGGCATAAGTTGTTCCTCCAAGTACCGTTGTAATTTTGACATCCCGGGCTATCATAGCATTGAGCCCCCTGATAAATCTATCTTGCCTAGAGCATCAGTAGGCACAAGATCTGGTGCAAACTTCGCAAGCCTGTCAAATTTTAGGGCATACTCTGTAACAATCATATTGCCCTGCACCAAACCCATAAACTCATTAACTTTCACTGCCCTGACGACAACATTATAGTATTTCTGGCTGAACAAGTCTCTGAAGCCTTCCCAACTCAGAGTAATGACATCCCTGGTCTGTGAAGCCACCTTCCACCAGATGCGGGCATCCTCTCTCAACATATACGTGGCACGGGCCACTCGATCATGTCCCTCTATTCTCATGAAATCCAAAATAGTAGTAATCATGGTCAACCATTGCTCAGCCTTCAATGGATCAGGTCCCCCTTCAAAGATTGGAGGTTGCTGCTTCCTGAACTGCTCATATAATGGCTCCCACCTATTCCTAAACTCCCCGGACTGTACAACTGGTGCCACTGCAGGTGGTACAATAGCGGCAGCACTCCCTGATGGAGCCTGCTATCACAGTAGACGAATCTGTTCCTCCTGGCTTTGTAATCGTGCCTGCATATCTGCCATGAGTTGCAGCCAGTTCTCAGGGACTGGCAGAGGAATCTAGCCCTGGTCATCACTCTCGATCCCAGACCTAGTGTCGGCTAGTTGCGTAGATTTTCTTGGACGCATAGCTATCCAAGTCAATCTGCAATCAATGACTCGGCAGTCAAACCATGATGACAGGGTAAAAGCTTCCCAAAATCCATCAAAGGAACATAACCAACCACAAACATTCAAAGTATATGCAGTCATCAACAAGCACCGACTGCTAATAAGCATGTCCCAACATTACCCCACAACAGCTAAGATAAAGGCATTCTTCCATGCATAATATACAGTTAATCATTCAAATATTCATTTACATGCACTGCGATGCTAATAAGCAAGCCTTAATATTTTCACACAGCAGTCAAGGGCCAGGCCCTATCAGTATTTCATGCTTCTTACTAATCCAATAAATAACAACATTCATAACCCATTTTAGGCATATAAGCACATATACACATTACCAAACCCTAAATCGAGCTCGTCTTTAGCAGAGAATGTACATGTTCAACTAGTCTTTAGGAACCCTTAAACCTAGGACACTCTGATACCAAGTTGTAACGCCCTGGATAGCTAAGACCACTACACTGTGTACTTATAAAGGTACAGGACTCGCTAATCAAGTCATTTAATTAAGAAAACGTGTCACTAACCATGAATGTGCTAGGGTCAAAAGGGTTTTGGTTTTAAAAGATACAATTTATAAAATTTAAACAGTTTTACACATGGGATCCCAAAAAGAAACAATGTTTAAAAGTTGGTCTATAGAATCCCCAAAATACAGACAACCATCAGCCATGCTAAGGCAAAACAGACATTTCTGGTTCCCTTGTTCCTGTTTTCCCCTCAACCGTGGCGGCTGAGCAGCTGGTCATGTACATTCAGCTTGTAGAGCTCTCCTAGTCAGGGTTGGTCGAGTTTGCCCTTGCCTTTACCTACACCACGTAGCACCCGTGAGCCAAGGCCCAGCAAGAAAACATAATATGCATCACCAAAAACAATAAGAGACGAGTAATCCTTTAAACATGATCAAACACTCAACAATCATATTAACCACATAGCACGTATTCAAAATCAAATATGTAACCAAGCATTAATATTAATAAAATTACATAATAATCAGGGCCGACAACTTAGGTCGCACCTCTGTTTACCCCACTGACTCCGGCCCGCTTAAACCGAGCTCAGTGCATAATAAGCTGTCCTCGACTACCAGTGGCCAAGTCGCGCTCTGTGCGCTAGTGTAACCCTTGGCACTCTTAGGCCGTTGGTTCACTATTCACATGGCATAATACCATCCTTCAAGCATACATATTAGGGATCCCTTAGTCCCATTACAAATACACAACCGGGTGCAGTTTTCTTACCTTTAATTTCTACATTCACTGACTACGAGCGACGTCCCTCGAGCACGATCCGTTTCCAGAGCCCTAGCTTTAACACCTAGTAACAACCAAGGTTATGGATTCCATTAATATTCAAATAATGGTTTTCGGGTACAATACTAGCTTCCAGGACATCCAATTCAACCAAGCACGGTGGTGAAATCGATCCCGAGCACTCTAGGGTAAGTTCCCGCGCTTAGAATCCCCAAATGATCAGAAATGCACCTAAGGGCTATGGCCCTTGAAACCTAGCCGCGGCCCGCCCCTAAAATAGAGCCCAAGCCCCCCAGTAAGTAGACACGCCTCGTAGCCCTGCCCTATGGCGCCGCGGCGCTCTCCTTTGGCCGAGCCTCCCTAGCTCTCTTGCTTCGTAGGGCCGCACCGCTGTAGAACAGAGCCACGACCCTACCCTTCGTGCCCAAAAAATCCACCATTTCTAGCATCCTGACCTATTCCAAAACCGTCCCAAAGCACCCTAACTCAAAACCCATTAATCTCAAAACCATTAACATGTTTCTAACAACATAATCCAAAAGAAATCCAGCTTAAAAACTTACTAAAATTCCATTTTGATTCCTGTAACCTAGCAACTAAAAACTCCAAAACCAATCATGTAAAACTCAGATTTTAACCTCTAAATTACGACTTGATGCTTACCTCTTTTGCTGAACCACTTCCTTGACCATCTCTGAGCTAAAACCCAAGCACTCAACTTCAATTTAGCCCTTAAACATCAAAATCATAAACACCTTAATATTCAGCAAAAATACTCAGAGTTCTAACACCCAAAAATACAACTCAACTCTTACCTTAATCTTGGTTGAGTGACCCTTAGTCTGAACTAAGCTAAACCTTCATGAATATAGCTCAAACACATAATTTTCCAGCTAATTTCCCTTAGATTTTCTGTAGTTTTCTTGGGAGAGAAAAGAGAAGAGAAGAGAAGAGCTAAGAAGGTCGGTTTGTGTCTTTTTGTTCTACTGCTTTCATTAACTTAGTCTAATCTTAGTCTGTTAAGTCAATCCCGAGGCTTGGGGTACCAGAAACGTCCCCGAGGGCAAAACGGTAAAATTCCCCTATATTCCCGCCTAAATCTCCTAACCTTAAATATGTCTCCATATATTTATTTCATATCGCGATAGTCTAAATAACCACGCGATACTGAAAATAACCCTGACTTGTCCAAAGTCAACTATTAAGCCACGTTGTGACTTTTCCCGCTATCTAGCTCCCAAGGATCGCCTCAAGTCACACACTGCAAATCTACCCACATAATAATGTGGTTCTCACAGATATACCATTTAACGTCATTTATATTAATATAATCATACAAACATGCTTATCGTATAATCATGCATTAAATCAATAAATTCACACCTAAGCCAATTATGCCTTCCCAACGCACTAATCAAGGCTCTTAAGCCAATTAGTGATTTTGGGTCGTTACAGCTGGGGCCCTACCCTGCTCCATCAAATTCCCGTTTTAGGCCGTTTTAAGGGTTTTTGGCTCGGGGTTTCAATCCTTAAGGATCGTGATTGAATCCACTCACCGTTTGGGTACAATTTGGGGTCCCGACAGTGAGGTTTAGGTCAAGACCCTATTATTGTTGATTTTCATTAATGGATGTTATAATTTGTTATGATTAGGTAACCACTAAGGAATCAAAAGGTCGATCGTTCTCAAGGGTCGTTCTTGTTCTGTTTCTCGCTCGAACCGAAGGTAAGAAAACTGCACCCTATATATATGATATGCATTGATATTATTGAGGCATGTTGAGTGTTTAATAGTTGACATCGATTGCATATTAAATGTTTAGCAGATCTTGCTTACTTGTTAATGGCACTGACTTACTAGTCAGAATCGGCAATAGTATCAAATCCGTCTTTGAAGTTGTGACTTACTAGTCAAGTTCATCAACGGTACTAAGCACTGGTCGAGTGTTACTGACCTAAGAGTCAGGAGCGGCATAAGCGCCATGAACGCAGAGTTGATGAAAGATTGGATCTAATCGACATCTGCCTTGAATGACTCACTATGAGCATTAATGCTCGACCGACCCTAAGTTCGATGAAAACTAAAAGCGCTTGCCTACTTCTATGACTAGTTACTCAAAGCTAGGCCCAGAAGGCCAGGTGACCCTATCGTCACATCGCTAAGGGTACGGAACCCACAATTATGTCTCTATGGTCACTCGATTGGTTGGCATTGGTGATTTGCTTATCAATCATTTATTCTGCTTAAGCTAGTGACGTAATCACTTTTTTCTAAAGGGAACGGAACCCACCTTAGTGACTTTTACAACTGTCACTCTTCTATTTAGGGCTAAAAGCCCTGGATGATTTCTATGATCATCGGTTGATGTTATATTCTGGCAGTATTGAGTTTTCTTGCTGGGCTTTGGCTCATGGGTGTTATGTGGTGTAGGTAAAGGGAAAGAAAAGCTCACCCAGCCTTGAGTAGAGAGCTTAGGTGGCGATGTGTACATATGCGACCGCTTGACCACCACGGCCAAGGAGTTCTCAAAGGAACTAGGGGGTTTACCCTATTTTTTCCGCTTAGGTCGGCGGGTTTGTAAATTTTAAACTGTACTGACCATTTTGAATTGTAAATAACTTGTAAATGTTTTATGGACCCATGAACAGTTTTATGTTTTGAGTAAAATATATCATTTCCTTTTGATTGGTTTTCCACCTTACTCTATTATTAACACCTAGAAGCACGTTTTTCACCAAAGAACTCGATTAGCGAGTTAAGCACGGTTCAAAGATCACAGTAATGGTCTTGGAGTACCCAGGGCATTACAAAAAGATCGTGATTTATATTTTATATGGTCGTGGTTTATATTTTAGGCCTAGTAGTTTAACTTTTAAGCATTGTGGTATAAATTTTAAGGCTTGTGATTTAAATATTAAAGATACGTGATTTAAATTTTAATCCTTATAGTGTATATTTTAAAGAGTCATGATTTTAAATTTTAAAGAGTCATGGTTTAAATTTTAAGCCTTGTGGTTTAAATTTTAAAAACTAGTGTTTTAAATTTTAAAAGGTCGTGATTTAGCTTTTAAAAGATCATGATTTGCATTTTATATGGCCGCGATATAGATTTTAAGCCTAGTAGTTTAACTTTTAAGCCTTGTGGTTTAAATTTTAAGAAGTCATTGATTAAATTTTAAGTCATGTGGTTTAATTTCAAAGAGTTGTGGTTTAAATTTTAAGCCTTATGGTTTAAATTTTAAAGAGTGGTGATTTAAATTTTAAGCCTTGTGGTTTATATTTAAGATTTGTGATTTACATTTTCAAAATTTGTGTTTTAATTAACCATATTAATTGTAATAAATGGAAAATTTCAACTATTGAATTAAAATTCCTCGGTAGAAAAAATGAATTAATATTAAAAAGTAATAAATGTTATAGAATAAATGTCATTTACTATTAGAAAAAAATTATAAACAATTATGCCAAAACTGATTACATTCAGTTCTATGAAAGATATGATATGCCAAAATTGATTACATTGAACTCAAGTAGCAAAAAAACAAAATAATATATCTAATCAAATGATAAATCGACATCAAACCTTACCAATTTACAGAATTTCACACATCTGCGATCTCCCACAGTTCGAATACCAAAGAGAAATCACCATATATCTAGTCTACCAAGAAATATTATTTAAAGATGAATAACAAGAGTCTACTTTAAAAGAAGGTTTTGGGAAATTTGCATGCTTATATAATATATATACATATATATCTAATGCAAAATGCACATAAATCATACAAACAATAATACATGAGATATTAGATATTGTAAATTCAAACATATGAGATTTGAAAGAAAAGAGAAAACGTGGGATATTAACAGGAAACTTATCTAATCCATATTGGCAGGGCGGGTATAGTATTTCTTCTTTGAACTAGATCTGCTTGCGATCGTGGTGGCAGTGGTCTGCGATGCTTGTAGTGGTCACCTATGCGACTGAGACTTATCTGCTTTACTCACTAACGCCTTTTCGTCAACTCGGTGCTATCGAAGAACCACCCTTATTTGATTCCCAACAAAGAACTCAAAGCTTTTTGGCTTTTTACACATATAATACATATTACAACAACACTTAGAATCTTGTTCTCAAATAAATGTAATTTGGGATGTCTCGTGATAATAATTTGTAAAGCTTAACTAAATATAGTTAGTGTCTAGTTTTAATTCCCCCAAATAAACGCATACCAACACTTGCTTGTAGTGATTCTTTGCCTGCCCACTATGTCTTGATTAGATAGTTTCCATGTCACCACTTTCATCCAACAATTGTAATAAATCCCTTGCCACGTCTTCAAGCTAAAAGTTGGGATAAAAATTCATATATGTTTCACATACAAAACATGCATATTTTTGTTTTGCCTGCCCACTATGTCTCGATTAGACAGTTTCCATGCCACCACTTTCATCCAACAATTGTCATAAATCTCTTATCACGTCTTCAAGCTAAAAATTGGGATAACAATTCATATACGTTTCACTAACACAACATGCATTTTTATGTCATTTCACAATTCAAATTTAATAAAAAAAAAAAAAACACATACATTTTCGCAATTTAGAGTTTGAAACAAGAAATTAAATAAATACATATTCACAAATTGTAAATATGTTATTTATCCAAGTCCAAAATAGATTTTTCCAAGTCAAACATAAAAGTCTTCTTGCTAATCTCCTATAAATCTAATTTTTAGCACAAAATTAAAATATAGTTTATAATAAAAAAACATTAAAAAAATCATAAACAAATAAAATAATAAATTTTATAAATATAAATAAAGCAGCAAACGTAAAAGATAAATACCATGCTCAGGTGGTGGTGGCGTGGTGGTAGTGTCACTACAAGAAAAAACAATATTCATAACACTTAAAAAGTGCTATCTGGGACTATTGATAGCACTTCTGAAAATGCTAACGTAGCCCATGTTATTAAAAGTCCAGTCTTTTCTATAACATTTTTTGAATGTTATGTTCGGTGTTATCTTAAACTATTCAATAACACATTTTTAGGTGCTATAATATTCAAATAATAACATTTAGATAGAGTTTTTGATTATAAATTTGAAGTTTAATCTTGTACTTTTTTCATAACACTTTTCAACTGTTACATTTGATTATTTTGATAACATTTTTAGTTTGTTATATTATATAAACCATAACGATTTTTTATGCTTATAATATGTTTTTAAATCATAACATATTAAAAGTCTAGTAATAAAATTTTGTTACTTTAGTGTAGATAATATATTTTAAATTTTATTTTGATAAATATACTTATAAGGTTTTTTTTTAATTAAAAGATTTTCATTATTGTATTTTGATAAAAAAAAAATCAAAATTAATCATAAAATGTAATTCTCAATAGATTGATAAACCAAAAGTATTACATTAATCGATAACTAATTCAAACCATGAATATGTCTAATTCATGGGATCTTAGTTCTAACTTAAATTTGAAAGCATAACATAATAAAGTAATATAATCTTGAACATTTTTTACTTTAAAAATGAAAAACAGAAACATTACAAAATACACAAAAGTAAACCATGCATGAAACTTGCTCCATCCTTCAATTTATCATCCAACCAAGTACTTGCTGCTGAAGTTGTTTGTTGCCATCTGAAGCTCTCTAAATTGAAATCTCCTCAGGTTTCCAAGGCAAACCTCCTCATGATGTTGCTCTGAAATTTTTTAAAACACTGCAAAATTTAGTCAAATAAACAGTATGGTAATAGTTCAAAAGCTTGGCATCTATCACTCTCTAATCCAGTGAGTCAAAGAGACCTCTTCTATGCTCATATAAGTTGCATATTAATTACAAACTTTTCCACAAAAAATTAGCAAAATGAGAGCTGAATAAAATGACTAAAAATTAATCAAAAGAAAACAAAGAAAAACCATATACACACGTACATACATACATACAATGTGTAGTGACTGAAACATATTAGTATTATATTTAACTAAATATCAACCCTAATATAGCTGAAACATGAAAGTTGGAAACTCCCAAAAAAGAAAAATGTATAAATAAAAGTTGTCACTATTGCACAAGAAAATGTTAGCATGTAGTCTTTCTTGATACTAGATATGATAATCAATTAGTGAACCTCAATCAGTAACATTAGCTGCAAAAATAGCTTAAGAAAAACTTGTTAAGATCTTACAAAGAGATTCAGAATGTGGTCTTTCATTGTATCAAATAAACAGCATTATCCCTTTCCACAAATATTCAAATAAGCAGCTATATTTTAGGCACAATTTTAGGACATTCATAAACAAAACGAATCTGATTGGCATGGAATGCATTTTGATTTACAAGACTAATGAATGACTTATGCAAAGCAAAACTCCATATCTCTATCCGTGTTTATATTTCATTAGCATAGCTGAAATTCCCAAATACCAAAACTAAACATGAATAGAAGATCTTGGGACAATGCAGAGAAACATTCCCACTTAAAATAAATTCAAAAAAAAAAAGTTAAACCAATAACCAATGATACATCATGACACATATCTTAATTAACCTATCTTTTAGCACCCAATTAATCAGACACTTTACAACAAGTTGTATAATCAGACACTTTTTGTACCACCAGACCAGGACCAACTAGGAAAGAAGGAACCTTGGAAAACTGGGCTAATAAATAAAGAAATAAAAAAGAATGGTCTAATGGAATAAAAAGTTTGAGAATTTTTCCTTTTGTTTTTTCTTTTTTGTAAGAATGTGTAATACATATTAACATGACAGAACACAACCCTCAAAAGCTGCAAAGGCTGCAAAGTTAAAGCACAGGGTGAAAAAACAAGCTCCAAGGACCAGGACCAAGCATTTCATAATATTTTTTATCTTCACTAAAGAGAAAAAACACTTGCCCAAAAAGGAGCAACTCAAACCATATTTTAAACAACTCAAATATTAAGAAACAACATCTGGGAACAAGAAACTAAAACTACTATCCTTGCATCAAAAAGCTATTATACTGATTTAGTTTGCATTGGTAGCTGTTGTTATATCATGTCTTGTGATAGTAGTTCTTGGTTCATATGCTTGCTATTATGCACTTAACAGAAGACACAAAAAGAGTATTAAAGATTTTGTTCAAGCTTATCTAAGAGTTACTTGCTTGTCTTTTTTATTTTTTATTTTTGTTCTCTACTTAATCGACAGCTTGATTCCTTATTCAGGGAATAATGAAAATCTCTGGAAAATTTCTCATAAGAACATCAATGGAGATGATTCAACAGATCAGGAGTTTCCATACATTGATTTGGCTTCCATAAAAATTTCTACTAACAACTCTTCTGATTCAAACAAGTTAGGAGAGGGTGGTTTGGCCCTGTTTACAAGGTAATTAATAAAGTATTTCTTTATTATTATTTTTCAATCTGAAAAAGAAGTCAACATATATAGGATTACACAAAAACAAAATGGTTATTTGCAGGGGGCACTAAGAGATGGAAAGGAAGTGACAGTGAAGAGGCTCTCAATATGTTCTGAGCAAGGTTCAGAAGATTTCACTAATGATGTTCTACTGATATTGAAACTTCAACATTACAATCTTGTCAAGCTTTTGGGTTTCACTAGATTAAGGAGCCCAAATTTTACAAATATGTATAAAATTGAAAGTTAACAGAATAAAAGGAATGATCTAATAGAGTTAGTAAAGCAGAACAATACAATTTTCATTTACCAAACAATGTTTATGAATTGCTCATAATTAACTCTAGAGAAAAAGAAACTACTTAAATTATAAATGACTTGCAAGATGAGATGAGATGAGATGAAAAGAGACATACTGGCTCATGCAGCACATTAGCAGTTTCAGTCCTGGAAGTCCATTCCTCCAAATCAAGCTCTCTAGCTATGCTGCAAGTTATTCAACATATTTTTGTGTGAGGTAGATTCTAACTACTATAAAATGAACCAAAAATATGCTGGCTGAGATCCCTGTGGTCAGAAAGGAGCCCATATTGGACTCAAATTGAAGTCTATGGTTTCAAATTTTGCATATTAAAGCTAAAGTACCAAGAGAAAGTTAAGCCCTTTAGTTCAAATTTTGTATACTCTTTAACTGTACAAGAATATTGTAAGCCAATCAAATCTGAAGTGCCAACTAAAATTCCCCAAAATTTCCCATATCAGATTATCAAATCAATTTCAAAAAACAAATCAAAATATATATTCCTAATTAACAAGCAACAAAACCAGAAAAAAAAAGCTTCGAACAACTAAGAAAATCAAGAACACCAGATTTACAAATGAAAGAAAACTTATGGGAACAAAGGTGTTACCTCTCAATAAGTTTAACTATCACAACTTAGTTTCTTAGTAGTCATTGCCAATGAATCTCGTTCTTATGAGTTGCAGAAAAAGAACAAGTGGTGAGAGAAATCATGGGTACTTATGTAAGCTACTAAGTTGAAATATCTACACTAGCAGCAATTTATTGTTTCAACAATTTACTAGTTGAAACAATACATAAAAAAAATAAAATAGAAAACAAACACACAAGCTTTAGTGCTAAATCAACATGCCATTGTAAAGCTGGCAAAATAAACATTACTATACTTCTTCCTAGAAACTGAACAAAGAGAAAATCTTTGATAAAAAGCAAGAGGACACCTGAAGTGTGCACGCATCAACTCGTTGTTGCCAAGTATATTTAGAAAACACAGGAGAACCATACCTTCAACAAATCTAGATAAGCGAATTCATAAACCAGCAAGTCCACAAATATACCAAACCATAAGATTTTTAAAACAAGTACTGCTATAAATTTCAGCAATAAAATCTCACCTTATTACTCGAGTTTCACTTTTTTATTTTCTTGAAGGACTGCTATGTCAGAACCAGATCAAGACATGAGAAATCAAGAAGAATAGTATAAAAAACTAGAGCAGGAATTATATAAAATAAATAAACTCTAATTTAGATTAAAATGGCATTATTAATGTATCAATGATAATTCCTACAATAGCTTTCAGCTTCTGTATAGAACAGAAAAGAAAATTGTAAATAGCAAGAGTATATAAATAGGTTGACACCTTATTCAAACAAAAGAAAAACACGGATAAAATACATATTTGTTATTCAAAACCAAATAATAAAACAAACCATGACTAATTTAACATATGAAAGATCTGTCTAACACTTTGATTTCACCATATATGGAATCATAAGAGAGCATTACTTTACTTAGGCACTCTTCATCATAAGTTTTTTACATCTTTTAATTACGAACTTTAAAATTTATCATCTAACATTAAAAATACCAAAAATAATTAAGAGATCATTATATTCTAACAAATACTTAATTCCAGCACCTGTTATCCATGTCAAAAACAGAACTAAATATTAAGGAAATGCACCTAAAGAGAGCAAAAAATCAAAGATATATAAAATCTTGAAAAAATAAAAATAAACTATACCTTCAACAAACATGTGTTGTAAATCAAACCACCTCGGCAGTATATCCAGAACTTCAACTATTTCCTTGCCAATCGATGGGAGAGCCTGCAATAAAGTCCAAAATATACTGTAAAAAATGTGCACTAATATACAAAAAATGTGCAAACATATTTTATCCTAATCTTCCAACACTAATTAACTATAACCACCAACAGAAACTAGAGTTGGATACAAGAGCAGAATTTCAACTTCATATCAAAACACATGAATTATGGATTTGTCCTATTATTAATAAAGAAATCTCCATATTTATATATCCAAATGTGCACATCTTAAGCACATAATATTAGTAAAAATCAAAATTGAAAACTCATTCAAGAAAAAGCACTAAAACCTAAAAGCCAAGTCAGATTGAATTTTTCAATATAAATACTTAAGAATTGGAATTGATAAAAATCTATTTCAAGTGATGCACATACCTCAAGACCCCATGAACATCACTAATATGAGAGGGACAGGTATATGTCTAAACGTTCACAGTTTTTTTTTACCAAAAAAGCATGCTCATATGAAATGAAAGATACAAGAGCTCAAAAGGATAAAATGCCACTAAGTTGAAGGGAAACATCAAAAACATCAAAGAGAAACAATAACTCCACCTCTTGAACCTCATACATGAAAAAGTTTTTGTACTGTATATGCATTTAATGCTAAATTAAAAAGAGAATCCAGTACCAATAGAATTGGCCTAATATACTCAATTGGGGAAATCAAGCAATCACTAGAGTAGAATGGTGATAGACAGAAGTAAATCAGCTTTAGCAAATTTCTACAAACCATTTGTCAAACCAGTCTCAAATGAAGTAATAGCTAAAAAGCATTAGAAGACCTTTCTACATAGCATATTAACACACAACCATGTATTTGGTGTAAATCATGCAGCCATAAGCACTACCTTTAATGTGTCTAAAGTCTCATAATCCTAGAGCATTTTGAGCCAAATTTTCCTCTCACTTGAAGTTGAGTTCCTGTCTTTCTGATGTACTCGACAGTTTGCTGGGTAACTTCAGAAGTAGCTGGCATGAAAAGTGATCAGCAAGAGCACTGAGATTTTGAATACTTTGCACCTTTCTTTAACAATGCCTGCAAGAACCAGTTAATAATACATCATATAAGAGCACTGAGATTTTGAATACGCAATGGTCTGCACTAAAGTCATTAGGACTAGCTTAAAGGTGTTTGTTGAATGGATGTGAGTGAGAACCTTCTATCTAATAAATGAAATTATACCATCACCACCTATATATGTGACACTACAAAATGAGATCTCTATTTTCTATTCTCTCAAGTTACTACTTTTGTTTTAAGTGGTTGAGCTAGGAGCATATATTTATTATAGTAATATATATAGAAAAGAGAAAGCTAAACTCAGTAAAGATATATAGAGAAAAAAAAGTGTAACAAAGGCATAATTGAACATCAATTCAGTTGAACATTGATGTTTATAAGCAATTGAAACACACATCATATATAATAATTTCTCAGTGGGTAGTAGCAAGACAAAAACAAATGCTCTTGCACACAATCTGGGGAATAAAGAAGCATGCAACATACTGCTTGTGCATACAACACAAGGTAAGTGTAAATATGGATAGAATGAAAATGAGATCACAATATAATAATATACCTTGTTGATGATAAGGCCAGTCAGAGAAATATCGTGAGAGCTCCTTGTTGGATCTTTTTCCAAACCATTTTCCTCAAAGTGTTCTCTGTAAACACAAAGAAACAATTATGCAAGTCTTCTAATCAATTACATGTCCCAATGCTAGCTACTAAGACCATGTTCTTAAGAAAACATAAGTGATTTGCAAGTAAAAGATAATAAACAGAGATAATTAGCTAGATACCAAAATGCATGAAGCCCTTACCTTCAGAGGTTTTGATGATGAGTGACCAGAATTCTCAGTGCCACTGCTCTCATTTTCCAAACTCGACTTCACACGGAGCTCGACTAGCTTCGAGTTTACTACCAAATTTAGCAATGAAATTAAGGGTTTAAGTTATTTCTCATACTAGTTCATCTTAAGGGTACTAGTAGTGTCATATATATATACGTATATATATATATTATATATACAGAGAGAAAGAGAGAGATTTACTTACATTGGGAAAGGGAGGGTTTTGAGAGGTGTTGTGGGATAGCTGTGAGGTGAGAAGGAGAAGGAGAAGCCATGGTCTCTTTCTGCCTTTCTGCTTTAATGATTTACAACAAGCTTAAGTTTGTATATCTTTTAAACTTCTTGATTTCCCCTAATCCCATAATCGGTTTTAAACTTTTAGATGTCACTATTAGCTCAAAATCTCCATTCTTAAGGAAAAAGGGAAAAGATACAGACACAACCAACAATAAGAAAAACGTAAATTACATTAAGAAAAACAATAACTCTGTATAAAACTACTAATTTGGATCGAAAAACTACTATTCTATTTCAAACCCAACGAAATAATGAAGTAGAAACTAATAATTTGAATCCTAAAAGAATAAGCTTTTTCGAAGGGGGCAGGTGACTAAGCATGAATCCATCAGCATAGAAATATTTTTACCATGTATTAAGTCAAGTGCCTGTTGGGAAAGGAAATTAAGAAATTAGATATATCTCATTAGCTTAAAATTATTTTGATAATATGACCATAATTCGCATCATAATCAGAATCCAAGTAGGAAACATTTTTTTTTCTTCAGAAATTTGTCTCACCACATTCTTTGTAAAAGACATAATAGCAACAACTATAAGCGAACTTAAACATTATGAACTACTATCGTTGGTCAAAAGTTTCACCTGAAAGTCAATGTGTAACCATCCCCCTTAAATATAGCTTTGTAAAGAAAAGAAAGCTTACATGGCTGGGTGGAATGTGTTTTCCACTTAGCAAATCAAGTAGCAGGGTTCCAAAGCTATAAACCACACTTTCTGATGTCACTCTTCCTGGCAGGGGAAAATGAATAACTAATTATTGCTCCATTTGAATAAATTTGTGCAATATGTTGAAAGATTCTGTAAAAAAATTATATATGCGGTGGGAAAGGCATCGTTCTGGTTGTCCAAATTATACAAAATCAATTATGAGCTACTTAGAAATTCGCAAAAGTAAACATAAGTTATATTATAAGAATGAAGATTGCACTCTCTGTGACCATGATTAGTACCTGTCCTCAAGTATTCCCGAGGGGTGAAAGCCAGGTTGGTACTATAGCTCTTGCCATCTCTACTATTCTTCATAAGACCAAAGCAGGAGAGTCTTGGATTACCATCCTGTCAAGTTCAGGGTTCTAGAAAATAGGAATAGCTTACCAGAGACACCCTAGCCACAAAATAATTCGGAAACAGAGAAAGCGTGAAAAGGAAGAGTACCTAATCAAACAAGACTCTATAAGCATTAAGATCATGATATAGTGCTCACCCTTTGCTGCTTCAATATTCTAAGGCCTGTGCCAGATACAAAGCCACCCAGACTCTCATTGCCCATTTCATAGGCTGGGTATCCCCTACAATTCAAAATAGATAACCTTTAAAATCAATTATATGCCTATGGTGCATAAATGAATCCTTTAAATAAAGAAGAAAAAAAGACTCAATTCATTTCCCTTTTATAGATCCTAAAGTATGTATTATATTGAGATAATTCCTGAGGGGGCGGGCATAATTTGATTAGAGCAAAAAGTGCACCAGAAATAAAGAAACTCTCTCCAATTATAAAACCAATCGATGATCTTCATTCATATATTGTTAAATTTGATATGTTTTCCCATCGACAAATACCTTGTAACCATCAAATTTGAATGCAAGATCAACTCAAAGAGGGAGAGAAAAAAGAAAAACAGACAAAAGGAGGAGACACCTTACAATGAAAAAGATGCTTAGAGAGAGTCTCATTAGGCCTGAACTCGGCAACAAGGAGTCTCTAATCGCCTTCACAGCAACACCCAATCAAATTTGCCAAGCGCTCACTGCGCAGCTGTCCCACTGTCTTGGCTTCCTCCTGAAAACCCAAAACAAGCACAATGGATCAACAAAACCAGCCAAACAATATCATCAAAACACGCACATTCTTTCTCCATAAGAGTCAGAGTAAATAGAGCACGAAACATAAATTGGCCAGCATCGGGCCAAGCCGACCTATTGAAATGCTTCACAGCAATATAAAATTCATCGTCAACCTTGCCTTTGTAAACAACATTGGGAGCCTTTTCTCTGTGCTCCGATACATAACTCTCTCAGTCACAAAACCGGCTCCTCTTCTTCGAATAACTTCAACAAGTCGCGAATCCTCCCAGCCTCTTCATAGTCCTATAACTTCCAAAACATATAAATACATAACTCTCTGATTGGCATTCGATAAAATCCTAATAGAAAGAGTGGAGAATACCCTGAACCCTGACCTTAGATTTTGCTGCCACTTCCATTTGGTGCTTCAACAGAGCATAAGTTTGGCTCTGAGAAAGAAACAAGCTAGACTCGTTACTCGAACTCGAGCTCTGACTTCTTCCTCTGCCATTGGCATCCCTATTCGAAGAACTCACCGTAATCCTACAACCCCTCCAATTCGAATCTCCGCCTCCATAAACAAACCTTCTCGTCCCGAAATCCAATTCTGAGACGCCATATCTACCTCGACCCGACGGCATACACCTCGTCGCCGTCACCTTACCATTAAAATCAGCGATGAATGACGTTTGGGCTCAACTATTCGGACAGAACAAGATGAAGGGGAATGGGTTGGAAGCTCAAAGATGAAGGGTCTCAGCCTAAGGGAGAGAGGGAAGAGATTGAGAGAGATTAGGGATTCAGAGAATAGAGAACAAGAGAACGAGAGAATAGGGAGAGAGGGAAGAGATTGAGAGAGATTAGAGATTAGGGATTCAGACGAGAGAACGAGAGAATAGAGAAAATAGAGAAAACCCTTCATTTTTTATTTTGCTTTTTTATTTGTGAAGTAAAATTTCATTTGGCGCCTGTTACTTTTCATTTGGCGCCGATAATGTGTCCGTGTATTTTTTTTTGGCATGTATTAATAGCACTTCTAAAGTTATGTAATATTTTGCCGTAATATTTGGTAAAAAATGTTGTAGTGTGTGGTCCATGTCAAACACAAAAGTCCTCTTGCTAATCTTACTAAACCTAATTGATTTACATAAAAAAAATAAAACAAAAGGTATTATTAATAAACAAAAAAATCATAAATGCATAAAAAAACATATTTTATGTATAAAATGTTATAATATTTTATTATATAATGTTTTAGATTAAACAAATGTGACAAAGAGTGTCACGTATTGTAACATATAAAAGAGAGTTACAATATTTAGATATATGCGAATATCCAAAATATGTAAAATATTTGGTGTTACAAATTCAGTTATGAAGTTGTAACTTCCAAATATTGTCCATTATTGTGTAGATTTGTTATTAAACAATTTTGAGTTGAATTTCTTAAATCCATAAGTTAAATGACTGTTAGAGATTTCATTTTTAACCCAAATAATGTGTTTGGGGGTTACAAAATCAATTGGGAGTGAGTTGGACCCGTTTGGAAAAAAATAGCACAAAAAAGTGTGCTCAAAATGGCCAGTGGCCGCGGCCTGGAGGACTGATACTTCTGGCCGCGGCCACTGATACTTCTGGCCGCGGCCAATGTGGCTGACTTTAACGACCCAATATTTAATAATAAGGCTTAAGGGCCTTGATAAGTTTGCCGAGAGGGCATAATTGGTTTATCTGTGATTTAAATGATTTAATATATGATTATGTGATAAGCATGCATATATGATTATATGGATATGTGAAATTCATGTTTATGAGTATTAATAAGCATGTGGGCCCTGCTTAGCTTATAAGGGCATATTTGTAATTTTGGCCCGTTGAGGACATAAATGCGATTATTTATGGTAAATTGTTAAGACCACATTATTATGTTGATGTATTTGCAGCATGTGGCTCGAGACTATCCTAGTGAGTGGTTTAGCAAAATAGTCATGGCGGGGATTTATACCTGGCTCGGGGGAAACATGGGGGTATTTCTGGGAATTTGGGAAATATATTGGATATTTTTAGACATTAGGGAAAATAATTGGTGATTAATTAGATGACAGGATTTAAGTGGTAAATGTTAGGGACACGCGAGGAATTAACGGTAATTGGGAGCAAATGACTAAAATTCCCTTAGAGTGATTGAAAGACTTGGATTTAATTGGGAGGATAAAAGAGTCTTTTGGGTTATTAAGGGATATACTTGATTTGTCTGATGTTTTTTTAGAGCTTAAGGGGGAAAGTTGTAGAAACTAAAGGAAAGAAATGGAAAAAAAGAAAGAAAGAAGAAAAAAACAGAGCGCTCTCCCTCTTCCTCACGATTTCTTCTCCTCTCACTCTTCTTTGAGGATTTTGAAGCTGTGAACTCAGAAGAAGTCTATGCTTGGTTTGGGGTGTTGATTGTTTGAGTAACTAAGGGATTCAGTTGGAGTTATTTTCAAATTAAGGTAAGGTTTATGGTTTTTCTGAGTTTACTGAATTTTGTTAAGATTGATCTTTGAATTTGAATATTGGATGGGAATTTAAGGACTTGAGCTTGGGGATTTGAGGAATTAAAGTCTGGAAGGGCATTGAAGGACACCTATGGTCCAATCACTCAGCTAAGGTAACAAATTCTGATCTTCATCATCTGGGTTTTCTGGTTTTCAGATGAAGTTCTTGAGCTTCAAGCTCAATTATGGGTTTCTGTGTTTAATGATGATAGTAGCTAAGTTTTGATGTTGTTAGGTTATGTTGGATGAGATATAGTGGGTTGTAGGCTCAATTTGGAGTTTAATTGAGGTTTGGAGTGGGTTTATGGAGTTTTGGCTCGGGAAAGTTCAAAGGAAAAACCCAGATTTCTGCATGTGCTGGTTGTAGCGTTGTAGCGCTAGGTTGGGAGCGCTACAGCGATAGGCCACGTTTTCTAGGGGGCTTGAGTCTCTGACTCTAGTGCTGTAGCGCCCACCTTGTGGCGCTGTAGCGCTCCCCAGCCTCCAGAAATTTGTTTTTGGGTATTTTTATTAGGTTTTTCGCTTGGGGGCTCAGGGGACGGGTTCCCCACCTCGTTGGGTGGAACTTTGGGGTCCCGAGAGCGCGAGTTTGGTCCCGGGATTGTTCTTTGGAATTCAAACTTATTGAGGTACTATTTTATGGAATGTGACTAGGTGTACGCTAGGGCTCGGAACGGGATCGTGCTCGAGGGCTGTCTCAATTAGCTAAGCTCTTGGAATCAAAGGTATGAAAACTGCACCCGGTTATGTTGGGACTAAGAGTTCCCTATACTTGTATGTAATGTTGTATGATGGTATTGTGCCATGTGAACATGAAATAAACGACTTAAGAGTGCCGAAATTAATATTGGCACACAAGGACGCTGCTCAATCACTGGTAGCTGAGGTTAAGTATATTATCACTGAGCTCGGCCTAAGCGAGCCAGAGTTAGTGGGATAAACAGCCGGTGCGGCCTAAGGGCGTCAACCCTAGATATTGTGTGATATGTTTATTGTTATTAATCTGTTAATTATGGCATGTTTATTACCTGGATGATTGATTATTGGTTTGCAGGTCGATATCACTAATTATGTGAACAATGTGGTCTGCTGAGTATCTGATTGATGATTTGTGAATTATCTCACTATTGATTATTGATTATGCTCTGTAATATGGTTTTCTTGCTGGGCCTTGGCTCATGGGTGCTACGTGGTGCACGTAAAGGCAAGGGCAAGGTGGACCAGTCCTAAGTTGGAGAGATTTGGGGCAGAATGTACATAGTCAGTTGATCGACAGTCATGATTGAGGAATGGTACAGGGACAGGAGAATCTAAAGTGCCTATTTTTCCATTAGAGTGGCTTGTGGTTGTACATATACTTTGAAACTTTTTGTAAAGTATCTAGTGACGGCGAAAACTCATCAACGAAATTAGATCGGAAAACTCAAATGTAAGTATGGAGATATTTAGATAAGAACTTAGAATAAAGTTGAGGAAAGATAAAACCAGATCAACAATGGAGTAAGCCTTTGTATATTTCTTAATAGCATGTGTGTACAACGAATTTTCCAACCCCTTTGTTGGAGGGGTGATGATTTATTTATGTTAGAGCTCTAATGGCTCCTTATACATTGTGGTTCAAGGGCACAAGATTGTACATAGGTACATTATCAGGGTGGTGGAGCAGAAGGTTATGGTGTCGGACTGGTACATAGTCAGAGGTATACATTTAGTTCTTCCACTCTCTGTACAAAACCGTACCTCCCTCCACTACTTGTGTGATACAGATGTCAGGGTCATGCTTCTGTCCTCCTCATGGTCGTATGTCCTGTACGAGTACTTTGTACCTAATGGTTATTCTCAGATCTCTATGACATGTATTTTCTCAAAGCTATTCCAAATTCTACTAAGTGTAGGAAAGCTTGTGCATTAACCTGAATGGTATACTCTGTCATATACACCACTTATTGGCTTGATACCAAATAGTTCTTGGGTCTCTCTTATTGCCCCTTGTATGCACCTTCAAGAGGTCTTAGACTCTATACATGTACTCTAGGGGTTGGCATCACGGCATAGAGGCATGTGGGCGAGATGAAGTGCAGCACAGGTACACGACACCTCAGCATGGCTGAGTGAGGTGTGGTGCGAGGCCTTAGTGTGCGAGGTCGTGATGTCTCGCAAGGTACTAGGTGCGTGGCAGGTGGGCGAGGTGTGATGCATCTCGCTATGCAAGGCTCGGGGTGAGACGCTAGGCTCTAGGTGCAACTCTTCGTGGCATGAGACGCATGGTCTCGCTATACGAGGCTCAGGGCGAGACATCAGGCGCAAGGTGTGCCTCTTCGTGGTGCGAGACACATGGCCTCGCTATGCGAGGCTCGGGGCGAGACACCAGGCGCAAGGTGCGCCTCTTCGTGGCACGAGACGCATGGCCTCGCTATGCGAGATTGGGGGCAAGATGTCGGTCCCATGTGCGGCCCTCGTGGGCATCCCACCTTCAGCAGATGGCTGCATGAGACACCTAGCCTCGCTATGCGAGGCTCTACGAGCACTGCGACACCGAGGCTCTCATGGGCGTGTTATCCTTGGCACTTGGCTAGCCGAATCGTGTGGGGCCTCTCTTATGCGAGTTGTTTGGCCTGGTGAGAGGTGCACGACTGAACTTGGCTGGCTACCTATATGAAGCCTCATGGTGTGAGGCACTTGGGTGTCGCGAGGGGTGCACGACACGTAGCCCTTTAGGGTCACGCATAATGAGGTCTTCACCCTTAGATTCTAGTCTTCCTCACTGCAGGGACCGTAACTCGCAAAAGACTTTATACGTGTTGACATAACATAGGACTCCTTCATGGGTGCCTTGCACCTTTAGCGATTTTTTTTCTTGGTGGATTTTTGGTATCCACACGATCCTTTAAAACCTGTTTTGGGATCCCATGTATTAAACCTTTCTTTTAATGAGAATTTTCCTGTTTATGACTAAAATCTTTTAACCCTAACCTAATTACGACTTTAGGGTCACGTTTTCAACTATTTGACTTGATTAGCAAGTTTTGCACTTTTATAATCACACAATGTAATGACCTTGGTTATCCAGGGTGTTCCACAAACTAACCAAAATTTCAGTTTTTCAACTTTTTTTAACAGCTCCGAAAACTCAAATAACTCCAAAATCTCCTTTTTAATTTCATAAACATCCAATTTATCATTGGTAACAGCCACGGGGGTTGGTGAAATTTAATTCAAAGGATGTCTCTAAACTCTATAAATAGGAGGCAATTGCTCACTTGTAAGACACAATTTTTCTATCAATTAGAGAACTTGGCTAGAAAATACGTAGAGGCTTGATAATTCCAGAAAGCTATTTTAAAAATAGAGAGAAATCCCTTAGTGCTTGAGTTAGGGGGAAATAATCTTTTGGACAAAGGTTTCAAACCTTGTTCAAGTTGGTGATCCCCAACACTCTTCACTTTGGTTGTGTGAGTGAGAATTCTTTGTTTATTCTTATCGTTCTTTCCTTTTATTCTATTGCTTTTCATCTTCTTATTCTTCTTCTCTATTTACTTGTACTTTTGTGTAGAGTTGTAATCATTTCTTTTCTTTTGTTACAAACACTATTTCTTTATTTGTATCATTTTTTTAGAGTTGTAATTTCTATTCTCTTCTTCTAATTCTTCTCTTATTTTCTGTATTTTTCAGTCATAGAGTTGTAACATTATTTAATCAATCTTGGTTTATTTGTATTATTTTGTCAGTTTTTACTATTTCCATTGAAGCAATCCATATTTTCATAACATTCAAAAGCTTACCCCTTGTTTGTTTAAATGGAAGGTGAGACTATAAAAATCATGAATCAAGACCTAGTGAGGTTGGATAGGTTTGATGGATCCAATTTCACTAGATGATGAGACAAGGTGAGATTTCTCTTGACCACTCTCAAGATCGCTTACATCCTAGAGTCCACCTTTCAACCTATCCCAACGTCATCTGACAAGGACACTCCCGAGGAGGTGGAGAAAAGAAGGAAGAGGGAGGAGGACAATCTCTTTTGTTGGGGTCATATCCTCAACGCCCTTTCCGATAGGCTTTATGACCTTTACAGGGAGACCAAGTCGGCCAAGGAAATATGGAATGCACTTGAGATAAAATTCAAGGCAGAAGAGGAAGGTACCAAAAAGATTTTGATTTCTCAATATATTGATTTCAAGTTTTTTGGTGAGAAACATATTCTTCCTCAAATACATAGATTGTTAACAAGTTGAAAGTTTTGAATATTGAGCTTCCCAATGCCTTTCAAGTTGATGCTATAGTGGCAAAATTACCTCCAACTTGGAGGAGCTATAAGAAAAGAATCATTTATAAAAATGAGGATTATTCTTTGGAGGAAATCAAAAAGTATATTCGAATTGAGAAGAAATCGATATGTAGAGATATACTTGTGGAGGGGTTTAATGGAGAGACTTCCAAAGAAAATGCAGTGTCACAACAAAAACATCCCAAAAACAAAAGGAAAGGCAAGAAGGGTAATGAGACATCCTTGGGTCCAAGAACCAACCCAAACAAGTTTAAGGGCGAGAAACGTCCTTGCTTTGTGTGTGGGAAAAAGGGTCACTATGGTAGAGAGTGTAGGCATATAAAAGACCAAGAAGGACCTAAGGTAAATGCAACTCACGAGGAGAATATAGTTGCTACCCTTTATAAGGTGAATGCGGTCCAAGGCAAGGTGAAGGGGTGGTGGTATGATACATGTGCCACCGTCCATATCACCTATGGCAAATCATTGTTCAAGACCTTTGAAGAGTCAAAGGCAACCACGAGATTCAAATGGGAAATGAGGGCAAATCCAATGTACTTGGCAGAGGTACCATTGAAGTCTTTTTCACCACCAGCAAGAAAGTAACATTAGTAAATGTACTTTATGTTCCCGAAATGAGTAGAAACTTGGTAAGTGGTGATTTTCTTGGCAAGCCCGGCATTAAAACCGTTTTTGAGTCTGGTAAACTTATTCTTACCAAATCCAATGTATTTTTGGGAAAGGGGTACTCTTGTGAGGGTATGGTTAAGTTGTGCACCAATGATGTAACTTTCAATGTAATCAATAAAAATGGTAATTCCTCCTATAAAGTTGAGTATGACTCTTTATTTTTATGGTATCTTAGACTATCTCACATAGGTTTTTCAACCATTAAAAGTGTAGTAAAATGTGGTATGATTGCATGCAATATTAAAAACTATGGTAAATGTGAAACATGTGTTAAGGAAAAAATGATTAAGAAACCATTTCCTAGTGTAGAAAGATCATCTAATTTACTAGATTTAATCCATAGTGATCTTTGTGAATTAAATGGTGTTTTAACTAGAGGTGGTAAAATTTACTTTCTTACTTTCATAGATGAATTTAGTAGATATACCTATGTGTTTCTTTTAAAGCATAAAGATGGAACTTTTGATGCTTTTAAAGTAAATAAATTAGAAGTTGAAAATCAACTCAATAACAAGATAAAGGTGTTAAGAAGTGATAGAGGAGGAGAGTACTTCTCTAATGAATTCAATACATTTTGTGAAGAAAATGGTATAATTCATGAGTGTACCGCACCTTATACACCACAATACAATAGTGTTGCCAAATGGAAAAATAGGACTTATTTAGAGATGATAAATTATATGTTGGTGTTTTCTAAGTTGAACTTCAACTTATGGGGTGAAGCGTTGTTAACTGCTTGTCACATTCTTAATCAAATACTGATGAAGAAAAATGAGATATCTCCATATGAGTTATGGAAAGGAAGAAAACCCAACATATTGTACTTCAAAGTGTGGGGGTGTCTTGCATATTGCAAGAAAAATGAACCTAATAGAAAAAAGTTAGGTTCAAGAGCCATAAAGTGTGCTTTTGTTGGTCATGCTAACAATAGTAAAGCTTATAGGCTATTAGAATTAGAGTCTAATGTTGTGATTGAATCTAGAGAAGTTGAATTCTTTGAGAACATGTTATATGACAACAATTCTCAAGCTTCAACATCTCTAAAGGAGAATTTGTTATATGAAAACAATTCTCAAACATCTACATCGAAAAATGATTCTCAAGAGGAGGAATCTCAAAGGAATGTAGAGCAACCCATTAAACTTAGAAGATGTCAAAGTGTTAGAAAGGAGAAAAGTCTAGGATTGGATGAGATAGATTCTCAACGAATTTCTTTCTAAATGGTAGAAGGAAATAGAGAAGAAGTCATTAGGAAAATTCTTATTGTACTTCTTGTTGAGGATGATCCTAAGACTTATAGAGAAGCCATGCAATCAAGAAATAGTGCATTTTGGAAAGAAGCCATCAATGATGAGATGGATTTCATTCTTTCCAACAACACTTGGGAATTGGTAGACCTCCCACCGGGGTCCAAGCCAATTGGGTGCAAGTGGGTATTAAGGAGAAAATAACACACTGATGGCACTATCCAAACCTTTAAAGGTAGATTATTAGCTAGAGGTTTTAGGCAAAAAAAGGGTATCGATTATTTCGACACTTATGCGCCTATTGCAAGAACAACTTTTATAAGAATTTTTTTCGATTTGACTTCTATACACAACTTGAATATTCATCAAATAGATATCAAAACGACATTCCATAAGGGTTTGTCCTACCAAGATGTGAACATAAAGTATGTAGACTTGTAAAATCCTTATATGGATTGAAACAAACTCCTAAGCAATGGCATGAGAAATTTGATCAAGCCATCATGTCTAATGGGTTTAGGCATAACAATGGAGACAAGTGTTTGTATTCCAAAACTTGTAAGGGATATGTGATCATTGTTTGCTTATATGTGAAGGACATGCTTATTCTAATTGATAGTATGAAAGGGATAAAAAAACGAAGAGGTTTTTATCATCAACCTTAAAGATGAAAGATCTGTAAGAAGTTGCTTGGCATAAAAGTGAAGAAACATAGTGGGGGTTTTGCGTTAGGGCAAGCCCACTATGTTGAAAAAGTATTGAACAACTTTAACCATCTCAAGGTTAAAGATGCCAATACACCATTCGACCTGATATAAGGAGTGTAAAACTAGAGAAGAATGAAGGAAAAGCAGTGGGTCAATTGGAGTACACTAGTGCTATAAGGAGTCTTATGTACGCTGCCCAATGTACTAGACCTGATATAGCATTTGCGGTAAGTAAACTTAGTAGGTTTACAAGTAATCCTAGTGTGGATCCCTATAAGGCTATTGGGAGAGTCCTAGGTTATCTCAAGAAAACCAAAGGACTAAGCCTTCACTACTCCATATTTTCTTCAATCTTAGAAGGATATACAGATGCAAGCTGGATATCCAATCTTGGGGACAACTTGTCCACCACTTGTTGGGTATTTACACTTGGTGGGGGTGCATTTTCTTGGGGTTCCAAGAAATAAACCTATATATCTCATTCCACTATGGAAGCAAAGTTTATAGCTCTAGCTGCTACCAGCAAAGAGGTCAAATGGTTAAAGGATCTTTTAATGGAGATATCCCTAATCAAAGATAATGTATCCACTATATCGATACATTGTGATAGCCAAGCAACATTGGTTAGAGCATACTGTGGAGTGTGTAATGGGAAGTCTAGAAACATTAGTCTAAGACATGGATATGTAAGAGAATTGATTCAAAGAGGAGTCATCTAAATATCCTATGTGAGAACAAGTGAAAACTTGGTGGATCCTTTCACGAAGCCACTAACAAGAGATTTAGTGGCTACATCATCTCGAGGGATGAGACTTAAACTACCTAAAGAGATTCACGATTGATGGTAACCTATCTTAAACCTAGTTATCTAACTAGTGTTAGGTTCAATAAGTAATAACAAGTCAATCAAATGTATATTAGTTGTACTCAAAACAAGTCCCATCTAAGATGTTGAGTACTTGTGAGTTACAAAATTGAGGGTTAAAACTAAGAGGTTTTTTAATAGAATTCAGTCTTGTGAAGACAAGTATTTTTGGTAACAAAATATTGTAAGAGTTTTACCTATGTGGAACTAGGGGTGGTGCCGTCTCTGATGAGAATTTGGAGAATTCAAAATAACATCAATAAATACAAAGTGCACATGGCCATTAACAGTGCAAAGCGAGACATAGAAGTCTCAAATGAACATGGGAAATTTGTGTGTGTTATCAACGATTTGTTATCATAGAAAGATGGTTCAATGCCTAGTGCAACCAAATTTTCAACAAATTTTGTGATAATTACACTATAGTAAAGTTCAAGTTGTAAAAAACTCTACTTTATGCACCAATGCAATGACTTCTATAAGAGAGAGTTATTATATAATCAAGTGGGGGATATGTAATATTTTAAAATATAATGTTGATTGATTAAATAAGTGTTACAATAGATAACTATTTAATCTAGTGGGGGAATGTTATATTATTTTATAATATAATATTTTAGATTAAATAAATGTGACAAAGAATGTCACATATTTCAATATATAAAAGAGAGTTACAATATTTTGATATATGTGAATATCCAAATATGTAACATATTTGTTACATATTTTTTATTTGTAACTTCCAAATATTGCACATTATTGTGTAGATTTGTTATTACACAATTTAGAGTTGACTTTCTTAAAGCCATAAGTTAAATGGCTGTTAGAGATATGATTTTAACCCCAATAATGTGTTTGGGGGTTACAAAATCAATTGGGAGTGGAAAAAATAACAAAAAAATAGTGTGCTGAAATTGGCCAGTGGCCGCCTGGGGTACAGAGACTAGTGGTCGTGGCCAGTGTGGCTGACTGACCAAAATTTCAATTTTTTCCAGCTTTTTTGAACGACTCCAAAAACTCAAATAACTCCCAAATCTCCTTATTAATTCCATAAACATTTAATTAATCATTGGTCATAGCCATGAGGGTTGGTGGAATTTGAAATTCAAATGGTGTCTCTAAACTCTATAAATAGGAGCCTATTGCTCACTTGTAAGACACAATTTATATATCCATTAGAGCACTTGGCTAGAAAACACCTAGAGGCTTGATAATTTCATAATACTATTTCCAAAATAGAGAGAAATCCCTTAGTGCTTGAGTTATGGGAAAATAATCTTTTGGACAAAGGTCTCAAACCTTGTTCAAGTTGGTGATCCCCAATACTCTTCACTTTGGTTGTGTGAGTGAGAGTTCTTTGTTTATTCTTATTTTTCTTTCCTTTTATTCTATTTCTTTTCATCTTCTTATTCTTCTTCTCTATTTACTTGTATTTTTGTTTAGAGTTGTAATCTTTTCTTTTCTTTTGTTACAAATACTATTTCTTTATTTGTTTCTTTTGTTTAGAGTTGTAATTTTTTATTCTCTTCTTCTAATTCTTCTCTTATTTATTTGTATTTTTCAGTCATAGAGTTGTAATATTATTTAATCAATCTTGGTTTATTTGTATCATTTTGTCTAGAGTTGTAATAACACTTACCCTTTCCATTGAAGCTATCCATATATTCATAACATAAAAATAGTAAAATAAAAAATATTGTGTGTGGGCTGACATAGTGGTGGTGCAAAGTTGGTGTGATGGTAATGCAAGGCTTGGTGGAATGGCACAAGACAAATCAAGGGACTATTGTGAGGATGGCATGGGGCAAAGGGGGCGGGGCGGTTGGGTGGTAGAGAGAGTGAGAGTGGGAGAGAAAAGGCAGAGAGAGAGTGTGTATGTATGAGGGAAAAAATGAAAAAATGAAGAGGAAGAAGAAGGGGAAATCTATCTGGCTAATATCATAAGGCTTTTGCTAACACATTTCAATATCCCAACAAAAGTCGAAAAATATGCTAGGAAATTTTATTTTAAAACCCTATCATAAAATGACACTCTTTCACATTTAAAATTCTAACCTGGCGCATTGAAACACATTGACAAAAGTAAACCCACCTATCAAAGAAAATATATACACCACGTGCAAGTTTTCCTAACACATTTCACCTAATACATTGGGAAAAGTGTCAATGGTAATAAAATCATATTATTTGTTATGACGTGTTAGGTAGAAAGTGTTGGAAAAAAGTCTTTTTTGCATTGCTTTCTAAATGAACACTAAAAAAATTTCTCGCTCACGCATTTCCTGGCACGTACATTTTGTCAAATGAACTAACAAAACTGTTCTTTAGCGATAAGAAATATCGTTGGCAAAAACTTACATATGTTTTTTTATTGTTGCACACCTTCTCAGCTTGTTTCACGAAATGCATTAACAAAAGCATTTTTTATCAATGCATTTTATAAAACATGCCAAAAAAATGCCTGTTTTTTTGTAGTGATGTAGGTTTAGATCAATCTCGAACCATATTGTAACGACCCAAAATTTCTAATAGGTCTTAGTGCCTTGATTAGCATGTCGGAAGAGCATTATTGGATATATGTATAATTGGTTAAATGCATGACTACGTGACAAGCATGATTTATATGATTACGTGAGTATGTTATATGCATGTTTATGAGTGTTAAATATGCATGAGGGAACTTTATTGTTCATAAGAGCATATTTGTAATTTTGTCCCATTAGGGCATAAATGTGATTATATGTGATAAATGGTTGAGACCACATTATTACGTGGATATATTTGCAATATATTGCTCGAGACAGTCCCAGTGAGCAGATTAGCAAAATAGTCATAGTGGGGTTTAATACCTGGCTCGGGGGGAGCCTAGGGGCATTTGGGAATTTAGAGAATATTTTGGGGTTTACTGAGTAATGAGAGAGTATTTGGTAGTTAGTTAGGCATGATGGGATTAATTGGCAATAACTAGGATGACTCGAGGAATTATCCCGAAACGGGGGGAAAAATGACCATTTTTCCCTTAAGGGAAAATAGGAGGCAAAGTTAATACCAAGGGCAGTTTGGACTTTTTTGTGAAAGGATAAGTTCAGTGTGATATAGGAAAACAACCAAAACCTATCTGATACTTAAAAAACACACTCTCTCTCACCATTCACATTTTCTCTTCCTCTCTCTAGAACTAAGGGGAACTTGGAAGATTAAAGGAGAAAAGCCAATGAATTGAGCTTAGTTTGGAGTGAGAAAAATCTAAGGAATTGAGGCTAGATGTAGACAGAGTTAGCTGGGGAATTCGAGCCACAACCGAGGTATATTTCCAATTGTAATTGTTGAATTCTGTTGAAACAATGTTAGAGTTTAGAGTTTGCATGAATTCTAGATGGTAATTGGTTATAAGTGCATGTAGGTGTAAGGGAATTTTTATAGACTGGATATGATGTGTAGGTTATAAGTATAGGAATTCTGGGCTTAAATCTGGGTTTAGTTCATAATTGAGGTTGAATTTTGAGGTTTAGGCTCGAGGAAAACGCAGGAAAAAGGCTAGTATTCTGGGTTTGGGGGCTCGTGTTGCAACCCTGTTCTTCAGGCGCGGCGGCCAGTATGCTCGAGGAGGCTGGAGGGCCTCAATTTTGTCTAGGCGCACCGCAGTACAAGGTATAGTGCATCACAGCCCGTGTCCTTCAACAGAGAGGCATTTAGCCTCTGACTTGAGCACGTCGCGACCCTTAAGGGGCTGGGCCGCAACTCAAATGCAGGTTTGGGCTGTTTAAGGGTTTTAAGCTCGGGAAGGCTTGGGGATTCAAACCTAAGCGCTCGGGACGAATTCTACTACACAGTTTAGTAGAATTCGAGGTCTCGGAGGCGAGTACTTCTTTCCTAAATATTTATTTTGATTAGAGAATGATAGTTACCCATTGACACTATGACTAGGTTTATCACTAAGGCTCAGGACTGAGGATTGTGCTCGGGACCGTCCTTTTAATTCTCTGCTCGGGATTCGAGGTAAGAAAACTGCACCCTTGTGGTTGTCAACGAGACTGAGGTTCCCAATAACTGAATACATGTACTGTGTAATTGAATGATTGTTATGTTATATGAAAATGAACGGCCTAAAGATGTCATGGCTGATGAGAAGCGTACTGAACGCAGCTCGACCTAAGCGAGCTAGGGTCAGCTAGATAAACAGAGGGCTCAACCTAAGCGTGCCAACCCTGAACACTTGTGAAACTGATTAAGATATGTATGTCGTTGGTTAGTTTAATGCTTGTACATTGTTATATAATTGAACTTATTGAGTTAAGATTAATTGAATTCTACTGTTGCTATATGTGTTTGTTGTTTATGGTTTTCTTGCTGGGCCTTCGCTCACGGGTGCTACGTGGTGCAGGTAAAGGCAAAGGGAAGCTGGACCGACCATGAGTTGGAGAGCTCTGGGGGCGAAGTGTACATAGTCAGCTGCTCGTCCTCCACGGCCGAGGGAAAGTGTAGGGTCAGAGCCTTAAAACTTTTGTTTTTCCATTAGAGTGGCTTTTGGTTGTATTATCTTTTGGAGATTGTAAATTATCACTTATACCCTATTTTTGGGATCCCGTGTATTAAACATTCATTTTAATGAAAATTAACCGTTTATGATCAAAATATTTTAACCCTAACTTGATGATTGACCATAGGATCACATTTTTGTTCGAATGACTTGATTAGCAAGCCTTGCACTATTTCAAAAACATAGTGTAACGGTCTTGGTTATCCAGGGCGTTACAACTTAGTATCAGAGCGGTCTAGGTTTACGATTTCCTGAAGACTGGTTGGGCATATACACTCGCCGCTAAAGACAAGCTCGAATCAGGGTTTGGTAACTGTATATATGTGAGTGCATGCTTAAGTGCTTAAATGAAATGTAAATGTTTTAATCTATATGATTAATAGGGAGCATGAGACATTGATAGGGCCTGGCTCTTGAATGTTGTATGATTATAATGAGGCATGCTTATAAGCATTATTTTTGCATGTGAATGAATATTTAAATGCTTGTTTGCATCTTGATTGCATATTGCTAGTTGAGTTTCAATGGTGGACTATGGAAAGATTGTTAACCTGTCATCATTACCTGACTGTCGAGTCGTTGATTGTAGATAAACTTGGATAACTATGCGTCTAAGGTGATCAGTACGACTAACCGGCACAGGGTCTAAGGCTAGAGATGATGACCAAGGCCAGAACCCTTTGCCAGTCCCTGATAACTGGCAACAGATACTTGCTGATATGAAAGCCCGATTACAAAGTTAGGAAGAGCAGATCCATCTATTGAGATAGTAGGCTCCATCAGGGAGTGTTGGACCTATTATGCCATCTGATGTGGCACCAGTTTTACAGCCACCTGAGGTTGGAAACAGGTGGGAGCCACTTAATGAACGGTTCAAGAGACAGCATCCTCCAACCTTTGAGGGAGGACCAGACCCATTGAAGGCTGAACAGTGGATGAGTATGATCACCTCCATCATGGATTTCATGAGGGTGGAAGGTAATGATAGGGTAGTTGTGCCACCTATATGCTTAGAGAGGATGCCCGCATTTGGTGGGAGGTGGTATCACCGACTTAGATATCTATTCAAACAGAAGTATTACAACATTTCCATCAGGGAAACAAAGGTGAATGAGTTTATAGGGTTGGTACAGGGAAGTATGACGGTTACTGAGTATGCCCTGAAATTTGATAGGCTAGCGAAGTTTGCACCAGACTTAGTGCCTACAGATGCAGCTGGACAGGACTAATTTGTGTGAGGGCTTAATGCTATGATAGCCCGAGATGTGAGGATTACATCAGAACCTGGGGAGACAACTTATGCCCAGGCTGTTGAGATGGTTCTTACTGCTGAAGAGGCAGAGAATAAGATCTAGAAGGAGAATGCTACGAGACGGGATGTCCGCAAGGTAGTGCCTCCATATACAGGGTCTGGTAGGGGCGGAGGCCCCAGTGATCAAAAGAGGAAGACCACTAAAACCTTGACCAGTGTTTTTCCTAATAGGAGTTATCCAGAGTGCACGAGATCCAGGAAGCGCCATCTAGGCAAATGCCAGGAAAAGGCTTGTTAAAGTACGGGGTGGTTGGACATGTCAAGAAATATTGTCCGACACAAAAGAAGGAGGAACCAGGGAAGGTGGACAGGTTGAATCTAGCTCGAGTGTTCACCTTGACGCAGGCAGAGGCTGAGGCTAGTCCCTCGGTAGTGACAGGTAAACTTTCTAGCACTGGCTCTTCTTATGTTGTATTGATTGACTCTAGTGCTACACATTCATTTGTTTCTAGTAAGGTAACTGATAGCATGTGTAGACGTAGTGAGTATTATATTGTTGGGTTTGGGAATATACTGCCTATAGAGGAACTGGTAGTTTCTAGGAGATGGATTAGAGCACTATCAGTGATGGTAGATAGTAGGGAACTATTAGTAGATTTGATCGAATTAAGTATGAAGAATTTGATATGATTCTAGGGATGGATTGGTTGGTCAGATATAGGGCTACTATAGATTGCAGGAAGAAGATGGTGACCTTTGAGCCTGAGGGCAAGGATCCCTTTGTTTTTGTGGGCGATGTGCATGGACCTCACATACCCATGATATCAGCATTGAGGGCTAGGGACCTATTACAGGGAAGTTGTATAGGTTTTCTAGCTAGTGTTGTGGATACCACCAGAGTTGTGCCAACAGGGTTGGGAGAAACCAAATTGGGACACGAGTTCTTGGATGTATTTTCTGAGGATTTACCAGGATTGACACCGCACATGGAGGTTCGGTTCATCATCGAGTTAGCGCTGGGTACAGAGCCAGTGTCGAGAGCACCATATAGGATGGCCCCGGCAGAACTGAAAGAGTTGAAGATATAGTTGAAAGAGCTTCTAGATTTGGGGTTTATCAAACCTAGCTTCTCGCCATGGGATGCTCTAGTTTTGTTTGTGAAGAAGAAGGATGGGACTCTAAGGATGTGTATAGACTATAGTGAGTTGAACAAGTGGACCATCAAGAACATATATCCCTTACTGAGGATCGATGACCTGTTCGATCAGCTGCAGGGAAAGACGGTATTCTCGAAGATTAATCTTCGATCTAGTTATCACCAGTTGAGGATCAAGGACGAGGATATTCTGAAGATAGTCTTCCGAACGAGGTATGGGCACTATGAGTTCTTGGTCATGTCGTTTGGTTTGACCAATGCCCCAACAACATTTATGGACTTGATGAATAGGGTGTTCAAGGACTTCCTAGACTAGTTTGTGATCTTCATCGATGACATCTTAGTGTACTCCAGTTTAAAGGCAGATCATGAACAACATCTTCAACAGGTATTGTAGAGATTGAGAGATCATCAGCTGTATGCCAAGTTTAAGAAGTGCGAGTTCTAGCTAATAGATGTGACATTTCTTGGACACATTGTTGTTGAGGATGGGATTAAGGTAGATCCAGCTAAGGTAGAGTAGTGAGGGATTGGCCGAGGCCAAGGAACGCCTCAGAGATTAGGAGCTTCCTTGGATTAGCGGGATATTACAGATGGTTCGTGGAAGGGTTCGCAAACACTGCAACACCAATGACATAAATGGAAGAATCTGACGCTCATTTGGTCAGACATGTGTGAGAATAACTTCTAGGAACTGAAGCGACAATCGATTAATGCTCTGGTGTTGAGTCTTCCTTCGGAGGGAGGGAAGTTTTTAGTATACTGTGACTCATCGAGATTTGGATTGGGATGCGTGTTGATGAAGAATGAGAAGGTTATTGCTTATGCCTCACGACAGTTGAAGGAGTATGAGCAGCGGTACCCTACCCATGATCTAGAGTTAGCAGTGGTGTTATTCGCACTGAAAGTTTGGCGACATTACTTGTATGGTGAGAAGTGCGAGATATACACTGATCATAAAAGCTTGAAATATTTCTTCACCCAGAGGGACTTCAATATGAGGCAGAGACATTGGCTAGAGTTGGTGAAGGACTATGATTGTGATATCCTTTACCACCAAGGGAAAGCCATTGTAGTGGCAGATGTGTTGAGTCGAAGGGGCTCGGGACAGTTATTTAGCTCTGCACAGATATCAAAGGAGTTGGCAGAAGAAATGACTAGAGTGAGGATAGAGCTGGTTATGGGCCGGTTGGCTAATATCACTTTACAGTCGACCCTTTTAAAGAGGATAAGAGAGGGTCTGTTGGATGATGCATAGTTGCAAGAGGTTAGAGGGAATGTCCTAGCAGAGTGGCTAAGGACTATTCCATTTTAGAGAATGGTTTATTACAATGTAAGGGACGAATTTGTGTCCCGATAGATGTAATTGTTAGACGAGAGATATTGGATGAATCCCACAGCAAACCATACTCACTCCATCTAGGCACCACTAAGATGTATTAGGATCTACAGACGTTATATTGGTGGCCTGGGATGAAGAAGTACATAGTGGAGTACGTGGCCAAGTGTTTAACCTATCAGCAGGTGAAGGCTGAGCATCAGCGACTAGTGGGGTTGCTACAACCTTTGGGTATTCCCAAGTGGAAATGGGAAGAGATTACTATGGCTTTTGTGGGAGGTTTATCCAGGACCGTGGGGTTACATGAATCGGTGTGGGTGATAGTAGATAGATACATCAAGTCAGCTCACTTTCTACTAGTGAAGATAACTTATATGGTGGATCAGTACGCGGAGTTGTATGTGAGAGAGATTGTACGTCTCCATGGGTTTCCCAAATCTATAGTATCAGGCTGGGATCCCATATTTACCTCCAAGTTTTGGGGTGGTTTACTGAGGGCTATGGGGACTCAGATGAAGTTCAGTATGACCTTTCTTCCTCAGACATATGGATAGTATGAGAGGACAATTCAGGTATTGGAAGACATGCTTAGAGCGTGTGTATTGGTGTAACGCCCTGGGTAGCCAAGATCGTTACACTGTGTGTTTATAAAGGTGCAAGACTTGCTGATCAAGTCGTTTAGTTAGAAACGTGTTACTGAAACGATAATTGAACTAGGGTTAAAAGATTTTGGTCATAAAATACGCATTTCATTTAAATAAACATTTTATACATGAGATCCCAAAAGAAATAGAGTTTAAAAGACAGTTTACAAAATTCCAGGATATATGTACAACTACTGGCCACTCTAAGGGCAAAAAAGACATTTAGGCTTCCCCCCTCCTATACCACTCCTTAGGAAAATAATTGGTGATTAGTTAGGTATCGGGAACTAATCACCAATTATTTTCCTCAATGTCGAATAGTCTCCAATATATTTCCCAAATTCCCAGAAATACCCCGAGGCTCCCCCGGGCCTGGTATAAATCCCCTCCGTGACTTTTTCGCTAAACCGCTCACCAGGATCGCCTCAAGTCACAAGCTACAAATATATCCACATAATAATGTGGTCTCAAAAATTTATCGCAAATAATTACATTTATGCCCTCAACAGGCCAAAATTACGAATATGCCATTTTAATCTAATTAGGGCCTACATGCTTACTAATAAACATAATCATGCATCTCACATATCCAAACAATCATATAAGAATGCATCACATAATCATGCATTTAATCATTTAAATCACACATATTTCAGTTATGCCCTCCTGGCACACTAATCAAGGCCCTTAAGCCTTGTTAGTGATTTTGGGTTGTTACAATTGGACTTTGAGGGGTCTTGGAGTAAATACCTTCCGTTGATTGAGTTTTCATACAAGATGATTGGACTAGATCCATACGAGATGTTGTATGGAAGAAGATGTAGATCGCCCATTCATTGGAATGAGATGGGTGAAATGAAGTATTTTGGACCGGAGTTGGTTCAGAAGACTAATGAAGCTATTGAGAAGATCCGAGCTCGAATGCTCGCTTTGCAGAGCAGATAGAAGAGCTATGCTTAACCTAAGCGTAGAGACGTGGATTTCCAAGAAGGGGACCATGTGTTTCTACGAGTGTCACCACTGAGAGGGGTGAGAAGGTTTGAGAAAAAGGTCAAGTTGAGCCCTGGATTAATAGGAACTTTTGAGATCCTGGAGAGGATCAGGCTAGTGGCTTACAGATTGGCACTGCCACCATCGCTATTAGGAGTTCATGATGTATTCTGCATTTCTATGTTTTGGAGGTACATCTCATATACAACTCATGTGTTGAGATATGAGGACTTGGAGCTACAAATAGATTTATCATATGAGGAACAACAAGTTCAGGTCCTAAACAAGAAAGATAAAGTTTTGAGGAACAATACAATTCCTCTGGTCAATGTATTATGGAGGAATAGCAGGGTCGAGGAAGTGACCTGGGAGCTCGAATCAGCTATGCAAGATCAGTACCCTAAGTTGTTCAGGTAAATTTCGAGGATGAAATTCTCAGTAGGAGGGGATAGTTGTAACACCCAAAATTGCTAATAGGGCTTAGTGCCTTAATTAGCATGCTGGGAGGGCATAATTGGATATATGTGTGTTTAATTGGTTAAATGCGTGATTATGTGGCAAGCGTGATTATCTCTAATTAAATATGCATGAGTGCCCTTTACTATATATAAGGGCATATTTGTAATTTTGGCTAGTTAGGGCATAAATGTGATTATATGTGATAAATGGTTGAGACCACATTATTATGTGGATATATTTCCAGTACATAGCTTGAGACGGTCCCAGTGAGAGGATTAGCAAAATAGTCACAGTGGGGTTTAATACCTGGCTCGGGGGTAGCCTATGGGCATTTTGGGAATTTAGAGAATATTTTGGGGTTGATTAAGTAATGAGAATGTATTTGGTAGTTAGTTGGGCATGACGGAATTAATTGGCAATAAGTAGGATGACTCGAGGAATTAGCGGGAAACGGGGGCAAAATCATTTTGCCCTTAAGGGTAAATAGGAGGCTAAGTTAATAACAAGGGTAGTTTAGACTTTTTAGTTAAAGGATAAGTTTAGTGTGATATAGGAAAACAGCCAAAACCTATTTGATACTTACAGAACACTCTCTCTTTCATCATTCATGTTTTCACTTCCTCTCTCTAGAACTAAGGGGAACTTTGAAGCTTCAAGGAGAAAAGTTAAGGAATTGAGATGAGTTTGGACTAGGAAAAATCTGACAAATTGAGGCTAGAAGTAGACAGAGTTTGTTGGGGAATTCAAGCCACAACTGAGGTAAGTTTCCAATTATAATTTTTGAGTTCTATTGAATTAATGTTAGAGTGTAGAGTTTGCATGAATTCTAGATGGTGATTGGTTATGGGTGCTCGATGGTTGTAAGGGAATTCTTATAGACTGGATATGATGTTTAGGTTATAAGTATAGGAATTCTAGGCTTAAATATGGGTTTGGTTGATGATTGGGGTTGAATTTGAGGTTTAGGCCAAAGACAACACAGGAAAAAGTCTAGTTTTCTAGGTTTGGGGGCTCAGGTCACGGCCCTGTTCTTCAGGCGTCGTGGCTCGTATGCTCAAGAAGGCTGGAGGGCCTTAGTTTTTTCTAGGTGAGCTGCACCGCAAGGCATAGCACGCCACAACCTGTGTCCTTCAGCAGAAAGGCATTTAGCCTCTGACTTGAGCGCGTCGCGACCCTTAAGGGGCTGGGCCGCGACTCAAATGCAAGTTTGGGTTATTTAAGGGTTTTAAGGTCGGGGAGGCTTCGGGATTCAAACCTAAACACTCGGGATGAATTCTACTACACAGTTTAGTGAAATTCGAGGTCCCGGCGGCTAGTACTTGTTTCCTAAACATTTAATTGGATTAAATATTGATAGTTACCCATTGACACTATGACTAGGTTTATCGCTAAGGCTTAGGACTGAAGATCGTGGTCGGGACCGTCCTTTTAATTCTCTGCTCGGGATTCGAGGTAAGAAAACTGGACCCTTGTTGTTGTGAACGAGACTGAGGTTCCCAATAACTGAATACATGTACTGTGTTATTGACTGATTGTTATGTTATATGAGAATCAACAACTTAAGGATCTCGTGGCTGATGATAAGCGTACTGAACGCAGCTCGGCCTAAGCGAGCTGGGGTCAGCTAGATAAACAGAGGGCTCGACCTAAGCGTGCCAACCCTGAACACTTGTGAAACTGATTAAGATATAAAATTGAGACTATATGTGTACCATTGGTTAGTTTATTACTTGTACTATGTTATATAATTGAAATGATTGATTGAATTGTACTGTTGCTATATGTGTTTGTTGTTTATGGTTTTCTTGTTGGCCATTGGCTCACGAGTGCTATGTGGTGCAGGTAAAGGCAAAGGGAAGCTAGACCAACTATGAGTTGGAAAGCTCTGGGGGCAAAGTGTATATAGTCAGCTGCTCGTCTGCCACGGCCGAGGGAAAATGCAAGGACAGAGCCCTAAAACTTGTGTTTTGCTATTAGAGTGGCTTTTGGTTGTATTATCTTTTGGAGATTGTAAATTATCACTTATACCTTGTTTTTGGGATCCCATGTATTAAAATCCGTCTTAATGAAAATTAACCGTTTATGATCCAATGACTTGATTACCAAGTCTTTCACTATTTCAAATGCACAGTGTAACGGTCTTTATTTTTCTAGGGCGTTACACTTATAAAATTTCTTCTATTGATATTTATGTTTGATGTTCATAGATAACTGGTCCTTGATTCTTTGTAATGGGATGTTTAAATTGAAAATCACCAAATGCATAAGTAGCTAATTAACTTTACTATATATATGGATAGAGATATAATATGAGGAATACTAAGGAGATTTTCTTCTCTACTCTCTCTTTAATTTTGTGACAAGTGTCATCTTTTAAGTAAGGCTTATTTTTACTTAATAATTAGTCATTATATTATACTTTTATTACACTTATTTCACTCTAACTAAATCATTCCTCTAATTTTTTACTTAAGGGAGAGTTAATTAAGAAAAAAAATTATTCATGTAAAAAAGGCACAATAAATATTTAGAATTTTTTTTCATTACATAGCAAAGGGCAATTACATAAATTGCACAATAAAACAAATACTTAAATTTCCACCTAAAAGTAAAATCTAAATTTCAATTGTTGGAAAATAAATTAAACAACACAGAAAACACATCACTAAAGTTACACACAGAAGAGAATTTATTTGCCTTATGGGCATAATATAGAGACTTAATTTTAAACATCAATGCGTGAAATAATCAACAAATCTAATATCAAAATCAACTCTAATAAAGTGAATATAGGTGTTGCTATGTTATGCATACTAAAGATATCTAATAATGTTCATTGTTCATTACTTCGAAACATAATACATATAATACAAACATGTTCGTAAGATATTACATATGATAAGGCTTGTCCCGTGCATTTCTGTAACTCCTTCCATAGTATAATTTATGCAGTCACCAAAAACACATCTCATTCCACACTAGTGAGTTAGCATTCAATAGAATAAACAATCATTGCTATAACTTGGTCTCTAGAGAAATTATATTCAAAATAAAATAAAAGATAGCATAAAAGATAAATAAAAAATGGAATTTAATTTATTTATATAAAGGAAAAACAAACCAGAGGAATGACGTTATTAACTTAATGTGTATTTATATATATATATATATATATATATATAAAGAGAAAGGAATAAAAAAGAGTAATTAATAATGGCAAATATGTATAAGCTAATAGGAAGATGAGAGAAGAATGAATTACCTTTTGTCTTGCATTTGGTGAAGAAGAGTTATCCTCTGGTTTTGCTAAAAGAAAATACTTTATTTTCATATGTTGAAGATGAAAAGACTAAAAGACATGTTCATTCTTCCTAAGTAAAAAATTTAGTAGATTGATTTTCTTAAAATGACATAAATATAATGACTACTTATTAAATAAAAATAAGCATTCTTTAAAAGATGACACTTATCACAAAAATAAAAAAATAAAGAGAGAGTGCAAAAGAGAGTGAAAAGGAGAGTCACCTTACTCTTCATATAATATTGTAAGATTTTTTTTTTATATATAAACATATATATAATACAAAAAAGTAAGTTGCGCCAAGTATTATCCAAACCTCTATCGTGATGTGTTATTAAAATATTTAAATTTATATATATTCTTTAATAGATTCATCTTATCTTGTATTTCTTCCTATAACAAAAAGTACTAATGTATTATTGATTTTCACAAACCCTATCCTTGTCTAATTAATATGGACAAGTTCAATATTATTTTAGAATTAAAAATATCTGTGGATATATCTATATATATAAATATATATTCTATTTCAACATTTAAAATTTGATAAATAAATCTTTATATAAATTTATTCTCTCAAATATTAAAAATGTGTATCTAATTGTGAGTGTGGAGAATTGTCCTGACCAACATTGGAAACTAAGTCTAACCACGAAAGGACATGGACCTACCATGTAACATTCACACCCAAAAACTTTGCGCACGTATCAAGACGATATGTGAGGTCAAGACCTATACACAATGGGCCTTATAAGGCAACACCCACGAAAGTTTCTAGAGTCCAATACGCGAGGCACGACATGCCCTGACGCCAAGGGGCATGAGTGCCAGGGAGCATAACCCTTGCCAACCCCAGATGAAGGAGAGCCTCTCGACACACCTAAGCGCCCAAGGGCATGACCCGTGTACGACCGAGTGTGAAGGAGGACCTTACTAAGCACCTAAGGGCGCAACCTGAGCACGGCCGAGTGTGAAGGACGGTCTCGCATAGAGAGGTTCAACATCTCTAAACACCTAATTGTGCGACTCGATGAATAGCTTGGCATGAAGAAGGACCTCGCATAGCGAGGACCGGCATCTCTATGTGCCTAACAGCGCGACCAAAGCGCGTCTCGGCGTAAAGGGGGGGCTCTATAAATGCCTAAGGGCGCAATCCACATACGGTCAGGCGTGAAGGAGGGCCTTGCATAGCGAGGCCAGGCATCTCTAAATGCCTAACGGCATAACCTGCACACAACCCAACATGCCTAAACGGTGAAATGTCGAGAAGTGTTAAGAGCCCGAGAAGTCGAGAAGGGACGGGTTTGCGAGGTTTGAGACACTGACCGTCTGAAACCTCCTGAATATTCATACGAGGAGCACTAGGAAAGGCCCAATAATCATTTGGTGTCAAGCCAAAATTGAAGAAGATGACTGAGTATGACATTTATGATAACTCACAAGTTTTCCTACACATAGCAAAATATAAAGAAACTTGGAGCAAAGGCGTATCTTGGAAATGTGAGAACAACCATCAAGTACAAGGTACGTGTACGAGTATAGGATGTACGGCCATGAGGAGAACAGAGGCGTGACCTTAACAGTTGTATCAAACAAGTAGTGGTGACACGAATTAGTACAAAGAGTGATGACACTACCTACATACCTCTAACCATGTACCAGGGCTGACACCACAACCTTCTGCAACACTATGACCTGTGCCACTGCCCTGACAGTGTACATATGAAAAATCTTGTCCAAGGGGACCACTATGTATCAGGAGTAATCAGAGCTCCACTATAAATAGATCCTCACCCATAGACAAAGAGGTTGGAAAATCCATTGTATATTGAGGCTATTAATTAATATACATGTTCTTGCTCTAATGTTGTTCTGTAAGTTCATTCTAAGTTATACTTCTTACTAAGCTTTGAGTTTTCCGATCTAACATCGTTGACAAGTTCTTACCGTCAACACTAACATATTTTTTATTTAACAGATTTTTTTCTGTCAAATTTAACGAAATCATACAAATATACCTTCAAAACAATTTAAAAAATACAGTACACTAAATATTTAATAATTACATTATTATAAATTCAAATATTATAAAATGTCAGTATTATAATAATATTTAATACATAAATTTTTTTTCATTATTTTTTTTAATTTGTATAAGTTAAATTTAAATTTTAAATTCAATATATAAATAAGTATTTAAGATAGACAATTATTATACAAAGCTGGATTAAAATATTTACATTTGATATTTCTTTTAACATTCAAATATATATATATTTTTAAATTAGACTTGATTACAATTAATATTTTTATCCAATAAAAAAACAGACTTTGAATAAAAATTTGATTATTTCACAAAAGTTTGATTATAACTTAAATTTGAAAATGTTAATAAATAAAATATAATTTTCAAATATATATAAAAGATTAATTTTAAGAAGTACTATTATCAAGATATATTATAAATATTTTAGAGTTTAAACAACTAATTTAGATGCGATATATATGAAGCAACTTTTTCTTAAAATACTATAGACAATGTTTTGATTTAAATTTTAATTTTTTAATATGTTCATGCCATAGATTATATAAAACATATTCTTTTCATAATATATGATATTATTTATTTATTAAACAAGACGTCTAGGAGAGTTTCAAGATCTGGAGGTCCACGTGGATGGAGACTTGCTGAGGGCCTCCATGAGAGAGCCTCTGCCACCTTAGAACAGAGGTGCACAAGAGGGACACGCATCCGTTGGTGGGGGCAAGAGAAGTGTCATCCCAGACCGTCCAATGCCATGGGGATCCTCCAACACTGATAGTCACCTCTGCGAGCGGCCTAGGTACACATCCCCCTCCTCGACCACCAATATCACCGCGTTCTAGCCACCAGGACCCTGGTCCTTCCACCCGTAGGCCCGGGAAGAGTCCTCTGGTACACTTGGTGAGCTTAAGCTCCCAAACCCATTTTTATGAGGATGAGAAACATGAATTGCACAATAAAAATGATAGGATTGAGACCACGCTGGAGAACATGCAAGAAGTACTGAGCGACCTGCTGTAAGAGAAGTCAGATATGTTGGGGTTTTATGCCATAATTAAAACCTAAATTCTTTGTAATCTCATTTTATTATCAATAAAAGAATTAGAAATCATTTTTTGACTTGGTTAATCACTTTGCTCACATGTTTTATTTTCAAGATTATTTGTTTAATATAAACTTCTATTAAATCACGAGCATATAGATAATCTTATTTATACTGACGTAATCACAATGGAATATAAATATGATTATATGTTTAAAATAAGTTAGTCCTAAGATTAGTCAGTGCATAGGATTTACACTGACTTGCCAATCTACGATATGATCTACTTACACATTACAGTGTTATGTTCTTTCCAAAACATTAGCAAAGTAGATAAGATCAGATGTATTCGTTACATCGGACAGGACCGATATTGATAGTTGATAAGATAAGTAAACATACCATTATTATCTATTCTAGCCATATCATATAGTTGACCATAGGTCAATTCAATCTCAATTCTGAGTCGTTAGTATTCTAACTAATTGTATTATTTGAGTTCTTTGACATGTTCGTTACCAGCTTACCCTACGGACTAGCCCATACTTACATCTTGGGAACTCGGTAGTATAATTGAGTAGGAGTGTTAATCATAGAGATGAACATCTATAGCTTCTGATGAAGAAGTGAAACGATGGTTTCCTTTTAGTTTGGTTCAAGGTGTTAAATGATAGAGATCTCATTTCAGTAATTAAATTAGTTTACTGAAATATCATTTACAAGGAACTAAGTGTTTTAAGGATAAAATACAATGAGGAGTAAAACGGTATTTTAGTCCTATCTCATTGTAGGCCATTTATAGAGGATTGAGGGACAATTATGGTTGTTACAATGGATAATTAATAGCGTATCTATATTTGTTATAGAACGTTCTATGAATTCAAGAGTGCAATTCCGAGTCTATAGTGGAGTCACGAAGAATTAATAAGTTAGAAAATTTATTTGTTAGATTTATGATAACTTATTGGAGCTTGATTTCATAGGCCCATGGTCCCCATTGTACCTTGGATAAAATCATCTAGATAGTCTCAATTAATTGATTTAATTATCATTTAGAATTATCAAAGTTGACCAGGTCAATTTTGGATAGTTTCACAGAGTTGTGTAATTTTGAGAAGAAAAGAGAAATTATGGCAGATTTATTAATTAAAATAAATTGGTATCTAAATTAATAAATAAGTTTAAATCAAGGTTCAAATTATAAATAATTAATTTGATAAAGGACTTAAATAATTATGTAATTATTTAAATCAATATAAAATAATACAAGCCTTGATTTTAAGTCCAATGGGCTTATAATCAAATGGGAAATTTCATGGGCCTAAAGCCCATGATAATTTCGACCTAGGGCTTCAAAATTGCTATTATTTTATTGATTTTTTAATTAAATTAAATGGTCTAATTGAGTCTATAAAAGGAGTGCTTAGAGAGAAGTCAAAACAGAAGTTTAATCACTGGTTTTCTGATAGTTTTAGATTCTCTCTAACACACAAGTCCTTTTCTAAGCCTCTTTGTTATTTTCTCTTCTTCTCTCTATATCTATCTCATGTGTTGAGAATTTCCCACACTAGTCTAGGTGGTTCTAAGGATACATTGGAAGATTGTGAAGAAAATAGAAGATCGGTTTAGTTTCTTAATAATACTCTGCGACAGAGAGGATACAAGAGTTAGAGAAACTGAAGGAATGATTGTTTCATTCCGCTGCGTATATTGTAAGTTTTCTATTCTTTGTTTCTCTTTGAATTCAATTTTAGAAACATGTTTTAGGCAATCTCGTATTAATTTGTTTGATATTAGATATATATGAAAATAAATAAAGATCCTGTATAAGTTTTCCCAACAACTCGTATCAGAGCCTTTGGTAATCTTTATTTTCATGCATGAACATGTTTAAAATTGGATTATTTGATATGTTTGAATAATTTGATGGATTTTCATGTTTTTATGAAGCATATTGATTATATGTGAAAAGTACCCGAAACGGGTACTGTTCATCCAGTTTTTTTTTTTTTTTGAGAAAAAAAAATTAAAATTGTGAAAATACATTATTTATTATCAAAACCAAAAATATATATTTTTTTTGTTTTATCATTTAATTTTTTTGAAAATAAGATATTTTTGTTAGTTGAGATTTAAATAATTAGATATTTTCTACAAAGATTCAAATTCAAATTTAAAAGTAGACTAACAACTTAGTTTTAAATCTTTTAATATATTAAAATATTAGAATTAAGATATTTTCATTTAAATTCTTGATTTTTTTTATTAAATATATTTTTTATTCTATAGTTTTTAATATTTAAATTATTTGAAATTTGAACATTGTTAGTTAGATATTTTTATGGATATTTGAATTTGTTTAACTATTTTGAGATATTTTTGGGTTGTTATAACTATTTATATTTTTTTAAATGATTAAAATATTAGCTAATAGTTGTAACAACACACGATATTTTTGGAAAATAGTTTAGATATTGATTTTAAAATTGAAAATTGGTTAAATTTTGAAAAATATCTTTTTTTTAGCCAATTAATAAAATATTTTTTTTAATAAATGAGATTTAAATTAACTTTGGTTAATTGTTGATAAATCCTATTTAAATTAAATTAATATATTTTTTTCAAATTAACCTAAAATCAAGTTGATTGTTGATAAATGAAATTTAAATTAATTATTGTTAATTGTTGATAAATTTCATATAAATTGACTTATTTTTGTAAAATTTTTATTAATTTGAATTTTTGATAAATTCTAGATAATTAATTGTGGTATTTTTGCAAATGAAATAAATTGTTGTATTTTTGCATAAATTCATAGAATTGCTCATATAGTAACATGATTAGGCCCATCCAATTATAACATGTCTATTTCCACTATATGTGGTATTTTTGCAATTGGGCTTAGATGCATATAGTGGCCCATATGTTTGCTAGATATATAGTATTTTGCCAAATAAAATATTCATAAAATGATAGGTTTTATTTGGGCCCATTAGAAAATGTAAAGTTTAAATTCATCTCTTGTGGGTGATTCCACTTGTGAATGCCCATTTGTTTTGCATGACTATAGTGGGCCTAATCAATTAATAACAATTAATAAAACGAAGGTTTGAATTCCTCTCTTTTGGACCTTGTATGGAATATATGGGGCATTTGTAGTGGGAACGACATATTGGACCCAGCCCTCCTCCATACAACCCAATTGTTAAGGCCCATTTACTTGAGTTGGACTTAATTGTATAGGTTCATTATTTTAGTTAAACCTAAATATTGATTATCAACAGATTAATTCTAAATTAATTTAATTTGTTTCAATGTGATACTTTAGAATTAATAGGAAATTATAGGACTTTGGTTTTAAAAAATTGAATCTATTTAATTTTTTTTTTGGAAAACCATAGTCGTTTATTTTCTAAAAATAAATAATAAAAATACTATTTTTTTAATTTAATAATGAGCTTATTTTATGAATATTATTCGATCTCCACTGTTGGTTTAACATAGTCAATAGCTTAATGGGGCCTCGAGGCACTTTGATTCGTCCCCCTACGGAAGATGTTCATTAGTTATTCTGACAAGGTTAGATCTCGAAAGATAAATAATTATAGGTCAAATTCTACTAGACTCACCCCTGCGGTGACTACTAGGACTAGATCTATGATTATCGAAATCGTGGTTGTAGCTCATAAAATAAGAGATTTTGTTTTCTTATTTTGATCGAATAGTAGGTTGTTAATAGTGGTGTCCCTTATTAAATGAGTTTACAACTCTATTTAACTAGTGATATTTTTTACTATCGCCAACTAGAACAAGGATATCATAGATTAGTTAAAAACCTAAAGAAATAGATATATGATTGTTTTTGGTATTTTTTTCTCATATCTTACATATTTTGGTATATGTTGTGCTATTTCTTGAAATTTGTGTGAATAGATGTTTTATTGAGAAAATACGATTGATTTCTATTTTATTGATAATTTGTAGTTTTAAGCTAAGTAGTGTCTGTGTCTACCCCCATCCTTTCTAAACTTTCGATGGAGAAACTCATAGGAGAAAACTTCCTTAATTGGAAGCAGAATATCAACATAGAGTTGATTGGTGACAACTCTGAATTCGTCATGATTGAGGAATCCCCAGAACGAGCACCGTATCCGCACGTTAGTGATGGCATTGTCAGTGCTCGTGATGGTACCATAAATGCTTGGATAGCACCGTCTCTGCACGTTCACGATGGCATCGTAAATTCTCGGTTGGCACCGTGTCTGCACGTTCGTGCTCATCTCAACTATGGTCTGACGCAGCTCATGAACAAGCTTCAGATTATTGAACCTTTCATGGGTGGACCTAGTAAAGGAAGTGAAAATAAGACTACTGATGTTGTTGTTGATCTAGCTAAGGTTGAAGCTCATCCAGCTTCGTCTTCGAAAGTTGAATACAAGAGGAAAGGTGGACAAATAAACAACCCCAAGCCTGCAAAGGCTGCAAAGACGAGTGCACAACCAAGTGCACATACACCTAAGGGGAAGAACAAGAAAAACAAGAAAGGTAAAGATAAGTGTTTTCACTGCAAAGAGAAGGGGCATTGGAAACGAGATTGCCCTAAGTTTCTAGCAGAGAAAAACAAAGGTAATGATTATAGTTCATTTATCTTGGAAACATGTGTTTTAGAGAATGATAAATCCATTTGGATTATTGATTTTGGATCTACCAACCATGTTTGTCACTCTTTACAACTTCTTGAATAGTTGGAGGAAGTGAACGAAGGCGGCTTAAAGCTTAAAGTTGGCAACGGAGCGTTCATTGCAGTCCAAGCTAGAGGAAGAGCTCATCTGAAGTTTGGAAATAAATTTTTAATTTTAAAAGATGTATTTTTTTGTTCCGGGTTTTAGTAGAAATTTAATTTCAGTTTCCATGTTGCAATTAGAACGATTTGTTATGACTTTCACAAGTTTTAATATATCTATTTCTTTCAATGGATCACAATTGTGTATTGCATATTTGGAAAACGGGCTTTATATTCTGCGACCTAACGAACCCCTCGCTCTTAATAATGATTTATTCAAAGTAGCTAAACCTAGGACCAATAAACGTCAAAAGATCGATAACAATAATATGACGTATTTATGGCACTTGAGACTAAATCACATTGGCTATGATAGGATTCAAAGACTTACAAAGGACGGACCTTTGAGGGAACTCACCTTAGGTGAATTACCTGTCTCTGAATCTTGTCTAGAAGGAAAATTGACCAAGCGTCCATTCTCTGCAAAGGGTGATAGGGCCAAAGAACCACTTGTTCTTGTGCATTCAGATGTTTGTGGACCTTTGAATGTACAAGCCATGGGTGATTTTGAGTATTTCATCACATTCATTGACGATTACTCTAGATGCTCATGTCTTTACCTAATGCATAGGAAATCAGAAACATTTTCAAAGTTTCAGGAATTCCTAGCAATGGTTCAGAACCAATTAGGTAAAATGTTAAAGATCTTGCGATCTGATATGGGTGGAGAATATTTGGATATGCATTTCCAAGATCATTTAACTGAATTTGGGATTTTATCACAACTTACTGCCCAGGTACTTCGCAACAAAATGGTGTAGTGGAATGCTGAAACAGTTCTTTATTGGAAATGGTTAGATGCATGCTTAGTTACTCAACTCTACCAACTTTGTTCTGGGGACACTGCGAATGACATTCTCAATGTCGTGCCATCAAAATCAATCCCCAAAACACCTTTAGAATGCTGGAATGGTCGTGAACCTAGTTTACGCCATTATAGAATCTGGGGGTATCCCACTCACATCCTAAGGAAAAAGGAGGGAAAGCTAGAATCGCAAACTGAAGTTTGCATGTTTGTTGGCTATCGTAAAGGTACTCGGGGTGGACTTTTCTATAGTCATTCAGAAAAGAAAGCGTTTACTTCTACAAATGCTACTTTTCTAGAAAATGACTATGTCCAGAACTTTAAACCTCGCAGCAAAGTAGTTTTAAAGGAGATGATTAAAGAATTGACTCCAACCAATGTTGCATCGTCATCAACACGAGTTGATGATGAAATTCCCACTCTTCACGTCCAACCGATGCAAGTCGGTTTAAATGAAGAAAGTATCAATGTTCATGAGCAAACAGTCACAGAGCCTCCTCATAGTGGGAGGGTTTCTAGGAACCCAGTTTGCTATGGTTTGGATGGTGAAACCAATATGGTTGTTGGTGATACTAGTGATGATGATCCATTGTCTTTCAAACAGGCAATGGCTAGCCCTGAAAAGGAACTATGGCTCGAAGCCATGAAACAGGAAATGGAGTCCATGTACTCAAATTCCGTCTGGGATCTTGTGGAAGCACCTAGTGACTTTAGGGCCATTGGGTGCAAGTGGATCTACAAGAAGGAACGAGGTGTTGGTGGAAATATCGAGACTTATAAAGCTTGATTAGCGGCAAAGGGTTATACCCAAAGAGAAGGCGTGGACTATGAGGAAACTCTTAGTCCGGTAGCCATGCTCAAATCCATTCGCATCCTCCTATCCATAGCAGCCGCTCTCGACTATGAGATCTGGCAAATGGACGTCAAGACAACTTTTCTTAATGGAAAGCTTGACGAAGTCATTTATATGGATCAGCCAGAAGCATTTAAAGTATCTGGGCAAGAAGGAAAAGTTTGCAAGTTGAATAGGTCCATCTATGGACTTAAGCAAGCTTCTTGTTCTTGGAATCTTAGGTTTGATGAAACAATCAAAACCTATGGCTTTGAACAAAATATTGATGAGCCTTGTGTTTACCAACTGAAGGAAAATCAAAAAGTGGTATTCCTGGTTCTTTATGTAGATGATATCTTACTCATTAGAAACAATGCTAATAAATTATCAGATGTGAAGAATTGGTTGAGCACTCAATTCTAGATAAAGGATTTGGGTGAAGCAAGTTATGTTCTAGGTATCCAGATCATCAGGGATAGAAAGAACAGACTCTTAGTTCTATCTCGAGCAGCTTACAAAGATAAAGTGCTTGAAGATTTCTCAATGACGAATTCCAAGAAAGGGCGTCTACCGTCCCGCAATGGAATTCATCTTTCAAAGAAGCAGTCTCCCCAGACTCCTGAAGAGGAAGATGCAATGAGAAAAGTTCCTTACGCATCTGCAGTAGGAAGTCTAATGTATACCATGTTGTGTACTAGACCAGATATCTTCTATGCAGTAGGAGCACTGAGCAGGTATCAGTCAAACCCAGGACTGGAACATTGGATAGAAGTTAAGCATATCTATGAAGTATTTGAGACGGACTAGGGATTATATGTTAGTCTACAAGGGTGGTGTTCTGAACCCTGTAGGCTACACTGATTCAGATTTTCAGATTGATGTCGATGACAGGAAGTCTATTTCTTGAATGGTGTTTACTCTTGGGGGTGAAGCTGTGATTTGGAGAAGCATAAAGTAGTCTGCAATCTTAGATTCCACCATGGAAGCTCAGTACATAGCCGCATCAGAAGCAGCTAAGGAAATAATCTGGCTAAAGAAGTTCTATTCAGATCTTGGTGTTATTCCAGAAATGGATAAACTACTTGTGTTGTTTTGTGACAATACAAGAGCGATAGCCAACTCGAAAGAACCTTGAAGTCACAAAAAGAGTAAGCATATAGAAAGGAAGTATCACATTATTCGAGAATATGTGGCGAGGGGAGATCTCAAGGTTATGAAGATTGCAACTGAAGACCATCTTGCGGATCCGTTTACAAAGACACTACTCGAAGCTACATTTGATAAGCATATCAATGAAATGGGATTAGTAGAATTAAGGCATTAGTTTCAATTAGTGCAAATGGGAGATTGTTGGGGTTTTATGCCCTAATTAAAACCCAAATTCTTTGTAATCTCATTTTATTATCAATAAAAGAATAGAAATCATTTTTTGACTTGGTTAATCACTTTGCTCACATGTTTTATTTTCATGATTATTTGTTTAATATAAACTTCTATTAAATCACGAGCATATAGCTAATATTATTTATAGTGACGTAATCACAGTGGAATATAAATATGATTATATGTTCAAAATAAGTTAGTCCTAAGATTAGTCAGTGCACGGGATTTACACTGACTTGCCAATCTACGATATGATCTACTTACACATTACAGTGTTATGTTCTTTCCAAAACATTAGCAAAGTAAATAAGATCGGATGTATTTGTTACATCGGACAGGGCCGATATTGACAGTTGATAAGATAAGTAAACATACCGTTATTATCTATTCTAGCCATATCATATAGTTGACCATAAGTCAATTCAATCTCAATTCCGAGTGGCTAGTATTCTAGCTGATTGTATTATTTGAGTTCTTTGACATGTTCATTACCAGCTTACCCTACGGACTAGCCCATCCTTACATATTGGGAACTCAGTAGTACAATTGAGTGGGAGTGTTAATCATAGATATGAACATCTATAGCTTCTGATGAAGAAGTGAAACGATGGTTTCCTTTTAGTTTGGTTCAAGGTGTTAAATGATAGAGATCTCATTTCAGTAATTAAATTAGTTTACTGAAATATCATTTACAAGGAACTAAGTGTTTTAAGGATAAAATACAATGAGGGGTAAAACGGTATTTTTTCCTATCTCATTGTAGACCGTCTATAGAGGATTGAGTGACAATTATGGTTGTAACAATGGATAATTAATAGCATATCTATATTTGTTATAGAGCATTCTATGAATTCAAGAGTGCAATTCGTGATTTAAACTATCACGAGGAATTAATAAGTTAGTAACTTTATTTGTTAAATTTATGATAACTTATTGGAGCTTGATTTCATAGGCCCGTGGTCCCCATTGTACCTTGGATAAAATCATCTAGATAGTCTCAATTAATTGATTTAATTATCAATTAGAATTATCAAAGTTAACCAGGTCAATTTTGGATCGTTTCAGAGAGTTGTGTAATTTTGAGAAGAAAAGAGAAATTATGGCAGATTTATTAATTAAGATAAAATGGTATCTAAATTAATAAATAAGTTTAAATCAAGGTTTAAATTATAAATAATTAATTTGATAAAGGATTTAAATAATTATTTAATTAATTAAATCAACCTAAAGCCCATGATAATTTCGACCTAGGGCTTCAAAATGACTATTATTTTATTGATTTTTTAATTAAATTAAATGGCCTAATTGATTCTATAAAAGGAGTGCTTAGAGAGAAGTCAAAACAGAAGTTTAATCACTAGTTTTCTGATAGTTTTAGATTCTCTCTAAACACAAGTCCTTTTCTAAGCCTCTTTGTTATTTTCTCTTCTTCTCTCTATATCTATCTCATGTGTTGAGAATTGCCCACACTAGTCTATGTGGTTCTAAGGATACATTGGAAGATTGTGAAGAAAATAGAAGATCGGTTAAGTTTCTTGATAATACTCTGCGACAGGGAGGATACAAGAGTTAGAGAAACTGAAGGAAGGACTGTTTCATTCTGTTGCGTATACTGTTAGTATTCTATTCTTTGTTTCTCTTTGAATTCAATTTTAGAAACATGTTTTAGGCAATCTCGTATTAATTTGTTTAATATTAGATATATATGAAAATAAATAAAGATCCTGTATAAGTTTTCCCAACAAGATATGCCCCTTCCCATGCATAAGGAGAAAGATCTGATGAGAGGGGAAACCACTGTACCCATATATGACGGGAAGACTCGATATTCCACTAGAAATACCCCCCAGTCAAAGCATCATGAGGGTTCCACGCCAATGATGTAACCTCAGGACCAAAGGTGGAGGGACGATGCTAACTGCAAGAACAAAGTTGAGGATACATGTAAGTAAGCCCCCCTGACCTAAGATAGAATCTCAATAGAAGAAGGTCAGACATGAGAACGATACCCCTTGTGGCTCCTCCAAGGGACACAAGGAAAGGGAAAGTTGACCCTTTTTACCTCATGGATTCCTTGAATAAAATGAGAATAAAACTAGACACTGCAATGAAGAGCCTTCGAAGCAAGATAGTCACTGCGTCTGGGGGGCACGTGGGTGATGAAGAGTCTGACTACGAGTCTCCATTTACAAGAGAAATTTAGGTCAAGTGAATACCTGCCAACTTTAAAGAGCCTCACATGACCCCTTATGAGGGCACTACGTACCCTAAGTACTGTTGGGAAAACTTATACAGGATTTTAATTATATTCATGTAAATCATATATTAAATACATTAATATAAGACAACCTAGAACATGTTTCTATAATTGAATTTAAACAGAGATAATGATAAGAACACTTACACTATACGCAGCAGAATGTTTTAGTCCTTCCTTTAGATTCTTTAATTCTTGAATCCTTTCTATCGTAGGGTATCACCAAGAAACTGAACCGATCTTCAAATTTCTTCACAACCTTCCAAAGTATCCTTAGGATCACCTAGACTAGAGTGGGAAATTCTCAACACATGAGATAGATACAAAGTGAAGAAGAATAGAAGAGAATATTGAGGTTTAGAAAAGGAGTTATTCTGTAGATAGAATCTAAAACCTAGAGCATCAAGAATAGATCTTCTGATCTTCTCAAAACAAATCTTTCAAAAAAAAAATTGATTTCAACTTTCACTTAGCATTCCTTTTATAGGCTCAATTAGGTCATTTATTTTAATAAATAAATAAATAAAATAATAGATAATATCATCCATTAAGTCGAAATTCTCATGGGCTTTAGGCCCGTGAAATTTCCCATTTAATTATACGCCCGTTGGACTTAAAATCAAGGCATGTATTATTTTCTATAGATAAATTAATTAAATAATTATTTAAATTTTTATCAAATTAATTATTTATAATTTGAACATTGATTTAAACTAATTTATTAATTTAGACATCAATTTTTCTTAATTAATAAATCTGCACTAAAATCTCTTTTCTTCTCTAAATTGTATACTACGCAACTATCAAAAATTGATCTGGTCAACTTTGATAAGTCTAATTGATAATTAAATCAATTAATTGAGACTATCTAGATGATTTTATCCAAGGTACAGTGGGGACCAAGGGCCTATAAAATAAGTTATAAAAAATTTAACGAATAAATTTACTAACTTATTAATTCCTCGTGAGTTCACTAAAGACTCAGAATTGCACTGTTTAGTTCATAGAATGCTCTATAACATATATAGATACATTATTAATTATCTATTATTACAACCATAATTGTCACACAATCCTCTATAGACGATCTACAATGAGATGAGACTAAAATACTAGTTTACCCCTCATTGTATTTTATCCTTAAAACACTAAGTTCCTTGTAAATGATATTTCAGTAAACTAATATTAATTACTGAAATGAGATCTCTATCATTTAGCACCTTGAACCAATCTAAAAGGAAACCATAGTTTTACTTCTTCATTATAAGCTATAGATGTTCATCTATGATTATCACTCCCACTCAATTATACTACCGAGTTACCAAGATGTAAGTATAGGCTAGTCCGTAGGGTAAGCTGGTAATGAGCTAGTCAAAGAACTCAAATAATACAATCAGTTAGAATACTAACCACTCAGAAATGAGATTGAATTGACTTATGGTCAACTATATGATATGACTAGAATATATAATAATGGTATGTTTACTTATTCTGTCTACTGTCAATATCGGTCCATTCCGATGTAACAAATACATCTTATCTACTTTGCTAATGTTATGGAAAGAACATAGCACTACAATGTGTAAGTAGATCATATCGTAGATTGACAAGTCAGTGTAAATCATGTACACTGACTAATATTAGGACTAACTTGTGTTTGAACATATAATCATATTTATATTCTACTGTTATTACGCCACTATAAATATGATTAGCTATATGCTCGGGATTTAATATATGTTTATATTAAACAAATAATCGTGAAAATAAAACATGTGAACAAAGTGAATGACTAAGTCAAAAATTGATTTCTATTCTTTTATTGATAAGAAAATGAGATTACAAAGAATTTGGGTTTTAATTCGGGCATAAAACCCCAACAAACTCCCACTTGCACTAATTGAAACAAATGCCTTTGTAACGTCCCGAATTTGATATTAAGGTTGAGTGCCTTGACTACAGTGCCTGGAGGGCCTAATTGGGATTATATGAGCGAGTAATGGATTCTATGCGTAATGATGTGTTATAAATGAATTGTGTGGTAATGTGATTAAACATGCATGTTTGTGTGCATTAAGTATGCATGTGGGTCCATTTCTGTGAATAGGGGCGTGTTAGTAATTTTGGCCCGTTGAGGGCATAAATGTAAATATGCATGTGTTATGAGTGAGATCCCAGAATTATGGGGATATATTTGAGATGTGTCATCCGAGACCATCCTAGGGAGGAGATTAGCAGAATAGTCACAATGGGGACAGATACCCAGCTTAGGGTGAGCCTAGGGATATTTTGAGAACTTGGCATATGCCTGCTGTTTACCAGGTAACGGGTAATTGTTTAGTATTTATTTGGGTACGTCGGGATTAATTAGGAATTTATAGTGCTACTTATGGATTACCGAGACACGTGGAAAATTATGATTTTGCCCTTGGGGCCATCAAAGGATAAGATTATGCTTAAGGGGCAAGTTGGTCTTTTACCAAAGAGGATAGATTCACTAAGTGAGAAGACTTTAGAACCTAAAAGAAATTGGTACAACACTCTCTCATATTTCCTTCTCTCTCTCTGCCTCTAAGTTTTCTCTCAAGGCTTAGAAGTGTAGAATTGGGAGCTCTCAACTTGGTGATGATCTGAATTGGAGATAAGGTGTGACTGAAGATTGGAGGCAGCTAGGAGTACCCATAGCTAAGGGGAAGGGACTTGAATTCTGCTAGGATTCAAAGGTATAGATTGAAACTTTTATTTATTTAAGTTTTATTTGTGAGTTTTGGATTTAGATGCTTAGGAATATTTTTGAAGCTATGGATTGTTAACTATTGTGTATCTTAGTTGCTGGAAAGATTTAGGTACTTTATTTAGGATAAAAACTAAGTTTGGAATGATTTTGGGGAGTTTAGGAATGTGAAATTGCTGGGAAAACCTAGGTTCGTAGGTCTGACCCACAACCCTATTCTTTAGGTGTCGCGACCCGCTTGAACAGTGAGGCCTGGGGGCATCAGAATTTTGCCCAGGCGCCGCAATGCGCCTTAGCTTGCTTGGGCCTTGGCCCGTGTTCCCTAAATGACAGAGAGAGTGCTCTCTAACTTGAGCGTGCCGCGACCCTTATGGGTTGTGCCACACCTCAAATATGCAGGGTTGACCAAATGAAGGTTTTAGGCCCGGGAACCCAAAGGTTAAGGCTTTGGAAGGATTATAATACACGGTTTAGTAGAATTCGAGGTCTCAGAGGCTAGTACGTTATTCCAAGGGCTTTTAATTGATTTAGATCATGATGGATATTTATTTATACGTTGTGACTAGGTTTTACCGCTCAAGCTCAGGATTAGGAATTGTGATCATGATCACATTGGGTTGTTAGCTTGGGACACCAGGTAAGAGAACTGTTTGTGCTCGTAGAGCTATGTGGTGTATCGCGTTGTATGTATTGTTTATAGTTATTATGTCATACATGTGAGTAATCAGCAAGAGCCTGAAGCGGCAAGAGCCGGGAGTGGCAAGGGTCCGAGATCGGCATTAAGCATGCTGAATGCGGGTCACCAGGGAGAGTCCCTCAAGGGTGCTGTACACATATGTTCGGTTGGACCACAAACTTGGTGCCTAGTAACGCACCCCGATCGGCGGACGTCGCTGCTGTAGTATTGAGCTAGTGTGTTATTGTACTATCGTGTTATGGTATTGATATGTTATTGGAAACAGCCATACTGACATAGGGCATTATCCATACTCATTCTTGATGTGCTTCACATCACTATGGCTGCTTCCCTATCTCACACACTCTGATACCAAGTTGTAATACCCTACTTCCTTAGAGTCGTTACCATGCGATTTATAAATGTGCCATTAGCTTGCAAATCGAGGTTTTAGGTTAAAAAGTATGTTTAAATCAAAATAAAAACTCATTTAATGAACATTAGATGAAAAGAGTTGGTTATTCATTAAAATTCGTAAAAATATTACATTGGGATCCCAAAATACTATTTTAAAATACATTTACAATCCAAAGATATGATACAGTTGACCTAAGTGACAAAAACGAACATTTACCACGTGTTCCTTAAAACAACCCCAGCCGTGGTGGCCAGGTAGGTCAAACATGTACACACTGCTCCATGCCCCCTAACTCATGGTTGTTCGACCCATTTTCATTGCTCTTACCTCCACCATGGAGCACCCGTGAGCCGAGGCCTAGCAAGAGAACTTTAATCACAACATACAATAATATACCTCAACAAATAAATACTTAATCAGAACCACAAATAGCTAACAGTTCCTATTGGAATACACAACGATACAACTATAGAACAACTCAATAGCACAATGGCATAACAGCCTAATAGTACAACAACACAACAATAGGACAACACAGCAGTACCATAACACAACAGTATAATAACACGGTAGTAAAATAACACAATAGTATAATAACACGGCAGCACAATAACATAGCAGTATAGTAACACGACAGTACAATAACACAGTAGCTTAGTACTATAGTAGCAACCTCCATCGATCAGAGAGCGTTCCTAGGCACCAATCCGCGGTCCAAGCCGAATGGGTGTGTACAACACCCTTGAGGGTCTCTCCCTGGTGACCTGCATTCAGCATGCTTAATGTCGTTCTCAGTCCCTTGCCACTCCTGGCTCTTGTCGTTTTTGGCTTTTTCCAAGAAGTCATAATCATATGTAGGACATAATAAATATAAACAATACATACAATACTATACACCACATAGCTCTACGAGCACAAATAGTTCCCTTACCTAGTGTCATGAGCTGACAACCCAAAGTGATCTCGAGCACGATTCATAATCCCGAGCCTTAGCGGTAAAACCTAGTCACAATGTATTAATAAATATCCATCATGATCTAAATCAACTAAGAGACTTTGGAATAACATACTAGCCTCTGGGACCTCAAATTCTACTAAACTGGGTAGTAGAATCCTACCCGAGCCTTAACATTTGGGTTCTTGGGCCTAAAACCTTCATTTGGCAAACCCTGCCTATTTAAGTCATGACACAACCCATAAGGGTCACGGTGCGCTCAAGTCAGAGAGCATTCTCTCTGTCAATTGGGGAACACGAGTTGTGGTGCAAGCTGAGACGCGCCACAGTGCCTGGGCAAAATTCCGAGGCCCCAGGCCTCTTTGTTCAAGCGGGTCGCGACGCCTAAAGATCAGGGTCGCGGCTCGGACCTACGAACCCAGTTTTCCCAACATTTTCACATTCCCAAATTCCCCAAAATAATTTCAAACTCAGTTTATATCCTAAATAAACTACCCAAATCATTCCAAAAACTCAGATACACAATAGTTAACAATCCATAGCTTCAAAAATATTCCTAAGCATCAAAATACAAAACTCACCTATAACACTTAAATAACTCAAAGTTCCAATCCATACCTTTGAATCCCAGAAAAATTCAAGTCCCTTAGCCTTAGCTATTGGTACTCCTAGCTACCTCCAATCTTCAATCACACCTTATGTCCAATTCAGATCATCACCAAATTGAGAGCTCCCAATTCTACACTTCTATGCTTTGAGAGAAAACTTAAAGGAAGAGAGAGAAAAGGAAACGTGAGAGAGTGTTGTACCAGTTTCTTTTAGGTTCTAAAGTCTTCCCAATTAGTGAGTCTATCCTCTTTTGTAAAAGAACAACATGCCCCTTAAGCATAACCTTATCCTTTGATGGCCCCAAGGGAAAAATTGTCATTTGCCACGGGTCCCGCTATTCCTCAAGTAGCCCTATAAATATCCAATTAATCTCGACGTACCCAAATAATTACTCGTTACCTGGTAAACCTCTGACACATGCCAAGTTTTCAAAATATCCCTAGGCTCACCCCGAGCCGGGTATCTGACCCCATTGTGACTATTCTGCTAATTTGCTCCCTTGGATCGTGTCAGACCATACATCTCAAATATATCCCCATAACATTGGGGTCTCACTCATAACACATGCATATTTACATTTATGCCCTCAACTGACAAAAGTTACAAACACGCCCCTATTCACAAAAATGGGCCCACATTCATACTTAATATACACAAACATGCATGTCTAATCACATTACCACACAATTTATTTATAAATAATCATCACGCATATAGTCCATTACTCGCTCATATAATCCCAATTAGGCCCTCCAGGCACTCAACCTTAATATCAAATTCGGGACGTTACAACTATCGCTTCCTTATTAAAATTTTGTCCTCCAAAATTTGGCCAAACATCTTGGGATACTAATTTCGCAAGCCTGAACACATCCCAAAGTCAGGTCCTTTACCTCGTCATTTCTTTGCAACACTTTCACAAGAACGATAGTCTTAATCTGTAAGACTTTATCTTTCTTATCAAGAACTCCACTAGATTTTCCTATCAGTAAGTTTCACTAAATTTCTAGGTTCTCCTCATCCAATCAGTGGTTGTGCTCATACCCCTTTCTTCAACACTGGCACCAGTAACACCTCGTGAGCCTCTACCCATACTAGGGTAAGGCCAATTTGTAGGCCCCTGGCGTAATCCCTATTAGGACCTCACAAATATATACTAAATCTAGAGTCAAACTCCTCTCTCCTTTCCGATACATCATATCATTGCTAGTTCATTACACACAGAGAACCCAAACCCCTCAATCCTAGAACTCCACGTCCCCATATCTAGACTTGCAAACTCTTATGTCCCTATAATAACATAGACAATCATGCCTTACACAATCCTTAATAATTTCACTAGTTCTCTGAGCCATTTCTGAACAAGAATTATTCCTATCCCTAGGTTCATTTTCTGGAATAAACATTTCTCATTCTCTATCTCGCAATATTCTATTCAGAGTCACTCTATGACCCCTTTTTTTTTTCCAGAACCTGGGAGTCCATGGGTCCCAATCTGACACTATCAACCTCGGTGTCCAATGGAGATGTACAGTCTCTTTTTGTTCCTACTCCCTCTTTTGATATCTCACTCACACCAACCATGGTGTCTCCACTCAATAGGTTAAATCACAACTTTCACATCCACTCACCTAATCTGTAATCCAAGGTGGTCCACCCCCTAGGGTTTATAATCGTATCCCTCTATACTAACTCCAGGATTCATTAGAGTCATAATAGCCCATGTGGCTTCTGATTATCATCTCTTGTTTCCTAAACGATTTAGTTGTGCACCTCCTGATAGATAGGTTTATAGTCTTAACACCCCTTCAAACTTCTTGGATACAATAATTGTAAGGGGGTGATTTAAGGTTCATCTCGCATCTCCTCCTCAATGTCAGTATCCTTCGGATCACTCGTCTGATCTACATGTCATAACCTATTTATTCCAAAGTTGTAGGATTTTTAACCTTTCCTACATGATCTTTTTCCTCTATTTCATTGTTCATTCATAGGAATATATTCGCCAATTATCAATCACAGGTTCCAAACTAACCCCGATCATTACTTCATTCTAATCGTGGCTAACTGGCATTACTATCAACTCAACATCCAATGTAGAACATCTATGTCCCATGTCGAGTATCTATGTTGTTATTCCTCTTTCCATCATGAACCATGAACAACTTCTGTTTCCAATCTACACACGGGCACACCCTAACTTATAACATACTGCACCATAATTCCATACTTTAAGCAAGGACGATGTCCTTTGCATTGTTCTGTTGTACCAATTCATTACATAAAACTCCAACACCATGACGTATGAATTAATCTTCAATCCAACTTCTGAAAATCCAGTACGAAACTATCCATTCAGGAAAACTTTATGTTATCATGTTACTTCAGTCAAGGTATGGTTGTGCTCGACAATGCTTCAAGTAGTAGTCGATGTGTCCCACTGGTTTCACTGTGAATCTCTCCCCTAAGTCATTCTTTAGATTTTCTTACGATTTCTATCTTAATTACCTTATACCTCCCATAGCATGACCTTGAATGTCTTCTTGAGAAATCGGAACTTGTCCCTCTTGGAACCTTACCTGTAACCTTACTTCCTTGGCCTTGGCACTATCAATAAAGTTGTTGTTCACATTCTTCTTCTAACTGGGTGTAGTCTGAAACATCCTTGATCAATCTGAGTACGACTTATCCACATCATCCCTATACTCTCTGCTTGTCGAACTTACCTGGGCTGCTAAAGCATTGGTCAGTTTAAAAGCCTTCACTAATAATTCATCGCGTCCTACTTAGTGCAAGAGGAAAGTCTTGAAATGTCTCTTTCCTTGATCCTCCCCATGCTATATGGTTGTCACGCCGTGGGGCTTGAGATTTTAGCACCTACCTAGGAAAATTGGTAAGAACTGGTTAAGATGGTTCTATGAGGGTTTCGAGGTTAAATTGAGCATGGATTTGTCTGTTAAATAAAGGACAACCATTGACTGAAAGGTATGATGGTGAATTCTGAGATTAAAAGGAAACGACCCAGTTGCATTTACGAGATGCCTAGTTGTTGAGGAAGATACCACTAAGGTTATATCAGTTAGACCAGATAAACACTGGATCGCCCGGTAAGGTTTCAGATAGGTTCACGAGGATTCGTTGGGATAATTGTCGCATTTAGGAAGTGAGTGTGTAACAGGATTAAAGCCGAGATTGAATTGGTATCATGAATAATATGAATAATGACACTAGCTCAGTAGAAAGAATTAAAAGTTCAGTTGAAGAAGTATTAGACTTGAGTGTCGATCGAATAGAACATCTTATCATGGGACACACAAACACCATTTTCCGAGAATGAAGGATTCATTGTCTGGTTGCGAGGATAGGACAATCTTCTCAAGAATTAACCAGTGGAGGATCAAGGCAAGAGACATTTCAAGACTTTCCTCTTGCACTAACTAGGACTCGATGGATTATCAGTGAAGGCTTTTAAACAAACAAATGCTTCAACGGCCCAAGTGAGTTCGATAAGCAAAGAGTACAGGAATAATGTGGATAATTCGTATTCAGTTTGATCAAGGATGTTTCAGACTACACCTAGTTAGAAGAAGAGCACGAGTATCAACTTTATTGATAGTACCAAGGCTAAGGAAGTAGGGTTACATGTAAGGTTCCAAGAGCGACAAGTGTTGATTTCTCTAGAAGACATTAAAGGTCATGTTATGAGAGGCAATGGGATCATGTATAAGGTAATTAAGATGAAATCGTAAGGAAATAGCTAAAGGAATACCTTAGGGGGGAGATGTTGGGAAAACATATACAGGATCTTTATTTATTTTCAGGTAGATGTAATACTAAACAAAATAATTCGAGATAACCTAGAACATGTTTCTAAAGTTGAATTCAAAGAGAAATAATGATAAAAATACCTACATTATACGCAGTAGAATGAATGAGTCATTCCTTCAGTTTCTCTAACCCTTGTATCCTTTCTGTCGCAGAGTATTATCAAGAAACTGAACTGATCTTCAATTTTTTTTCACAGTGTGCCAAAGTATCCTTGGAATCACCTAGACTAGGGTGGGAAATTCTCAACACATGAGATAGATACAGAGATAAGAAGATTAAAGAACAAAGAGGTTTAGAAAAGGACTTGTGTTTAGAGAGAATCTAAAAACTATCAGAAACTTGTGTTTTTGACTTCTGAACTTATGTTTTGACTTCTCTCTTAATATTCATTTTATAGACTCAATTAGGACATTTATTTAATTAAAAATCAATAAAATAATAGCAATTTTGAAGCCCTAGGTCGAAATTATCATGGGCTTTAAGCCCATGAAATTTCCCATTTGATTATAAGCCCATTGGACTTAAAATCAAGGCTTGTATTATTTTATATTGATTTAATTAATTAAATAATTATTTAAGTCCTTTATCAAATTAATTATTTATAATTTGAACCTTGATTTAAACTTATTTATTAATTTAGATACCAATTTATCTTAATTAATAAATCTGCCATAATTTCTTTTTTTTTCTCTCAAAATTACATAACTCTGTGAAACTATCCAAAATTGACCTGGTCAACTTTGATAATTCTAAATGATAATTAAATCAATTAATTGAGACTATCTAGATGATTTTATCCAAAGGTACAATGGGGACCATGGGCCTATGAAATCTAGCTCCAATAAGTTATCATAAATCTAACAAATAAATTTTCTAACTTATTAATTCTTCGTGACTCCACTATAGACTCGGAATTGCACTCTTGAATTCAATGAATGATTTATAACAAATATAGATACGCTATTAATTGTCCATTGTTACAACCATAATTTTCACTCAATTCTCTATAGACTGCCTACAATGAGATGGGACTAAAATACCGTTTTACCCCTCATTGTATTTTATCCTTAAAACACTTAGTTCCTTGTAAATGATATTTTAGTAAACTAATATTAATTCTTGAAATGAGATCTCTATCATTTATCACCTTGAACTAAACTAAAAGGAAACCATCATTTCACTTCTTCATCAGAAGCTATAGATGTTCATATCTATAATTAACACTCCCACTCAATTATACTACCGAGTTCCCAAGATGTAAGTATGGGCTAGTCCGTAGGGTAAGCTAGTAACAAATAAGCCAAAGAAGTCAAATAATACAATCAGTTAGAATACTAACCACTCAGAATTGAGATTGAATTGACCTATGGTCAACTATATGATATCACTAGAATAGATAATAACGGTATGTTTACTTATCCTATCAACTGTCAATATCAGTCCTGTCCGATGTAACAAATACATTTGATCTTATCTACTTTGCTAATGTTCTGGAAAGAACATAACACTACAATGTGTAAGTAGATCATATCGTAGATTGGCAAGTTAGTGTAAATCCTGTGCACTGACTAATCTTAAGACTAACTTATTTTGAACATATAATCATATTTATATTCCATTGTGATTACTTCACTATAAATACGATTAGCTATATGTTCGAAATTTAATAGAAGTTTATATTTATAAAATCATGAAAATAAAACATGTGAGCAAAGTGATAGACCAAGTCACAAAATGATTTCTATTGTTTTATTGATAATAAAAGAGATTACAAAAAATTGGGTTTTAATTAGGGCATAAAACCCTAACAGGAGAAGCATTGTGAAACCACTGGGACACATCGGCTACTACTTGAAGCATCTTCCAGGGCAGCCATACCTTGACTGAAGTAACATGAGAACGTAAAGTTTTTCTGAATGGATAGTTGCGTAATAGATTTTCAGAAGTTGGAATGAAGAGTAATTCATACGTCATGGTATTAGAGTTTGTACGTAATGGACTGGTATAGCAGAACGATGTGAAGGACATTGTCCTTGCTTAAAGTATGGAATTATGGTGCAGTATGTTATAAGTTAGGGTGCGCCAGTGTGTAGATTGGAAACAGAAATTGTTCATGCTTAATGATGGAAAGTGGAATAAGAACATAGATTCTCTACATGGGACTTAGATGTTCTACATTGGATGTTGAGTTGATAGTAATGCATGTTAGCCATGATTAGAATGAAGTAATGACCGAGGTTGGTTTGGAGACTATGCTTGATAATTGGCAGATATATTCCTATGAATGAATAGTGAAACACAGGAAGAAGATCTTGTAGGAAAGGTTAATAATCCTACCACTTTGGAATAGATGGGTTAAGATATGTAGATCGGATGAGTTATCCGAAGGATAACGTGATTGAGGAGGAGATATGGGATGAACCTTAAATCACCTCTGAAGATTATTGTATCCAAGCAGTTTGAAGGGGTGTTAAGAATATAAATCTATATGATATTGTGAATAGGGAATGAGAAATTCTTACTCCAGAGACTGGACCTTGGGATAGGAAGAGTTCAGGATCAGAAATAGTTGAGAAAACCAGTGAAATTATTAAGGATCTTTAAGGCGAGAGTGTCTGCGTTATTACAGGGACATAAAAGTTTTCAAGTCTAGATATGGGAACTTGGAGTTCAAGGATTGAGGGCTATGTGTTCTCCGTGTGTTATGAACTAGATAGGATATAATGGATTTGAAAGGAGAGATGAGTATGAATGTAGATTTAGTATTTATTTTTTGAGGTCATGATAGGGATTAGGCCTAGGGCTTAGAGATTGGCCTTACCCTAGTATGGGTAGAGACTCTAGAGATGTGATTGGTGCCAGTGTTGAAGAAAGGGGTGATGAGTACAATCCCTGATTGGGTGAGGAGACTATGGACATTTAGTGAAACTTACTGTGTAAGGAAAAGCCAATGGAATTCTGGATAAAAGATATAAAGTCTTTACAGATTAAGACTATCGTTCTTGGGAAAGTGTTGCAAAGAAATGACGAGGTAAAGGATATGACTCTTGGGATGTGTTCTGGTTTACGAAATTAGAATCCCGAGATGTTTAACCGAATTTCGAGGTAATGTCCTGAATTTGATATTAAGGTTGAGTGCCTTGACTATAGTGCCTGGAGGGCCTATTTAGGATCATATGTGCGAGAAATGGATTAAATGTGTGATGATGTGTTATAAATGAATTGTGTGGTAATGTGATTTGACATGTATGTTTGTGTATATAAAGTATGAATGTGGGCCTATTTCTATGAAAATGGGCATGTTTGTAATTTTGGCCAATTGAGGGCATAAATGTAAATATGCATGTGTTATGAGTAGGACCTTGTGTTATGGGGATATATTTGAGATGTGTGGTCTGAGACGGTCCTTGGGAGCAGAATAGCGGAATAGTCACAACGGGGGCAGATACTCGGCTCGGGGTGAGCCTAGGGGTCTTTTGAGAACTTGGCATGTGCCTGGGGTTTACTGGGTTTTGGGTAATTATTTAGTAATTATTTGGGTACGTCAGGATTAATTGGGAATTTATAAGGCAACTTGAGGATAAGCGGGACACGTGGCAAATGACGATTTTTCCCTTGGGGCCATCAAAGAATAAAGTTATGCTTAAGGGGCATGTTTGTGTTTTACCAAAGAGGATAGAATCACTAAGTGGGAAAACTTTATAACCTAAAAGCAACCAGTACAAAACTCTCTCATGTTTCCCTCTCTCTCTCTCCCTCTAAGTTTTCTCTCAATGCTTAGAAGTGTAGAATTGGGAGCTCTCAACTTGGTGATGGTCTGAATTGGAGATAAGGTGTGACTGAAGATTGCAGGCAACTAGGAGTACTAATTGCTAAGGGGAAGAGACTTGACTTCTGTTGGGATTCAATGGTATAGATTGTAACATTGAGCTATTTAAGTGGTATTGGTGAGTTTTGGATTTTGATGCTTAGGAATATTTTGGAAGCTATGGATTGTTAACTATTGTGTATCTTAGTTGCTGGAATGATTTGGGTAGTTTATTTAGGTTAAAAACTAATTTTGGAATGATTTTGAGGAGTTTGGGACTGTGAAAATGGTGGGAAAACAGGGTCTGCAGGTTCGAGCTGCAACCCTGTTCTTCAGGCATCGCGGCCCACTTGAACAATGAGGCCTGGGGGCCTCAAAATTTTGCCCAGTAGTTGCGGCGTGCCTTAGCTTGCGCCGTGAATCGTGTTCCCCAAATGAAAGAGAGTGCGCTCTCTCTCTTGAGTGCACAACGACCCTTATGGGCTGTGCCGCAACTCAAATAGGTAGGGTTTGCCAAATAAAGGTTTTAGGAGCGGGAACCCAAATGTTAAGGTTTGGGAAGGATTCTACTGCCCGATTTAGTAGAATTCTATGTCCGGAGGCTAGTATGTTATTCCAAAGGCTTTTAATTGATTTAGAACATGATGGATAATTATTAATAAGTTGTGACTAGCTTTTACAGCTCAGGCTCGGGATTGGGAATCGTGCTCGGGATCGCTTTAGGTTGTCAGCTCGGGACACCAGGTAAGAGAACTGTTTATGCACGTAGAGAAATGTGGTGTATAGCGTTGTATGTATTATTTATAGTTATTATGTTTTACATATAATTATGACTGATCGGCAAGAGCCGAAAGCGGCAAGAGTCGGGAGAGGCAAGGGGCCAAGATTGGCGATAAGCATATTGAATGTGGGCCGCCATGGGGAGGCCCTCAAGGGTGTTGTACACACCCGTTCGGCTGGGAGCGCAGACTTAGTGCCTAGTAACGCACCTCGATCGATGGAGGCCGCTGTTGTAGTATTGAGATGTCGTCTTATTGTACTGCCGCGTTATTGTACGGTCGTGTTATGGTATTATTTTGTTATTCTATTATTGTGTTGCTGTATTATTAGGCTATTATGCCATTGTGCTATTGAGTAATTCTACTTCTGTATTGCTGTGCATTCCAATAGGATCTGGTAGTTGTTTGTTGTTCTAATTAATTATGAAATTATTAAGTTATATTATTGTATGTTGTGCTTGAAGTTCTCTTGCATAGCAGAATTCTGGTCTAGTACACAACATGGTATACATCAGACTTCCAACTGCAGATGCGCAATGAACTTTTCTCGTTGCATCTTCCTCTTCAGGAGTCTGGGGAGACTGCTTCTTTGAAAGATGAATTCCATGGCAGGACGGTAAACGTCATTTCTTGGAATTTGTCATTGAGAAACGTTCAAGCACTTTATCTATGTAAGTTGCTTGAGATAGAGCTAAGAGTCTGTTCTTTCTATTCCCGATGATTTGGATACCTAGAACATAACTTGCTTCACCAAAATCCTTCATCTGGAATCGACTGCTCGACCAATTCTTCACATCTGATAATTTCTTAACATTGTTTCCAATGAGTAAGATATCATCGACATAAAGAACCAGGAATACCACTATTTGATTTGCCTTCAGTTAGTAAACACATGGCTCATCAATATTTTGTTCAAAGTCATAGGTTTTGATTGTTTCATCAAACCTAAGATTCCAGGAACGAGAAGCTTGCTTAAGTCCATAAATGGACTTATTCAACTTGCAAACTTTTCCTTCTTGTCCAGCTACTTCAAAACCTTCTGGCTCACCCATATAAATGACTTTGTCATGCTTTCTATTAAGAAAAGCCGTCTTGACATCCATTTCCCAGATCTCATAGTCGAGAGCAGCTGCTATGGATAGGAGGATGCGAATGGACTTGAGCATTGATAGCAGACTAAAAGTTTCCTCGTAGTCCATGCCTTCTCTTTGGGTATAAGCCTTTGCCACGAATCAAGCTTTATAAATCTCGATATTTCCGTCAACACCTCATTTCTTCTTGAAGATCCACTTACACACAATGGCCTTAAAGTCACTAGGTGCTTCTACAAGATCCCAAACGTAATTTGAGTACATGGACTCCATGTAACGCCCTGGATAGCCAAGACCGTTACACTGAGTGTTTATAAAGGTTAAAGACTTGCAAATCAAGTCATTTAATTAAAAACTTGTTCCAAAAACTATAGTTGAACTAAGGTTAAAAGATTTTGGTCTCAAACGCTGCATTTCTTAAAAATAATCATTTTATTTTTACATGGGATCACAAAAATAATAAGTTAAAGTTTGTTTACAAAAGATTCATGATCTAAATGAAGAGATTGGCCATACTAAGGCAAAACAGACAATTAAGCATATCCCATCCTGTTCCACTCCTCAGTCGTGGCGGCTGAACAACTAACTATGTACATTCAGCCCCGCAGCCCTCCATCTCAGGATTGGTCCAACTTGCCTTTGCCTTTACTTGCACCACGTAGCACCCGTGAGCCAAGGTCCAGCAAGAAAACACAATAACAAAGCACAATCAAACAACAGACAATCAGATATCTCATACCACATAAGCATCTACTCAATCAGTTTAAGCTTTCGTGATAATCAAGTATTCATCATATCAAATATATCAATCCATATCAATAATCATTCCACATATGATAACTAGGGTTAATTCCCTTAGGCCGCACCTTCTATTTATCCCACTGACTCCGGCCTGCTTAAACCGAGCTCAGTGAATATTAAGCTGTCCTCGGCTACTAGTGGCCAAGCCGCGCCCTGTGCGCAAATATAATTTATGGCACCCTTAGGCTGTATATCACATGTCCCATGGCATAATACCATCTATGAAATTATATAGTTAACGGGAGCACTTAGTCCCATCACAAACACATAACCGGGTGCAGTTTTCTTACCTTTGGATTTGCTAGCTTTGTTCGATTTGATCCTCAAGCATGATCCCACTTGAGCCCTAGTGCACACCTAGTCACAACCATAGGTCAAAATCATCACCAAACTCCAAGTCCAAAACCTAGCCTCGGGACCAATCCCGAGCCCTTGAGAAGCTCTAATTCCACCAAACGGGGTGGTGGAATCAAACCCCGAACCCCCGGGCAAAAACCCATGAAAATAACCCAAAAACCCTCTTCTGGAAACAGGGTAGCGCTACAACGCTCTTTTGAGGGCGCTACAACACTACAAACAGAACCAAAAACACCTCAGAACACTTGGCCTAGCGCTACAGCGCCCAGAGGCTAGCGCTGTAGCGCTAGTCACAGAACAGCACCCCTGCAATTTTTCCTTCCTGCGATTTTCCCAAGCCAAACCTTACCAAAACTTTTCCAAACTTAAACCAAACATAAAATCAAGCTTATCAACATGTCTAACTCATCCCAAACATCCCAACTACACCAAACTCAATCACATGCACCCCCAAACACAAAATTCACCATAGTTGAACCTAGAGCTCAAAAACTCAGCAAAACAACAAAACTTCAGAATTCAAGCGTCCAAGTTCAACGTTTCTTACCTTTAATTGGAAACTTCGATGTTAGGGTATCCTCTACACTTCCTTGGCTTCCTCCTCCTCAAACCCTTAGCTTTAATTCCCTAGAATCCCCATCAAATACAACTTAGAAATCTAGTTCAACAGCAAAACCAGAAACATAAGAAAACCTTTGAAATCTTACCTCAAATGGATGAGTAACCTCTGCTAAACCTCAAGCTTAACTCAGGAACCCAATTGCTAAGCTTGACCTAGCTCTCCTCTGAACCTCAGCTCCAAAAGACCCAAAGAAATGGTGAAGAAATACCTAAACCGTAAAAGAGAAATAGACTTCCAACTCCCTTTCCTTTCCTTTTCTTTCTTTTCTTTCCTTCAGACTCTAGACTTTTCCCACTAAGGCATAAAGCAATAGTTATACTTATCCCAGATTTTAACTCAAATGACCAGAATACCCTCCCTTTATTCCTAAGCCTTTAAATCAACCTAGGGGCATTTTGGTGATTACACCCGATTCCCGCTAATTCCTCTCATGTCTCTATTATTTACCACTTACTTTCTGACACCTAATTAATCACCAATTATATTCCTCAATGTCAAAATTGACCCCAATATACTCTCCAAATTCCCAGAAATACACACAGGCTCGCCCCGAGTCGGGTATAAATCCCTGCTGTGACTTTTTTGCTAAACCACTCACTAGGATCGTCTCGAGTCACAATTTAAAAATATATCCACATAATATTGTGGTCTCATCAATTTATTAGATATATATTCAGTTATGCCCTCAACAGGCCAGAATCACGATTATGACCTTCTAACCTAATCAGGGCCTACATGCATACTAATACACATAGTTATGCATCACAGTTACTCAAATAATCATATATCATGCGTTTAATCATTAAATCACATATAATCCAATTATGCCCTCCCGGCACACTAATCAAGGCCCTTAAGCCTTATTAGTAAATTTCGGTCGTTACAACTATCCCCTCATGTGAATTTCATCCTCAAAATTTACCTGAATAACTCAGGATACTGATCCCACATCGATATCTCAAGCTCCCAGGTCGCTTCCTCGACCCTACTATTCTTCCATAGTACTTTAACAAGAGGAATTGTCTTATTCCGTAGTACCTTGTCTTTCCGATCCAATATCTGAATCGGTTGCTCTTCATATGCTATGTCTGTCTGCAATTCCAAGTCTTCATACCTTAACACATGAGTCGCATCTGAAACGTACTTTCAAAGCATAGAAACATGAAATACGTCATGGACTCCTGACAATGATGGTGGCAAGGCTAACTTGTAAGCCACCTGACCAATCCTTTCCAGGATCTCAAATGGTCCAATGAATCTAGGGCTTAGCTTGCCCTTCTTACCAAACCTCCTCACCCCTCGCAATGGTGAAACTCGAAGAAACATGTGGTCCCCAACCTGGAACTCCACGTCCCCACACTTGGGATCAGGGTAGCTTTTCTGTCTGCTCAGCGAGGCGAGCATCCTATCTCTGATCTTCTCTATAGCTTCACATGTCCTCTGAACCATATCTGGCCCCAAATACTTCCTCTCATCCCAATGAATGGGTGATCTGCACTTCCTCCCATATAAGATCTCGTAGGGAACCACTCCAATCGTTGATTGGTAACTATTGTTATACGAAATTTCAATCAACGGGAGGTACTTACTCCATGACCCTTCAAAGTCGATCACGCATGCTCTAAGCATATCTTCCAACACCTGAATTGTCCTCTCAGACTGTTCATCAGTCTGAGGATGAAAGGTTGTACTGAACTTCAACTTAGTTCCCATAGCCTTCTGCAAACCACTCCAAAACTTGGAAGTAAAGATAGGATCCCGGTCTGACACTATAGACTTAAGAACCCCATGGAGACGTACGATCTCCCTCACATACAACTCAACATACTGATCCACACTATATGTCGACTTCACTGGAAGAAAATGGGCTGCCATGGTGTATCTATCCACTATCACCCACACCGAGTCATGAAGCCCTACCGTCCTAGGTAAACATCCCACAAAGCCCATCGTAATATCCTCCCACTTCCACTCGGGAACACCCAAAGGCTGAAGCAATCCTGCTGGTCGATGATGCTCAGCTTTCACCTGCTGACAGGTTAAGCATCTGGCTACGTACTCCACTACGTCTTTCTTCATCTCGGGCCACCAATATAACATCTGTAGATCCTGGTACATCTTCGTGGTACCCGGATGAAGTAAATACGGCGTCGTATGAGACTCATCCAATATCTCTCGTCTGATCCCCTCATCAGCTGTAACACAAATTTGCTCCTGATACCAAAGTAAACCAACCTCAGAAATGGAATAGTCCTTAGCTACTCCCGCTAAGACATTCTCTCTAACCTCCTGTAACTAAGCGTCTACCAACTGTCCCTCTTTAATCCACTCTAGTAGGGTCGACGGCAGAGCAATATTAGCCAATCGGCCCACTACCAATTCTATCCCTACTCTGACCATCTCATCAGCTAACTCTCTCGAGATCTGGGTGGAACTGTACAACTGACTTGGGCCTCTCCGGCTCAATGCATCCACCACTACATTGGCTTTCCCCGGATGGTAAAGAATATCACAATCATAATCTTTCACCAACTCTAGCCAACGCCTTTGTCTCATGTTCAGGTCCTTTTGTGTAAAGAAATACTTCAGACTTTTGTGGTTAGTGTACACCTCGCACTTCTCCCTGTACAGATAATGTCGCCAAATCTTCAGTGCAAATACCACCGCTACTAGCTCTAAATCATGGGTAGGATATCGCTGCTCATACTCCTTCAGCTGTCGTGATGCATAAGCTATGACCTTCTCATTTTGCATCAACACATAGCCTAGACCCAACCTCGATGCATCGGAATAGACCACAAACTTCCCTTCCCCCGAAGGAAGACTCAACACAGGCGTAGAAATAAGTCGTCGCTTCAGCTCTTGGAAACTATCCTCACATGTGTCTGACCAGATAAACTTCAAATTCTTCCGTGTCAATTCTGTCATTGGTGCCGCTGTCTTCGAAAAACCTTCCACAAACCGTCTATAATAACTCGCTAGACCAAGAAAACTCCACACCTCCGAGGCGTTCCTTGGCCTCGGCCAATCCCTAACTGCCTCTACCTTAGACGGATCCACCTTAATCCCATCTGTGCCCGCAATATGTCCAAGGAATGTCACTTCTGGTAGCCAAAACTCACATTTCTTAAACTTGGCGTACAACTGATGCTCACTCAACCTCTGAAGAACCTGTCAAAGATGAATCTCGTGCTCTGCCTCTAAATTGGAGTACACTAAGATGTCATCGATGAAGACAATAACGAACTGATCCAGAAAGTCTTTGAACACCCTGCTCATTAGGTCCATGAAAGCTGCTGGGGCATTGGTATAACCAAACGACATGACCAGAAACTCAAAGTGCCCGTACCTTGTTCGAAAGGCTGTCTTCGGAATATCCTCGTCCTTGATCCTCAGCTGGTGATAACCAGATCAAAGATCAATCTTTGAGAACACCATCTTACCTTGCAGCTGATCGAACAAGTCGTCAATCCTTGGTAGGGGGTACTTATTCTTGATTGTCAACTTGTTCAATTCCTTGTAGTCTATACACATTCTCAATGTCCCATCCTTCTTCTTCACAAATAGAACTGGAGCACCCCATGGCGAGTAGCTAGGCCTAATGAATCCTAAGTCCAGAAGCTCATGCAACTGTATCTTCAATTCTTTCAATTCTACTGGTGCCATCCTATACGGTGCCCTCGACACTGAATCTCTGTTCCTGGCGCCAACTCAATGACAAACTGCAATCTCTCTACGTGGTGGCAATCCAGGCAAGTCCTCAGGAAACACATCTAAGAACTCGCAAACTAATCTGGTCTCTTCCGGTATTGCTAGTGAAACCCTGGTGGTATCAACCACACTAGCCAGAAAACCTATACACCCTCCTTGTAACAGATCTCTGGCTCTCAGTGCTGATATCCTGGGTACGTGGGGTCCATTCACCGCTCCCACAAATACAAAGGGATCCTCGCCCTCTGGTTCAAAGATCACGATCTTCTTTCTCCACTCAATGGTAGCTCCATATCTAACTAGCCAATCCATACCCAAAATCATACCAAAGTCCTCCATACTTAAGTCAATCAAATCTACTGACAACTCTCGACCATCAACTATCACTAACAGTGCTCTAATCCATCTCCTAGATACTACCATTCCCCTGTAGGAAAAATAGTCCTAAACCCTGAAGTACGATACTCACTAGGTGTACACAATCTATCAATCACCCTACTAGAAACAAACGAATGTGTAGCACCAAAGTCAATCAACATAGTAAAAGGAGTGCCAGCACTAGAAAGCTGACCTGTCACTACCAATGGGCTAGCCTCGGCCTCCGCCTGTGTCAGGGTGAACACTCGAGCTAGAGTCAAGCTGTCGACCTTCCTCACATCTCCCTTTTTCACTGTCGGGCAATCTTTCTTGAGGTGTCCCACCACCCCACACACATAACAGGCCTTAGCCCGGCACTTGCTCGGATGGTGTCTTCTATACCTTGTGCACTCTGGATAAGTCCTCCATGAATCACCGCCTCCCTAACGGCCACCCTGAGTACCTCGACCTCTCCTATCAGGACCAGGAATGGTCGAAGTATCAGGGGTATTCCTCTTCAAATCATTGGGGCCTCTGCCCCTACCAGAACCAGAATATGGAGGTACCGCCTTGCGGCCCTCCCGCCTCGCTGCACTCTCTCTCCATATCTTATTTTCTGCTTCCTCTACGGTAAGAGCCTTTTCTACAGCCTGGGCATAAGTTGTCCCTGCAGGTACTGTTGTAATTCTTACATCTCGGGCTATCATAGCATTTAGCCCTCTAATAAATTTGTCCTGCCTAGCTGCATCAGTAGGCACAAGATCTGGTGTAAATTTTGCAAGTTTTTCAAACTTTAGTGCATATTCTGTAACTGTCATGCTGCCCTGAACCAGCCCCACGAACTCATTTACCTTCGCTGCCCTGATGGCAACATTATAATACTTCTGACTAAATAGGTCCTTAAATCCTTCCCATGTCAAAGCAGTAACATCTCTAGTCTGTGACGCCACCTCCCACCAGATTCGGGCATCCTCTCTCAGCATATACGTGGCACAGGCCACTCTTTAATGTCCCTCTACCCTCATAAAGTCCAGAATGGTAGTAATAATAGTCATCCACTGTTCAACTTTCAGTGGATCAGGTCATCCTTCAAAGATCTGGGGATGTTGTTTCCTAAACCGCTCATACAACGGTTCCCACTTGTTCCCAACCTCAACTGGCTATATAATTGGTACCACTGCTGGTGGCACAATAGGGGCAACACTCCCTGATGGAGCCTGCAGTCATAGAATTCGGATCTATTCATCTTGGCTCTGTAGCCGAGCCTGCATGTCTACCATAAGCTACTGCCAGTTCTCAGGGATTGGCAGAGGGGTCTGGCCTTGGTCATCACCTCTAGTCTCAGACCTGCCGGCTAGATGTGTAGATTTTCTTGGACGCATAATTATCCAAGTCAATCTCCAATCAACGACTCGGCAATCCGACTATGATGATAGGGTAATAATCCTTTCATGATCCATCACTGGAACTCTAATCATTCACAAGCAATCAAGATATAGCAATTTATCCAAATATTTACCCATATATTCATTGACATGCATAGCAATGCTGATAAGCATGCCTCAATATAATCATGCAATAGTCAAGGGACAGGCCCTATCAGTATCTCATTCTCCCTATTTATCAAACAGATATTAACAATCATATCTCATTCAAATCATTTAAGCACATAGTCATGTATACACAATTTACTAAACCCTGAGTCGAGCTTTGCTTTCACGGCGAATGTACATGTCCAGCTAGTCTTCAGGAACCCTTAAACCTAGGACGCTCTGATACCAAGTTGTAATGCCCGAGATAGCCAAGACTGTTACACTGGGTGTTTATAAAGGTGCAAGACTTGCTAATCAACTCATTTAATTAAAAACGTGTTACCAAAACTATAGTTGAACTAGGGTTAAAATAATTTGGTCTCAAAAGTTGCATTTCTTATAAATAATCATTTTCTTTTTACATGGGATCCCAAAAATAATAAGTTAAAGTCTTTTTACAAAAGATTCAAGATCTAAATTAATAGATTGGTCATACTAAGGCAAAACAGACAATTAAGCATATCCAGTCCTGTTCCACTCCTCAGCCGTGGCGGTCGAACAGCTGACTATGTACATTTAGCCCCACAGCCCTCCATCTCATGATTGGTCCAACTTACCCTTGCCTTTACCTGCACCACGTAGCACCCGTGAGCCAAGGCCTAGCAAGAAAACACAATAACAAAGCACAATCAATCAACAAACAATCAGATATCTCATACCTCATAAGCATGTACTCAATCAGTAGAAGCTTTCATGATAATCAAGTATTAATCATATCAAATATATCAATCCATATCAATAATCATTTAACATATGATAACTAGGGTTAATGCGCTTAGGCCGCACCCTCTATTTATCCCACTGACTCCGGCCCGCTTAAACCAAGCTCAGTGAATATTAAGCTGTCCTCGGCTACCAGTGGCCGAGCAGCGCCCTGTGCGCAAAAATAATTTACGGCACCCTTAGGCCATATATCACATGTCCCATGTCATAATTCCATCTATGACATTATACAATTAACGGGAGCACTTAGTCCCATCACAAACACATAACTGGGTGTAGCTATCTTACCTTTGGATTTACTAGCTTTGTTCGATTTGATCTTCAAGCACGATCCCACTTGAGCCCTAGCACACACCTAGTCACAACCATAGGTCAAAATCATCACCAAGCCTCAAGTCCAAAACCTAGCCTCGGGACCAATCCCGAGCCTTCGGGAAGCTCTAATTCCACCAAATGGGGTGGTGGAATCAAACCCCGAACCCCCGGGCAAAACCCATGAAAATAACCCAAAAACCCTCTTCTGGAAACAGGGTAGCACTACATCGCTCTTTTGAGGGCGCTACAACACTACAAACAAAACCAAAAACACCTCAGAACACTTGGCCTAGCGCTACAGCGCCCAAAGGCTAGCGCTGTAGCGCTAGTCACAGAACAGCACCCCTGGAATTTTTCCCTCCTGCGATTTTCCTGAGCCAAACCTTACCAAAACTTTTTCAAACTTCAACCAAACTTAAAATAAAGCTTATCAACACGTCTAACTCATCCCAAACATCCCAACTACACCAAACTCAATCACATGCACCCCCAAACACAAAATTCACCATAATTAAACCTAGAGCTAAAAAACTTAGCAAAATAATAAAACTTCAGAATTCAAGCGTCCAAGTTCAAAGTTTCTTACCTTTAATTGGAAACTTCGATGTTAGGGTATCCTCTACACTTCCTTGGCTTCCTCCTCCTCAAACCCTTAACTTTAATTCCCTAGAATCCCCATCAAATACAGCTTAGAAATCTAGTTCAATAGCAAAACCAGAAACTGAAGAAAACCTTTTAAATCTTACCTCAAATGGATGAGTAACCTCTGCTAAACCTCAAGCCTAACTCAGGAACCCAATTGCTAAGCTTGACCTAGCTCTCCTCTGAACCTCAGCTCCAAAAGACCCTAAGAAATGGTGAAGAAATCCGTAAACCGTAAAAGAGAAATAGACTTCCAACTCCCTTTCCTTTCCTTTTCTTTCTTTTCTTTCCTTCAGACTCTAGAATTTTCCCACTAAGGCATAAAGCAATAGTTATACTTTTCCCAGCTTTTAACTCAAATGACCAAAATACCCTCCCTTTATTGCTAAGCCTTTAAATCAACCTAGGGGCATTTTGGTCATTACACCCAATTCCCGCTAATTCCTCGCATGTCTCTATTATTTACCACTTACTTTTGGACACCTAATTAATCACCAATTATATTCCTCAATGTCAAAATTGACCCCAATATACTCTCCAAATTCCCAGAAATACCCACAGGCTCGCCCCTAGCCGGGTATAAATCCCCGCCGTGACTTTTTCACTAAACCACTCACAAGGATCGTCTCGAGTTATAGATTACAAATATATCCACATAATAATGTGGTCTCATCAATTTATCAGATATATATACAGGTATGCCCTCAACGGGCCAGAATCACGATTATGCCCTTCTAACCTAATCAGGGCTTACATGAATACTAATACACATAGTCATGCATCACAGTTACACAAATAATCATATATCATGCGTTTAATCATTAAATCACATATAATCCAATTATGCCCTCCCGGCACACTAATCAAGGCCCTTAAGCCTTATTAGTAAATTTGGGTCGTTACACTCCATTTCTTGTTTCATGGCTTCGAGCCATAATTCCTTTTCAGGGCTAGCCATTGCCTGTTTGAAAGACAATGGATCATCATCACCATTGTCACCAACAACCATATTGGTTTCACCATCCAAACCATAGCAAGCTGGGTTCATTGAAACCCTCCCACTACGACGAGGCTCCGTGACTGTTTGCTCAGGAATAGTGGTTCTATCTTCATTTAAATCAGCTTGCGTCGGTTGAACTTTAAGAGTGGGAATTGAATCATCAACTCGCATTGATGACGATGGAGCATTTGTTGGAGTAAATTCTTTAACCATCTTCTCTGAAACTACTTTGCTGCGTGGTTTGATGTTTTGGACATAGTCATTTTCCAGAGAAGTAGCATTCGTAGAAGTAAAAACTTTCCTTTTTGAATGACTATAGAAAATTCCACCCTGATTACCTTTAGGATAGCCAACAAAAATGCAAACTTCAATTTGCGGTTCTAGCTTTCCTTCCTTTTTCCTCGCGGCGTGGGGGGGACACCCGCAGATTCTATAATGGCGTAAAGTAGGTTCCGTCCATTCCAGCGTTCTAAAGGTGTTTTAGGGATTAATTTAGACGGCACGACATTGAGAATGTCGTTCACAGTTTCAATTGCATCTCCCCATAACGAAGTTGGTAGAGTTGAGTAACTAATCATGCATCTAACCATTTCCAATAAAGTTCTGTTCCGGCGTTCCACTACACCATTTTGTTGCGAAGTACCTAGGGAAGTAAGTTGTGATAAAATCCCAAGTTTAGTTAAATGATCTTGGAAAAGAATATCCAAATATTCTCCACTCCTATTAGATCGCAAGATCTTTAGCGTTTTACCTAATTGGTTTTGAGCCATAGCTAAGAATTCCTGAAAATTTTAAAATGCTTTTGATTTCCTATGCATTAGGTAAAGACACGAGTATCTATAGTAATCATCAATGAAAGTGACGAAATACTCAAAACCACCCTTGGATTGTACATTCAAAGGTCCACAAACATATGAATGAACAAGTCCAAGTGGTTCCTTGGCTCTATCACCCTTTAAGGAGAATGGGCGCTTCGTCAGTTTGCCTTCTAGACAAGATTCACAGACAGGTAATTTACCTAAGGTGAGTTCCCTCAAAGGCCCATCCTTTGTAAGTCTTTGAATCCTATCATAGCCAATGTGACATAGTCTGAAGTGCTATAAATACGTCATATTTTCGTTATCGATCTTTTGACGTTTATTGGTCATAGGTTTAGCTACTTTGAATAAATCATTGTTAAGAGTGAGGGGTTCGTTAGGTCACAGAATATAAAGCCTGTTTTCCAACCAAGCAATACACAACTGTGACCCATTGAAATAAATAGATATATTAGAACTTGTGAAAGTCATAACAAATCGTTCTAATTGCAACATGGAAACTGAAATTAAATTTCTACTAAAATCTGGAATAAAAAATACATCATTTAAAATTAAAAATTTATTTCCCAACATCAGACGTGCTCTTCCTCTAGCTTGGACCGCAACGAACGCTCCGTTCCTAACTCTAAGCTTTAAGCCGCCTTCGTCCACTTCCTCCCACGATTCAAGAAGCTGTAAAGAATTGCAAACATGGTTGGTAGATCCAGAATCAATAATCCAAACAGATTTATCATTCTCTAAACACATGTTTCTAAGATAAATGAACTATAATCATTGCCTTTGTTTTTAGTTGCTAGAAATTTGGAGCAATCCTATTTCCAATGCCCCTTCTCTTTGCAGTGAAAACACTTATCTTTGCCTTTCTTGTTTTTCTTGTTCTTCCCCTTAGGCGTCTGTGCATTTGGTTGTGCACTCGTCTTTGCAGGCTTGGGGTTGTTGTTTTGTTCACCTTTCCTCTTGTTTTCAGCTTTCGAAGACGAAGCTTGGTTAGCTTTAGCCTTTGCTGGATCAGTAGCAGTAGTAATAGTTGTCTTCTTTTCTCCTCCCTTACTTGATCCACCCATGATAGACTCAAAAGTTTGAAGCTCGTTCATGAGTTGCATCAGACCATAGTTGAGTTTATTCAACACATAGTTGGTGGTGAACATCAGGAAAGCTAGAGAGAGACTGTTGAGGATTAAGACTACTTCAGTTTCCTCGTCTATTATTGCTCCATGCAGTTCAACTTCCTGAAAGTAGTTTTTCATTTTGATCAGATGATTGTCGACATGTTGAGAAGGAGCCATCTGAGCATTGACATATTTCTTGGTGGCCTCAAAACGAGTTTGCGCTGACTTGGCACCAAACATGTCTTGGAGCCGATCCATGATTCATAGGCCGTCTAGACATTCTCCATCTTTGTCTTGAGATTGTTGACCATACTAGTCAACATGTAGTACTGCGCCTTGTCGTTAGCCGCCTGCCAACGCTCATACTTATCCCTCACAGACTTGGTAGCTCCTTCAGCTGGAACTTTCAGTGATTCCTCAGTCATGGCGAACTTGGAGCTGTCACCAATCAACATAATGTTGATGTTCTACTTCTATTTAAGGAAGTTTTCTCTAGTGAGTTTCTCCATCGAAAGTTGAGAAAGGATGGGAGTAGACACAACCATAATTATACTACAAATTATCAATAAAATAGAAATAAATCACATTTGCTCAATAAAACTATTATTCACACAAATTTCAAGAAATAGCACAACATATATAAAAATATGTAAGATATGAGAAAAAATACCAAAATAATTATATCTCTATTACTATAGGATTTTAACTAATCTATGATATCCTTGTCCCGGTTGGCGAGAGTAAAAAATACTACTAGTTAAATAAATTTGTAAACTTATTTAATAATTGACACAATTATTAACAACCTACTATTTGATCAAAATAAGAAAGCAAAATCTCTTATTTTATGAGCTAGACCCACGGTTTCGATAATCATATATTTAGTCCTAGTAGTCACAGTTGGGGTGAGTCTAGAAAAATTTTGACCTATAATTATCTATCTTTCGAAATCTAACCTTGTCAAAATAACTAATGAACACCTTCCATAAGGGGACGAATCAAAGCGCCTCGAGGCCCCATTAAGCTATTGACTATGTTAAACCAACGGTGGAGATCAAATAAAAATTCTTAAAATAAGCTCATTATAAAATTAAAAAAAATAGTATTTTTATTATTAATTTTTTAAAATTAATGACTATGGTTCTCCAAAAATTGTAAGATTAGAATTTTTAAAATCAAAGTCTTATAATTTCCTATTAATTCTAAAGTGTCACATTGAAACGAATTCAATTAATTTAGAAATAATTTGTTGCTAATCAATATTTAGGTTTAATTAATATAATGAATCTATACAATCAAGTACAACTCAGGTAAATGGGCCTTAACAATGAGGCTTGTATGGAGGAGGGCTGGGTCCAGTATGTCGTTCCGACTACGAAAGCCCCCAAACTTCCATACAATGTCCAAAATACATGAATTTAAACCTTCGTTTTATTACTTGTTATTAATTGATTAGGCCCACTATAGTCATGCAAAGCAAATGGGACTTCACAAGTGGAATCACCCACAAGAGAGGAATTTAAACTTTACATTTTCTAATGAGCCCAAATAAAACATATCATTTTATGAATATTTTATTTGGCAAAATCCATATATCTAACAAACATATGTGCCACTATATGCATCTAAGCCCAATTGCAAAAATACCACATATAGTGCAAGCAAACATATTATAATTGGATGGGCCTAATCATAATACTGTATGAGCAATTCTATGAATTTATGCACAAACACCACAAGTTATTTCATTTGCAAGAATACCACAATTAATTATCTAGAATTTATCAAAAAATTCGAATTAATTAAATTTTTTAAAAAATAAGTCAATATAAATGAAATTTATCAACAATTAACAAAAGTTAATTTAAATTTCATTTATAAACAATCAACTTGGTTTAGGTTAATTTGAAAAAAAATATCAATTTAATTTAAATAGGAATTAACCAAAGCTAATTAAATCCCATTTATTAAAAAAATATTTTGTTAATTGGTTGAAAAAAAATTATATTTTTCAAAATTTAATCAATTTTAAGTTTTAAAATAAATATCTTCACTTTTTTTTCAAAAATATCTTGTGTTGTTATAACAATAAGCTAATATTTTAACCATTTAAAAAAATATATTAATAGTTATAACAACCATAGAATATCTTAAAACACTTAAACAAATTCAAATATCCATGAAAATATTTAACTAATAAATTTCAAATTTCAAATAATTTAAATATTAAAAACTATAGAATAAACATATATTTATATTTTAAAATATAGATTTAATAAAAATATTAAGTATTTAAAAGAAAATATCTTAAATATCTAATATCTTAATTCTAATATTTTAATATAATACAAGATTTAAAATTAAGTTGTTAGTCTATTTTTAAATTTGAATTTGATTCTTTGTAAAAAATATCTTATTATAAAAAAAAAATTAATGCAAAAAAAAATTTCATATTTTTGGTTTTGATTATAAATAATTAATTTTCACATTTTAATTTCTTTAATTTAAAAAAAAAAAATTCTGGATGGATAGTACTCATACTGTTCACGGTGCCTGGTGTGTGTGCGCGGTTCACGTTGGTGGGTGGTAGATGCAAGTGCATGCGCGCAGTGGCTAGGTGATGCGTGGTGGTGCGCGCACACAATGGCAGCCAGGCCAAAACAAAACAAAAAAAATTTTGTGCAATTTTTCAAACCAAAAGCATTTTCTAATTAATATTTAACATGTTTTTACAAAAAATAAAGAATATATAAAAATTAATGACATAGAAAACACACAAAAATAACCTAAAAATTGTTAATAATCACATAAAATCAATATGCTTCATAAAAACACGAAAATCCATCCAATTATTCAAACACATCAAATAATTCAAATTTTAACATGTTCATGCATGAAAATAAAGATTACCAAAGGCTCTGATACCAGTTGTTGGGAAAACATATACAAGATCTTTATTTATTTTCTTGTAAATCTAATATTAAACAAATTAATATGAGATAACCTAGAACATGTTTCTAAAATTTAATTCAAAGAGAAATAATGATAAGAATACTTACATTATACGCAGCAGAATGAATGAGTACTTCCTTTAGTTTCTCTAACCCTTGTATCATTTCTGTCGCAAAGTATTACCAAGAAACTGAACCAATCTTCAATTTTCTTCATAGTCTTCCAAAGTATCCTTGGAATCACCTAGACTAGGGTGGGAAATTCTCAACACATGAGATAGATACAGAGAGAAGAAGAGAAAAAGAACAAAGAGGCTTAGAAAAAGACTTGTGTTTAGAGATAATCTAAAAACTATCAAAAACTTGTGTTTTGACTTCTCTCTTACCATTCCTTTTATAGACTCAATTAGGACATGTATTTAATTAAAAAAACAATAAAATAATAGCCAATTAATAGCCTTGGGTTGAAATTATCATGGGCTTTAGGCCCGTGAAATTTCTCATTTGATTATAAGCTCATTGGACTTAAAATCAAGGCATGTATTATTTTTTTATTGATTTAATTAATTAAATATTTATTTAAATCATTTATCAAATTAATTATTTATAATTTCAACCTTGATTTAAACTTATTTATTAATTTAGAAACCAATTTATCTTAATTAATAAATCTGTCATAATATCTCTGTGAAACTTTCAAAAATTGACCTGATCAACTTTGATAATTAAATCAATTACTTAAGACTATCTACATGAATTTATCCAAGGTACGGTGGAGACCATGGGCCTATGAAATCAAACTCCAATTAGTTATCATAAATCTAACAAATAAATTTACTAACTTATTAGTTCCTTGTGACTCCACTAAAGACTCGGAATCGCACTCTTGATTCATAGAATGCTCTATAACAAATATAGATACACTATTAATTATCCATTGTTGCAACCATAATTGTCACTCAATCCTCTATAGACCGTCTACAATGAAATGGGACTAAAATACCATTTTCCCCCTCAATGTATTTTATCATTAAAACACTTAGTTCCTCATAAATGATATTTCAGTAAACTAATATTAATTACTGAAATGAGATCTCTATCATTTAGCACATTTAACCAAACTAAAAGGAAACCATCGTTTCACTTATTCATCAGAAGCTATAGATGTTCGTATCTATGATTAAAATTTCCACTCAATTATAATACCGAGTTCCCAAGATGTAAGTATGGGCTAGTCCCTAGGGTAAGCTGGTAATGAACAAGTCAAAGAACACAAATAATTCAATCAGTTAGAATACTAACCACTCAGAATTAAGATTGAATTGACCTATGGTCAACTATATGATATGACTAGAATAGATAATAAATGTTTTGTTTACATATCCTATCAACTGTCAATATCGGTCTTGTTCAATGTAACAAACACATCTGATCTTATCTATTTTGCTAATGTTCTGGAAAGAACATAACACTACAATGTGTAAGTAGATCTTATCGTAGATTGGCAAGTCAGTGTAAATCCTGTGCGCTGACTAATCTTAGCACTAACTTATTTTTAACATATAATCATATTTATATTCCACTGTGATTACTTCACTATAAATATGATTAGCTATATGCTCAGAATTTAATAAAAATTTATATTAAACAAATAATCATGAAAATAAAACATGTGAGCAAAGTGATTAACCAAGTCAAAAAATGATTTTTATTGTTTTATTAATAATAAATGAGATTACAAAGAAATTGGGTTTTAATTAGGGCATAAAACCCTAACAGGTGAAGCACTGTGAAACCAGTGGGACACATCGGCTACTACTTGAAGCATCTTCCAGGACAGCCATACCTTGACTGAAGTAACATGAGAACCTAAAATTTATTTGAATGGATAGTTGCATAATAGATCTTCAAAAGTTGGAATGAAGAGTAATTCATACGTCATGGTATTAGAGTTTGTACGTAATGGACTGGTATTGCAGAATGATGCGAATGAGATCGTCCTTGCTTAAAGTATGGAATTATGGTGCAGTATGTTATAAGTTAGGGTGCGCCGTGTGTAGATTGGAAATAGAAGTTGTTCGTGCTGAATGATGGAAAGTGGAATAAGAACATAGATGCTCGACATGCAACTTAGATGTTCTACATTGGAAGTTGTGTTGATAGTAATGCCAGTTAGCCATGATTAGAATGAAGTAATGACCGCGGTTGGTTTGGAAACTATGATTGATAATTGGCGGATATATTCCTATGAATGAATAGTGAAACACAGGAAGAATATCTTGTTGGAAAGGTCAAGAATCCTACCACTTTGGAATAGATGGGTTAAGATATGTAGATCGGATGAGTTATCCGAAGGATAACGTCATTGAGGAGGAGATGCGGAATGAACCTTAAAACACGCCTGAAGATTATTGTATCCAAGGAGTTTGAAGAGGTGTTAAGACTATAAATATGTATGATATTGTGAGACAGGGAATGAGAAATGCTTACTCCAGAAACTGGAGGTTGGGATAGGAAGAGTTCTGGTTCAGAAATGGCTCACAAAACCAGTGAAATTTGTTAAGGATCGTTAAGGCGAGAGTGTCTACGTTATTACAGGGACATAAGAGTTTGCAAGTCTAGATATGGGAACGTGGAGTTCGAGGCACTGCACCAAAAAGTACTTTCCACAACACATGATGATAAGTGTTTTGAAAATGTATTATTATAGATACGGTAAAGTAGAACAGCTAAAAGAAAACGCAGCAAATGAGAAAATGAAATTTCATAAAAAAAAAGACTGTAAGCGGCAAATGAAAAAATAATCGGCAAATTTTAATGTTTTACTAACTCTCTTTTCCCCAATTTCTATCATTTCCATTTGACCACACAAAGACAACCCTGGTTGTTTTCTCTTCCGCTTTTTTCCCATGGATGCTTGTTCTATCTTCTAGCATTCAAAGAGCCATTTCAAAGATTATTCACGGCACTCTTAAATCTTAGATTGCAACCAGAAATTGGACATTAATGGCCTTCTATTTGATGTATCAAAAAATTTATTTTGTAACCTTTGTAGGACCCAATTGAATCAGATATTTTGTGTCCTCTTTTGACTCTTATTTTGTGCCAATCACTACCAGGTATCCATTCCTTCCTTCATTTTCTTTTAAATCCATTATGTATATATTTATTCATTTGCACATATAAATATACATATATAAGTAAAAATTAATAATTAACAAGTGTTGTTTTATATATATGCCTATCTTTATGATAGAATATCTTAAGCGCTTTGGTTGTGTAATGACCCAATTATTTCTAGGATTTTGGACCATTAAAACTACTAGTCTTATCTACTATTTTTGAGAAAACATATAACTTTATTAAATCCCCAAAATAAATATTGTGAAAATTACAAAATAAGATGTAAAGTATGGTATGGGTACCCATTGTATAATAAAACATAAAACATAACTTTAAATCAATTGTTCAAAAACTAAATGCAGAATTACAAAAGAAACATAATTCAAAAGACTAAAATAAACGTCATCCTCGATCGACACGCAGTCCATTCACTCCATTCATCCTTAATACACAAGCCAAGATGCCACGAATCCTTCCGCCTTCCATATCATTTTCCTGCATCACATTAAAATAAAGGAGTGAGCCTAATGCCTAGTAATAAAAATCTACTAACAATATATATCATAATTTATAAACATAAGACTATATCATATACTATAAAAGCATATAACTATCAGAACATATATAATATAGGACTACAATGGCCATCATACTTCTTGGGGCTTGCTAGCTAGGCAAATCATATACCCATAAATTTGTAGGGATTGTTATCTAAACAAATCATATAAATTTGTGGGGCTTGTTAACTAAACAAATCATATGCCCAAGGATTATAAAACATAATCTTGGAGCTTGTTATCTAAACAAGTAATATGCCCAAGGACTATAAAACATATTCTATACATATACATATCATAACATATAAGCACATAAAATCTATCCTATTTTCCTTACCAAAAGCCGGGATATTTGGGAACAAGAACAGGATTAGAACACTCCTATAAATCAACAGTAGAGATGGTGAGAATCTCTAAGAATAAAGATGAATATGAGAACTAAACCATCAAGAAGAAACTTACCAAGAAGGACCTTAAGTTTCAAGAACTTAAATACCTAATTAAGAATTATAAACAAGAGTTAGGATTTGAATAAAAGAAAACTATAGAATCATAAAGAACTGGAGTTAAGGAATAGGAATACCTTGAATGACCTTATGGATTGGTCTAAACCTCAATACCGAAATCACACTATGTAATGACCCAACTATTTCTAAGACCTTGGACCATTAGAACTACTAGTCATAGCTACTATTTTGGGAAAGATACATAAGACATAATATAACTTTATTAAACCTCAAAATATTGTATCATATACATAATAATAGAAAATATGGCATGGGTACCCATTGTTTAAAACATAAAACATAATTTTAAACTAAAGAAAATTGTTTACAAAACTAAATGCAGAAAAACATGATTTAAAATAAATAACTTCATCCTAGATCGACACGTAGTCCACACATTCCATCCATCCTCGACACACAAGCCAAGCTACCAAGAATCCTTTCGCCTTCCAGATTCATTTTCCTGCATCACACTAAAAATAAAGGAATGAGCCTAATGCCCAGCAAGGAAAACCTACTAAAACATACATCATATATCATTAGCATCAAACTACATCATAAACATAAACTATAAAGCATTTGACTATAAAACATATATCATATATCATAAGCATACACTATAAAATATATGGCTATAAAAACATATATCATATATCATAAGCGTACACTATAAAACATATGGCTATAAAAACATATATCATATAGGACTATAATATTAATGGCCATTAACTCATTAATATGGCATGCGATAAACCATCTTGGTCCCCTGTCTAATATTTAAGGTAGGTTAGATCACATGGTAGTATATAATAACCCATCTAGGTTCCCTGTCTAATATCTGAGGTAGGGTAAACCGTAACTCTAAACCATGAAAATGATAAACACTAAGGCTTGCTAGCTAAGCAACTATGAGCCCTAGATAACATAAAAAAAAAATAACATAACATATTATATCATAAACTTATCATAACATATTATACATAACATAACATATATGCATATAGAAACTATCCTATTTTCCTTACCAACATCGGGATATTTGAGAACAAAGACGGGATTTGGAACACTCCTAAAACCAACAATACAAATGGTCAGTATTTCTAAAGAATAAAGAATGAATGTGGAACTAAACCATCAAGGAGAAACTTACCAAGTTTGAACATAAGTTTCAAGAACCTAATCAAGAACCAATAACGAAAGTTAGGATCTGAATAAAAGAAACTAAGAAAACTAAAGAGTTTTAAAGAATTGGACTTAAAGAATAGGAATACCTTAGTTGACCTTATGGATTGGTCTAACTTTAATACCGAAATACACTAATCCTCACATCCTAAGTATTTTATAAAGCTTAAGAATGACAAAGCTTTTTCCCAACCCAAGTGTTTATCACTCTTATGGTCTCACTAGCACCTCGGAGCCTCTGATCACAGCTTGAAGAATAAGTGAAAGGGCTGGGTTCTAAGTCCTATTTATAGAGTTCTAGGAATAAAGATCTTCTTTTTGGCTTTGAATAAAATAATGAATTTAATTGAAAATATTTGAATATTCTTCAGTAAAAGGCTTAGGAGTTGGTCAAATTGTTCAAATGGAGGTTTAAGGAGTCAAAGCTTGATTTTTTAAAATTAAAAACAAAAATAATAAAAAAATAAAATAGAATCCTAACTTCTAACTCCCTAAATCTCATAACTCTAAGTTCACCTACAGTAAAATCAACATAACTAAAGCTACATGTCTCTGATTTAGATCATCTTTATATAATTAGAAAGCTAATTCAATTATTTATAACTTTCTAGAAATACTATTTTTCGAAATTCATAATATAACTGGGTCAAAAATAGGTTGGAAGTTATAGTACCCTAAAGTTACGGAAAAATCTATTTAATTTTCTAAATAACAATCTAATCCATAAATAAACAAGATTGTGACAAATGCCATGCTCCTAATGGTCTTGGAAGATTCTAGAGATTTCTTGAACTTTCTTTTATTTAAACTATAATTAAATCCTTAAATAAACGTGGAAACAACAAGTGTCATGATCTTATTAATTCTATCTAAACCTTATAGTATAATAAATAACACACCTAGGACCAGCAATATTAATCAAACCTTATGTTATAATTAATATTCTTAAACTATAGGTTAAACTTATAAAATTCATAACTATTTCTATGAGTTTCCAATTAAGTCCCGACTTGAACCAAAATCCACGAAATCTAACATACTACAAACTAATATTAACTACTACTACTACTACTGCTACTACTATCTAGCTAGTTAAGTAAATATTCTGGGACTCTACAATTCTCCACCACTAAAAAGAATTTCGTCCCTGAAATTTACTTATCGAAAAATTTCGGATACCTGGTTAACATGTCTTCCTCCAATTCCCATGTTACCTCCCATTCAAAACTATTACTCCATAGGACCGTGACTATCAGAATACTCTTAGACCGTAATTCTTTCATCATTATTTCTAGGATGCTAGCCGGTCATTCCTCATAACTCAAGTCTTTCTGGAGTGCTATCATATCATATTTGAGGACGTGAGATGGGTCTGACACATATCTACGCAGCATCGAGATGTGGAACACATTGTGACTATATGCTAGAGCTGGTGGTAGGGCTAATCTATATGCTACTACTCCCACTTTGTCCAATATCTCAAAAGGACCTATAAACCTGGGACTAAGCTTGCCTTTCTTCCCGAACCGCTTCACACCTTTCATAGGAGATATCCTTAAGAAGACTTGATCTCCGACTTTGAATTACACATCACACCGCTTGGCATCCGCATAACATTTTTAACGACTTTGAGCAACGAGCATACGCTTTCTAATAAACGCTACTACATCCTGAGCTCCTCTAGCAGCTTCAGGTCCAAGTAGTTGCCTTTCTCCTACCTCGTCCTAATGCAACGGCGATCAACCCTTCTTCCATAAAGTAGCTTGTAGGGTGCCATCCCAATTTTTGACTGGTAGCTATTGTTGTAGGAGAATTCTATCAACGACAATTACTTACTCCAAGATCTTGATGTAAACACCGATCGTCTATCGAATACTATTGTCTTAGAGATTCTATGAAGTTGTACTATTTCTTGGACTTAAACGTCTGCGTATTGATCTGTTGTGTACGAAGTCTTAACAGACAGGAAATGAACTGACTTGGTTAATCTATCTATTACTATCCAAGCCGAATCATGCTGCTTACTTGTTCGTGGCAAACCCGTCACGAAATCTATGGCTATATCATCCCATTTCTATTTTGGAATTCTAAGTGGTTGCAATAAGCCTACAGGTCGTTGATGTTTTGCTTTCACTTGCTGGCATACCAAGCATTTAGACACATACTCCGCTATATCTTTCTTCATTCCTAGCCACCAATATAACACTTTAAGGTCATGAGTCATCTTGGTCGACCCTGGGTGAACTAAGTATGGGGTATTGTGCGCTTCTTCTAAAGTCTTCATCTTAATACCTTGATGATTTGTCACGCATACCCAATCCTTGTGTCTTCATAACCCCTAACTAGATTTTGGGAAATATGTGGCCTTCCTTTCTCTAACTGCATCCATATGTGCTACTAATGTGTCATCATGTCCTTGCCCAATCTGCATATCTTCTAACAGGCTTGACTGGATGGACAAGTTAGTCAGGTTACCAATGACTACTTCTATTCCAACATTGATCAGCTTTTGCTGTAGCGACTTTTCTATTCCAGCTAATGATGCTAGACTTCCGTAATTCTTCCTACTTAGCGCATCAGCAACTACGTTTTCCTTGAGGCGTAGGCTATCACCTTATCATTCTACATTAGCACAAAACCCAATCCTTGCTTTGACGCATCGCATTGGACTACAAACTTATCATTCGGTGACGGTACATAAAGTACTGGTGTTGAGCATATCCTTAAGCAATTGGAAACTCTCTTCACACTTATTAGTCCAGTTGAACCTTTGTTGTTTCCGAGTTAGGTTGGTAAACGGAGTGGCTCTCTTAGAAAAGCCTTCTACGAACCTCCAATAATAACCTGCTAGTCTCAGAAAACTTTTTACCTTAGACGCGTTCTTTGGTCTTGGCCAATCCTTTACAGCCTCTACCTTAGATGGGTCTACTGCAACTCCTTCCTTGGATCCTATGTGCTTGAGAAACGCTACTTGTGACAGCCAAAATTTGCACTTCTTGAATTTGGCATTAAGTTGATGCTCCTTTAATAGTAACAAGATCAACCTTAAATATTCCTCAGGTTCGACTTCATCCTTTGAGTACACCAAGATATCGTCGATGAACTGTAACGACCCAAATTCGCTAATAAGGCTTAAGGGCCTTGATTAGTGTGCCAGGAGGGCATGTTGGGATTTATGTGTGATTTTATGAGTTAAATGCATGGTTATGATTTAAAGCATGTTATATGACTATTTGTTTATCTGAGATGCATGGCTATGTATATTAGTATGCATGTAGGCCCGGATCGTGTTAGAAGGGAATAATTGTAATTTTGGCCATGTTGGGCATAACTGTATTGATATATGATGATTGCTGAGACCACAGTGGTATGTGGGTGTATCTGTGATTTGTGACTCGAGACGATCCCAGTGAGCAGGCTAGCGGAAAAGTCATGGCGGGAATTTATACCCGGCTCGGGGCTAGCCTGGGGGTATAAGCCGGAATTCAGAGAATAGATTGAGATTTATTTTGATGATGGGGGATACTTATTTGGTGGTTTATCAGGTGTTGGAAAGCAACGGGAAAATATTAGAGACACTTGAGGATTAGCGGGAATTGGGTAAAATGACTAAAATGGCCCTATTTGGACAAAAGGGCTTAGAGTTAATAGGGAGGGCATTTTGGTCATTTGTCTTTTAGAGATTGATTTATGAGGCTTTATACACTTAGTGGGATTTATAGAGTAAGTGTGTTGGCTGTGGAGAGAAAGAAAGAAAAGAAAGAAAAAGGAAACAAAGAAAAGAGGGAAAACAGAGGGGTTTTCCTCAAGGTTCGGTTTGTGCATTTTTGCACCATTCCTCTCCATTTTTCTTGGAGTAAAGCTTAGTGGAGAGCAATGATAGGCTGAGCATCAAGGATCTTAAGGTTACACTTGAAGATTTGGCAAGGATTAGCAAGAACACATCAACTTTTGAGGTAAGTTTTTAGAGATTTCAGTTTAAGGGTTTTGATGGTTTGAGCTGTGTTTTGAGCTGAGTTGATGGGAATTTTAGGGAATTTCTGGGCAAGCTTTGAGGATGAACAAGCTAAGGAGATCTAGGGTTGAATCAAGGTCGAAATTTGCATCAATGGTAAGAATTCTAAGCCTTTAACTTTGTTGTTGACTCAATTTCTGGGTTTAGGGTTGTTCATGGTGAATTTTGAGATTTGGGATGTTTGTGCTTGGGTTTTGAGCTTTGGGGATGCTTGGGATGAATGGAGAGTGTTTATAAGCTTGATTTTGGGTTTGGAAAAGGTTTGGACAAGTTTGGGGTTGAATTGGTTGAAGGAAATCGCAAGATGCGATTTTCGGGTTCTGCTGGGCTGCAACTAGCGCTACAGCGCTAGTCAGTGGGCGCTGTAGCGCTAGCCCCTGTTCTGGGGGGTTTGTTCTGCTTTTAGCGTTACAGCGCCCTCTTTAGAGCGCTGTAGTGCTGCACTGTTCACAGAGGTGGATTTTTGGGTTTTTGATGAGGGATTTTGACCTAGGGTTCAGGGCTCGATTCCGCCACTTTGTTTTGGGGATTTAGGACTTCCCGGGGGCTCGGGATTGGTCCCGAGGCTAGGTATTCGGACTTGGGGTTCGGTGTTGACTTTGACCTATGTTTGTGCCTAGGTGTGCGGTAAGGCTCGAGTGGGATCGTGCTCAAGGAGTCAGGTGATCTAAGCTATTGAATGGAAAGGTAAGAAAACTATAACACCCGTAGGATGGGGCATGGGCCCATAGTGTGATTGCGGGGCACGACCCTATATTGCGTGTTGCATGATGAGATGATTGCAGGGCACGGCCCTATATTGCATTACATGTTAGGGTGCAGATTTAAATGAATTGATATTTGTTTGAATGTTATTTTGAGATATACTATATGTGTGATTATAGTGAAATGAACGGCTATGGCCGAGGGCGGCAAGGCCGAGAACGGCAGCGGGGCCGGAAGTAACACTTAGCACATGGGATGCTTATAGTCAGGGTAGGACCCAGAGGATACATGTGAGATCCTTACGGTGAGGAGCGAGACCCCAGGCTGTGGTAAGGGTTCTGGGGCGGCATGGCCGTGTTTGCTTAGTCTAATGGTTGACTTGTTTATCTGTGGATTATCTTATATGATAAACTGTATAAATTGCATATGTTATGTTCTGCATGAGTTTTCTTGCTGGGCTTCGGCTCACGGGTGCTCTGTGTTGCAGGTAAGGGCAAAGGCTGAGTCAACCAACCATGAGTACGGAGAGCGTGAAGCGACGCGTACATGTTTGGTCTGCCCGACTGCTTTGGTTGGGGGTTTATTCGAAAATGGCTGTAATAATCTATGATTTTTATAACTGATCAATTGTAAACTTATTTTAAGATGTAAATAGTTTTCAAACCTTATTTTGGGATCCCAAATGTTTAATACTAGAAGTTTTAATGAAACGACGCATTTTCAAAGATTACAGCCTTAACTTTTTATTAGTCACACTTTTGTTTTAAAAAAAAAAAACCTCGGTTAGCGAGTTCATTGCACACCGTTTTGTCTTAAAACTCACTTGGTAACGGCTCTAAGGTAGTAGGGCGTTACATGAACACTACGACGAATTCGTCCAAATAATCCATAAAGCCCTATTCATTAAATCCATAAATGCGGCTGGAGCGTTGGTAAGATCAAAAGACATAACTAGAAACTCGTAATGTCCATAACGAGTTCTAAAAGTTGTCTTGGGATTATCCTCTTCCCGTACTTTGAGCTGCGATACCCAGTCCGTAGATCAATCTTTGAAAACACGGTTGCCCATCGGAGTTGATCAAACAAGTCGTCAAGTCGGGGTAGCGGGTACTTATTATTAATTGTCACCTTATTCAGCTCGCGATAATCTATACACATATACATACTTCCGTCCTTCTTCTTCACAAATAGAACTGGTGCTCCCCATAGCGAATGGCTCGGTGCCCAGTACTAGTTCGATTGTGAAGTCTATCTCCCGTGTCGGTGGAATCCTGCTAGTTGCCAGGAAATACCTCCGGGAATTCCTTTACAATGTGGAAGTCTCCAACTTTTAGTGGTGTTTCCTTTACCACATCCGTAACGTTGGCTAAGAATGCATGACATCCTTTTTCTATCATCCTCTGATCTTTGAGAGATGAAATAAGCAGCATACATAGTCCTGAAATTTTTCCCATATAGCATAGTCTTAGGCCGTCAGGAGTTTCGAACGTTACTTGCTTACATCTGCTATCGATGATTACACCATGCCTTGCTAGCCCGTCCATGCCTAATATCATGTCGAAGTCTTTGATCTTTATTTCTATCAGGTCTCCTTCTAGTTCTACGTCCTCAATTTTGATCGGCATGCCTCGTACTATCTGTGATGATAGGACAATTTTACCCGAAGGCAACTATGTCACAAACCTAGTTCTACAAGGTTTGTCTAATTTCTCTATCATTCCTAACGAGATATATGAGTATGTTGTTTCCGAATCAAGAAATACTAGGATAGGAATCTGACCTATAGTTGCTTTGTTACTAGCGTCAGCTTCTCCTTGGGTTAAGGCAAATACCCTGGCAGGAACCATTGTATTGTCCATTTTCTCCTCTTGCTTGAGCTGGGGACTCTGCCTCCTTCGGTGACCTTCCTGACCATAGTTGAAGCATCCCTTGATGTTTGCATGACATTCCCAAAGATGTTTCTTTTGGCACTTAGAGCATTGCGGGTATTCTACATAATCCGACTTATTGCCTTCGTTGTTTATCCATGATCTTTTATCACCATTGGCCTGCTTATCATCAGGATACCTTCTCTTTTGACCATTACTATTACTATTGCTATGCTGACGGCTGTTGTTGTGGTTGTTCCGACCATTCTTAGGTTGACCCTGCTATTTAGGCTCAAGCTTAGTAGCCTTCTCCTTACTAACATTCGCCTGAAGCCTTTCTACTTCTATTGCCGTTTCTAGAACATCGGCATAGGTAGTATTTCTCGGGTTTACTAGCTTACCCCTAATTCAATCTTTGGTCTAAGTCCTCTAACGAACTTGGTCACCCTCATAAAGTCAGTTGGAACCAACTCTGGTGCAAACTTGGCTAATCTGTTGAACTGCTGAGCATATTCTACTACCGTTAAGTTGCCCTGCTTCAAACTAGCGAACTCCTCGACCCTTGTAGCGATGACTGCCGAGTTGTAATACTTCTTGTGGAATAGCTCCACAAATCTTGTCCATGTCATGGTAGCGACATCGTTAGTCTGCTGAACTAAGTCCCACCATATTCTAGCATCCTTCTTAAGCAGAGATGAAACACATGATATGCGGTCCGCGTTGCCGAGATTCATATGCGCCAGGATCGGCTCTACAATTCTGAGCCATTCTTCTACCTCAATGGGGTCTGTTGTCCCTTCAATGTTTGGAACGTGTTGCTTATGAAACCACTCATAGATTGGTTCCATGTGCTGAGCTGGGTATGGAGCATAGTTCGCCATTGGCCATCCCTCATAAGGACCTACTTGATGGGGTACTTGAGCCATCTGCTGAGGCTGTGGCTGCGGCTGAGGTGGAGGCTGACTCTGTTGCCGCTGTTGCTGTAGTAATTCCTCCACTTGTTGTCATAGTCTTGCAATTTCTGCAGTGTTTTCATCCGGCGATGGTTGTGCTCTTTCATTAGCAGCAGTAGTGGTAGTACACACTTCTTTTCTGCGAACTGGGGGGGCTTCATAAGTTTCAAGAGCGACACTTGAGGCATTGGCGTTGTTGCAAGCAGATCTTCTGAGTGACATCTTCACCAAAAGTTCTTACAGTCGAGAACATGTTAGAACTTACCCTAATAGGCTCTAAGGCAAAACTTAATCTAAGCAAACATAACTCGGACCTATTAATTTATGACTTCTTATGAAAAAAAATATGTGAGCCTTCTTTATAATTAGGGTGTGTTTCTAAACTTTAAAAAAATAAGCCATCGTTATTATTTTCTAAGTGTGTTTCTAATTATCCTATATGACTTAATTCTCAGGCTCGAAACTCATCGTTGTTCCAAAGTTAACCATACTGAGGGAGGGCTGGGATCAGTAATATCGTTCCCACTACTATGGCCCCCTAACTCTCAATATAGAACATGGTTCATTGATTTGTATCCACCCTCACCAAACTTGGTCATTATTTATTAAATTTATTATTTATTATGATCGTAAAGAAAATCAAACTAACACACGTTATTAAAAAAAAGCAATCATATTCATTTGAAAAGAAAAATTCACTATATACAATCATACATGCAAAATAAATAAATAACGAAAAATAAACTAATTTATAAATATTCTTAACTGAAAACATAAGGGCTAAAACACATAATCATAACAACTATAACATAAACACTTACAATGGCGGTTAGATTCGGAGCTTGAGTGTGTGTATCAAGGAGAACATCATGTAAATGGATCGTTGCTCTGATACCAACTGTAATGACCCAACTATTTCTAAGACCTTGGACAATTAGAACTACTAGTCATAGCTACTATTTTGGGAAAGATACATGAGAAATAATATAACTTTATTAAACCTCAAAATATTGTATCAAATACATAATAATAGAAAATATGGCATGGGTACCCATTGTTTAAAACATTATACATAATTTTAAACTAAAGAAAATTGTTTACAAAACTAAAAGCAGAAAAACATGATTTAAAATAAATAACTTCATCCTTGATCGACAAGCAGTCCACACATTCCATCCATCCTCAACACACAAGCCAACCTACCAAGAATCCTTCCGCCTTCCAGATTCATTTTCCTGCATCACACTAAAAATAAAGAAATGAGCCTAATGCCCAGCAAGGAAAACCTACTAAAACATACATCATATATCATAAGCATAAAACTACATCATAAACATAAACTATAAAGCATTTGACTATAAAAGCATATATCATATATCATAAGCATACACTATAAAACATATGGCTATAAAAACATATATTATCTATCATAACCACACACTATAAAACATATGGCTATAAAAACATATACCATATAGGACTACAATATTAATGGCCATTAACTCATTAACATGGCATGCGATAAACCATTTAGGTCCCCTGTCTAATATTTGAGGTAGGTTAGATCACATGGTAGTATATGATAACCCATCTAGGTCCCCTGTCTAATATCTGAGGTAGGGTAAACCATAACTCTAAACCATGAAAATGATAAACACTAGGGCTTGCTAGCTAAGCAACTATGAGCCCTAGATAACATAAAAAAAAAATAACATAACATATTATAACATAAACTTATCATAACATATTATACATAACATAACATATAAGCATATAGAAACTATCCTATTTTCCGTACCAATACCGGGATATTTGAGAACAAAGATGGGATTTGAAACACTCCTAAAACCAACAATACAAATGGTGAGTATTTCTAAAGAATAAATAATGAATGTGGAACTAAACCATTAAGAAGAAACTTACGAAGTTTGAACTTAATTTTCAAGAACCTAATTAAGAACCAATAACGAAAGTTAGGATCTGAATAAAAGAAACTAAGAAAACTAAAGAGTTTTAAAGAATTGGACTTAAAGAATAGGAATACCTTAGTTGACCTAATTGATTGGTCTAACTTCAAATCCGAAATACACTAATCCTCACTTCCCAAGTATTTTATAAAGCTTAAGAATGACAAAGTTTTTTCCCAACCCAAGTGTTTATCACTCTTATGGTCTCACTAGCACCTTGGAGTCTCTGATCACAGCTTGAAGAATAAGTTAAATGGCTGAGTTTTAAGTCCTATTTATAGAGTTCTAGGAATAAAGATCTTCTTTTTGGCTTTGAATAAAAATAATTAATTTAATTGAAAATATTTAAATATTCTTCAGTCAAATTCTTAGGACTTGGTCAAATTTTTCAGAGGGATGTTTAAGGAGTCAAAGCTTGATTTTTTAAAATTAAAAACAAAAATAAAAAAAAATAGAATCCTAACTTCTAACTCCCTAAATCTCATAACTCTAAGTTCACCTGCAGTAAAATCAACATAACTGGAGCTGTAGTTATTCGGTTTAGACCATCTTTATACTGTTAGAAGGCTAAATCAATTATTTACAACTTTCTAGAAATACTATTTTTCGAAATTCATAATATAACTGGGTCAAAAATAAGTGAGAAGTTACAGTACCCTAAAGTTACGAGAAAATCTATTTAATTATCTAAATAACAATCTAATCCACAAATAAACAAGATTGTGACAAATGTCATGCTCCTAATGGTCTTGGAAGATTCTAGAGCTTTCTTGAACTTTCTTTTATTTAAACTATAATTTAATCCTTAAATAAACATGCACACGACAAGTGTCATGATCTTATTAATTCTATCTAAACCTTATAGTATAATAAATAACACACCTAGGACCAGCAATGTTAATCAAACCTTATGTTATAATTAATATTCTTAAACTATAGGTTAAACTTATAAAATTCATAACTATTGCTATGAGTTTCCAACTAAGTCCCAACTTGAACCAAAATCCAAGGAATCTAATACTACAAACTAATACTAACTACTACTACTACTACTACTACTACTACTACTACTACTACTACTATCTAGCTAGTTAAGTAAATATTCTGGGACTCTACACACTATTTCTCACTTCCCAAGTGTCTATAAAAGCTTAGAATGATAAAGCTTTTATCCCAAACCCAAGTGTATCTCTCTATAGTAACACTAGCACCTTCGAGGCTCTGATCAATTGCTTGAAGAATGATGAAAATGGCTGAGTACTAGGTCCTATTTATAGAGTTCAAGAAGTGAAACTAACCCCTTTTAATTTGAATAAATAAATGATTATAAAATGAAAAATATTTGAATTTTCGTTCAACTGACGCCCAGAACTCGGTCAAAATCATTCAAAGGCAAGTCTAAGTGGTTAAGGGTATTTTTAAAATTCAAAAATCAAACTTTCAAAAATACATACATGGAGCTGATATATCGCCTCCCCTTATATTCCCGAGGCTTGTTCGTGCAAAGTCGACGTGTTTTCCGTATCTTTTTGTAGGCGATATATCGGCCTCTATGCTGCGATATATCGGCATACGTTGATATATCAAACATGTGTTTGCTCTTTTTCAACATAGTTTGAATTGGATAAACAGCTTTGACTGGGTCATAATACGATCATAACAGCTGTTGGAAGGTTCTAGAGCTTCTAGATCTTTCTTTTATTAAAACTATCCATAAAAAATACTTAATTCTATAATAATCATAATTATGACAAGTGTCACACTCTTATTAGCTCTATCAAAATCATAGGTTATAATAAATATATATCTATGACCAGCAATATTAATCAAACCTTATGTTGTAATTAATATTCTTAAACTATAGGTTAAACTTATAAAATCCATAACTGTTGCTATGAATTTCCAACTAAGTCCGGTTTGAACCAAAATACACAGTAACTAATACTAACTACTACTACTATCTAGCTAGCTAAGTAAATATTCAGGGACACTACAGATTGGTAGTGTTGAATATCTTTACATTATTCTATTAGTAATTATATGGGGTTTACTTGTATCCATAAAGATAAATTAATAAAAAAAAATCGTTGAGTCAATATAACAATGATGCACTTTTGGTTTTAATGTAATAATGAATTCTATTTCTATGGTGGTGATTTATAGCTTGTTTGGAATTTCAAATGTTGGTAAATAAGGAAGATTATGTAACTATATGGGTGCCAAAGATATGCGTTTTCCAGGAGCTGAGGTTTGTTTTCTAAATACCTAATTTCTCTCTTAGAGTATTATTTTGCTATATGACCTATTTGCTTTTGGGCATATAAAATAATATCATTAATGTTTATTGCCCCTGGTATATAATGTATATATGTATTTATATATATATAAGAAAGTTTAAGTGAGTTCAATTATATCAATGAAAATTTTGAAAAGATTTCTACTTGGTAATTGGAATGATGGAATACGTTTAAAAAATGTGGCTTGCAAATAATGGCAATTATAGAGAGCTTAGATGGTTTACAACTTGAAAACAAAGAGACCAAATTGTAGACTTTCAATTACCATTTGAGATTTTTGGGGTTGTGATGCAAACGTATGTACTATTTTGTTATGGCTCTCCATTCAATTTATAGATGCATAAATACAACTTTCATCTAATATGTTGACGAAATAATTTGTTTGAGTTCTTACTAGAAAAATTGATTATGAGATTGGATTTTTAATTGAGTATTACACAATTTAGTTTGAAACTTTATGAAATTAAAGATTAAGTTTTATGTAACAACGCTTATGGTTTAAGAAAAAAAAAACAGCACTCTATATGTTTGGTAAAATGCCTTAAAGATATAATATAGTGTATAAATGTTTTATATAGACATATGTATCATATACTTGATCATAGCTAAATAAACATATTGATAGCTTAACATCATGTTGAGTTAATGTTACACTTTAATTCAAAAATTCAATTGTTTTTTTTTTCTTTCTTTCTTTCTATTATATATACTTTTTTATAGTTTTCTTCATTATAAGCTTAATGTTTAATAAATTGTCAAACAATTGTTTTCTTCACCGTTCTTATATAATGATATATGTTTATTTCATTTATAACAGATGCATTGTGCTTTTATTATTTGCTTAGCTTCATGTAGTCATTTCACTTGTAGCAATTGGTGGGATTACTATTAGTGAATCCAAGCCTTTCTTGTCTTAGAAGCAACATTTCATCTCTTCTCTAGCTATACCAGGAAGTGATGTCGGTTTGTGCTTTTTCTCCATGAAAATCTGTGTGATTATGACTTTACACATATTATGTTTGTTAAAATTACTCTGAGAAACTTGTATACAGAAATGTCCAATTGGTTCTTTGCGTGTGTAGCCGGTCTCTTACTTCTTTTAGTGTCTTTCTATTCCAAATTTTAAGTAATTACTTTTTTTTTATTGAATTCTTAGTTTAGTTGAGGAGCAAACACTATTCTATTATTATTATTATTATTGTCTCATGTTTAACTGGTTTCATCATATACCATACATATTATTGTTCTAATTACATCATGTAATATTTATTATATTTTTTTGGCCTTGTATAACCTTTCTAATTATTGAATAGCTAGCTTATCTAGCGTAGGTGTGTCATGTGAGTCTACATCTTAAGTAGCCTACAAATACCAATGTCTAATTTTCTACAAAGAAAAACAAGAGATTTCTTCTATAACATGACAAAAAAAAAAGGACAAATCTTAGAATAATTATCATTTATGCACTATTATGGACAAATCTTTCTCCTATATTTATATATATATATATGAAAGGATATGCACGATTATATTTTAATTCATATATTTTAAGTCTCATCACATGACATGGTGTGACTCCCTTTTTCTTTAAAAGAAATGGTCCATTATAAATGTTTCTCGGAGCTCTTATTTAATGATATATTTTCATTATGTATTCATTTATATATATAATATATATGTATGTGTGGGTCCGTGTCCATATAGCAAATGTTGTCTCATAGTACTTTATGTTTTTGTTTATATGTTCTTATGTTGACTATTTATATACTGCAATTTTTGAAAGACTAATAAGTTAAACAATGAAAATATGCACCAAAACATAATTATTTCTTGCTCAAAAGTAATATATTTTACCAATGTGTGTTGTGTATCTCACGTCATGGATTTATTATTGAGTTACATTGTTTAGGAGTATTTTGCTATAGAGGTTTATCAAATTCAGAATTAAATTTTCTCAAATAAGTATGTTTATTTTATTATTGGATTTTGTATTGTTTGGAGATTTTTTGATTACTTTGTTATGTAACCTAATTAAATATGTGAAGAGTTCTAAACTGATATGTAAATACCTCTTGGAGAAGACCTCTTGTATCTTAGTATGCCCAGCTCATCCATAAGAACTTGTACAGGTTCTATATATGAAATGGCATATAAGTCCACCTTGTAATAAAACATGGATTAGTTTGTTCTCAATATATGTCATTTATAATGTGAAAATTGGACTTTTTATTTGTTTAATTGACTTGAAAAATTATTTGTGCCTTTACTTTTTCTTTTTTTGGTAGGGAATTTGTAAAGAATAATTACCATCATTTGAAAGCTTATGTTTAGTGAAATTTTTTCTTGGTTTGTTCATGGTTGATTTATGTACTTGCTTGTTTCTCAGGATGGAACAAACCATTCTACATTTGGAAGGCATGGTCAACACAAGTCAAGTTTTGTTAAAGATTAAAATACTTCATGTAATTTGATCTCTAGTTCATTTTAAGTTAATTTGTAATATAATTTTGCAAGTCTAAATTAGGCTAAGCATGTAAAATTGAAGTTATCAATAAAAATTTACTTATATATATATTTTTTTGGTTGTGGGTCAATTTGGTGTTCTTTCATTTATGTGCAAGTAAAAAAAGTGTTATATAAGATAATATATACCATAATTGAGTTTATCTATATATCTAGATAATGTCAAAAAATTATTATAGTATAGTAAAATATAACACTTTTATATAAGTAGGAAAATGTGTTATGTCAATTAATATACATAATAATAGGAAAAGCTTATTAAAATATAATTATAATGTGAAAAATGTGTTATCGTATACATGACTATAATACATCTTTATAAGTACAAAAAAGTATTATGAAAAGTGTTCTAACCTATGATAACATCACTTTTCTTAACACATCAAAAAGTATTATGGTATGTATTTTATAATACATTTTTTGTCTTATTGAAAGTAATTTTTCTTGTAGTGAGGATTGAGGGCTATGTCTTCTCAGTGTGTTATGAAATAGCAAGGATATGATGGATCGGAAAGGAGATAGGAGTTTGACTATAGATTTAGTATATATTTGTGAGGTCATAATAGGGATTAGACTAGGGGCCTACAGATGGGCCTTACCCTAGTATGGGTAGAGGCTCTAGAGATGTTATTGGTGCCAGTGTTGAACAAAGGGGTGATGAGTACAACCCCTGATTGGGTGAGGAGACCCTAGAAATTTAGTGAAACTTACTGTGTAAGGAAAAGCCAGTGAAATTTTGGATAAAAGATATAATGTCTTACAGATTAAGACTATCGTTCTTCTGAAAGTGTTGCAAAGAAATGATGAGGTAAAGGACTTGACTCTGGGGATGTGTTCAGGTTTACAAAATTAGAATCCCGAGATGTTTGACCAAATTTCGAGGTAGAAATTTTAATAACGAAGGGATAGTTGTAACGTCTTGAATTTTATATTAAGGCTGAGTGCCTTGACTATAGTGCCAGGAGGGCCTAATTAGGATTATATGAGTGAGTAATGGATTATATGTGTGATGATGTGTTATAAATGAATTGTGTGGTAATGTGATTCGACATGCATGTTTGTGTATATTAAGTACGAATGTGGGCCCATTTCTGTGAATAAGGGCATGTTTGTAATTTTGGCCAGTTGAGGGCATAAATGTAAATATGCATGTGTTATGAGTGAGACGAAGTGTTATGGAGATATATTTGAGATGTGTGGTCTGAGACTGTCCTGGGGAGCAGAATATTCACAACGGGGGTAGATACCCAGCTCGGGGTGAGCCTAGGGGTCTTTTCAGCCTAAGGCCCCCATACTTCTATACAAGGTCCAAATGATAGGAATTTAAACCTTCGTTTTATTAATTGTTATTAATTGATTAGGCCCACTATAGTCATGTAAAGCAAATGGGTCTTCACAAGTGGAACCACCCACAAGAGTGGAATTTAAACTTTACATTTTCTAATGGGCCCAAATAAAACCTATCATTTTATGATTGTTTTATTTAGCAAGATCCATATATTAATCAAACATATGGGCCACTATATGCATCTAAGCCCATTTGCAAAAATACCACATATAGTGTAAACAGACATGTTATAATTGGATGGGTCTAATCATGTTGCTATATGAGCAAGTATGTGAGCAAGTCTATGAATTTATGCAAAAATTTGAATTAATTAAATTCTTGCAAAAATAAATAAGTCAATTTAAATGAATTTTATAAACAATCAACAAAAGTTAATTTAAATTTCGTTTATCAACAATGAACTTAGTTTAGGTCATTTTGAAAAATATTATTTTAATTTAAATAGGATTTATCAAAAATTAACCAAAGTTAATTTAAATCCCGATTATTAAAAAATATTTTATTAATTGGTTTGAAAAACGTGATATTTTTAAAAATTTAACCAGTTATAAATTATTAAATCAAATATCAATTGCTATTTTTGAAAAAATATCTTAAACTGTTAAACAAATTCAAATATCTATGAAAATATCTAGTCAACAAATTTTCAAATTTTAAATTATTTAAATATTAAAATCCATAGAATAATGAGATGTTTTTATTTTCAAAGAAAAGATTTCAAAAATATCATAACTTAATTCTAATATTTTAATATATTAAAATATTTAAAATTAATTAGTTAACTTATTTTTAAATTTGAATTTGAATCTTTTTAGAAAATATCTATTTTTTAAAAGATCAAAAAACAAAAATATCGTATTTTAAAAAAGATATTATTAAATAACAGAAAAAATATGATATTTTGTATTAACCCATTAAAAAATACATTCAAAATTCAAATTTGAAGAAAAAATTTATCGCAGGTCGCGGCGAGTGAAAAGGTAGTCGCTGCCAGAGCCCAAAAAATTTATCGCAGGGCGCGACCAGTGAAATGGTGGCTGCGGCAAGTACCCGAAAAATTTAAAGAAAAATACATCGCAAGTCACAGCCAGTGAAATGGTGGCCGCGACTAGAGCCCAAAAAATATATTTCAAAATTTTTTTGTGTAATTTTTCAATCCAAAAGCATTTTCTAAATAATTGTTACCATGTTTTATATCAAATAAAGCGTTTATAAAAATTAATTGCATAGAAAGCACAATAAAATAATCGAAATTTCCTAATAACACATAAGAATCAATATGCTTTATAAAAAACATGAAATCCATCCAATTATTCAACACATAAAATAATTAAAGTTTTACCATGTTCATGCACGAAAATAAAGATTACCAACCGCTCTGAGGCCAGTTGTTGGGAAAACTTATACATGATCTTAATTATTTTCATCTAAATCATATATTAAACACATTAATATAAGACAACTTACATTATACACAGCGGAATGTATTAGTCATTCCTTCAATTTGGAAAAACTTTAAGAATAGAAGAGTGGAATGTATTAGTCATTCAAGTTTTACATTATACACAGCGGAATGTATTAGTCATTCCTTCAGCAGAATATACACAACACATGAGATAGATACAAAGAAAATAAGAATAGAAGAGAATATTTAGGCTTAGAAAAAGACTTATTCTGTAGAGAGAATCTAAAACCTAGGGCATCAAGAATAGATATTCTGATATTCTCAAAATAAATTTTTCAAAAAAAATTGATTTCAACTCTCACTTAGCATTCATTTTATAGGCTCAATTAGGTAATTTATTTTAATTAAAAAATCAATAAAATAATAGATAATATCAGCCATTAGGTTAAAATTCTCATGGGCTTTAGGCTTGTGAAATTTTCCATTCAATTTTTAATGACCCGACTATTTCAAAAACCTCGAACCATTAAAAAATTCTATGGCATAGCTACTAATTTGAATACATAATAAGAAATAACATAACTTTATTTAAAACCCAAAATATTGTACCAATACAAAATAAGATAGAAATATAAAATAAAATGTGATATGGTATGGGATCCCACTGTTTATAAAACATAAAATATAAAACATAAACTTTAATTGTTTAAATAAAACATACAGAAGTACATCAAAACATATTTTAAAAGACTAAAAAAACGTCATCATCGATCGTCACACAGTCCATTCATTCCATTCATCCTCAACACACATGCCAAGCTGCCACAAATCCTTCCCGCCTTCCATATTCATTTTCCTGCATCAAGCTAAAAATAAAGGAATGAACCTAATGCCCAGCAAGGAAAATCTACTAACAACATATATCATAAATCATAAACATAAGACTATATCATATTCATATACTCTAAAACATATGACTATAAAAGAAACATATATCATATAGGACTACAATATTAATGACCATTAACTCATTAACATGACATGTGATAAAACCATCTAGGTCATCTGTCTACTAATCGAGGTAGGTTAGATCACACTATAGTATATGATAACCCATCTAGATCCTCTGTCTACTAATTGCAGTAGGGTAAATCATAACTCTAAACCATGAAAATGATAAAAACTCTTGGGCCTTGCTATCTAAGCAAGGCATATGCCCAAGCGACTACAAAACATAATCTTGGGGCTTGCTATCTAAGCGAGTCATATGCCCAAGGACTACAACATATTTATACATATACATATTATAACATAAAACATATCATAATATAAACATATAAACACATATAATCTATCCTATTTTCGTTACCAAAAACCGGGATATGGAGACAAGAACGGAATTTGGAACACTCCTAAAACCAATAGTAAGAATGGTGAGTTTCTAAAGGAAAGAGATGAAAAAGAGAACTAAACTATCCAAGTAGAAACTTACCAAAAAGAACCTTAAGTTTCAAGAAACTTATATACCTAACCAAGAATCATAAACAAGAGTTAGGATCTGGAACAAAATAAAAGAAAACTAAAGAACTATGAAAAAATAAACTTAAGGATAAGAATACCTTGAATGATCTTACTTGATCTATACCTCAATACTGAAATAACTCTATATCTCATTTCCCAAGTGTTTAGAAAAAGCTTAGTTTGGAAAAACTTTTTAACCCAAAACCCAAGTGTTTCTCTCTATAGTAACCTTAGCAACTTGAAGGCTCTGAAGAATGCTTTGAAGAATGAAGAAAATGGTTGAGTACTAGGTCCTATTTATAGAGTTCAAGGAGTGAAACTAACCCCTTTTAATTTGAATAAATAAATGAATATAAAATGAAAAAGATTTGATTTTTCGTTCACCAAACGCCAAGAACTCAGTCAAAATCGTTCAAGGGCAGGTTCAAGTGGTTAAGGATATTTTTAAAATAAAAATCACAAACTTTTAAAAAAAATTGCACCAGGGGCGATGTATCGCCTAGACCATTTTCCTGAGCCCCGATCGTTCGTTCGTGCGAAGTCAATGTGTTTTCTGTGTCTTCCGTAGGCGATATATCGGCATACGTTGATATATCAAACACGTATTTGCACTTTTTTAGAATATTTTTAATTGATTAAACAACTTTGACTGAGTTAAAACGAAATCCTAACAGCTGTTGGAAGGTTGTACAACTTCTAGATCTTCCTTTTACTTAATCTATTCATCAAAAATACTTAAATCCTTAATAAACATGATTATGACAAGTGTCATGCTCTTATTAATTCTATCTAAACCTTAGGTTTTAAAAAACAATATTTCTAGGACCAGCAATATTAGTCAAACCTTATGTTATAATTAATATTTCTAAACTATGGGTTAAAATTTTAAAATCCATGACTGTTGCTATGAGTTTCCAACTAAGTCCCCGCTTGCACCAAAATCCACAGAAACTAACATACTACAAACTATACTAACTACTTCTACTATCTAGCTAAGTAAAAATTATGGGACACTACAATTCTCCCTTACTAACAAGAATTTCACCCCCGAAATTTACTTACCAAACCATTCCAGATACCGTGCCAACATGTCTTCCTCCAACACCCACGTTGCCTCTCATTCAGAACTATTAATCCATAGGACCTTGACTATCGGAATACTCTTAGACCGTAATTCCTTCATCCCTCTATCTAGGATACTAACCAATCGTTCCCCGTAACTCATGTCTTTCTAGAGTGCTATCGTATCATACTTGAGGACGTGAGATGGGTCTGACACATATCTACGCAGCATCGAGATATGAAATACATTGTGGCTATCTACTAGAGCTGGTGGTAGGGCTAATCTATATTCTACTATTTCCACCTTGTCAAATATCTCAAAAGGACCTATAAACCGGGGACTAAGTTTGCCTTTCTTCCCAAACTACTTCACACCTTTCATAGGAGATATCTTTAAGAAGACTTAATCTCTGACTTTGAATTCCACATCACACCGCATGGCATCCCCATAACTTTTCAGTCCGCTTTGAGCAGCGAGCATACACTTTCTAATCACTGCTACTGCATTATGAGCCTCTCTAACAACTTCAGGTCCAAGAAGTTGCCTTTCTCCTACCTCGTCCCAATGTAACGGCGATCGACACCTCCTTCCATAAAGTAACCATAGGGTGCCATCCTGATTGTTGACTGGTAATTATTGTTGTAGAAGAATTCTATAACTGGAAAATACTTACTCCATGTTCCTCCAAAATCAAGTACACAAGCGCGCAACATATCTTCTAAAATCTGTATGGTACGTTCGGGCTGACCGTTGGTCTGAGGATGAAATTTCGTGCTAAGACTTAACTTGGTACTCATAGCTTGCTGCAAGCTTCCCTAAAATCTCTATGTAAGCATCGATCCTCTATTGGATACTATGGTCTCAGGGATTCGATGCAGCCGTACTATTTCCTTAACATAATTGTTTGCGTACTGATCAGTTATGTACGTAGTCTTGATAGGCATGAAGTGAGCTGACTTGGTTAGTCTATCTACTACTACCCAAGCCGAGTCGTGCTACTTATTTGTTCGTGGTAGTCCTGTCACAAAGTCCATGGCTATATCTTCCAAATTCCATTCTGTGATACTAGCGGTTGCAATAAGCCTGCAGGGCACTGATGTTCTGCTTTCACTTGTTGGCATACTAAGCATTTTGACACATATTCTGCTACATCTTTCTACATTCCCGTCCACCAATACAATGCCTTAAGGTCGTGAGTCATCTTGGTCGACCCTGGGTGAACTAAGTATGGAGTATTGTGTGCCTTTTCAAAAATATTCATCTTAATCCCATGGTCATTTGGCACACATATCCGACCTTTATATCTCAAGAACCCCTATCCTAATATCCAAAAATCTGTGGCCTTGCCTTCTTTGACTGCAGCTATGTGAGATACTAATGTGTCATCATGCCCTTGCCCGATCTGTATATCTTCTAAAAGATTTGACTAGATGGACAAGTTAGCCAGTTTACCAATGACTACTTCTATTCCGGCATTGATCAACTCTTGTTGAAGCGGCTTTTCTATTCCGGATATTGCTACTAGGTTCCCATAACTCTTTCTACTTAGCGCATCAGTAACTATGTTTTATTTTCCCGGGTGTTTACTCAAAAAATGGCTCATGATGACGTGGTAGGATTGACCTACAAGTGGTAGGTACGTGGCAACTTTAATTGAATGAATCCTATTCGACCAGAGAGTTATTGAGTTATCAATCCTCATGCTTAGGCATGAGCAGTCTGGTCGCATACTTTCATTTACCTCCTTTTTGATATGCAATCTTGTAATATTTACATTAATTATATTTTCTTTTATTACCGTGATATGCAAGTCTTAATTTTAATTAAGGCCCATGTAACCTCCTTGAGCCTATAAATAAGAATCAAAGGGCTCAAGGAAGGGACTTTTGAACTTTTATCTTTGTACTCAAAGAGAAGGATATAGGGTGATTATTTGCCGAAGTTGTAATCTTCCCGAAGCTTGTGAAACTCGTGAACCCTAGGTCATTGATCATAGTGTTGGGTTTCAATATCAATAAGAACACTAAGTGGGCATAGGTCATTACCATTCGATTGGGGCTGAACCACTATAAATCGTCTGTGTCATTTGCTTTTCATTTCAATTTCTTCTTGTTTCCTTTCATTTCCTATCGTTTATCTGACTCCGTGTCATTGACCAATCTGAGGGTCAAAATTTTGGTGCTCTCATTGAGAGATTAATAAATCACTTCAAGAAGATCAAATGGAGAAGACAAAAAAGAAGACGGGGCAAACTGCTGGCGCTGCATCCACCTAGCCTCCTCCACCAAATGTGGCTGAAGATGAACCACAATCGAACTTTGAAGAGGAAAAAATGGATTCTGAAACCCTAAGGACAACACTAAGTGTATTGCAAGAGGAGTTGGCCAATCTGAGGGCCAATCAAGAGAATGCAGCTGAGATGTTGGCATTGCAACAGAGGGAAATCGAACGCCAATGCCAAGAACTGAATGAGCGGCAGGCAGACATAGACCGTCGGTAGAGAGATGCCACTGCCACCCTAGAAACCGCCATTCAGTTAGCCCGGGGTCAAGTTGTACCAGCTTCTCAACCGAATCTGCCACTAAATGCACCACCACAAAGGGTCCCAAACCCGAGTCCTCCGCTTCAGCTGGTGAGTCCTCAAAGGCCGGAGCAACCACCTACTGCTCAATAGAATATCCCAATTCAGGATCCTGAGCAGCAGCCACCTTCTCGTGTTGGTCGAGATAATCCCCAGCATCAAAGGCAGAATAGAACCGGGCAGCCTCCCCGAAGCCCTAGACGCCCAATGGTGGATGAGCCAAATCCACAGACCAGGGGGAAACATCTTTTTTCTAACAAAAGGTACACCGAGTCAGGCTCTACGGTCAGGGGACCCGCTCGACATGATAATTCCTGGGGACCTACTGACCAATGTAGGCCTCCCCCTAACGCTTGGGAAATGCCAGCTAGAAGGGGAAATAACGCGACCAAACGGTCGCACCACAGACGGTCGCAGTTCAGGGACGGCCATGACTATATTGAAGCTGACTTCGGCAGAAGGAATGTTTGTTGGGGGCGAGAAGAAAGAGGTGGAGAAAGGAACCCCCGCAACAAAAGAAAATAGGTCTACGAGCCAGAACGTTGGGGGTAGCCTAGGCAGCCTAACGTCTTTGATCGGTTGGGCGCCAGTGAGCAAAGGCGCAGAGATGATGACTTAAGGGAAGTGTTCAACGATAGGCGCGAAAGGAATGATGAGTATGCCCCTCCAGCACTAGTCGCCCCAGCGATCCTAGACGTCGTACAGGCCCAGATCGATGCATCAAACCAGGTTGTCCAGTAGCTGGTAGGAAGCCGGACATCCTACATCGAGTATGATCGGAGAAGAGGCACTCTGTTGATAAAAAGAATAGCTATAGCAGAAACCCCCAGCAAATTCAAGATGCTAGTATTACCAAACTTCGATGGGTACGGGGGCCCAGTATCTCACGTGAATAAGTTCGAGATACAAATGGACATCCAGAAGGTGTCAGATGATGCTTGCTGTAGAATCTTTTCGGCCACCCTATCTGACACTGCTCAGGAATGGTTCTTTAAATTCCCTACTGCTAGTATAGTATCATGGGAAATGTTCATGAAGGAACTCTACAGACAATTCTACGCTACTTTTGTACATCCAAATGAAGCCAACCAGCTGGTCAAGATACGCAAGAAGGAGGGAGAATCCTTAAAGGAGTGTGTCCAGTGTTTTATGCGAGCAATAGCGGGGGCGAAAATAGTGGGCGATGAAGGGAAATGATGGCTCTTACTACTGGAGTAAGGCGCCATTCTCCCATCTGGAACAACTTAAGAAAGAATGGGGTGAAGAGTACCCAGGAGTTTCTTGATCGAGCAGATCGATACATTAAGCTTGAGGACGCGATTGCCAACAAGGGGAAATCGCATGCGAAAGACAAGGGACCAAAAGAAGATCCTGCTAAAGCCGCCAATGGGTCAGATAAACCCAATGGCAATGACAAAGGAAACGGGAACGGTAAAAATGGTGGGAAAAGGGCGAGCAATGAGCCATCAACATCCGAAAATAAGCGCCCTAAAAGCAATAGGTACGAGCCAAGGTTCACCTACAACACGACTTGTGTCAAGAGCAAAGCAGAGGTTTATCAAGCAACCAGTTCCAATGTCGCTTACAAACGACCAGCACCTATAAGGAAGGATATCTCCAAGAGAGATACAACAAATTTTTTTCGTTTTCACAACGACTATGCTCATGACACTAATTAGTGTAACCAGTTGAAGGACGAGATTGAGTTCCTTAACAGACAAGGACATCTGAGGAGATACGTATGAGCCATGGGAGGTTCTCAACGAGAGGCTCAAGGAGGCAACGAGCAGGGACCAACATGCCAACGCTCGCCACCTTTACAAATAGCTCCTGTGGCAGGTACACTGCTAACCATTTGTGGTGGCCCACACCCTATAGGAGATAGTGGGAAGGCAAGGGAGCGATATGCTCGGACCCTACGCCATGACCAGAACATCGAGATGCTAAGTGTGGAGGGTCGGGCACCCAAAAGAGCTCGAATAAAGAAGGAGCTAATAACTTTCTCTGAGCTTGACGCTCACCATGTCCAATTTCCTCACTCAGGCCCTTTGGTCATGGACGTCCAGATAGCCAACATGATGGTCAAAAGGGTGTTAGTCGACACAGGGAGCTCAGTTAACATCTTGTACAAATATTCACTGGAGAGGATGAAGTTGTCCGTGAAGGACTTGGAGCTGTGCAACCAAACCATTGATGGTTTTTCTGGCAAAGGGCTCGCACCAATAGGATTGATTAGGCTTCTGGTTACAGCGGGAACTACGCCCGCTAACAGGACATTACTCACTACTTTTTATAGTAGTTGATTGTCCTTCCGCGTACAACGCTGTAATTGGAAGGCCTATTCTGGTCGACCTGCGAGCTGTAACCTCAGTTTGGCACCTTGCCATGAAATTCCCAACTGACGCGGGAGTAGGATGCGTATTGGGAAACCAACGAGAAGCGAGGGAATGCTATAATTCCTCGATATCTAAGGCAAAGAGAGGTGGATCAAGGGAGGGTGCCGGAAAAGAGTTGCAGTCGGCCAATGAAATACAAGCCCAATCAGGTGAATGTGTCACCAAATAGGGTTTTGCCCAAAGTGAGGATAGGGGTTTGGATCCTTACTTTGGGGATTTTGATGAAGAAGTAGGGCCAATCGAGGACCTCAAAGAGGTCCAACTCGATGAAGCAGATTCGACCAGGGCTGTGAAAGTCGGTAAAAACTTAGAGACAACAGTAAAACAAAAGCTGGTGGAATTTTTAAAGAAAAATCAGGAAGTCTTTGCCTAGCCGCATAAAGACATGGTTGGAATTGACCCAGCAATTATCATCCATGTCCTGAACATAGATAAAAGCTTTCCACCAGTGTAACATAAAAGAAGGCTGCTCGACAAAGATAGATCGAAAGCTTTAAAAGAAGAAGTCAAGAAGCTAAAGGAGAACGAATTCATCAAGCTAGTGTTTTATCCATCATGGGTCTCTAATCCCGTACTAATACCCAAGCCGAATGGCAAGTGGAGAACATGCATGGATTTCACAGACCTTAATAAAGCCTACCCGAAATATTGCTTCCCACTCCCAAGTATCGACCAGCTGGTCGATGCAACTTCAGGGCACGAGATCCTATTGTTTATGAATGCATACTCTGGGTACAATCAAATCAGTATGCACCCACCTGATGAGGATCACACTAGCTTTTGGAGTGATACCGGGATTTACTGTTACAAAGTAACTTTTGGTTTGAAAAACGCTAGTGCGACTAGTCAATCACATGTTTAAAGAGCTGATCGGTACAAATATGGAAGTATATGTTGATGACATGCTGGTTAAGTCGAAGAAGGCATAAGAACACATAGGGGACCTGCAAGAGTGCTTCAACGTCTTGAACAAGTATCTGATGAAGCTGAATCCCCTCAAGTGTTCCTTCGGAGTTGGATCAGGGAAATTTTTGGGATCTATAGTGAACTCGCAAGGAATTGAAGCTAATTCCGAAAAAATTACGGCCCTGGTCGATATGAAATCACCAACAAAGATAAAAGATGTTCAAAGTTTAACCAGGAGAATCGCTGCTCTAAGTAGATTTATCTCCAAATCGACGGACAAGTGTGTCCCATTTTTTAATCTACTTAGAGGCAATAAGAAATTTGAGTGGATGCAGGAGTGCGAACAGGCTTTCCAGGCTTTAAAGTCCCAGACTTCGTAGCCACCAATTCTATCTAAGCCGGTTGAAAAGGAAACTTTGTTCATCTATTTGGCAATCACAGAATATGCAGTTATTGCTGTTCTGGTAAGAGAGGAGGAAAATGTGCAAAAAGTTGTATATTATGTAAGCAAAAGGCTAATAGGGGCAGAGCTGCGGTATCCGCCCATTGAAAAATTATCCTACTGCTTGATTTTAGCCTCCAAAAAGTTGTGGCCGTACTTTCAAGCTCACCCCATCACAGTATTAACCGACCCGCCCCTACGGCAAGTTCTGTAGAAGCTAGAAGCCGCTGGCCGATTATTAAAATAGTCAATTGAACTTGGGTAGTTTGAAATTTCTTACTTACCATGAGCAGCAGTAAAAGGGAAAGCTCTGGTCGACTTCATCACAGAGCTCACTGGGCTTCCAGACAATGAATAGACAGAAGAGCCTAAACCTCAATGACAAACTCCCTCTTGGAAGTTGTTTACAGAAGGTTATTCTAATGAGCACCATGCTGGAGCCGGAGTAATTTTGGTAACGCCTGAAGGACATCGATTCCACTGCGCAATCAGATTCGACTTCACAGTGTCCAACAACGAAGCCGAGTATGAAGCCCTGCTCGCAGGTTTACGATTAGCTAGGGACATGAACATAAAGTCACTTGAAATCTATAGTGACTCCCAGTTGGTAGTTAATCAAATTAATGGAGAGTATCATGCCCGGGGTCTGAAGATGGTTGCTTACTTGAACAAAGCAAAGGATTTGTTGGCACAGTTTGAAAGATATACTCTCCAGCAAGTACCTCGCGACCAGAACTCAAACGCTGATGCCTTGGCCAAATTAGCGAGCGCAAAGGATGCCGACACGCTGAACATAGTGCCTGTTGAATGAATGTCCAAACCAAGCATCAAAATAGAAGAAAATTCTCTGGTAATTCAGGCAACGGATACATAGATGGCACCTTTCACTAAGTACTTGGCGAATAGAGTGTTGCTGACGGAAAGAAACAAAGCAAGGGCCCTCCAGAGGCAGGTTGCTGGGTTTATCCTGGTCAATGGAATTCTACACTGAAGGGGGTACTCAATGCCACTACTAAGGTGTGTCTCAAAGGAAAAGGCCAAAGAATTAATGCGAGAAGTCCATGAAGGTTTCTGCGGAGATCACGCTGGGGGGCAGAGTTTATCGAAAAAGATACTAGGGCAAGGATACTTCTGGCCAACAATGAATGAAGACTCGTTGTACTTTGTTCAAAAATTCCACAAGTGTCAGAGATTCTCCAAGATTCTATGAGCATCCCCTAATGAGCTAAAGCAGATGCAGAGTTTGTGGCAATTCGTAGTCTGGGGAATAGACCTAATCGGGTCTTTGCCCACAGAAAAGGCGGCATTAAATACGTCGTGGTCGCTGTTGATTACTTCACGAAGTGGGCCAAAGCTGAGCCACTTGAAACCATAATGACCAAGAAAGTGTTGGACTTTGTGGTCAAGAACATAGTGTGTCGTTATGGGTTACCAAGAAAAATTGTCTCAGACAACGGCACGCAGTTTGACAGTGATCTGTTCATGAATTTTTGCGAACGACATGGAATTGTCAAAAGCTTTTCTTCAGTTGCTCATCCGCAGGAAAATGGACAAGTCGAGGCTGTCAATAAAACACTACAAGATACTCTGAAGAAAAGGCTTGAAGAGGCAAAAGGGGCATGGCCAGAGCAGTTGCCTGAATTCCATTGGTTGTATAGAACCTCCCATCGAATAGCAACGGGCCATACTCCATTCTCCTTGGCCTATGGATTTGAAGCTATGTTACCTGTTGAATGAGATCCGCCATCGCATTAGAGGATAGAATACGATCAAGACTCTAATAGCAAGTTATTAATGGAATCTTTGGATTTGGTCGATGAAAGGCGTGAGCAAGCCCAACTCCATGTAGCAGCTTACCAGCAAAAGGTCGCTTGGTATTTCAACTCTAAAGTACTTGAAAGGAAATTTAATGTGGGAGATCTGGTACTTAGAAGAGTTTTACTTAACACCCGCGATCAAGCTCTCGGAGTACTCGGACCTAACTGGGAAGGACCATACCAAATCAAAGAAGTCCTCCATCCAGGCACTTATAAACTTGCTCGCTGAAACGGAGATCTCGTTCCTCGCTATTGGAATGGAGAACACCTGTGCAAGTACTATCAATAAACAACTCTTCTTAAAGAGATGGCTTGTATTAATTTTACTTTTTACAAGTTTATGAACAAGGGTTAGTCAATCTTGTGACTGATCGCTTATAAGTGTAAGATCATACTTTTGATCACTCATACAGACACGATTGTCCATCCATTACGAGAAATAAAAGGGACTGTGCACAGCCAGTCAATCTTGGCAATTATTGTATTTATACAAGTATTTGCTGATTACGTGTGTTGTTTTGATATAATAATCATTTTTTATATATCTTTATTACGAGCAGGAATGTTCGAACAGGTCTTGGTCAAGGCAAGTGATCAGCGACCTAAAGCTCCTCAATCACTTGGGGGGCATATAAGGTATCTAGTAAGCAAAGCATATCAGCAGGTATGTAAACACATGAGCAAAATAAGTGAAAGCATGCTATGGTACATAGAGTATTTTTCAAAGTTTTGTTTAAATTTTGTTAAATCAAACCAAAGTGCTATGCTATGTTCGGTCATGCGAACAGATGTTATAATAAGTAAAAATATTATAATATAAAAAAAAACCTTTTACACCACGAGCAGTTACTGCTCAGATGTAATTGTCTGTTAAAAGGAAAGCTGCCCGTGCAACAATAAAATATAAATTGTTTTGACATCAAAAACCATAGTTTATGTGTCTTAAACTACAAGTTAAAATTAAAGAAAAACAAGTAAAATTACGAAGAAACAAGAGGGTCTTGAGGAGTTTGCTGGTCGACAGAGGCCCCAACTTCCTCTTCTATGCCATCATGCCCGTAGCCAAGGAGATTTCAGGGGAGGCTGGGATTTTTGCTCTCTCCTCTTCCTCCAAGTGAGCAAGGCATCGATTTATTTCAGTTTGCCTCATGTGCTCAGAGAGATAGCTGAAGTCTGTGTCACGGTTATGCTTCCAGAACGTGTAGAAGTAGTTGGAGGTGGCCCCCTTATACCTCTCCAAGTTGCTAGCATTAGTCTCCTCAAGCTCCTTGATGCGCCCCTCCAGCCCCTCAGTTTCCTTTCTGCTAGCGACCAGGTCATCTTGAACCTTGGTGTCTTCCTTGAAGTTGAGCAAAGAAGCCTCCTTATACTTCTCTTTTTCTCCAATGGCTTTGGTCAAGGCAGCCTGGAACTGCTTCAGCTCTTCGCCCAACTTGGTGTTATGCTCGAGAAGTTCTGCATTTTTCTTCTCAATCATCTTGGACTCCTCAACATGCCTGGCCTCAGACTCTTTGAATTAAGTAATCAAAGCCCCCAAGCGGCGCCAGTTGGCGGTCATAGTTAGCATTCCCTGCGATCAGAGAAAAATATAAGGTGATAGCAGAAAATGACAAGATAAATAAATAAAGCTCAGTAATAGATAGCAGCTTACACTGGCTATTTTGTTCAGCGTGCGGTTAATTATCTGGTCGACCTCCATGGAGTCGGTGCTGATGATGGTCTCTCGGCTGCATCGGTGCCTCGAGAGTTTGGTCGTTCTCTCCTTAGCCGAGCTGAGCACGAAATTCGTCAGAGCATCTCTAGTTTTCTCAGGAGGTGTCTAGTCGGCAGGTGCTAAGGGAGGAGGGTTCTAGTCGACGGGCACTGGGGGAGATGTCTGGTTAAGGGGAGCCAGAGGAGGTGTTGTTTCCTTCGAAGGAACTGGCACTAGAGCATCTCCAGTCCAAGCTTTGTTCGTTGGAGGGTTCTGGCTGCTCTCGCCACGGTGTTGCCCGCTTCCCTTTTTCTTGCTCGAAGGAGCAGTGGGTATAGGTATGCTGTAAAGCTCGAGCATATCTTCAGATGACATATCTACATGTAAGAAAACATACGAATAGTTAGACAATATGAATAGATGTACTTTCTACATCAAGGAAATAAGAGCAAGGAAATTGAATGTAAAATACCCGAGCTACAACTACTGGTCGCTACATTATTTACTGTACTACTGTTACACTGACTCACTGCCTTTAAGAAATCTGAATTTAAATTGGGTGTGTATTTAAAATTGCCATCCCCGTCAAATAAATGACAGGGAATGGGCTGACTGTCTAAAAGTGAGAAGACATTACTGTTCTCATCTGAAGATTCAAGGATGGGCGCAGGGTGTTCGGAAACCTTCTTTTTTATCCTTTCCCAAAGGAGCAAGGGCAGTAGCTGCTCGCGGGGTGTTGGAGGGTTCCCTGATTGTCACTCAAGTTGTTCTCCTCCTTGGAGGATATGCCACGTCATGGTGCGGCTCGGGTTGTTGTGATTGGAGTTGGACTTGAGATCAAATAAGTAATTGATCTCATGAGGCGTAGCCACAGGCCACTTCTTGTGGTTGTACAGGATATAAAGAGCAGAGAGCACTCTATATCCATTTGAAGTGATTTGGAAGGTGGTGACCTCAAAATAGTTGGCCACCCCCTGGAAGAATGGATGAAGAGGCAAGGTTGCCCCTGCCTCAATGTGGTATCTCGATCCGGCGTTGTAGGCGCACCCAGGCATGTTTGCCCACTGGCCGATGGAAGGTTTGTTTAGGGTAATCCCTGAAAGTCCGTACTTTTTGAGATAATTCCCTACCATCCTAGTTGTAATATTGCTAGGAGGTACCACGTACCATTCGACCTTTGGTCGAAGGACGTCCCGAGTTCGGGCTTTCATTTGGATTTCTAGCTGAGGGGTGTTTTCAGAATGTGGGCTGGTCGAGGGATTTTCAACTTGAGGAGTAGGCTGTTGGGCAGGAGGAAATGTTGTCTTCCTTTTCTTTTGAGCAGTGGATTTTACTCGACCCATGTTTTTTGGACTAGTCAAAGGTTTGTCTGAAGGGTTGTGAGAAGAAGGAATTTTCGGGATTAGCAGTGAAGGTTGTTCCTGATCTTTGAGTAACTGCTCAAGCAAGTTGTCATCGATCGGCCTATCACCTCCCCACGGGTCATGCATGAAAATCTGCGAACAGAGAAGGGGAGAAGAGAATCTATGGCCTAAGTGCCAAGAAAATGAAAAGGTTGGAATAACATTGCTCATGTATAAAAGCTAAGTTTTTATACGACCAGCAAAATTCTGACAAAAACACTAAATTCTATGCAAACAGATTAAAAGGCAGAAGTGAAAAGTTTTTCGAGAAAAACTTTTCGACTTTGAAAGGGCGAGAAAAACCCAGTTTTTTCTACATGCTTAAAAATCAAATTTTTACTCCAATTTTACGCCCTAAATTAATTATCCTAACCCGCAAACCAATTCCTGAGCTTCATGTAGTGTTATTCCCTTATACTATTATGCTTAGACTTACGTATCTATTTACCCCAAAACAGTTTCTTTCAAGAACATTCAAGAACTCAAAATATGAAACAGATATAGAATCGATATTGCATGGAATCTCGATGACTGAAAAAGTAGAGAAACTTACTTGGATAAAGATTGGAACAAATCTTTGAGATGTTAAGTCAAGTGGCTGGGCAGAAACTTTGCGGATCGTCAAGATTGTCTGAGTTTCTGGGTTTTCTACGCCTTGTTCTTCAGTGTTCTTAAAGAGAAAGTGAAATGTAAAAAGTAAAAAGTGATTTTGGAGGGCTATTTATATTGATCGAGGAGCAGTTACCTAGGTAATTATAAGGGGTAACTTTCCAAGGCATGAGTAAGTGTAATAGCCGTCAAACCATTTTTGGGGAACTGCAATGATATGATTGGTTTCCTTTTTCGAGAAGGCATGGATGACTCTGACAGATTTGACAAGGCATACGAAAGGTCGGTTGTCTAAGTTTACTTCATGCTGGTCGTAGTAAAACAAACTTGGGGGGGAAATGTTTACCCAAAAAACGGCTCCTGTTGACGTGGCAGGATTGACCTACAAGTGGCAGGTACGTGGCAACTTTAAGTGAATGAATCCTGTTCAACCATCGACAAGAGAGTTATTGAGTTATCAAGCCTCATGCTTAGGCGCGTCCAGTCTGGTCACATACTTTCGTTTACTTCCTTTTTTATATGCAATCTTGTAATATTTGCATTAATTATATTTTCTTTTATTACCGTGATACGCAAGTCTTAATTGTAATTAAGGCCGATCGGCCCATGTAACCTCCTTGAGCCTATAAATAAGAATCAAAGGTCTCAAGGAAGGGACTTTTGAACTTTTATCTTTGTACTCAAAGAGAAGGATATAGGGTGATTATTTGTCGAAGTTGTAATCTTCCCGAAGCTTGTGAAACTCGTGAACCCTAGTTCATTGATCACAGTGTTGGGTTTCAATATCAATAAGAACACTAAGTGGGCATAGATCATTACCATTCGATTGGGGCCGAACCACTATAAATCATCTATGTTGTTTGCTTTCCATTTGAATTTCTTCTTGTTTCCTTTCATTTCCTATCGTTTATCTGACTCCGTGTCATTGACCAATCTGAGGGTCAACGTCGGGTGGTATAGGATTTCACAGTCATAATCCTTTAATAGTTCTAACCACCTGCGCTGCCTCATGTTGAGCTCCTTCTACGTGAAGAAATACTTTAAGCTCTTGTGGTCTATATAAATCTCACATCGTTCTCCATAAAGATAGTGGTGCCATATTTTCTCTGCGAAGACCACCGCTGCCAACTCCATATCGTGCGTTGGAGAGCGTTGCTCACATTCCTTCAGCTACCATGAGGAGTAGGCTATCACTTTATCATTCTGCATCCACACACAACCCAAACCTTGCTTTGATGCGTCACAGTATTGTAACGACCCAAAATCGCTAATAAGGCTTAAGGGCCTTGATTAGTGTGCCAGGAGGGCATTAATGGAATAATTGTGATTTAAATGAGTAATTATATGTTTAGTAATGTTTATATGATAATTAATGATATTATGTGATAATATGAATATCTATATGATATATGTGAGAACCACATTATTATGTGGCCAGGTTCATAGAGCGCAACTCGAGACGATCCTAGGGTCATATTGTTATATTATTTCATATAATATAATATTAGATTAAATAATGTGACAAAATGTGATTTGTCACACCTTGTAACATATTATTGAGAGTCACAAAAATTAGACACATGTGTGTGCCCAAATGTGACATATTTTGGAGTTACAAAATCAGTTACAAATTTGTAACTCCCAAATATTACCCAATAATGTGTATATTATCTGTTACACATTTGAGATTGGATTTCACAAAGTCATGATGATATATGACTGTTGGAGACATGTTTTTAACTCCCAATAGGTGTTTGGAGGTTACAAAATCATGTGGGAAAGGATTTGGGACGTTTTGGAACGTTTTGGAAAAATGACTTTTTTTTTTCTTCTGAAAATGGCCTGTGGCCGCGGCCTGGGGGATAGAAGCCAGTGGCCGCGGCCACTGAAAATTCGTGGCCGCGGCCAGTGAGGCTGACAACCTATGTGAATTGTCAGTTTTTTCCAAATTGAACGGTTCTAACATCCCAAATAACTCTCAAATCTCCATTTTAATTCCATAAACATCCAATTAAACATTGGTAACAGCCATGAGGGTTGGTGGAATTTGAAATTCAAAGGGGTATCTCAAACTCTATAAATAGGAGCCTAATGCTCACTTGTAAGACACACCATTTTTCATCCACAAAGCACTTGGCTGAAAAATACACCTTCAGGCTTGATAATTCCAGAGAGCTATTTCCTTGAGAGATCCCTTAGTGCTTAGAGAATAGGGGGAAATAAACTTTTGGACAAAGGTCTTGAACCTTGTTTAAGTTGGTGATCCCCACTACTCTACACTTTGGTTGAGTGTGAGAGTTTGTTTGTGTTTTCATTCTTTTGTTCTTCTTATTTACTTGTATTATTATAGCATTGAGTTTGTAATCTTCTTCTTCTGCATCTTTCTATTTACTTGTATTTTGAGCAATTGAGTTGTAATATTTATTAAATCAATATTATCTTGTCCATTGTCTTTTTTGCATAGAGTTGTATTTGGTTTTTCCATAATTCCATTGAGCAATAATATATATTGTAACGACCCAAAATCGCTAATAAGGCTTAAGGGCCTTGATTAGTGTGCCTGGAGGGCATAATGGGATTTTGTGTGTGACTTTAATGAGTTAAATGCATGATTATGATTTAATGCATGTTATATGACTATTTGACTATTTGAGATGCATGACTATGTGTATTAGTATGCATGTAGACCTGATTGTCTTAGAAAGAGCATAATTGTAATTTGGCCATTTTGGGCATGACTGTGTTAATATCTGTGATTTGTGACTCCAGACGATCCTAGAATGAGCGGGTTAGCGGAAAAGTCAAAGCGGGAATTTATACCCGGCTTGGGTTAAGCTTGGGGAGTTTAAATGGGAAATTTGGAAAATATATTGAGGTTAATCTTGATGATGAGGATTGTATATTTGGTGATTAATCAGGTATTGGGTAAATAGTGGGAAATAATTAGAGACACTCGAGGAATTAGTGGGAATTGGGTAAAATGACTAAAATGGCCCTACATGGACAAAAAGTTTTAGAATTAATAGGGAGGGCATTTTGGTCTTTAGGCTTTTTAGAGATAAGTTAAAGGGAGCTTTATATTTAGTGGAATTGGTAGAAAAGAGTGGTAAGGCTGTAGAAAAGAAAGAAGAAGGAAGGAAAAGAAAAGAGAGAAAAACAGTGTGGGTTTTCTTCAAAGGATCGGTTTGTGGCTCTCCCACCATTTCCCTTCATTTTTCTTAGAGCTAAGCTCAGTGGTGAGCTAGGGTAAGCTGAGCATCAAGGATCCTAAGCTAGACTTGAAGATTGGTAAGGGATTAGCAAGAACACATCAGAAATTTGAGGTAAGTTTTTAGAAGTTTCAGTTTTAGGGCTTGACTGGTTTGAGCTGTGTATTTGAGCTAAATAGATGGGGATTTTTGGGGAAATCAGGCCAAGGTTGAGAAGGAGCAAGCTAAGGAGGTCTAGGGTTCAACTCAAGGTCGAATTTCCATCCACGGTATGATTTCTAAGTCCTTAACTTTGATGATTGACTGAATTTCTGGGTTTAAGGTTCATTATGGTAGATCTTGAGTTTTGGGTTACTTGAGCTTGGGTTATGGGTTCTTGGGATGCTTGGGATGAGTGTGAGGTGTTGATAAGTTTGTTTTTGGGTTTGGGAAAGATTTGGACAAGTTTGGGGTTGAAATGGTTGAAGGAAATCGCATAAAACGATTTTTGGTGTTGTCAGTCTGCAACTAGCGCTACAGTGCTAGTCTTTGGGCGCTGTAGCGCTAGGCCCTGTTTCTGGGGATGTGTGGTTCTGCTTGTAGCGCTATAGCGCCCTCTTAAGAGTGCTGTAGCGTTGCACTATTCATAGAAAGGGGTTTTTGGGCTTTTGTTGAGGGATTTTGACCTAGGGTTCGGGGCTCGATTCCACCACCTTGTTTTGTGGATCTAGGACTTCCTGGGGGCTTGGGATTGGTCCCGAGGCTAGGTTTTGGACTTGAGGTTTGATAATGACTTTGACTTATGGATTTTGTTTAGGTGAGCGCTAGGGCTCGAGTAGGATCGTGCTCGAGGAGTCAGGTGATCAAAGCTATCGAATTGAAAGGTAAGAAAACCGTAACACCTGAGAACAGGGCATGGGCCCACAGTGTTATTGCAGGGCATGGCCCTAGATTGTATTGTGTGTGAATGTATAACCTTAAATGAATTATTATATGTTGGAATGATTATTTCAAAATGTACTATATGTGTGATTATAATGAAATGAACGGCTAAGGCCGAGAGCGGCGAAGGCCGAGAACGGCCTTGGGGCCGGAAGTAACACTTAGCACATGGAGTGCTTATAGCCAGGGTGGGACCCAATGGATACATGAGTTATCCTTACGGTAAGGACCGAGACCCCAGGCTTTGGTAAGGCCTCTGGGGCGGCATGGTCATGCTTGTTCAGTCTGATGGTTTTCCTATTTATCAGTGGATTATATGTCAGCTATATTCTATGCATATGTTATATACTGTTTGAGTTTTCTTGCTGGGCTTCGGCTCACGGGTGCTCTGTGTGGCAGGTAAAAGCAAGGAGTCAGTCAACCGGCCATGAGTATGGAGAGCGTGGGGGCGGCGCGTACATGTTCGGCCTGCCCGACTGCTTTGGTTGGGGGCATTTTGTATATGGCTGTATTAACCTATTCTTTTGATAGTTAATCAAGTGTAAATCTATTTTTGAGTTGTAAATATTTTGTAAACCTTATTTTGGGATCCCGGATGTTTGATACTTAATGTTTTCAATGAAACTAAACATTTTCAAAAACTACAGCCTTAACTTCTGATCAAGTCACACTTTTGGTTTTAGAAACCTCGTAGAGTCAGTTAGTTTCACAATTTCCGTTTTAAACTCACTTAGTAACAGCTCTAAGGTAGTAGGGCATTACATATATTCTCTAACACAGATAGCGGGAAAAGTCACAACGGGATTTAAGATATGACTTTGGATAAGTCAGGGGTAATTTAGGTATTGGGTAGCGATTTGAATTATCGGGTCACGAAAATAAATATATGGAGATATATTTGAGGTTAGGATGTCTATGCGGGAATATTGGGGGATTTTACTGTTTTGGCCTCAGGGGCGGTTCCGGCACCCTGAGCTTTGGGATTAGCTTAGCAATTAAGACAAAGGTTAGGAAGCCTTTAGGGGAAAATAAACCGACCTAAATTCTACTCAGCTGGTTACTCTCATTCTCACTCTTAAGAAAAAAAACAAAGGAAACTAACTAGAAGCACTCAAGGAAATTGGGGATTCGAGCTGAAGAACTTCTGGAAGTTTAGAGGGATTCAAGAGTAATCTTGAGGCTTAGCTCAGTGAATTAACCAGGACATAATCAAGATCAAGGTAAGGGTTTAATCCATTTCTTTTCCTAAAATTCAACCTTAAGCATCAGCTGGATTATTGAGGGTATTACTCAATTGATGATTAGTGTGGAATTGAGCTGGGGAAATCCTTGGAATCAGCTGGGTTTTGGCTAAGGGAAGAGTTTAATCAAGAAGGTAAGCCTTGCTTTATGAATTGATAATCTGAGTTTGAGTTTTGACTAGTTATAACAGGGTGTTTGTTTTCTTAGAGTCTCAAGGATTGAAGGTGAATCTTCTATGGTTTATTGAGCTGAGTTTCTGTTAAAATTGTGTAGCATGAGTTGGGGATATATTGGGTGTTGAAGTAGGAAGCTTAGGGGTTGTTTTGGTTGAGGTTTTGGGTTTTAAAATGATGGGTTTTCTGGGCACGAAGGGAAGGGCCGCAGCTCTGTTCTAGAGCGCTGCGGCCCTAGGATGAAAAAGGGCCAAGGAGGCTCGGCCATGGGAGGGCGCCGTGGCGCCCAAGGCAAGGGTCGTGGCGTGTGTCTTGTTCAAGATGGGCTTGGTTCTGTTTTGAGGCTAAGGCCGCAGCCTTTGGTTGCACACATGAGTTTTTGGGGGTTTTAGGCATGGGTAAATGGTCTAGTATGCTCGGGATTGGTTTCACCACCGTGCTTGGTGGAATTCAGATTCCCGGGAGTTAGTTTTGTAACCGGAAACCTATATTTGAGTATTTATGAAACCCTATACTTTGGTTGTGACTAGGTGATAAAGCTTTAGGCTCAGGAACGGATCGTGCTTGAGGGGCGTTGCTCGTAATTCAATAATTGCACAGACTAAAGGTAAGAAAATTACACCTGGTTTAATATATGTGTCAGGACTAAGGGCTCCCTATTGTAAATGCTTGAAACAATGGTATTATGCCATGCAAGCCATTTAGTGAACCAACAGCCTAAGGGTGCCAAGGGTTTCACTAGCGCACAGGGCGCGGCTCGGCCACTGGTAGCCGAGGACAGCTTATTATGCACTGAGCTCGGTTTAAGCGGGCAGAAGTCAGTGGGTTAAACAGAGGGTGCGGCCTAAGTCGTCAGCCCTGAATATTGTGTGATATGAGTGTTATATGTGATAGATTGTATCTTGAATCTGATTGTATGTGCTGAATATCTGTTGTGGATTATTTGATGGGAATACATGCATAATGAGTTAATTGTCTGTTATCATTGATTGAATTGTATAAGATGTTTTCTTGCTGGGCCTTGGCTCACGGGTGCTACGTGGTGCAGGTAAAGGCAAGGTCAAATTAGACCAGCCTTCACTGGAGAGCTCAGCGAGCGGAATGTACATAGCCAGGTGCTCGGCCGCCACGGTTGAGGTCTAGGCAAGGACGTGAAACCTGAAGACTGTCTGTTTTGCCTTAGTATGGCTAGTGAATACTCATGTACTTTTGGGAGTCTGTAAACTTATTCTAACTTTGTTTTCTTATGGGATCCCATGTTTACCACAGTTTAAATATATGAAATAAGTCTTTTAAGACAAAAACCTTTTTAACCTTAGCTCTTATACGTTTAGTGACACGTTTTTGAGATAATGACTCAATTAGCGAGTCTTGCACCTTTATAAGTACACAGTGTAACGGTCTTGGCTATCCAAGGCGTTAGAAGTATACTACAAACTTGTCGTTGGGTGTCGGTACAGAAAGTACTGGTGCTGAGCATAACTTATCCTTGAGTAACTGGAAACTCTCTTCACATCTATCCATCTAGTTGAATTTTTGTTGTTTCTGGGTCAGGTTGGTAAGCGGAGTGGCTGTCTTAGAAAATCCTTCTACAAACCTTCGATAATAGCCTGCTAGCGCGAGAAAACTTCTAACCTTTGATGTATTCTTAGGTCTTGGCCAATCCTTTACAACCTCTACCTTAGCTGGGTCTACAGCAACTCTGTCCTTCGATACTATGTTGTCGAGGAATGCTACTTGTGAAATACAAAATTTGCACTTCTTGAACTTTGGCGTAAAGTTGATGCTCCTTTAGTCGCAGCATGGTCATTCTTAAATGTTCCTCGTGCTCGACTTCATCCTTAGAGTACACCAAAATATCGTCGATGAATACTACAATGAATTTGTCCAAGTAATCCTTGAAGACCCGATTCATTAAATCCATAAATGCGGTTGGAGTGTTGGTAAGACCAAAAGACATAACTAAAAACTTGTAATGTCCATAAAGAGTTCTAAAAGTTGTCTTGGGAATATCCTCTTCCTGTACCTTGAGTTGGTTATAACCGGACCGTAGATCAATCTTTGAAAACACGGTCGCTCCTTGGAGTTGATCAAATAAGTCGTCAATCTGGGGTAGCAGGTACTTATTCTTAATTGTCACCTTATTCAGCTCGCGGTAATCTATAAACATCTGCATGCTTCCGTCCTTCTTCTTTAGAAATAGAAACGGGGCTCCCCATGGCGAATAGCTTGGTCTAATGAAACCTAAGTCCAGGAGTTCTTGAAGCTCTATCTTAAACTCCTTAAGTTCGGTAGGTGCCATTTGGTATGGTGCCGTTGAGAAAGGCTCGGTTCCTAGTACTAGTTTGATTGTGCAGTCAATTTCTCGAGTCGGCGGCAACCCTGGTAAGTCGTCAGGAAATACTTCTGGGAATTCTTTTATAATGCGGACGTCTCCAACCTTTAGTGGTGTTTCCTTTGCCACATCCGTGATGTTTGCTAAAAATACGTGACATCCTTTTTGAATCATCCTTTGAGCTTTGAGAGATGAAATAAGTGGTGTTCGTAGTCCTGAAACCTTTCCCATAAAACATAGTCTCTGACCGTCAGGAGTTTCGAACATCACTTGCTTTCATCTACAGTCGATGGTTGCGCCATGCCGTGCTAGCCAATCCATGCCCAGTATTACATTGATGTCTTTAATCTCTAGCTCTATCAGGTCTCCTTCTAGTTCTACGTCCTCAATTTTGATTGGTACGCCTCGTACTATCCGTGATGATAGGACTACTTTGCCCAAAGGAAATTTTGTCACAAACCTAGTTCTAAATCTTTCACAAGGTTTGTCTAATTTCTCTATCATTCCTAATGAGATATACGAGTGTGTTGCTCCTGAATCAAATAATACTGAACATATATTATCGAGGATAGATATCTGATCTGTGACCACTTTGTTACTAGCTTCAGTTTCTCCCTGGGTCAAGGCAAAGACTCTGGCTGGAGCCATCTTATTGTCCATTTTCTCTTCTTGCTTGAGTTGTGGACATTCCCTATTCCAATGACCTTCCTGACCATAATTGTAACATCCTTTAGTGTTTGCAAGACACTCCCTAGGATGTTTCTTTTGGAATTTGGAGCACTGCGGGTATTCTACATAACCCGACCTATTACTTCCATTGTTTGTCCGTGCTCTTTTGTCATTGTCGAATTGCTTATTGTCAAGATTCCTTCTCTTCTAGCCATTATTGTTGCTATGTTGATTATTTTTGACGTGGTTCCGACCATTCTGAGGCTGATTTTGCTGTTTAGGTTCAGGCTTGCTGGCCTCCTCTTTACTAACATTCACCTGGAGCCTCTCCACCTCTATAGCAGTTTCTAGAGCATCGACGTAAGAAGTGGTTCCAGGATTTGCTAGTGTTACTCCTAGCTTAATCTTTGGTCAGAGTCCTCTAATGAACTTGGTGACCCTCAAAAAGTCTGTTTGAACAAACTCTGGTGCAAAGTTGGCTAGTCGGTCGAACTGACGAGCATACTCTACTACCGTTAAGTTGCCCTACTTCAGACTGGCGAACTCTTCTACCCTCATAGTGATGACTGCCGAGGTGTAGTATTTCTTGTGAAAGAGCTCCACAAATCTAGTCTATGTCATGGTGGCTACGTCGTGAGTCTACTGTACTAAATCCCACCAGATTCTAGCATCCTTATTCAAAAGAGAAGAAACACAGGATATACGGTCCACGTTGCCCAGATTCATGTGTGCTAGGATTGGCTCTACATTCTTGAGCCATTCTTCCGCCTCGAAGGGGTCCATTTTCCCTTCAAAGTTTGGAGCGTGTTGGTTACAAAACCGCTCATAGATTGGCTCTATGTACTGAGCTGGGTAGGGCGCATAGTTCACCATTGGCCATCCCCCATAAGGACCTACTTGTTGGGTGCTTAAGCCATTTGCTGAGGCTGCGGCTGTGGAGGCTAAGGCTGAGTCTGTGGCTGCAGCTAAGCCTGTTGGCGTTGTTACAGCAGCAATTCTTCCACTTGTTTCTGTAGTGGGAAAATCTCAGCAGTGTTGTCAACCAGAGGCGGTGCACTTCTGTTAGGAGCATTATTGGTAGCATGCGTTCCTCTCCTTTGGACAGGAGGGGCTTCGTTAGTCTCATTAGCAGTGTTGGAGGCATTGCCAGCTGTACGTGTAGACCATCTGAGCGACATCTTCAGCAAAGTTCTAACAATCGAGAAGAAGCGCGTTAGAACTTACCTTACTAGGCTCTAAGGAAAAATTTAGTCTAACCAAACATAACTCGGACTTACTAATTATGATTTCTTATGAAGAATTATGTAAGCCTTCTTTATAATTAGGGTTTGGTTCTGTACTTGGAAAATCAACCATCTTTATTATTTTCTAAGTCTGTTTCTAATCATCCTATATGACTGAATTCTCAGGCTCGAAACTCGTCGTTGTTTCAAAGTTAACCATATTGAGGGAGGGCTGGGATCACTAAAATCGTTCCCACTACTATGGCCCCCTAAACTCTCAATATCGAACCCAGTCCATTGATTTGTATCCACCCTCACCGAACTTAGTAATTATTTATTTATTTAAATTTATTATGATTGTAAAAAAAATCAAACTCATACATGTCATTCAAAAATAACAAAAGTATTCATTTGGAAAAATGTTTTCACTAAGTACAATCATAATACAAAAATAATAAATAAATAAACTAACATAACTAGGGTGAATCTAAAAATAAGGATCTTTTACATATGACCCTTCATCTAACATATCATCATCTATCTCCTCATAATTATCATTTTCTTGAGCCTCAAAATTTCCTCATGGAAGATTCATAAATATTCTATGCTTTTGTTCATTAGTGAATTCAAATTCCAACTTAGAGGTGAACCTAAGTATGAGAAAATAATATCTCATGGCTACCGGTAAATCATCTTCATCATTCTCCCATATTTCTTCTAATGTTGAAATTACAGAAGAAAAATCTTTAAAATTCAAATTACTAGGACATATTGTTCTGTAGCTCTCATCATAATTTTCTTAGTAGTCTGAAGATGAACTATCTCCTTGTGGAATAAGATTAATCTTTGAGTGATTCTTTCTAACACTCCAACTGTATTTCTTGCTTCTCTAATCCTTTTCAATGCCTTAATGGCTCGGATATCCTCATAGGTCAAGGCTCCATCCATTCTCAACTGAAAACATAATGGCTAAAACGTTAGCTATAAACATAAACATAAACATAAGCATAATAAACATAAATACTTACATTGGCGGTTTTCGAAGTTTGTGCGTGTGTATCAAGGAGAACTTCATGCATATGAACTGTTTCTCTGATACCAACTGTAATGACCCGAATATTTCAAAGAACTCGGGCCATTAAAAGCTACTATGACATAGCTAATAATTTGAATACTTACATAAGAAATAACATAACTTTATTTAAAACCCAAAATATTGTACCAATACAAAATAAGGTAAAAATATAAATTAAAATGTGATATTGTATGGGATCCCATTGTTTATAAATCATAAAACATAAAACATAAACTTTAACTGTTTAAATAATACATACAAAAGTACATCAAAACATAATTAAAAAGACTAAAAAAACGTCATCCTCGATCGTCACGCAGTCCATTCAATCCATTCATCCTCAACACACATGCCAAGCTAACACGAATCCTTCCCGCCTCCCATATTCATTTTCCTGCATCAAACTAAAAATAAAGTAATGAGCCTAATGCCCAGCAAGGAAAATCCACTAACAACATATATCATAAATCATAAACATAAGACTATATCATATACATATACTATAAAACATATGACTATAAAAAAACATATATCATATAGGACTACAATATTAATGGCCATTAACTCATTAACATGGCATGTGATAAAACAATCTAGGTCCTCTGTCTACTAATTGAGGTAGGTTAGATCACACTATAGTATATGATAATCCATCTAGATCCTCTGTCTACTAATGGAGGTAGGGTAAATCATAACTCTAAACCATGAAAATGATAAAAATTCTTGGGGCTTGCTATCTAAGCAAGTCATATGCACAAGCGACTACAAAACATATTCTTGGGGCTTGCTATCTAAGCAAGTCATATGCCCAAGGGCTACAACATATTTATACATATACATATTATAGCATAAAATATATCATAACATAAACATATAAACACATATAATCTATCCTATTTTCGTTACCAAAAACAAGGATATGGAAACAAGAACGGGATTTGGAACACTCAAAAAACCAACAGTAAGAATGGTGAGTTTCTAAAGAAAAGAGATGAAAAATAGAACTAAACCATCCAAGTAGAAACTTACCAAAAAGAACCTTAAGTTTCAAGAAACTTATATGCCTAACCAAGAATCATAAAGAAGAGTTAGGATCTAAAAGAAAATAAAAGAAAACTAAAGAACTATGAAAAACCAAACATAAGGATAAGAATACCTTGAATGATCTTATGACTTGATCTATACCTCAATACTGAAATAACTCTATATCTCACTTCCCTAGTGTTTAGAGAAAACTTAGTTCGGAAAAACTTTTTAACCCAAAACCCATGTGTTCAGAAAAAACTTAGTTTGGAAAAACTTTTTAACCCAAAACCCAAGTGTTTCTCTCTATAGTAACCTTAGCAACTTGAAGGCTCTGAAGAATGCTTTGATGAATGAAGAAAATGGCTGAGTACTAGGTCCTATTTATAGAGTTCAAGGAGTGAAACTAATCCCTTTTAATTTGAATAAATAAATGAATATAAAATGGAAAAGATTTTAATTTTCATTCAGCAAACGCCCAGAACGTAGTCAAAATCGTTCAAGGGCAGGTTCAAGTGGTTAAGGCTATTTTTAAAATTAAAATCACAAACTTTTAAAAAAATTGCACCAGGGGCGATATATCACCTACCTTGGGCAATATATCGCCTAGACCATTTTCCCGAGCCCCAATTGTTCATTCTTGCGAAGTCGACGTGTTTTCCGTATCTTTCGTAGGCAATATATCGACCCCTAAAGCTGCGATATATCAGCATACATTGATATATCAAACACGTATTTGCAATTTTTCAACATATTTTGAATTGATTAAACAACTTTGACTGAGTCAAAACAAAATCCTAACAGCTACTGGAAGGTTGTAGAGCTTCTAGATCTTTCTTTTAATTAATCTATTCATCAAACATACTTAAATCCTTAATAAACATGATTATGACAAGTGTCATGCTCTTATTAATTCTATCTAAACCTTAGGTTATAATAAACAATATTTCAAGGACCAGCAATATTAATCAAACCTTATGTTATAATTAATATTTCTAAACTATAGGTTAAACTTATAAAATCCATAACTGTTGCTATGAGTTTCCAACTAAGTCCCGGCTTGCACCAAAATCCACGAAAACTAACATACTACAAACTATACTAACTACTACTACTATCTAGCTATGTAAAAATTCTTGGACACTACATAATTATAAGCCTGTTGGATTTAAAATCAAGGCATGTATTATTTTCTGTTGATTAATTGAATAATTAATTATTTAAATCCTTTATGAAATTAATTATTTATAATTTTAAGCCTTGATTTAAACTTATTTATTAATTTAGACACCAAGTTGTCTTAATTAATAAATCTTCCCTAAAATCTCTTTTCTTCTCTAAATTGTATATGTAATGTCCCAAATTACCTAATAAGGCTTAGGGCCTTGATTAGGGGGCCATGATGGCAAATTATGGAAATTACGTGATTATGTGATATATATGTTTATCGCTATATGATTATGTGAGATATATTATAATATGACTTTATATGCATGCTTAAGTGTATTAAATATGCATGTGTGCCCATTTCTAATTAAAAGGGCAATTTTTCGTAATTTGGCCCGTTATGGGTATATTTGGCATATATGTAATATATGTGTGGGACCACATTATTATGTGGATATATTTGGGTTACTCGGCACGGAGCGATCCTAGGGAGCAAGCGAGTGGGAAAGTTACAACGAGGTCAAATACCGGGCTTCGTTTGAGCCTAGGGGAATTTGGTAATTTAGTACATTACTGGGATTGATCGGGTAATGGGAAATTATTTGAGGATATTGAGAGTAACAGGAATTATAAGATGTTAATTATGATTAACGGGATAAGTGGAAAATGACAAAAATGCCCTTGAAGGGCTTTGGGAGAGTGTTTTGACCCAAGGGTCATTATGGTCATTTTAGTGATTGAGTCACTCTTTCCCTCAGCAGTATGAAACCTAAAACAGAGCATCTCCCTCCCCAACTTTCTCTCTCTCGTTAGTCTCTTTTTCCCTCAATTCTTGGATGGATTTTTAAGGAAATTAATGGAAACCTTAAGCTTGGATTTAAGGCTTTGTTTGGGGCTTGATTAGTTGTAGATAGGAGGACATAATCACAATTAAGGTTATTGCTAGGGGCTTGGAAATTGGATCGTGCTTGAGGGTCATTTATTAATAACCTGTCCTTTGACCAAATGTAAGAAAACTGCACCCAGTATGTGATACATGTGATTAAGCTTGTTGAATACTTTATATTTGGATATTTCACATATGATATATGTCTGTTTGCATTATCTTATTGACAAAAGCTTGACTTATCAGTCAAGGACAACAATAGCACTAAGCGCTGGTCATAAAGCACTGACTTATTAATCCACGTCGGCAATAGCACTGAGCGCCAGTGGATAAGCATTGACTTATCAGTCAAGGGCGGCAATAGTGCTGGTCATTTTGGTAAGGCTAACCAAAAGAGCCAAGTATGCTCAAACAGAGGATACGAGTGAGAGATCCGGAGTGACTTATTAGTCCCATATCCTAGCATTGACTTATTAGTCAAGAACGACCTTAGCACGTTGAGTTCTGGTCAGTGCATTATACGCTTATATAGAGGATAGGACTAAGGGATTTGGGGTAACTTATTAGTCCCATATCGTAGCATTGACTTTTTAGTTAAGAACGACCTTAGCACGTTGGGTGCTGGTCAGCACCAGGTGCACTTATACAGAGGATGGGGATAAGGGCCCCAGGGTGACTTATTAGTCAAGGACAACTTTAGCATGGTGAGTCTTGGTCATAAGGCAGTGACTTATTAGTGAAGGATGAAATTAGCATGGCGAGTGATGTTCGTAAAGCAATGACTTATTAGTCAAGGATGGCATTAACACAATGAATGCTAGTCATAAGGCATTGTCTTATTAGTCAATCATGGAGATAACACGCTAAGTACTGGTGCATATGATCTAGCCTAACCAGGACCGCATCATACGCTTGACCGAACTATTTGTCGGAGAAAACTTAGCGCCGAGTACGCTAGATCAACTCCAAAGCTGGTTATACAAAGGACAGGGCAACCCCAAGTTGACTTTATGGTCATCTATTTAGGGCAGAGGACCGTAGGTTGACTCTATGGTCATCTAATTAGGCTGCAAGCCCAAGAATGATTCCATAATCATTTTTTGTACCTCTATGCATGCATGAGTAGGGTTATTACTGCTACGCATGCTTATTATGATTTGGTAACATGTTATTAACTTATTATGAGCATGTTTAGGTTTCCTTGCTGAGCCTTGGCTCAGGGGTGCTTTGTGGTGCAGGTAAAGGGAAAAGAATGTTGGACCATCCTTGAGTTAGAGAGCTTAGGTGACGATGTGTACATATGCGGCTGCTCGACCACCACGCCCGAGGGTTTAAAGAGGAACTAGGGTTAAACCTTATTTTGCGGCTTAGGTCGGTAGGTTAACTCTATTATTGTAATGAACCTTTCAAATGTATTTTGGGATCCCAAGTATACAGTAAACGTTTTGCTGAAAGATTTGTATCTTTGAGAAAAAAATTTAACCCTAAACCATATATCACGTTTAGTTACACGATTATGGCCAAATGACTCGTTTAGTGAGTTTAGCAATATTTAAAATACACAGTGTAACAGGCCCTGGGTAGTAGGGCGTTACAACTTGTTATCAGAGCATGCCATGGTTAAGGGTTCCTGAAGACAAGCTGGGCATGTACACCCGTCAATAAAGACAATCTCCACTGAGGGTATGGTGACTATTTATTTTGTTAATTGTTTAATTGCTTAAATAAGATATAAATGCTTTACATGCATGCCTTATTAGGAAGCATGAGATTTTGATAGGGCCTGACCCTTGACTATTTATATGATTATGTGATTACCTGCATATTACTGTTGGGGTTTTATGCCCTAATTAAAATCCAAATTCTTTGTAATCTCATTTTATTATCAATAAAAGAATAGAAATTATTTTTTGACTTGGTCAATCACTTTGCTCACATGTTTTATTTTCATAATTATTTGTTTAAACTTCTATTAAATCTCGGGCATATAACTAATCTTATTTATAGTGACATAATCACGGCGGAATATAAATATGATTATATGTTCAAACTAAGTTAGTCCTAAGATTAGTCAGTGCACAGGATTTACACTGACTTGCCAATCTACGATACGATCTACTTACACATTACAGTGTTATGTTCTTTCCAGAACATTAGCAAAGTAGATAAGAACGAATGTATTTGTTACATCGGACAGGACCGATATTGACAGTTGATAAGATAAGTAAACATACCGTTATTATCTTTTCTAGTCATATCATATAGTTGACCATCGGTCAATTCAATCTCAATTCTGAGTGGTTAGTATTTTAACTAATTGTATTATTTGAGTTATTTGACTTGTTTGTTACTAGATTACCCTATGGACTAGCCCATACTTACATCTTGGGAACTCGGTAGTATAATTGAGTGGGAGTGTTAATCATAGAAATGAACATCTATAGCTTCTGATGAAGAAGTGAAATGATGGTTTCCTTTTAGTTTGGTTCAAGGTTTTAAATGATAGAGATCTCATTTAAGTAATTAAATTAGTTTACTGAAATATCATTTACAAGGAACTAAGTATTTTAAGGATAAAATACAATGAGGGGTGTTGATGCTCAAAATCTCAGGCATGTAAAAGATCTAAAGCACGCGCTTGGGCCCCAATGCGCCAACGCCTTTGTTAGATTCTATGCCCGTCACTCTCTCATAGAGGCCGCGAGGCACGCCTATGCGTGAGGCCCTTGCGCGCCTACATCTCGCGAGGCTACCAGCGGCGCCCATGTGCGAGGCCCTTGCGCGCCTACGTCTCGCGAGGCCACCAGCGGCGCCCATGCACGAGGCCATGCTAGGCCGATGGAGGCTGGCATCACGCGAGGCCCTCGGACCTCCTATGTCTCGCGAGGCCACCAGCGGCGCCCATGTGCGAGGCCATGCTAGGCCGACGGAGGCTGGCATCACGCGAGGCCCTTGGACCTCCTACGTCTCGTGAGGCCACCAGCGGAGCCCATGCGCGAGGCCCTTGCGCGCCTACATCTCATGAGGCCACCAGCGGCGCCCATACGCGAGGCTCTTGCGTGCCTACGTCTCGCGAGGCCACTAGCGGCACCCATGCGTGAGGCCATGCTGGGCCGACGGAGGCTGGAATCACGTGAGGCCCTCGGACCTCCTATATCTCGTGAGGCCGTTAGAAGCGCCCATGCGCGAGACAACGCGAGGCCCTTGCGCGCGCACTCCCGAGAGGCCCGACGGGCCATCATCTCCTCAGGAGGCCGTTGCCCCGTCGCACCACGCATCTGGGTCCAAGCCACATCGTCAAGGGGCCACGTAAGGGAGACCACGCGAGGGAGGCCTCGCATGGGAGGCTTGCGGGGGAGGCATCTAGCCTCACACACTTAGACATCTGGCGAGGCCACGTGCCTATCACCCATGCTGGTGGGTGGCTTCGGAGTGCTTCAAGAATCTCGTGCCGAGGACCCGAGAGACCCTCACGTCGCACCATGACCATTATGTGCACCAAGTGCCCCCTTCCTCATACCCTGAGGCACCAATGCTTAGAGGCTACAGTACGAGTCGAATGGGACATACTTGTACGACCTAGTACTGAGTACGGGTACCAGTGCCAGTGAGGCTGCTGGGGTAAGAGTCATGGTCCGTACGTCTACGGCCAAAGGTCAGAGCCGACACCACTACCTCCTGCGCCACTACGCCTGCCACCTCTCATCAGAAATTGGTACAGACAAGTAGTGGAGACATCCTCCTGACACCTGCTCCTGTACGGGATGTATGACCACAACCTCTGAAGCCACTCCCCTGACACAGTACATATGTACCACTTGGTCTCCTGGACCACTATGTACCTAAGGCCATTAGAGCCTACTATAAAATGAACTCTAAGACCACCTGAAAAGGGGTTGGAAATTTTACTGTAGCAGAGGCTTGAGTGTGAATGAAAGACTAAATTCTCCATTATTGTTCTATCATTGTTCTTGAGTTATTGTTCAAGTTTTTACAACTTTCCGATTACTGATCTTGATTTGATAATTTTTCAACTCAACTTAGTTGATGAGTTCTCACCGTGAACAGTCTGTGGGAACGTTAGTTTCAACTACTGTTCCACCATTGTTTCCAGCAAGAAGAAGATGCCTAGACGCTCAATGCGACTGAGGGAGCCACGGGAGGTAGAGGTTCACCTGAACGGAATCCAGCTGAAGGCCTCCATGAAGGACGCTCCTCCACCCAGAGACGTGGAGCCCCCGAAAGACCCTGAGATTCACGGAGGTGATAGGGTGGCCTCATCACCAGCCGCTCCACCTGGAGGAAGTCCTCCAAGAGCACCACCGATAAACGCTGACGAGTTCCCTCCTCCAAAACCGCCGCAGGCACCGAACTCCGGCCGGCAGGACCCGGGCCCCTCGACTCGGAGGCATGATAAGCATCCACGGGTCCATTCCGTGAGCTCAAGTTCGAAGTCTCGATTCTATGAAGAGGAGATACGTGAGCTCCACCGTAAGAACCAAAGGTTGGAAACCACCTTGGAAAACATGCAAGAGGTCCTAAACAGCCTGCTGCAGGGTAAGTCGAGCGTGACCTTGCCTAAGAAGAAGGAGAAGGGCAAGGATGGGGCGGAGACCACTGTACCGGTAACTGATGGGAGAACCCGACATTCAACCAGTAACACCCCCCGAACGAAGCAACGTGATCACCCTGAATCGCCTAAGCAGGCCCAGAAGCCAGCGCCGAGGACCAATGCTGCCCCTCGCAATGAGGACGAGGTCACCTCTAAAAGAGCACCCTCAGACTTGCGAGAGGAGCTCAATAAGAAGAGGGTGGGCAAAGGGACCACGCCCCCTGTGGCGCCTCGAGAAGGCAAGGGAAAGGCGGATCTTAGCCCGTCCACTTTGAGGGACACTCTTAGCAAGAGGAGGCAGGACCTAGACACGGAGATGAGGAGCCTGCAGAGCAAGATCGTCACCGCGTCAGGCGACCAGGCCTTTGATGAGGACTTCGACCATGAGTCGCCCTTTGTGAGAGAAATTCAGGCAACCCGACTCCCTACCAATTTTAAGGAGCCCAATATGACCCCTTACGAAGGGAACACGGATTCGAAATACCACCTGGATGCGTTTAATGATCTGATGAAACTGAGGGGGATCGGAAGTGGTGCCAGGTTCCATTGCTTCGCTGTTACTCTGAAAGGACCCGCCTACAAATGGTTCAAAAGACTAAGGCCAGGGTCCATCAGGTCTTGGCAGCAATTTTTTGACGAATTCCTCCAACAGCACCATGCCGTGCGGGACTACACGATGCCAAGTACCAGCCTGGCCAACGTGAAGCAAGGGGAGAATGAGAGCCTGAAGAGCTACATTCACCGGTTGAACATGGAGGCTTCAAAAGTGGGGAGCCTAACGCGCCGAGAGTTAAAAATGGCCATTACCGCTGGAGTGCTCCCAGGAAGCAAGTTGTGGGACAACATGTTAAAGAGAGAATTCACCGACTTAGATGACTTCTATGAGAGAGCGCAGAAGTACATCCGTGTGGAGGATGGCCACGCAAACCTAAAGGCGGGAAAGGAGGAGCCCCACGCGAAGCCCCCAACTAACGACGGGTCGAATGTAGCGAAGAAGAAAAGGGCGTACGATGGGTCAAGAGATGACTAGCAGAGGAAAACCAAACGAGGAGGTGATCATAGGAAAATGACTTATACTTACTATACGAACCTCACAGATACCAGGGAGCATATTTACATCACCAACGAAGATCGAGTGCCCTTCAAAAAGCCCCCACCAATGAGAAAGGATCGGTCCAAAAGGGACCCCAGTAGAAACTGCCAATACCACAAGGACATCGGACACACCACGGCAGAGTGTATCCATCTGTAGGAGGAAATTGAGGAGCTCATCCGCCGGGGACACCTGGGCCGCTATGTCAGGAGAGAAAGGCAAAGGCCAGAGGACGAGCCCGCAGCACCCCAGGCACAAGAGCGAGCCCCAGAAATACAGGGGGAGGTCCGAACCATTTTTGGAGGTCCAGGATTTGGGGGAGACTCTAGGAAGGGGCGAGATAGATATGCAAGAGAGGCTCGGCGAAGTCCACCTCCCCGTGTCATGAGTTTAGATCAGCGACCCCCAAAAAGTTTCAAGGGTGAAAACGACTCGATAACGTTCACTGAGGAGGACGCATGGGGGGTACACTTTCCCCATAATGATCCGCTGGTGCTGACAGTTCAATTGGCAAATATGCATGTGCATCGAGTCCTAGTGGACAACGGGAGCTCGGTAGACATCCTATATCGCCCTGCTTTGGAAAAGATGGGACTGGGCATTCGTCATCTGAAGCCCTGCCAGTCGTCCCTATATGGATTCACAGGGGACTCAGTGCAACCCCTTGGAATGATCGAATTGACACTTACCATGGGGGAGCAACCCCGGAAGACCACAGTCATGTCTAACTTTGTTGTAGTAGATTGCACATCAGCTTTCAACGCGGTATTGGGGAGACCCTCCCTAAGAGAATTGAAAGCCATAACTTCAATATATCACTTGGTTTTCAAGTTCCTGACTCTAGGAGGGGTCTCTAGTATGAAGGGAGAACAGAAGGAGGCAAGGGAGTGTTACAACACCTCACTCTGCGCGCCTGCAAAACCGCGTGAGCCAATGGCCATGGTGATACATGAGGCGCTATGTATGCCCGCGGGAGGTCCGCAGGAGCTGGACCCTCAGGTCGTGGATGAGTCAAGAGCAGAACCAGTAGAAGAAGTAGAGGAGGTTACGGTGACGGAAGAACCCCTAAGGAAATTGAAGATAGGGAGAAGCCTACAAGGTGACGTGAAGGAGGAGTTGATGAAATTTTTGAAAGATAATCTAGACGTGTTTGCATGGAGTCATGAGGACAAGGTGGGCATAGACCCCAGTGTGATGTGCCACCACCTGAATATCTCCCCAGAGGCAAGGCCCGTCAGGCAAAAGAGGCGGGCGCTAGACCCAACAAGATACGCAACATTAAAAGAGGAGGTTGACAAGCTGAAGGCCATCGGGTTCATCCGTGAGTCTTACTACCCTGTGTGGGTATCGAACCCAGTACTCGTGCCGAAGCCGAATGGGAAATGGAGAACTTGCGTCGATTTCACGAACCTGAATAAAGCTTGTCCAAAGGACAGCTTCCCACTTCCCAGGATAGATCAGCTAGTAGATGCGATGGCAGGACATGAGTTACTGTGTTTCATGGATGCCTACTCAGGATACAACCAAATCCCAATGAACCCAGCAGATGAAGAGCACACGTCATTCATTACAGACAAAGGGCTCTACTGTTACAAGGTGATGCCCTTCGGGCTCAAGAACGCGGGAGCCACCTATCAGAGGTTGGTGAATAAAATGTTTGCCAACCAGATAGGAAGGAATATGGAGGTGTATGTGGATGACATGTTAGTGAAGACCAAAGAAGCGGCAGAGCTCAACAAAGACCTTGGTGAGATGTTCAACACACTCTGGAAATACCGGATGAAGTTGAATCCAGTCAAGTGCACCTTCGGGGTATCCTCAGGAAAATTCTTGGGCTTCATGGTCAATTCCAAAGGCATCGAGGCCAATCCTGACAAGATAAAGGCGCTAATAGAGATGAGCCCACCAAAGAATAAGAAGGAAGTGCAGTGCCTAACAGGAAGGGTGGTGGCCCTTAATAGGTTTATCTCAAGGTCCACGGACAAGTGCCTCCCATTCTTTGACATCCTCAAAGGGAGCAAAAAGTTCGCTTGGGATGAAAAATGTGAAGAAGCATTTGTCAAGTTGAAGGAGCACCTGGGGAAGCCACCCCTGTTGGCAAAGCCAGAGAAGGGTGAGAAGTTGTACCTGTACTTGGCAGTGTCTGAGCATGCCCTTAGCGCAGCCTTAGTTAAAGGAGAAAAGAAGCAGCAACAACCCGTATACTATATCAGCAAGGGTTTGGTGGACGCGGAGAACCGGTATCCAGAGATCAAAAAATTGGCCTATGCATTAGTAGTGGCTTCGAGGAAGTTGAGGCCTTACTTCCATGAACACACAATTGAAGTCCTGACAGATAGTCCATTGAGACAGGTCTTACATAAGCCTGAGACTTCGGGGAGACTGATGAAATGGTCGATCGAGCTAAGTCAATTTGACATTGTATACACCCCAAGAGCTTCCATCAATGGACAGGTGCTGGCCGATTTTATAGTCGAGCTCACCCATCAGCCGAATGAAGGAAGGAATGAAGAAGGGGAGCAACCTGTTATGGAGGAAGAGCTAGGAGGTTTAGAGGAGTGGAGTTTGCATGTTGATGGGGCGTCGAATGAAGGAGGATCAGGAGCGGGCATCATGATGACTGGGCCCGAGGGACACAGAATGTATTGCGCAATCCGATTTGGGTTTGAGGCCTCCAATAATGAGGCAGAGTACGAGGCGCTCCTAGCTGGCCTGCGTTTAGCCCAGGAACTGAGAGTAATGCGCCTTCATATCTTCAGTGACTCTCAATTAGTAGTATGCCAAGTAAAGGGGGAGTACCAGGTGAGGGGACCCAAGATGGCAGCCTACTTGGAAAAGGTGAACGGCTATCTGGAACGGTTGGTGGCATATAATATAGAGCAAATCCCCAGAGAAAAGAATACCCATGCCGATGCACTCGCAAAGCTGGCATCTACCAAGGATGGTGATATCTTGGAGTCAATACCCGTGGAGTACTTACCCAAGCCCAACATCGAAGGCGCCAACGTGCACATGATTAGTGTCCCAAGGGAGTCCTGGACCAAGCCAATCAAGAGGTACCTGGAAGAAGGAACCTTGCCTGCAGACAAAAACGAGTCCCGAAGGTTGGTGTACAAGGCCGCAAGATACACCCTAGTAGATGGGGTCCTTTACAAAAGAGGATTCTCAATGCCACTTCTGCGGTGTGTGGAAGAAAAGGAGGCGTTGAAAGTGTTACATGAGATACATGAGGGGGAGTGCGGCAACCACGAGAGCGGACCCTCCACGGCTAGGAAGGCCATGAGACAAGGATACTACTGGCCCTCCATGGAGAAAGATGCGCATGACTTTGCCACAAAATGCGACAAATGCCAGAGGCACGCCAACTACCCTTGGAAACCCCCAAGTGAACTCACCAGCATGACCAGCCCCTGGCCCTTCGCTATCTGGGGGATAGACTTGATAGGCGCTCTTCCTACAGGCAGGGGTGGAGCGAAATACGCGGTGGTGGCAGTGGATTATTTCACTAAGTGGGTGGAAGCAGAACCCCTTGTGAAGATAACCGCCAAGCATATCACCTCTTTCGTCAACAAATTCATTGTCTGTAGATATGGAGTACCCTACAAAATTATTTCCGACAATGGTACCCAGTTCGAGGGAGGAGCTTTCGATGAATATTGTAGGGAAAGGGGCATAAGGAGGAGTTTCTCCGCGGTTGTGCACCCCCAGGGCAATGGACAAGTGGAGGCCATAAACAGGGTCCTTAAGAAGAACTTGAAGACAAAGCTAGAAAAGATGAAGGGAGCCTGGGTAGATGAACTACCAAATGTGCTGTGGGCTTACAGAACCACCCCACACACGACTACTGGGGAGTCCCCATTCTCCCTGGCCTATGGATGCGAGGCCGTGCTCCCAGTCGAGATGCGAGTCGAGTCCCACAGGGTACAGGCATATGGAGACGAGGCCAACCGCGTATCCCTGGCCGAAAGCTTAGACATGCTTGAAGAGAAGAGAGAAAAAACACAAATGAGGGTGGCGGTATACCAGCAGCGCGCCGCAAGGTACTACAATTCGAGGGTGCGAGAGAGAACTTTCAGAGTTGGCAACTTGGTGCTAAGGAAGGTACTCCCTAACACACGAGACCCAGGCGCAGGAGTGCTGGGGGCGAATTGGGAGGGGCCCTACCAGGTTGTTCAGTGCGTACCCCCGAACACTTACAAGCTGGCGCGCATGGACGACACCATCATACCCCGAGCATGGAACGCGGAGCACCTGAGGAAGTACTACCAGTAAGGCGCCCACGTCCGATGGTAAAAGATTAAGTGTTGCACACTGTCTTGATGTGACAGGGAGAAATCAAAGAGGTTACTTAGATAACCTCCTGAGTAGGTGTGAGTCTTTTTATTTTTGTTTTCTATAAAAACCTTATATGTACCGTTGCAACTATATGTATGAGACTGTTTATTATGAATGTGATGAGTGGAACTGCATGTTATGGGTGAAACTGTTCGCAACCTCATGTATTATTTTCCTTCGCTACGTGGGCATCAGCCAAAGTGCCTGCCGAAATAAATTTCACCAGACACTTGGGGGCAGGATAGGAGGCGACTAGCAAAGGGAACCTAAAAAGGGCCCTATAACGAAGGATCCTAAAAAAGGACCCCTTGCCCTCCTAAAAACGAGGCCCCTAAAAGGGACCCTCTACCAAGAGGACCCCTAGCCCTCCTAAAAAGGAGGCCCCTAAAAAAGGACCCTCTACCAAGAGGATCCTAAAAAGGGGCCCTCTATCAAAAGGAAGTGACCCAAAACCAAAGGGACCCCCTATACTAGGGCCTGAAACGAAGTCCTTACAAGGCATCCCTTGGGATCGCAAGGATTAGCTACCCTTACGAACACCAAGGGAGGCCATAGGGACTTACAAAAAATGTGTGGTGACGATAATAATAATAAGTCTAGAGCGGCCACCAAGCCGCCTAGCCAAAAAGGGTCCCAAAGGAGACCCTTGCAAAAATAGTACTATGAATAACGACGAGAAGGACGCTTCTCGCAAAGAAATAATAAGCGCGCGCAAGAAAAACATAAAAGGATAACTAAGACCCAAGGGGTCAAAATATCCTTATAGAAGCAACCAAGAGGCACCAAAAGAGGTCCCAGTGAACCCTCTCGCATGGGCTCCAAAGGACCTCCAGCCTGGTAGATAAAAGAGGGGAACCAACCAAACCCCATCTTACAGGCTTAAAAGGGCCTCAAATGCAATAGAACAAGAAATAAACAGCAACACATATATTTATACATTAGAAAAAAGAGTTCTCGAGATAATACAAGAGTTACCAAAAGAAAAGTAGCAGTGATAATGATATTACAAAAAAAAAAAAAAGCAAGACTACTTCAAGGCCTTCTATAGTGGGCACTCCACAAGGCCACCCGAGCAACGGCCTACTCACCAAAAGAGGAGAAGTCGAAGTTAGGATCCTGCCTCCACACATTGTAAAGAGCACGATCTATAGACCTGCGTTCGGTGGTGACCCTCTCCGCCTCCAAGGAAGCCCTCGCCGCCTCCAAGGAAGCCCTCTCCGCCTCTAAGGAAGCGTTCCTCTCCTGCGCTGACTGTAATTCGGCCCTAAGGGCCCCAACTTCGGTCTCCAGTTGAGTAACCCTCTCCTGCGACGCAGCCGCAGTGGCCTTGGCCCCCTGGAGCTCGCGCTCCAAGCGTCTAGCCTTGCCCTTTAGGTCCTTGATCTCGGCCTTCGCTTTGTCCCTCTTTGAGAGCAAGTTGGCAGACTTAGTTCGGGCCTTTGACAACTTGACCTTGGTTTCGTTAAGCTCATTTTCGAGCTCCTGGACCCGGGCCATGAGGCAGTCCCTCTCAGCAGTAGATGCGGAGAGGATGTCGGATGTGTCAGCATACCGAAGAGACACGGTGCAGATCTGCACAAGAAAGTCAATGGCGTAAGCGATAAGTAACGAAAAGAAAAACACATGTACATCTATAAATAATACTAATCGACGCAAGGTGGAAGAACTCACCCAAGCCGCGGCACGCCTTAGGGTCTCCCCAAGGTCTGGTTGAGTGACATTCCCTAGAACCCTCCAGTCGGAGACAGGGAGGCCCGAGGAAATTTGAATGTAACGCTGCGCATAAGATGAAGCCATCCTAGTCACCCAAGGCTCCGCCTCCATACCAGGAGCATCTTGTTGGACAGGGACGGACGACCCGCTCGCCGAAGCAGGAGGGGGCGCAGGGAAGGAGAAAAACTGAGACCCTGGTAGATTAGAGGGGGGCTCCGCGAGGTCGACGAAATCAGACCTCGGTAAGCCAATATCATGAGGGACCTGAAGGAAGGCGTCACAGCCATCAAGGCCAGGGGGAGCGTAACATCCCGCTGCGACCTGCAGGTCCAGAGATTGAAAGGTCATGTCTTGGTCATGGGAGCCATAGGGGGGGCAACCCCCGGGGGACAGGGGTCGCTGATGAGATCCCCCACATTTTAGGGGGGGCATCCTCCATCTCCTCCTCAGCCTCACCGTCGTGTAGGGACGGCTCAGCCGGCATAGCCATAGCCTTCTTAGACCCAGTAACTAACCACAGGAGCTTAGGGTGAGAGACCGGGGACAGCTGGTGGCGGTTGAGGTTCGTCACAGTAAATAGGACCGCCACCTTCTTCAGGGCGGACTCCGCACTAATAAGGTTGTTTATAGCCACCACCTCTGGCCCAATGACCGAAGGATCAGCAAATTGCTCTGCATGATCCATGCCAATGTCAGTACGAGCAAGAGTACGAAACAGTAAGTTCTAATAAGAAGAAAAGAAAGACCAGGGCACTTACTAGGGCCGGCGCGAAAGTCTTCATGAACAGAGAGAGGGCCCTCTACCCAGAAAAAGTCTTGTTTCCAAGACCCTGTGTTGGTCACTGAGCCCTCTATTAAGGGGAGCTCGATGTTGGCCTTCTGCAGGTAGTAGAAGCCCTTGGACTTGTGCACTACCATGAGGTTGTACAGGGAATGCACCTCTTGCACCGTCGGGGCGCGTTCGACCTTTTCCTTGAACCAAATGAAAAGGCAACTTAGAGTCAACCAACTGTTGGGTGACAGTTGAAGAGGGTCCAAGTCGAAATAGTTGAGAACCGCCACGAAAAATAGGTGCAAAGGAATGGTACCACCCGCTTTCAAAATTTGCTCACTCAAAGCCACATGACCCTTCCTAGGGCAGTCGGCTCGGCATGCCTCCTGAGGAGCATATAGGGCGTATTCTGGAGCAACACGGTAGTGCTTCACGATCTCCTTCAATTTGTTCGGAGACACATGTGACACTAGACTGGACGCCAGTAGAGGGGCGTCGTCCTCTTCCTGGACGGACACCTGTCTGTGTGCTTTCGGCATATCTGCAAAATCAAAAGAGAGATGTGAGGAAGAGGCAGAACACTTAACCCTCCATTTTTTCTTCCTAGCAAGAGTTTTCCATCCAGGGAGCGATGTCGGAAGCACTAAGCTAGAATAAACTGAGACTAGGGGCTGGGGAGAGGAGCTAGCAGCCCCATGACCGTCATCAGGCGAGAAGGGGGTGGGAGGTTCTGGTGGAATGTGTCCCTCCATAAATTCTAGCTCCCACCGCAACTCAAAAAGGGTCGTCCTAAGACGCGCTATATGGTCACTAAGGCCTGGGGGTGAAGGTCCTCCATCTCCTCTCGACACCGAGTCAATTTCGCTCTCCACAACTCAAATTTTACGCCTAAGTTCAGCCATGCACTCAAGGTGGTGGATGCGGGCTTGCCTTAAGGAGTCATAGTCCTGGTGATGGTTGCCCTCAGGGGACTCTGAGTCTGAGGATAGGTCAATAAAATCAGCCCTTGGGGGTATGTCGGACGGGCCGTTACTGGCCATGAAACCACGTCCCAACAACAAAAATGGGTTCACGTGTAAACGAGGGAAAGGCTACAAAACACAAATGAATAGGCTTAATATCTCTAGATGCAAACGCCCTAAATGGCCCACTGCAGGGTATAAAAAAAAAAAAAAAGGAGAGGAGGGGCTTGCATATGGTCAAACTCACTACAAGCTTAGACTAAGGTACCCCATCCCGAGTACTGCAAGTTTGGACCCGATAAAAAATAAAAGGGAAAAGGAAGAGAAAATATACCTCAAGCTGTTAAGAGAGCAAAGTTGGGGTCAAAAAGAGGTCGAGGAGCGAAAAGCACCAAAGGGTCGAAAATGCGCGTCTGCAAGAAGGGACTAGAAAGATGTGTTAGTCACAAAATAGACACACCAAGAAATTGGCTCATATGTAAAAAAAAAAAAATGAAATGAAGTGAAAAATTATATAAAACAAATAAAAAGAACTATGGTGAAAATGAGGTTGTGAGGGATTGAACCCCTCACCTCTTGAAAAAAGAAGGGCTCTCCAAACCAATAAGCCAAAGGAGTAAGGAGAAAATATTTGGCCAAGCATGATGGCCTATTTATAGGAATCAAGGTGAATAGTCTACAAGAGCACCTAAAGGTACTCTCCTAGACTGGGGGGCAAGTGTTGATGCTCAAAATCTCAGGCATGTAAAAGATCTAAAGCACGCGCTTGGGCCCCAATGCGCCAACGCCTTTGTTAGATTCTATGCCTGTCACTATCTCATAGAGGCCGCGAAACATGCCTATGCGCGAGGCCCTTGCGCACCTACATCTCGTGAGGCTACCAGCGGCGCCCATGCGCGAGGCCCTTGCGCGCCTACGTCTCGCGAGGCCACCAGCGGCGCCCATGCGCGAGGCCATGCTAGGCCGACGGAGGCTGGCATCACGCGAGGCCCCCGGACCTCCTACGTCTCGCGAGGCCACCAGCGGCGCCCATGCGCGAGGCCATGCTAGGCCGACGGAGGCTGGCATTACGCGAGGCCCACGGACCTCCTACGACTCGCAAGGCCACCAGCGGCGCCCATGCGCGAGGCCCTTGCGCGCCTACATCTCGCGAGGCCACCAGCGGCGCCCATGCGCGAGGCCCTTGCACGCCTATGTCTCGCGAAGCCACCAGCGGCGCCCATGCGCGAGGCCATGCTGGGCCGACGGAGGCTGGCATCACGCGAGGCCCTCGGACCTCCTATATCTCGCAAGGCCGACAGCGGCGCCCATGCGCGAGACCACGCAAGGCCCTTGCGCGCGCACTCCCGAGAGGCCCGACGGGCCATCATCTCCTCAGGAGGCCGTTGCCCCGTTGCACCACGCATCTGGGTCCAAGCCACACTGTCAAGGGACCACGTAAGGGAGACCACGCGAGGGAGGCCCCGCATGGGAGGCTTGCGGGGGAGGCGTCTATCCTCACACACTTAGACATCTGCCGAGGCCACGTGCCTATCACCCATGCTGGTGGGTGGCTTCGGAGTGCTTCAGGAATCTCGTGCTCAGGACCCGAGATCCCCTCACGTCGCACCATGACCATTATGTGCACCAAGTGCCCCCTTCCTCATACCCTGAGGCACCAATGCTTAGAGGCTACAGTACGAGTCGAATGGGACATACTTGTATGACCTAGTATTGAGTACGGGTACCAGTGCCAGTGAGGCTGCTGGGGTAAGAGTCATGGTCCGTAAGTCTACGGCCAAAGGTCAGAGCCGACACCACTACCTCTTGTGCCACTACGCCTGCCACCTCTCATCAGACATGGGTACAGACAAGTAGTGGAGACATCCTCCTGACACCTGCTCCTGTACGGGATGTACGACCACAACCTCTAAAGCCACTCCCCTGACACAGTACATATGTACCACTTGGTCTTCTAGACCACTATGTACCTAAGGCCATTAGAGCCTACTATAAAATGAACTCTAAGACCACCTGAAAAGGGGTTGGAAATTTTACTGTAGCAGAGGCTTGAGTGTGAATGAAAGACTGAATTCTCCATTATTGTTCTATCATTGTTCTTGAGTTATTGTTCAAGTTTTTACAGCTTTCCGATTAGTGATCTTGATTTGATAATTTTTCCAACTCAACTTAGTTGACGAGTTCTCACCGTCAACAAGGGGTAAAACGGTATTTTAGTCCTATTTCATTGTAGAACATCTATAGAGGATTGAGTGAAAATTATGGTTGTAACAATGGATAATTAATAGCGTATCTATATTTGTTATGGAGTGTTCTATGAATTCAAGAGTGCAATTCCGAGTCTATATTGGAGTCACGAGGAATTAATAAGTTAGTAAATTTATTTGTTAGATTTATGATAACTTTTTGGAGTTGATTTCATAGGCCCATGGTCACCATTGTACCTTGGATAAAATCATCTAGATAGTCTCAATTAATTGATTTAATTATCAATTAGAATTATCAAAGTTGACTAGGTCAATTTTGGATAGTTTCACAGAGTTATGTAATTTTGAGAAGAAAAGAGAAATTATGGCAGATTTATCAATTAAGATAAATTGGTATCTAAATTAATAAATAAGTTTAAATCAAGGTTCAAATTTTAAATAATTAATTTGATAAAGGATTTAAATAATTATTTAATTAATTAAATCAATAGAAAATAATACAGGCATTCATTTTAAGTCCAATGGGCTTATAATAAAATGAGAAATTTCACGGGCCTAAAGCCCATGATAATTTCGACCTAGGGCTTTAAAATGACTATTATTTTATTTATTTTTTAATTAGATTAAATGGCCTAATTGAGTCTATAAAAGGAGTGTTTAGAGAGAAGTCAAATACATAAGTCACAAGTCTGATTTTCTGATTGTTTTAGATTCTCTCTAAACACAAGTCTTTTTCAAAGCCTCTTTGTTATTTTCTCTTCTTCTCTCTATATCTATCTCATGTGTTGAGAATTACCCACACTAGTATAGGTGGTTCTAAGGATACATTGGAAGATTGTGAAGAAAATAGAAGATCGGTTCAGTTTCTTGATAATACTCTGCGACAGAGAGGATACAAGAGTTGGAGAAACTGAAGGAAGGACTGTTTCATTCTGCTGCGTATACTGTAAGTAAACTATTATTTGTTTCTCTTTGAATTCAATTTTAGAAACATGTTTTAGGCTATCTCGTATTAATTTGTTTAATATTAGATATACATGAAAATAAATAAAGACCATGTATAAGCTAATCCAACAACTGGCCTCAGAGCCTTTGGTAATCTTTATTTTCATGCATGAACATGTTTAAAATTGGATTATTTGATATGTTTGAATAATTGGATAGATTTTCATGTTTTTATGAAGCATATTGATTTTATGTGATTTTTAGCAATTTTTTAGGTTCTTTTGTTGTGTTTTCTATGCTATTAATTTTATATATGCTTTATTTTGTGTAAAACATGTTAAAAATTAATTTTGAAAATGGTTTTGGTTTGAAAAATTGCACAAAAAAAAATTTCGAAATTTTTTTGCATTGGCTTCCATGCGTGCGTGCACACCCGCTCGCACCAGCGCGCGCCACCCGCCTCCCCGCGCGCACAAGCCCAACAGCCTAGCTAGTGATACAGGTACTGTTCATCATAATTTTTTTTAAACAAAAATTAAAGAAAATTAAGAATTGTGAAAAATTATTATTTATAATCAAAGCCAAAAATATTAGATTTGTTTTGTATTTAAATTTTTTATTTTAAATAAGATATTTTTGTTAGTTGAGATTTAAATAATTAGATATTTTCTACAAATATTCAAATTCAAATTTAAAAATAGACTAACAACTTAATTTTAAATATTTTAATATATTAAAATATTAGAATTAAGATATCAAATATTTAAGATATTTTCATTTAAATTCTTAATATTTTTTATTAAATCTTTATTTGAAAATATAAATATATTTTTATTCTATAGTTTTTAATATTTAAATTATTTGAAATTTGAATATTTTTAGTTAGATATTTTTATGGATATTTGAATTTTTTTAACTATTTTGAGATATTTTAGGGTTGTTATAACTATTTATATTTTATTTTTTAAAATGATTAAAATATTAGCTAATAGTTATAACAACACAAGATATTTTTGGAAAATAGTTAAGATATTGATTTTCAAATTTAAATTCGTTAAATTTTAAAAAATATCATTTTTTTTTCAGCCAATTAATAAAATATTTTTTTTAATAAATGATATTTAAATTAACTTTGGTTAATTGTTGATAAATCCTATTTAAATTAAATTAATATATTTTTTTTCAAATTAACCTAAAACCAAGTTGATTGTTGATAAATGAAATTTAAATTAACTATTGTTAATTATTGATAAATTTAATTTAAATTGACTTATTTTTTTGTAAAAATTTAATTAATTTGAATTTTTTGATAAATTCTAGATAATTAATTGTGATAATTTTGCAAATGAAATAAATTGTGGTATTTTGCATAAATTCATAGAATTGCTCATATAGTAACCTGATTAGGCCCATCCAATTATAACATGTCTGTTTGCACTATATGTGGCATTTTTGCAATTGGGCTCAGATGCATATAGTGGCCATTATGTTTGTTAGATATGTGAGATTTTGCCAAATGAAATATTCATAAAATGATAGTTTTATTTGGGCCCATTAGAAAATGTAAAGTTTAAATTCCTCTCTTGTGGGTGATTCCACTTGTGAAGGCCCATTTGTTTTGCATGACTATAGTGGGCCTAATCAATTAATAACAATTAATAAAACGAAGGTTTAAATTCTTGTCTTTTGGACCTTGTATGGAAGATATGGGGCCTTTGTAGTGGGAACGACATACTGGACCCAGCCCTCCTCCATACAAGCCCAATTGTTAATGCCCATTTACCTGAGTTTGACTTAATTATATAGGTTCATTATATTAGTTAAACCTAAATATTGATTAGCAACAAATTAATTCTAAATTAATTGAATTTGTTTCAATGTGACACTTTAGAATTAATAGGAAATTATAGGACTTTGGTTTTAAAAAATTTAATCTGTTTAATTTTTTTTTTGGGAAAGCCATAGTCATTAATTTTTTAAAACTAAATAATATAAACACTATTTTTAATTTTATAATGAGCTTATTTTAAGAATTTTATTCGATCTCCACCGTTGGTTTAACATAGTCAATAACTTAATGGGGCGTTGAGGCGCTTTGATTCGTCCCCCTAAGGAAGGTGTTCATTAGTTATTTTGACAAGGTTGGATTTCGAAAGATAGATAATTATAGGTCAAATTCTACTAGACTCACCCCTACGGTGACTACCAGAACTAAATCTATGATTATTGAAACCGTGGGTCTAGCTCATAAAATAAGAGATTTTTTTTTTCTTATTTTGATCGAATAGTAGGTTGTTAATTGTGGTATCCATTATTAAATGAGTTTACAACTCTATTTAACTAGTGGTATTTTTGACTCTCGCCAACTGGGACAAGGATATCATAGAATAGTTAAAGAAACTTAAAGAAATAGAGATATGATTGTTTCTGGTATTTTTTCTCATATCTTACATATTTTGGTATATGTTGTGCTATTTATTGAAATTTGTGTGAATAGAAGTTTTATTGAGCAAATGTGATTGATTTTTATTTTTTTGATAATTTGTAGTTTTAAGCTAAGTAGTGTCTGTGTCTACTCCCATCCTTTCTCAAATTTCGATGGAGAAACCCACTAGACAACACTTCCTTAACTGGAAGTAGAATATCAACATAGAGTTGATAGGTGACAAATCCGAGTTCGTCATGATTGAGGAATCCCCAGAAAGAGCATCGTCTCCGCACATTCTTAATAGCACTGTAAATGCTTGGATAACACCGTCTCCACACGTATGTGATGGCACCGTGAATTCTCGGATGGCACCATGTCTGCACGTTCGTGATCAACTCAACTATGGTCTGACGCAGCTTATGAATGAGCTTCAGACTTTTGAGCCAATCATGGGTGGACCTAGTAAAGGAAGAGAAAGTAAGACTACTGATGTTGCTGTTGATCTAGCTAAGGCTGAACCTAACCCAGCTTCGTCTATAAAAGCTAGAAACAAGAGGAAAGGTGGACAAATAAACAACCCCAAGCCTGCAAAGGCAGCAAAGATGAGTGCACAACCATATGCACAGATGCCTAAGGGGAAAAACAAGAAAAACAAGAAAGGTAAATATAAGTGTTTTCACTGCAAAGAGAAGGGGTATTGGAAATGAGATTGCCCCAAGTTTCTAGCAGCTAAAAACAAAGGTAATGATTATAGTTCATTTATCTTGGAAACAGTGTTAGAGAATGATAAATCTGTTTGGATTATTGATTCTGGATCTACCAACCATGTTTGTAACTATTTACAGCTTCTTGATTCGTGGGAGGAAGTGGACGAAGGCGGCTTAAATCTTAGAGTTTGGAACGAAGCATTCGTTAAGGTCCAAGCTAGAGGAATAGCTCATCTAATGTTCGGAAATAAATACTTAATTGTAAAAGATGTATTTTTTGTTCTGTATTTTAGTAGAAATTTAATTTCAGTTTCCATGTTGCATTTAGAACGATTTGTTATGACTTTCACAAGTTTTAATATATCTATTTCTTTCAATGGATCACAATTGTGTATTGCATGTTTGGAAAATGGGCTTTATATTCTGCAACCTAACGAACCCCTCACTCTTAATAATGATTTATTCAAAGTAGCTAAACCTAGGACCAATAAACGTCAAAAGACCGATAACGATAATATGACGTATTTATGGTACTTGAGATTAGGTCACATTGGCTATGATAGGATTCAGAGACTTACAAAGGACGGACCTTTGAGGGAACTAACCTTAGGAGAATTACCTATCTATGAATCTTGTCTAGAAGGCAAACTAACCAAGCGTCTATTCTCTGCAAAGGGTGATAGGGCCAAAGAAGCATTTGGTCTTGTGCATTCAGATGTTTGTGGACCTTTGAATGTACAAGTCAGGGGTGGTTTTGAGTATTTCGTCACTTTCATTGACGATTACTCTAGATACTCATGTCTTTACCTAGTGCATAGGAAATCAGAAACATTTTCAAAGTTTCAGGAATTCCTAGCAATGGCTCAGAACCAATTAGGTAAAACGTTAAAGATCTTGCGATCTGATAGGGGTGGAGAATATTTGGATATGCAGTTAAAAGATCATTTAATTGAACTTGGGATTTTATCACAACTTACTGCCCCAGGTACTTTGCAACAAAATGATGTAGCGGAACGTCGAAACAAAACTTTATTGGAAATGATTAGATGCATGCTTAGTTACTCAACTCTACCAACTTCATTCTGGGGACATGCAATTTAAACCGCGAACGAAATTCTCAATGTCGTGCCGTCTAAATCAATCCCCAAAACACCTTTAGAAGGCTGGAATGGTCGTGAACCTAGTTTATGCCAATATAGAATTTGGGGGTGTCCCGCTCACGTCCTGAGGAAAAAGGAAGGAAAGCTAGAACCGCGAACTGAAGTTTGCATGTTTGTTGGCTATCCTAAAGGTACTCGGGGTGGACTTTTCTATAGTCTTTCAAAAAGAAAGTATTTCACCCTGTATAGGATCCTCTTTGAACACATTTAATAGTATAAGATCCTCATTGGACTCACCCTATATTTCACCCTGTGATAATTCATTTGAACACATTTAATAGTATAGGATCCTCATTGGACTCAACCAATGAGATCAAAGCATTTAAATTTATGTTTTGGAGCTAAAACACGTAATTGTACTGACATTTTGTAATGGACCAGGCAGTGCGTCGCCTGGCACCAGGTGATGTATCGCCTGTCAGGCGATACGTCACCTGTTACTTCTCTCTCTAGGGTTTTGAGAGCCCAGGCAACGCGTCACCACCTAGGATGTGACGTATCGCTGATGCCTTTGTAATACGGCTCCATGAGGTGTCTCAAAACACCTCTAAATGCTCCCAAACATTTTGGGAACTCTTAATACTCCAAATAAACATTTTGGACCCAAAAGATTGATTTTTAAAAAATTCCTATACTCAAAGTTAACTTTCACATATTGACTTTTGTGAAATTGTTATTGTTTTAGGAACTCTTAATAACAATTTTGGGAACTCTTAATAACAATTTTGGGAACTCTTAATACTCCAAATAAACATTTTGGACCCAAAAGATTGATTTTTAAAAATTCCTATACTCAAAGTTAACTTTCACATATTGACTTTTGTGAAATTGTTATTGTTTTAGCACCTCTTCGTGCCTAAACAATTCCACCATATATTTAACCTATCTCAACATTCCCTCACTTGGTTAAATACATCCTCTCTTTTCTAGGCAACAATATCAGTGCATAAAGTAAAGTACATTTTGGGTTTGAACTTTACCTTAGTGAAAACACTACAAAGCTTAAATCGAAATGCTAAGTTATTCTTAAAAGATTGAACCCAACTTTCCTAGTGATAAAAAATGGTAATGTCTCACACACCTCTATCTGATTATTACTTATGCATTTCTCACTGTTTGCACCCTGCACTATTAATGACCTTGTGCTTGATCCATTCATGAACTATTCAAAGAGAAAACTCCTACTATCTTGATAGGCCGCCGACCTCTAGGTTCACTTTGGTGAAATTCTTACAACATATTTGCTACCTTTAGGGATGTTTGTTACTCTTAACTGAACTTCATTGAAAGCCTTAGGCTTAACCCTCACTTTGGTAGCAACCAACATTAACTCACCCTTGATGAGACTTTAAATTGATATTGTTGAAACCATTCCCTTATCGAATGACTTATTCTTACCCATTGAACTCTACACTTGATGTAAACAACTTTTGAGTTGGGTTTCCATCATTTGGGGAATCTATATATCAAGGAGTTTTAGTCTCATCCTTTTATTTGTGGAACTAACCAAATCTCTCCCAAGATATTTGGTACACGGATTCGCTAAGTTCTTACATGATTTCACATATGAAATTGATATGATACTCTTATCAATCAATTCCCTCACATAATCATGTCTTAGACTTATATGTCTAGACTTTCCATTGTAAATCTTGTTGTAAGCTCTAATTAAAGTAACTTGTGTAACACCCTGGATAACCAAAGTCATTACACTGTGTATTTTAAATAGTGTAGGACTTGCTAACCAAGTCATATAGTTGAAAACGTGATCCTATAATCATAAACAGGTTAAGTTTAAAAGATTTTGGTCATAAATAGATAATCTTCATTAAAATAATTAATTAGTACATGGGATCCCAAAACAGGGTTTAAAAGTTGTGTTTACAAAAGAATTCCAAAAGTTAAAAATAACCATGGCCACTCTAATGGAAAAATATACAATTTTAGGTTTTCGTCCTTGTACAAACCCTCCACTGTGGTGACCGAGCAGCTAACAATGTACACCTCGCCCCCAGAGATCTCCAACTCATGGCCAAACTACAAGATCCTTGCCTTTACCTGCACCACGTAGCACCCGTGAGCCAAGGCCCAGCATATGGATGAACTATAGTCCTAAGCTCCAAACTTTAATTCCTTAGCTTAGGGCTTTAAATTGAGATAAAAAAACTCCAAAGGAGAATGAAGGAGAAAGGATGCACGGGAGAAGGTTTTCTAGGCTCTGTTTTTACTTCAGTTCTTTCTACAGCCTACTACTAGAATCCCATATACCCTTGCCAAATGACCATATTACCCCTAGGTTAAATAAAACCCTTTAAAGGCTAGTAAGGGCAAAAATGTCATTTATCCTCTAAATCCGCTAATCATTCTTAACGTTCTCCAATTCCTGTTATTACCGATATCCTCAAATACCAATAATTCATAACCTGTTACCCTTTACTCCAACTAACGCTCTAATCACCGAAACACCCGTAAACTCACCCGAGCCCCGAGCTTAAGCCTGTTATGACCAAACCGATAATTTATATTCAAAGATCGTCTCATGCCAAATAGCTCAAACAAATCCACATTATAATGTGGCCTCAACAATTAACCACAAGCATGCACCAAAATATATAAATATGCCCTCAACGGGCCAAATTACCAAAATACCCCTGTGATGAAATGTGGACCCACATGCATGCATTTAACATCATATTATAATATATTTCACAAAAGCATGGATATAACAGTTTAATGGCATAATAAATCAATAATGGCCCTCCCGGCCTACTAATCCAACCATTAAACCACACTAGGGGTTTCAGGGCATTACAGTTAGAGTTTGTAAAGGACTATGACTGTGACATTCTTTACCACCCAGGGAAAGCCAATGTAGTAGCAGATGCATTGAGCAAGAGAGACTTAGGGCAGTTATTTAGTTCTACTCATATTTCAAGGGAGTTGGCTAAAGAGATGTCCAAAGCAAGGATAGAGTTGGTGGTGGGCCGGTTGGCAAACATTACTTTACAGTCAACCCTACTGGAGTGGATTGAGGATGATCAACTGGTGGATTCACAGCTGCAGGATGTTAGAGAGAATGTCTTAGCGGGGGCAGCTAAGGACTATTCTATTTTTGAGGTTGGCCTGCTACAGTATCAGGGTCGGATTTGTGTTCCGACTGATGTGGGGATTAGACGAGAGATACTAGATGAATCACATACTACACTGTACTCACTTCATCCGGGTACCATGAAGATGTATCAGGATCTACAGATGCCATATTGGTAGCCCGGGATGAAGAAGGATGTGGTAGAGTACGTGGCTAGGTGTCTGACCTATCAGCAAGTGAAAGCTGAGCATCAGCCACCAGCAGGGTTGCTTCAGCCTTTGGTATTCCTGAGTGGAAATGGGAGGATATTCCGATGGACTTTATAGGAGGTTTACCTAGGACAGTGGGGCTTCATGACTCAGTGTGGATGATAGTGGATAGATACACCAAGTCGGCTCATTTTCTTCCAGTGAAAACAACATATACGGTGGATCAGTATGCAGAGTTATATGTGAGGGAGATCGTACGTCTCCATGGGGTTCCTAAGTCTATAGTGTCAGACCGAGATCCTATCTTTTCCTCCAAGTTTTGGGGTAGTTTGCAGAAGGCTATGGGGACTCAGTTGAAGTTCAGCATAACCTTTCATCCTAAAACTGATTGACAGTTTTAGAGGATGATTCAGGTGTGGGAGGATATGCTTAGGGCATGCGTGATTGACTTTGAAGGATCTTGGAGTAAGTATCTCCCGTTGATTGAGTTCTCATACAACAACAATTATCAATTGACGTTTGCAGTGGCTCCATATGAGATGTTATATGGGAGGAAATGTAGATCGCCCATTCATTGGGATGAGATGGGTGAGAGGAAGTATTTCGGGCCAGACATGGTTCAGAAGACGAGTGAAGCTATTAAGAAGATCCGAGCTAGAATGCTTGCTTCACAGAGCAGACAGAAAAGCTATGATGATCCTAAGCGTAGGGATGTGGAGTTCCAGGTTGGGGACCACGTGTTTCTACGAGTTTCACCACTGCGAGGGGTGACGAGGTTTGGGAAGAAGGGCAAGCAGAGCCCTAGATTCATTGGACCTTCTGAGATCCTGGAGTGGATCAGACAGGTGACTAACAGGTTAGCTTGGCCACCGTCGTTGTCGGGAGTTCATGATGTATTCCATGTTTCTATGCTTTGGAAGTATGTCTCCGATACGACTCATGTGTTGTAGTATGAAGACTTGGAGTTGCAGATAGATGTTTCCTATGAGGAGCAACCGGTTTAGATCTTAGATTGAAAAGATAAAGTTCTAAGGAACAAGACAATTCCTTTGGTTAAACTGTTATGGAGGAATAGTAGGGTCGAGGAGGCGACATGGGAGCTTGAGTCAGCGATGCGAGATCAGTATCCCGAGTTATTCAGGTAAATTTTGAGGACGAAATTCTCAGTCGGAGGGGATAGTTGTAACGACCCAAAATTACAAGCAAGGCTTAAGGGCCTTGAGTAGTGTGCCGGGAGGGCATAATTGGTTTATGTGTGATTTAATGAATTAATGCATGATTATGTGATTAGCATGCTTATATGATTATATGGATATGTTAAATGCATGATTATGAGTATTAGTATGCATTTAGGACCTATTTAGTTTATAAGGGCATATTTGTAATTTTTTGCCCATTGAGGGCATAAATGTGATTATTTGTGGTAAATTGTTGAGACCACATTACTATGTGGATATATTTGCAGCTTATGGCTCGAGACGGTCCTAGTGAGCATTTTGGCGAAATAGTCACGGCGGGGATTTATACTTGGCTCGGGGGAGCCTGGGGTTATTTTCAGGAATTTAGGAGGTATATTGGAGATTATTAGACTTTGGGTAAATAATTAGTGATTAATTGGATGATGGGATTCAAGTGGTAAATATTAGAAACATTTGAAGAATTAGTGGGAACTGAGAATAAATGACCATTCTACGCCTAGAATAAGTTAAAGGGTGATTTTATTTGGAAAAGCATAATGGTCATTTCCTATGTTAAGGATATGTTCAGCTTTTATGTTAGAATAAAATAGAGAAGAGTTGAGAATATTCTAGGAAAGAAAGAAGGAAAAGATTCAGCTCTTTATCTCTCCCATCCCCTCACTTTTTTCTCACTCTCACTCATTGAAGTTAAAGCTAAGCTTGAGCTGGGAAACTTGGAAGAATTTGAGGAAGAATTGAGCTGGGACATGAAGGAATTGAGCTGGGAAATTGAGGTAAGAATATGGCTTTAATTTCTATGTTTTTTTGCTGAGTTTAAGTATGAAGATTAAGGTATGCATGGGGGTGGTTTAGATTGAGTATTTGCTAGGAATTTCAGTGGGTTTTCGCTTGATTACTATGTCTGAATTGAGGTATGGTTTCTGTGTTAGTTATTGAGAGTATTAGATAAAAGAAATAGGTGAATATGGATCTTAATTCGTAACTTGATTAGTGTTGAACTAATAGGATAAATGGGGGAAAATTCTGGGCTTGTTGAATGTTCTTGGCTGGGAGAAGGAGGATAAAAGCCACGTTTTCCCTAGGTTCGAAGGGAGGGCCGTGACCCAGTGTGGGGGCGCCGCGGCGCGTCTGGCCCTTCTGGCCTAGCCTGCTCTCTGACTTGGGGGCGCGTCGTGACTTGCGTGGCCAAGTCGCGACCCACCTCCCCATTAGCGTGAAAGCTTGCTCTCTGACTTGGTGCAAGTCGCAACTTGCTGAGCCAAGTTGCGACCCGCCTGGGAGTTTTAAGCTTAGAGGAGTTCTTTGTGTTGTAGGGGCTGGGGGGTTCGAACCTAGGGGCTCGGGACAATTTCTACTACCTGATTTAACAGAAATTGAGGTCCTAGAGGCTAGATTTGTTCCCTAGATGTTTTATTTCTAATTGGAAGTTGATAGATATCAATGACTCTTGTTACTAGGTTTGTCGGCAAGGCTCGAAGCTAGGGATCGTGCTCGGAATCAGTTCACCTTCTCCGCTCGAATTCAAAGGTAAGAAAACTACATCCGGTTATGTGGCTATGTTGGGACTAAGAGTTCCCTATACTAGTATGCAATGGTGAATTATGGTATTATGCCATGTGAACATGAAATAAATAGCCTAAGAGTGCCAGAATTAGTATTGGCACATAGGACGCGGCTCAGCCACTGGTAGCCTAGGTTAATTATATAATCACTGAGCTCAGCCTAAGCGAGCCAGAGTCAGTGGGATAAATAGAGGGTCCGGCTTAAGGGCATCGACCCTGGATATTGTATAATATTTTTACTATTGTTAATCTAATTATTATGGCATGATAATTACCTGAATGATAGATTGTTGGTTTGATGATTAATATCACTGATTATGTGAACAATGTGGTCTACTGAGTATCTGATTGATGATTTGTGAATTATTTGATTATTGATTATGCTCTGTGATATGGTTTTCTTGCTGGGCCTTGGCTCACGGGTGCTACGTGGTGCTGGTAAAGGCAAGGGTAAGCTGGACCAACCCTGAATTGGAGAGCTCAGGGGGCGGAATGTACATAGTCGGCTGCTTGGCCACCACGACCGAGGGATGATACAGGGACAGGAGACCCTAAAATGCTTATTTTTCCATTAGAGTGGCATGTGGTTTTTTATAACCTTTGAAAATTTTGTAAACCGTTAGTTAACCCTGTCTTTGGGATTCTGTGTATCAAACGCTTTTTTAAAATGAAAATTTATCTTTTATGACAAAAATCTTTTAACCTTAGTTCAATAATAGTTTAGCTTAACATTTTCATACATTTTCATCGAAATGACTAGCTTAGCAAGTCTTACACCTTTATAAACACACAGTTGTAGACGCTCAATTTTCACCTAAGGTCTGGCCTGGCCTTGCGTGGGTACCGCCTAAGCCTCAAGGGTCTCGTGACGCGCAGCCATCAGTGACCCGCATCCAAGTGCCCACGTGAAGCTCCGTCTCGCGCCCTTATGCGCGCACCCGTCTGCCTACGTGAGGCCCCGCCTCGCGTCCTTGTGCGCGCACTCGAGTGCCCCCGTGAGCCCTCGCCTTGAAATAGGCCAAAGTGACCAAGTGGCCCCACCATGCCAAGCATGGCCTCGCCAAGAAGGGCCTCGCCCAGCATTGCCTCGCCAAGAAGGGCCTCGTCAAGCATGGCCTCGCCAAGAAGGGCCTCGCCAAGCATGGCCTCACCAAGAAGGGCCTCGCCAAGCATGGCCTCGCCAAGCATGGACTCGCCAAGAATGGCCTCGCCAAGAAGGGCCTCGCCAAGCATGGCCTCGCCAAGCATGGCCTCGCCAAGAAGGGCCTCGCCAAGCATGGCCTCGCCAAGAAGTGCCTCGCCAAGCATGGCCTCGCCAAGAAGGGCCTCGTAAAGCATGGCCTCGCCAAGAAGGGCCTCGCCAAGCATGGCCTCGCCAAGAAGGGCCTCGCCAAGAAGGGCCTCGCCAAGTATGGCCTCGCACGGCCTCGCCACGCATGGCCTCACCAAGAAGGGCCTCGCCAAGTATGGCCTCGCACGGCCTCGCCAAGCATGGCCTCGCCAAGAAGGGCCTCACCAAGAAGGGCCTCGCAAAGTATGGCCTCGCACGGCCTCACCACGCATGGCCTCGCCAAGAAGGGCCTCGCCAAGTATGGCCTCGCACGGACTCGCCACGCATGGCCTCGCCAAGTATGGCCTCTCCAAGCATGGCCTCGCCAAGAAGGGCCTCGCCAAGAAGGGCTTCGCCAAGTATGTCCTCGCGTGGCCTCACAAGAGAAAAGGGGCCTCCTGAACAGCTAGGGAGCCACGCCATCAAGGGGGTCGCAAGGAGGGCGTCTCATCACGCATCCTTAGACGTCTGCCAGGGCCACATGCCTATCGCCCAGACTCGTGAGTGACCTCGGGAGGCTTCAGGCATCTCATGCCAAGGACCCAAGATCTCCACCTCACACCAAGGGTCCCATTCCTTACACCTTGAGACCCCTATGCTTAGGAGATCCAGTACGAGTCGAATGGGACACACTTGTACGACCTAGTACTGAGTACGGATACCAGTGCCAGTAAGACTACTAGGGTAAGAGTCATGGTCCGTACGTCTACGACCATAGGTCAGAGCCGACACCACTACCTCCTGCGCCACTACGCCTGCCACCACTCATCAGACATGGGTACAGACAAGTAGTGGAGGCATTCTCCTGACACCAGCTCCTGTGCTGGATGTACGACCACAACCTCTAAAGCCACACCCCTGACATAGTACTTATGTACCCCATCGTCTCCTGGACCACTATGTACCTAAGGCCATTAGAGCCTACTATAAAATGAACTCTAAGACCACCTGAAAGGGGGTTGGAAATTTTATGGTAGCAGAGGCTTAAGTGTGAACGAAAGACTGAATTATCCATTATCATTCTATTATTGTTCTTGAGTTATTGTTCAATTTTTTACAGCTTTCCGATTAGTGATCTTGATTTGATAATTTTTCCAACGCAACTTAGTTGACGAGTTCTCACTGTCAACAGTTTGGCGCCGTCTGTGGGAACGTTAGTTTCAAGCTACTGTTCCACCATTGTTTCCGGCAAGAAGAAGATGCCAAGACGCTCAAAGCGACTGAGGGAGCCACGGGAGGTAGAAGTTCACCTGAACGGAGTCCCGCTGAAGGCCTCCATGAAGGACGCTCCTCCACCCAGAGACGTGGAGCCCCTGAAAGACCCTGAGGTTCACGGAGGTGATAGGGTGGTCTCATCACCAGCCGCTCCACCTGGGGGAAGTCCTCCAAGAGCACCACCGGTAAACGATGACGAGTTCCCTCCCCCAAAACCACCGCAGGCACCGAACTTCGGCCGGCAAGACCCGGGCCCTTCTGCCCGTAGGCATGATAAGCACCCCCGGGTCCACTCCGTGAGCTCGAGTTCGAAATCCCAGTTTTACGAGGAGGAAATACGTGAGCTCCACCGTAAGAACCAAAGGTTGGAAACCACCTTGGAAAACATGCAAGAGGTCCTGAACGACCTGCTGCAGGGTAAGTCAAGCGTAACCTTGCCTAAGAGGAAGGAGAAGGGCAAGGATGGGGTGGAGACCACTGTACCGGTAAATGATGGGAGAACCCGACATTCAACCAGTAACACCCCCCGAGCAAAGCAACGTGATCACCCTGAACCGCCTAAGCAGGCCCAGAAGCCAGCGCCGAGGACCAACGCTACCCCTTGTAATGAGGACGAGGTCACCTCTAAAAGGGCACCGTCAGACTTGCGGGAGGAGCTCAATAAGAAGAGGGCGGGCAAAGGGACCACGCCCCCTGTGGTGCCTCGAGAAGGCAAGGGAAATGCGGATCTTAGCCCGTCCGCTTTGAGGGACACTCTCAGAAAGAGGAGGCAGGACCTAGACACGGAGATGAGGAGCCTGCGAAGCAAGATCCTCACCGCGTCACGCGGCCAGGCCTTTGAGGAGGACTTCGACCATGAGTCACCCTTTGTGAGAGAAATTCAGGCAATCCGACTCCCTGCCAATTTTAAGGAGCCCAATATGACCCCTTACGAAGGGAACACGGATCCGAAATACCACCTGGATGCGTTTAATGATCTGATGAAACTGAGGAGGATCAGAAGTGGTGCCAGGTGCCATTGCTTTGCTGTTACTCTGAAAGGACCTGCCTACAAATGGTTCAAAAGACTAAGGCCGGGGTCCATCAGGTCCTGGCAGCAGTTTTCTGACGAATTCCTCCAACAGCACCATGCCGTGCGGGACTACACGATGCCAGGTACTAGCCTAGCCAACGTGAAGTAAGGGGAGAATGAAAGCCTGAAGAGCTACATTCACCGGTTCAATATGGAGGCCGCAAAAGTGGGGAGCCTAATGCGCCGAGAGTTAAAAATGGCCATTACCGCTGGATTGCTCCCAGGAAGCAAGTTGTGGGACAACATGTTGAAGAGGGAAGTCACCGACTTAGATGACTTCTATGAGAGAGCGCAGAAGTACATCCGTGTGGAGGATGGCCATGCAAACCTAAAGGCGGGGAAGGAGGAGCCCCACGCCAAGCCCCCAACTAATGATAGATCGAATGTAGCGAAGAAGAAAAGAACGTACGATGGGCCAAGAGATGACCAGCAGAGGAAACCCAAACGAGGGGGTGATCATAGGCAAACGGCTTATACTTACTATACGAACCTCACAGATACCAGAGAGCATATTTACATCACCAACGAAGATCGAGTGCCCTTCAAAAAGCCCCCACCAATGAGAAAGGATCAGTCCAAAAGGGACCCCAGTAGATACTGCCAATACCACAAGGACATCGGACACACCACGGCAGAGTGTATCCATCTGAAGGAGGAAATTGAGGAGCTCATTCGCCGGGGGCACTTGGGCCGCTATGTCAGGAGAGAAAGGCAAAGGCCAGAGGACGAGCCCACAGCACCCCAGGCACAAGAGCGAGCCCTAGAAATACAAGGGGAGGTCCGAACCATTTTTGGAGGTCCAGGATTTGGGGGAGACTCTAGGAAGGGGCGAGATAGATATGCAAGAGAGGCTCGGCGAAGTCCGCCTCCCTGCGTCATGAGTTTAGAACAACGACCCCCGAAGAGCTTCAAGGGGGAAAACAACTCGATAACGTTCACTGAGGAGGACGCACGGGGGGTACACTTTCCCCACAATGATCCGCTGGTGTTGACAGTTCAATTGGCAAATATGCGTGTGCATATGGTCCTAGTGGATAACGGGAGCTCGGTAGACATCCTATATCGCCCTGCTTTGGAAAAGATGGGACTGGGCATTCGTCATCTAAAGCCCTGCCAACCGTCCCTATACGGATTCAGAGGGGACTCAGTGCAACCCCTTGGAATGATCGAATTGACACATACCATGGGGGAGCAACCCCGGCAGACTACAATCATGTCTAACTTTGTTGTAGTAGATTGTGCATCATCTTTCAACGTGGTATTGGGGAGACCCTCCCTAAGAGAATTGAAAGCCATAACTTCAATATATCACTTGGTTGTCAAGTTCCCGACTCCAGGAGGGGTGGCTAGTATAAAGGGAGAACAGAAGGAGGCGAGGGAGTGTTACAACGCCTCACTCCGCATGCCTGCAAAACCGCGTGAGCCAATGGCCATGGTGGTACATGAGACGCTACGTATGCCCACGGGGGGTCCGCAGGAGCTGGATCCTCGGGTCGTGGATGAGTCAAGAGCAGAACCAGTAGAAGAAGTAGAGGAGGTTATGGTGATGGAGGAACCCCTAAGGAAATTGAAGATAGGGAGAAGCCTGCAAGGTGACGTGAAGGAGGAGTTGATGAAATTTTTGAAAGATAATCTAGACGTGTTTGCATGGAGTCATGAGGACATGGTGGGCATAGACCCCAGTGTGATGTGCCACCACCTGAATATCTCCCCAGAAGCAAGGCCCGTCAGGCAAAAGAGGCGGGCGCTAGACCCAACAAGATACGCAGCATTAAAGGAGGAGGTTGACAAGTTGAAGGCCAATGGGTTCATCCGCGAGTCTTTCTACCCTGTGTGGGTATCGAACTCAGTACTCGTGTCAAAGCCGAATGGGAAGTGGAGAACTTGCGTCGATTTCACGAACTTGAATAAAGCTTGTCCTAAGGACAGCTTCCCACTTCCCAGGATAGATCAGCTAGTAGATGCGACGGCAGGACATGAGTTACTAAGTTTCATGGACGCCTACTCAGGATACAACCAAATCCCAATGAACCCGGCAGATGAGGAGCACACGTCATTCATTACAGACAAAGGGCTCTACTGTTACAAGGTGATGCCCTTCGGGCTCAAAAACGCGGGAGCCACCTATCAGAGGCTGGTGAATAAAATGTTCGCTAACCAGATAGGAAGGAATATGGAGGTGTATGTGGATGACATGTTAGTGAAGACCAAAGAAGCAGCAAAGCTCAACAAAGACCTTGGTGAGATGTTTGACACGCTCAGGAAATACCGGATGAAGTTGAACCCAGTCAAGTGCACCTTCGGGGTATCCTCAGGAAAATTCTTGGGCTTCATGGTCAATTCCAGAGGCATCGAGGCCAATCCTGACAAGATAAAGGCACTAATAGAGATGAGCCCGCCAAAGAATAAGAAGGAGGTGCAGTGCCTAACGGGAAGGGTGGCGGCCCTTAATAGGTTTGTCTCAAGGTCCACCGACAAGTGCCTCCCATTCTTTGAAAATGGGAGCAAAAAGTTCACTTGGGATGAAAGATATGAGGAAGCATTTGTCAAGCTGAAAGAGCACCTGGGGAAGCCACCCTTGTTGGCAAAGCCAGAGAAGGGCGAGAAGCTGTACCTGTACTTGGCAGTGTCTGAGCATGCCATCAGCGCAGCCTTGGTTAAGGGAGAGAAAAACCAACAACAACCCGTATACTATATCAGCAAGCATTTAGTGGACGCGGAGAACCAGTATCCGGAGATCAAAAAATTGGCCTATGCATTAGTAGTGGCTTCGAGGAAGTTGAGGCCTTACTTTCATGCACATACAATTGAAGTCCTGACAGATAGTCCTTTGAGGCAGGTCTTGCATAAACCTGAGACCTCAGGGAGGTTGATGAAATGGTCGATCGAGCTGAGTCAATTTGACACAGTATACACCCCAAGGGCTTCCATCAATGGACAGGTGCTGGCAGATTTTATAGTAGAGCTCACCCATCAGCCGAATGAAGGAAGGAATGAAGAAGGGGAGCAGCCTGTCATGGAGGAAGAGCTAGAAGGTTTAGAGGAGTGGAGTTTTCATGTCGATGGGGTGTCGAATGAAGGAGGATCAGGAGCGGGCATCATGATGACTGGGCCCGAGGGACACAGAATGTATTGCGCAATCCGATTGGGTTTGAGGCCTCCAATAATGAGGCAGAGTACGAGGCGCTCCTAGCTGGCCTGCGTTTAGCCCAGGAACAGAGAGTGACGCGCCTTCATATCTTCAGTGACTCTCAATTGGTAGTATGCCAAGTAAAGGGGGAGTACCAGGCGAGGGGACCCAAGATGGCAGCCTACTTGGAGAAGGTGAAGGGCTATCTGGGACGGTTGGTGGCATATAATATAGAGCAAATCCCCAGAGAAAAGAATACCCATGTCGATGCACTCGCAAAGCTGGCGTCTAGCAAAGATGGTGATATCTTGGAGTCAATACCCGTGGAGTACTTACCCAAGCCCAGCATCGAAGGCGCGGACGTGCAAATGATTAGTGTCCCAAGGGAATCATGGACCGAGCCAATCAAGAGGTACCTGGAAGAAGGAACCTTGCCTGCGGATAAAAACGAGTCCCGGAGGTTGGTGTACAAGGCCGCAAGATACACCCTGGTAGATGGGGTCCTTTACAAAAGAGGATTCTCAATGCCACTCCTGCGGTGTGTAGAAGAAGAGGAAGCGCTGAAAGTGTTACAAGAGATACATGAGGGAGAGTGCGGCAACCACGAGAGCGGACCCTCCACAGCCAGGAAGGCCATGAGACAAGGATACTACTGGCCCTCCATGGAGAGAGATGCGCATGACTTTGCCACGAAATGCGACAAATGCCAGAGGCACGCCAACTACCCTCGGAGACCCCCAAATGAATTGACCAGCATGACCAGCCCCTGGCCCTTCGCTATCTGGGTGATAGACTTGATCGGCGCTCTTCCTACAGGCAGGGGTGGAGCAAAATACGCGGTGGTGGCAGTGGACTATTTCACTAAGTGGGTAGAAGCAGAACCCCTTTTGAAGATAACCGCCAAGTACATCACCTCTTTCGTCAACAAATCCATTTTTTGTAGATATGGAGGTCCCTACAAAATTATTTATGACAATGGTACCCAGTTCGAAGGGGGAGCTTTTGATGAATATTGTAGGGAAAGGGGCATAAGGAGGAGTTTCTCCGTGGTTGTGCACCCCCAGGCCAATGGACAAGTGGAGGCCATTAACAGGGTCCTTAAGAAGAACTTGAAGACAAAGCTAGAGAAAATGAAGGGAGCCTGGGTAGATGAGCTACCAAATGTGCTGTGGGCTTACATAACCACCCCACGCACAACTACTGGGGAGTCCCCATTCTCCTTGGCCTATGGGTGCGAGGCCATGCTCCCGGTTGAGGTGCGAGTTGAGTCCCATAGGGTACAGTCATATGGAGATGAGGCCAACCGTGTAGCCTTGGTCGAAAGCTTAGACATGCTTGAAGAGAAGAGAGAAAAAGCACAAATGAGGGTGGCGGTATACCAGCAGCGCGCCGCAAGGTACTACAATTCGAGGGTGCGAGAGAGAACTTTCAGAGTTGGCGACTTGGTGCTAAGGAAGGTAATCCCTAACACACGAGACCCAGGCGCAGGAGTGCTGGGGGCGAATTGGGAGGGGCCCTACCAGGTTGCTCAGTGTGTACCCCCGAACACTTACAAGCTGGCGCGCATGGACGACACCATCATACCCCGAGCATGGAACGTGGAGCACCTGAGGAAGTACTACCAATAAGGCGCCCACGTACGATGGTAAAAGAACAAGTGTTGCACACTGTCTTGATGTGATCGGGAGAAGTCGAAGAGGTTACTTAGATAGCCTCCTGAGTAGGTGTGAGTCTTTTTTTTTGTTTTCTATAAAACCCTTATATGTACCATTGCAACTATCTGTATGAGACTGTTTATTATGAATGTGATGAATGAAACTGCATGTTATGGGAGAAACTGCTTGCAACCTCTTGTGTTATTTTCCTTCGCTACGTGGGCATCAGCCAAAGTGTCTGCCGAAATAAATTTCACCAGACACTTGGGGGGCAGGATAGGAGCCGACAGTATGCGCCTAGCAAAGGGAACCTAAAAAGGGCCCTCTAACGAAGGGTCCTAAAAAGGACCCCTAGCCCTTCTAAAAGCCCTTCTAAAAAGGAGGCCCCTAAAAGGGACCCTCTACCAAGAGGACCCCTAGCCCTTCTAAAAAGGAGGCCACTAAAAAAAAAAAAAAGGGGACCCTCTACCAAGAGGATCCTAAAAAGGGCCCTCCATCAGGAGGAAGTGACCCAAAAACAAAGGGACCCCCTATACTAGGGCCTTAAATGAAGTCCTCACAAGGCATCCCTTGGGATCACAAGGATTAGCTACCCTTGTGAACACCAAGGGAGGCCATAGGGACTTACAAAAAAATATATGGTGACAATAATAATAATAAGCCTGGAGCGGCCACCAAGCCGCCTAGCCAAAAAGGGTCCCAAAGGAGACCCTTGCAAAAATAGTACTATGAATAACGACGAGAAGGACGCTTCTCGCACAGAAATAATAAGCGCGCGCAAGAAAAACATAAAAGGATAACTAGGACCTAAGGGGTCAAAATATCCTTATAGAAGCAACCAAGAGGCACCAAAAGAGGTCTCAGTCAACCCTCTCGTATGGGCTCCAAAGGACCTCCAGCCTGGTAAATAAAAGAGGGGAACCAACCAAACCCCATCATGCAGGCTTAAAAGGGCCTCAAATGCAGCAGAACAAGAAATAAACAGCAACGCATGTATTTATACATTAGAAAAAAGAGTTCTTAAGATAGTACAATAGTTACCAAAAGAAAAGTAGCAGTGATAATGATATTACAAAGTTAAAAGTAAAAAAAAAAACCAAGACTACTTCAAGGCCTCCTATGGTGGGCACTCCACAAGGCCACTCGGGCAACGGCCTGTTCGCCAAAACAAGAGAAGTCGAAGTTGGGATCCTGCCTCCACACATTGTAAAGAGCACGATCTATAGACCTGCGCTCAGTGGTGATCCTCTTCGCCTCCAAGGAAGCCCTCTCCACCTCCTAGGAAGCCCTCGCCGCCTCCAAGGAAGCCCCCTCCGCCTCTAAGGAAGCGTTCCTCTCCTGCGCTGACTGTAGTTTGGCCCTAAGGGCCTCGACTTCGGTCTCCAGTTGAGTAACCCTCTCCTGCAACGCAGCCGCAGTGGCCTTGGCCCCCTGGAGCTCGCGCTCTAAGCGTCTAGCCTTGCCCTTTAGCTCCTTGATCTGGGCCTTCGCCTTCTCCCTCTTTGGGAACAAATTGGCAGACTTAGTCCGGGCCTTTGACAACTGGACCTTGGTTTCGCTAAGCTCATTTTTGAGCTCCTGGACCCGGGCCATGAGGTAGTCCCTCTCAGCAGTAGATGTGGAGAGGACGCCGGACGTGTCAGCATGCCGAAGAGACATGGTGTAGATTTGCACAAGAAAGTCAATGGCGTCAGCGATAAGTAACAAAAAGAAAAACACATGTACATCTATACATAATACTAATCGACGCAAGGTGCAAGAACTCACCCAGGCCGCGGCACGCCTTAGGGTTTCCCCAAGGTCTGGTTGAGTCACATTCCCTAGACCCCTCCAGGTGGAGACAGGGAGGCCCGAGGCAATTTGAATGTAACGCTGCGCATAAGCTGAGGCCATCCTAGTCACCCAAGGCTCCACCTCCGCGCTAGGAGCATCTTGTTGGACAGGGACGGACGACCCGCTCGCCGAAGCAGGAGGAGGCGCAGGGAAGGAGAAAAACTGAGACCCTGGTATATTAGAAGAGGGCTCCGCGAGGTCGACGAAGTCAGCATCCGGTAAGCCAATATAATGAGGGACCTGAGGGAAGACGTCACAGCCATCAAGGCCAGGGGGAGCGTAACATCCCGCTGCGGCCTGCGGGTCCAGAGATTGAAAGGCCATGTCCTGGTCATGGGAGCCATAGGGGGGCATCCCCCGGGGGATAGGGGGCGCAGATGAGATCCCCCACATTCGAGGGGGGCATCCTCCATCTCCTCATCGGCCTCACCGTCGTGTAGGGACGGCTCATCCGGCATAGCCATAGCCTTCTTAGACCCAGTAACTGACCACAGGAACTTGGGGTCAGAAACCGGGGACAGCTGGTGGCGGTTGAGGTTTGCCACAGTAAATAGGACTGCTGCCTTCTTCAGGGTGGAGTCTGCATTAATGAGGTTGTTTATGGCCTCCGCCTCCGGCCCAATGACCGAGGGATCAGCAAATTGCCCTGCATGATCCACGCCAATGTCAGTACAAGCAAGAGTACAAAACAGTAAGTTCTAATAAGAAGAAGAGAAAGACCAGGATACTTACTAGGGCCAGCGCGAAAGCCTTCACGAACCGAGAGAGGGCCCTCTACCCAGAAAAAGTCTTGTTTCCAAGGCCCTGTGTTGGACACTGAGCCCTCTATCAAGGGGAGCTCGTTGTTGGCCTTCTGCAGGTAGTAGAAGCCCTTAGACTTGTGCACTCCAATGAGGTTATACAGGGAATGCACCTCCAGCGCCGTCGGGGCGCGTTTGACGTTTCCCTTGAACCAAATGAAAAGGCAACTCAAAGTCAACCAACTGTTGGGTGACAGTTGAAGAGGGGCCAAGTCGAAGTAATTGAGAACCGCCACGAAAAACAGGTGCAAAGGAATGGTGCCACCCGCCTTCAAAATATGCTCACTCAAAGCCACAAAACCCTTCTTAGGGCGGTCGGCCCGGCAGGCCTCCTGAGGGGCATATAGGGCGTATTCTAGAGCAACACGGTAGTGCTTCACGATCACCTTTAATTTGTTCGGAGACACGTGTAACACTAGACTGGACGCTAGTAGAGGGGCGTCGTCCTCTTCCTGGACGGACACCTGTCTGCGTGCTTTCGACATATCTGCAAAATCAAAAGAAAGATGTGAGGAAGAGACAGAACACTTAACCCTCCATTTCTTCTTCCTAGCAAGAGTTTTCCATCGAGGGAGCGATGGCGGAAGCACTAAGCTAGGATAAACTGAGACTAGGGGCTGGGGAGAAGAGCTAGCAGCCCCATGACCGTCATCAGGCGAGAAGGGAGTGGGAGGTTCTGGCGGAAGGTGTCCCTCCATAAATTCTAACTCCCAACGCAATTCAAAAAGGGCCGTCCTAAGACGCGCTATATGGTTACTAAGGTCTGGGGGTGAAGGTCCTCCATCTCCTCTCGACACCGAATCAATTTCGCTCTCCACCACCCAAATTTTACGCCTAAGTTCGGCCATGCACACAAGGTGGCGGAACCGGGCTTGCCTTAAGGATTCATAGTCCTGGTGAGGGTTGCCCTCAGAGGACTCTGAGTCTGAGGACAGGTCAATAAACTCAGCCCTTGGGGGTATGTCGGACGGGCCGTCACTGGCCATGAAACCACGTCCCAACATCAAAAAGGGGCTCACGTATAAATGAGGGGAAGGCTACAAAACACAATGGAATAGGCTTAATACCTCTAGATGCAAAGGCCCTAAATGGCCTACTACAGGATTTAAAAAAAAAAAGACAAAGAGGAGGGGCGTGCATATGGTCAAACTCACTACAAGCTCAGACTAATGTACCCCATCCCAAGTACTGCTAGTTTGGACCCGATAAAAATATATATATATATATATAAAAGGGAGAAGGAAAGAAAACATACCTTAAGCGATTAAGAGCGTGAAGTTGAGGTCCAAAGGAAGTCGGGGAGCGAAAAGCACCAAAGAGTCGAAAATGCGCGTCTGCAAGAATGAACCAGAAAGATGTGTTAGTCATAAAATAGACACACCAAGAAATTAGCTCATATGTAAAAAAAAAAATGAAGTGAAAAAAAATATATATAAAACAAATAAAAGGAACTATGGTGAAAATGAGGTTGTGAGGGATTGAACCCCTCACCTCTTGAAAAAAGAAGGGCTCTCCAAACCAATAAGCCAAGGGAGTAAGGTGAAAATATTAGGCCATGCATGAGGATCTATTTATAGGAATCAAGGTGAATAGTTTACAAGAGCACCTAAAGGTCCTCTCCTAGACTAGGGGGCAAGTGTAGACGCTCAATTTTCACCTAAGGTCTGGCCTGGCCTTGCGTGCGTATCGCCTAAGCCTCAAGGGTCTCGTGACGCGCAGCCATCAGTGACCCGCATCCAAGTGCCCACGCGAAGCTCCGTCTCGCGCCCTTATGCGCGCACGCGTCTGCCTACGCGAGGCCCCGCCTCGCGTCCTTGTGCGTGCACCCGAGTGCCCCCGTGAGCCCTCGCCTTGCCATAGGTCGAAGTGACCAAGTGGCCCCACCTCGCCAAGCATGTCCTCGCCAAGCATGGCCTCGCCAAGAAGGGCCTCGCCAAGCATGGCCTCGCCAAGAAGGGCCTCGCCAAGAAGGGCCTCGCCAAGAAGGGCCTCGCCAAGCATGGCCTCGCCAAACATGGCCTCGCCAAGAAGGGCCTTGCCAAGCATGGCCTCGCCAAGAAGGGCCTCGCCAAGCATCGCCTCACAAAGAAGGGCCTCGCCAAGCATCGCCTCACCAAGAAGGGCCTCGCCAAGCATCGCCTCGCCAAGAAGGGCCTCGCCAAGCATCGCCTCGCCAAGCATCGCCTCGCCAAGAAGGGTCTCGCCAAGCATCGCCTCGCCAAGAAGGGCCTCGCCAAGCATTGCCTCGCCAAGCATGGCCTCGCCAAGCATGGCCTTGCCAAGAAGGGCCTCGCCAAGAAGGGCCTCGCCAAGTATGACTTCGCACGGCCTCGCCACGCATGGCCTCGCCAAATATGGCCTCGCACGGCCTCGCCAAGAAGGGCCTCACCAAGCATGGCCTTGCGAAGAAGGGCCTCGCCAAGTATGGCCTCGCACGGCCTCGCCACGCATGGCCTCGCACGGCCTCGCCACGCATGGCCTCGCACGGCCTCGCCACGCATGGCCTCACCAAGTATGGCCTCGCCAAGCATGGCCTCGCCAAGAAGGGCCTCGCTAAGAAGGGCTTTCCCAAGTATGTCCTCGCGTGGCCTCACAAGAGAAAAGGGACCTCCTGAATAGCTAGGGAGCCACGCCATCAAGGGGGTCGCAAGGAGGGCGTCTTGTCACGCATCCTTAGACGTCTGCCAGGGCCACATGCCTATCGCCCAGACTCGTGAGTGACCTCGGAAGGCTTCAGGCATCTCATGCCAAGGACCCAAGATCTCCACCTCACACCAAGGGTCCCATTCCTTACACCTTGAGACCCCTATGCTTAGGAGATCCAGTACTAGTCGAATGGGACACACTTGTACGACCTAGTACTGAGTACGGATACCAGTGTCAGTAAGACTACTAGGGTAAAGAGTCATGGTCCGTACGTCTACGGCCATAGGTCAGAGCCGACACCACTACCTCCTGCGCCACTACGCCTGCCACCACTCATCAGACATGGGTACAGACAAGTAGTGGAGGCATTCTCCTGACACCAGCTCTTGTGCTGGATGTACGACCACAACCTCTGAAGCCACACCCCTGACATAGTACTTATGTACCCCATTGTCTCCTGGACTACTATGTACCTAAGGCCATTAGAGCATACTATAAAATGATCTCTAAGACCACCTGAAAGGGGGTTGGAAATTTTACTGTAGCAGAGGCTTAAGTGTGAATGAAAGACTGAATTCTCCATTATCGTTATATCATTGTTCTTGAGTTATTGTTCAAATTTTTACAGCTTTCCGATTAGTGATCTTGATTTGATAATTTTTCCAACGCAACTTAGTTGACGAGTTCTCACCGTCAAAACAGTGTAATGGTCTTTGTTATCCAGGGCATTACACAACATCACCCTATAGTTTACTCTTTTGTAGAGGATTAAGGAGAAGTAGATAGATGATCCATAGTTGGGGCAGATTAGAGGGAACGTGCTAGCTGAAGTAGCTAAGGACTATACGATGTAAAGCATGGGCTGGTTGAGATACAAGGATCGGATCGACATTGCGATGGACACCGGGATCAGACGGGAGATTCTGGATGAATCTCATACTGACCCTTATTCTCTACATCTGGGCACCACGAAGATGTACCTGGATCTGAAAGTTTTATATTGGTGGCTTGAGATGAAGGGGGATATGTGTAGCATCCCAAATTTTCTAATAAGGCTTAGGGCCTTCATTAGTGTGCCGGGAGGGCAATAATAGATTTAATTATGATATTACATGAATTTTGTAATTATGTAATTAGACATGCATGATTGTGTGTATTAAATATGCCTGTGGTCCCATTTATGTGAATATGGGCGTGTTTGTAATTTTGGCCCGTTGGGGGCATAAATGTAAATTTGCATGTGTTTTGAGTGAGGCCCCAATGTTATGGGGATATATTTGAGATGTGTGATCCGAGACGATTCAAGGGAGTAGATTAGCGGAATAGTCACAACAGGGTCAAATACCCGGCTCGGGAGGAGCCTAGGGGTATTTTGAGTATGTTATATGTATTTGGGGATGACCGAGTAATGGGTAGTATTTTAGTAATGGTTTGGATATGTCAGGATTAAATGGGAATTTATTAGGAACACTCGAGGAACTATCAGGATGTGGCAAATGACAATTTAGCCCTAGGGGCTGTTAAAGGATAAGGTTATGTCTAGAGGGCATTTCGGACTTTTCGCATGGGGATAAGTTTGGATGGCCTTAGATAGACCAAAAGTAGAAGGAACTCTCTCCCTCTCTCCCTACACGTTTTCCTTCCTCTCTCTTTGGTGTTCTTGGAGCTAAGGGGGGATTCTTTGAGGAACTGGTTGAGAATTGAAGGTGTGCAAGCTTGGAGATTGAGGAATCAAGCTAGGATTAGCTGAGGATTGATTCAGGGTTATCATTTGCAGAAGGGGTAAGTAAATTCCTATGCTTCTCTGTTGATTTATGAGTTTGATATTGATGTTCTTGAGTTTCAAACTCAAGGATTGAATTTTGGGTTGTGATGGAGTTTTGGTTTAGCTATTACTATGGTGGTGTTGTTTAAGGAACTTGGGAATACTTGAGAGACTTAGTTATGGCTGTAGTTCATATCTAGGGTTGAATTTTGGTGTTTTAAGTTCAGGAAAAATGTAGAAAATGGTGGAATTTCTTGGTATGAGGCTTGAGTCACGGCCCTGTTCTTCAGGCGCTGCGGCCTGTGTGTTTGAAGAGGCTGGAAAGCCTCTTTCTTCAAGGCGTGCCACGGCCCAAGGATGGGTATGTCGCGGCCCGTGTCTCTCATCAGGGAGGCTTTATGCCTCTGACTTGGGGCGCGCCGCGGCCCTTAAGGGGCTTGGTCGTGGCCCAAGCTCTCAATGTTGGTCATTTGAGGGTTTTAGGTTTAGGAACTCAAACATTAATGCTCGGGAAAGATTTTACTACCCAGTTTGGTAGAATCCATGGTCCCAGAGGCTAGTATGTAATTCCAAAGGATTTTAATTGATTTAGATCATAATGAATATTTATTAATACATTGTGAATCGGTCTTACCACTCAGGCCCGGGATTAGGATCGTGCTTGGGATCACTTTGAATTGTCAACTCGGGACACCAGGTAGAAGAAATGTTTGTACCCGTAGAGCTATGTGGTGTGTTGTGTTGCATGTATTTTTTATGTTTGTTATGTCATGCATGTGATTATGACTGATCAACAAGAGTCGGGAGCAGCAAGAACCAGGATCGGCAAAAGCCGGGAGAGGCAAGGGTTGAGAGCGGCAAGAGCTAGAATCGGCAAAAGCCGGGAGAGGCAAGGGCTGGGAGCAGCAAGAGCTGGAATCGAAAAAATCTGGGAGAGGCAAGGACTGGGAGCGGCAAAATTCGAGAAAGGCAAGAGTTGAGAGCGGCAAGGGGCTGAGAACGGTGTTGAGCACACGGAGTGCGAAGCCAGGAGTGGCAAGGGGCTAGGAACGGTGTTGAGCACATGGAGTGCAACCCCTTAGGGTGACACCCTCCTAGGATCCTGGAGTTATCCTCTCAGTAAAGACTGTGAACCCAGGGCCTGGCAAAGCACCTGGGATGACATGGTCGCTATGTGTTTAGCCTGTTGGCTGCTTTGTTATATGCTGTTGTAGTATTGAGCTGTTGTGTGAATATACTGTTGTATTATTATGTTGTCGTGTTATAGTGCTAATGTGTGATTTCACTGCTTTACTATTAGGTTGTTATGCCATTATGCTTTTGAGCTTGTCTAGATGCTATGTTGTTGAGCATGGTTGTAGGATCTAGTATTTGTTTGTTGCTCTGATTGAATATGAGTTGTTGAGATATATTTTATTTCATATTGTGCTTGAAGCTCTCTTGCTGGGCCTCGGGTCACAGGTGCTCTATGGTGCAAGTAAGAGCAAGGAAATTGGATCTTACAACCATGAGTTGGAGGGCATGGAGCAGTGTGTACATGTTTGGCCTACCTGGCCACCATGGTTGGGGTTATTTTAAGGAACACGTGCTAAACGTTCGATTTTCTCGCTTAGGTCGACTATAGTGTACCTTTGGATTGTAAATGTATTTCAAAATAGTGTCTTGGGATCCCAATGTAAGATTTTTACGAATTTCAATAAAATACCAACTTTTATACTTAATGTTTATTAAATGAGTCTTTATTTTTATCCAATCACAGTTTCTAATCTTAAACCTCGATTAGCGAGCTAATGGCACATTTATAAATCACTTGGTAACGACTCTAAGGAAGTAGGGTGTTACAACATGACTGAGTATGTGGCAAGGGGCCTGTAAACAGATTATTGCTGAGCATCAGAGGCCAGCAAGGCTGTTAAATTCTATGGATATCCCATAATGGATTTGGGAGGACCTTACGATGGATTTCATGATAGGATTGCCCAGAACAGTGGGCCAGCATGATTCTATTTGGGTCATCATTGATCGATATATAAAATCAGCTCATTTTCTACCAGTGAGGATGAATTATACGGCTGACCAGCATACAGACCTCTATGTGAGTGAGATAGTTTTCCTTCATGGGACTCCGGGGTCTATTGTATCAGATAGGGACCCTGTCTTTACTTTCAAGTTTTGGTGAAGTTTACAAAGGGGAATGGGTACACAACTGAAGTTCAGTACAGCATATCATCCTCAGAATGATGTTCAGTTTGAGAGGAGTATCCAGATATTGGAGGACATGCTGAGTGCATGTGTGTTGGACTTTGAAGGGTGTTGAAGTAAATATTTGCCTCTGATAGAATTTTCCTACAACAACAGCTACCAATTACCATTGGAGGGAACCTAATGAGATGTTGTATGGTAGGAAATGTAGGTCACCCATTCAATGGGATTTGATGGGTGAGAGGAAATATTTAGGTCCTGAAGCTGTTTAGAGGACCACTGAGGCTCTTGAGAATATTAGAGCTGGGATGCTCGCGTCTCAGAGTAGACAGAAGAGTTATTCAGATCGAAGGCGGAGGACAGGGAGTTCTAGGTAGGAGAATATGTCTTCCCTAGGGTTTCACCACTGAGAGGGGTGAGCAGGTTCGGAAAGAAGGGAAAGTTGAGCCCTAAGTTTGTGGGACCATTTGAGATCTTGGAGAGGAACGGTCAGATGGCCTATAGGTTGGCCTTACCCCCTGCACTGTCTCGTGTGCATAATGTATTCCACATTTCCATGCTGATGAAGTACGTGTCAGATGGAACTCACGCACTGAGATATGGTGATCTAGAACTGGAGGCAGAGTTGTCCTATGAGGAGCAACTGATTCATATTTTAGAAAAGAAGGACAAGATCGTGAGGAACAAGATTATACCTTTAGTTAATTATGCATGTGGGCCTAGTTCTTATTAGACAGGAAACTTTCGTAATTGGCCTGTTATGGGTATAATTTTATATATGTTCATATATGTGATATATGTGAGAGACCACATTATTATGTGGGTTTATTTAGGTTACTCGGCACGAGACCCAATACCCGACTCAGTGTGAGTCAAGAGGTATTTAAGGTATTATGCATTTAATCGGGTTATTGGTTAATGGGAATGAATAATTTAGGACATATTTGGAGTTAGAGAGAATAGGAGGGAATATTGGCGATTTTGACCATTTTGCCCTCGGGGACGTTTTTGGTACCCCGAGTGTAACGACCCAAAATTACTAATAAGGCTTAAGGGCCTTGATTAGTGTGCCAGGAGGGCATAATTGGAGGTTATGTGAATTAATGGTGAGAAAGCATGTTTATGAGTATTGGATAAGCATGCGGGCCCTATTTAACTGGTGACGACATAAATGTAATTTTGGCTCGTTAGGGCATAAAAATGATTATTTGTGATAAACTGTTGAGACCACATTATTATGTGGATATATGTGTTTGCAGCTTTTTCCACGAGGCGATCCTAGGGAGCAAGTAGCAGGAATATCACAACGGGACCCGATACTTGACTTGGGGCAAGTCAAGGGGTATCTTGGGTATTAGGTGGTTATTTATATTACTGGGTTGTGGAAATATATTTAAGGTTAGGAAGCCTAGGTGGGAATACTGGGGAATTTTACTATTTTTCCCTCGGGGACATTTTCGGTACCACGAGCCTTGAGGTAACCTTAGAGACTAAGTGAAATAAAACAAAACACAAGAGTCATCCAGAATTCACTAAACCGACCCAAACACTTCTCCCTTTCACTTTCATTTTCTCTCTAAGCCAAATCAAGGAGAAGCTGGGAATTAAGTATGAATTTGAGCTCTAGAATTGGGGATTAACTCAACATCACTTTTTGGATTCAAGTAGAAGCTAAGGTAAGCATCCAACTGTGATTTTAACTAGTTAATTCAGTGGTTCTTGGCTGGTTTTCTTAGTTCTTTTGAGGTGTTGAAGTTGCAGATTGAATGGTGGGTTTGATGAGTTTTAAAGCTAGAGTTTGTTGGGTTTTGTTGTTGGAATCATAGTGAGACTTCTGGGATGATTAAATTAAGTTGTTAGATTGATTTAAGGGGTAATTGGCTTGGTTTTGGTTGAGAAAATGGTGGTTTTTCTGGGTTTGATGGGGTCAGGCCGCGGCTCAGTTCTTGGTGTGCCGCAGCCCTTCGAATCAGATCGAGGCTGAGGAAGAAGGGTGGGTCGCAGCCCGTGTCTGTTTTTGGGGGAGGCTGGGCCTCCGGTTGGGGGAATGCCGCGGCATAGGGAGCTTGTGCTGCGACCCTTAAGGAAATTTTTGGCCTTTTGGAGTTTTTAAGAGTGGGAACCTAACCTAGGGTACTCGGGATCGATCCCACTACCGCGATTGGTGGAATTCGATGTCTCGGAGGCTAGAACTCTATCAGGAAACTTTTATACAATTATTGATTGAATCCTTTGTTATTTTTGTGACTAGGTGTACGCTTGGGCTCGGAGCAGGATCGTGCTCGGGGGTCGTCTTTCCTAATCAAAGAATTTGGAATTAAAGGTATGAAAATTGCACCTGTATATGTGGATAAGATGGGACTTAGTGTTCCCTATATTTATTTGCAATTTTTTATGATTGTGATAAACAATGTGAGTATGTTGGGACTAAGAGTTCCCTATAATTGTATGAATGTCTTGAGGTCGTATTATGCCTGGGGACATGTGATGAACGACCTAAGAGTGCCATACTTGCGCACAGGGCACGGCTCAGCCACTGGTAGCTGAGGACAACTTAATAATGACTATGCTTAGCTTAAGCGAGATGTAGTCAGTGGGGTGAACACTGGGCTTTCCCTAAGAGAGCCAAAGACAATGGGTTAAATAGAGGGTGCGGCCTACTGGCGTTGACCCTAGTTGTTGCTTGACATGCATACTTTTGTTAATTGTTGTGTATGATAAGCTGAATATCTGGAACTAGATCATTGGTTGTTAACTGATGTCCTGGATCGAATGAATGCTATGGCTTGACGGGTAATTGATTAATGTCTTGTAAATCATTTGGTTATGCTCTGTGAACTACTTAGTTGTTGATATTGATTGTACTATGATGTTATGTTTTCTTACTGGGCATCGGCTCACGGGTGCTACGTGGTGCAGGTCAAGGCAAGGGTAAGACGGTTGAACCATGGCTTGGAGAGCTCTGGGGGAGAGGAGTACATTGTAGCTGCTCGGCCGCCACGATTGAGGGTTTGTTCAGGGACGGAAACCTAAAACGTGTATTTTTCCATTAGAGTGGCTTGATTATTTATAAGAATTGGAAACTCTGTAATTGCATTATTTAAACCCTGATTTGCGATCCCATGTTGTAACGCCCTACTTCCTTAGAGCCGTTACTAAGTGAGTTTTAAGACAAAACAGTGCAATGAACTCGCTAACCGAGGTTTTGAAGCAAAAGTGTGACTAATAAAAGTTAAGGCTGTAATCTTTGAAAATGCGTTGACTCAATAAAAACTTCTAGTATTAAACAATTGGGATCCCAAAGTAAGGTTTGAAAACTATTTACATCTTGAAATAATTTTACAGTTGATCAGTTACAAAATCATAGATTATTACAGCCATTTTCAAATAAACCCCCAACCAAAGCAGTCGGGCAGGCCAAACATGTACGCATCGCTTCACGCTCTCCGTACTCATGGTTGGTTGACTCAGTCATTGCCCTACCTGCAACACGGAGCACCCGTGAGCCGAAGCCCAGCAAGAAAACTCATGCATAACATAACATAGGCAATTCATACAGTTTATCATAACAGACAATCCACATACAAACAAGTCAACCATTAGACTAAGCAAAAACGGCCATGCCGCCCCCGAAGCCTTACCGAAGCCTGGGGGTCTCGGTCCTCACCGTAGGGATATCACACGTATCCCCTGGGTCCTACCCTCACCATAAGCATCCCATGTGCTAGGTGTTACTTCCGGCTCCGCTACCGTTCTCGGCCTTGCCGCCCTCGTCCATGCCGTACATTTTACTATAATCATATATAGCATAAATCAAACAACATTCAAACAAATATCAATTCATTTAAATCTGCACCCTAACATGTAATGCAATATAGGGCCGTGCCCTGCAATCATCTCATCATGCAACATGCAATATAGGGTCGTGCCCCGCAATCACACTATGGGCCCGTGCCCCATCCTACGGGTGTTATAGTTTTCTTACTTGCTTCCCGAGCTTTCCGATGCACCAAGGCCACAAGCACGGTCCTCTAGAACGAGCCTCCTCGAAATCCTAGTCACAACACACATATAACACTTTTAATACTAACCAACCCAAAACCACTTCCCGGGACCAATCCCGCACTCTCGGAACCTCTATTTCCCTAAAACGATTCATCGGAAACACCCCCCGAACCCCCGGAGCAAAAGCTCAAAAATGCAAATTTCCAACCCCTGAAAATGGCTTAGCGCCGCGGCGCCCAGCAAGACAGAAAGCCACCCTCGCCTGGACACAGCCTCGCACCGCGGCGCCCAAGAACAGGGCCGCGGCGCTCCTTCGCGAACCTAGAAAACTGGGTTTTCGCTTGCGTTTCCACCGAGCTAAAACCTTCCCAAATCAAATCAAACCAATACCCAAACCCCAAAATCAATTTCAAACTTCATATGAACAACCTAACAACCTATAGGCACTAGATACAAGACCAAAACATCAACACACTCAAGAATCCACCCCTTGATTCCTATTTTTTGCAACTCAAACCAAAAACTCAAACACTCTAACTCAAGCTTTAGATTCACAAGTTAAAACAGAAATCAATCATAAAATATGCACAAGATCCATACCAAAAGTGGAGAACCCACACAAAGTCCTTGATCTCCTCCTAGACTCCCACTTCTCCTTCTCTTCTTCTTCTTGCCCTAACCTTCTTTCTCCTTCTCTTTCTTCTCTTCAATTTCTATCAAGCCTCAAGTGACATAAATGCCCAAACCGAACCCCCCTAAATCCCAGCTGAATTTTGTCTATAACCCTTGCCAAAAGACCATTTTACCCTTTCCTACTAATCCTCCTTGGCTAAACCTCAAAGGGCACTTAAGTCATTACACTTCATTCCAATTCTATCACTTTTACCTTAAAACTTGTTACCCACAGCAGTAACTAATGGTTACCCAGGTTACTAAATCTCCAATAACCTTTACCCGCTAAATCTCAGCTTAACCATAAAATTCCCAAAGTACCCCTAGGCTCCTCCCGAGCCGGGTATAGAAATCCCGTTGTGACTCTTAAGTTAACTAGCTCTCTAGGACCGTCTCGGCACGTGCATCACAATAATAAAACCACACCCACGTGGTACAATTCACAGAATACAATTATCACATACCAACACAGTTATGCCCAACATGGCCAAAATTACAATTACGCCCTTCTAACACGATCCGGGCCTACATGCATACTAGTAAACATAGCCATGCATCTCAGTTAAACAAATAGCCAAATAACATGCTTTAAATCATAACCATGCATTTAACTCATAAAATCACACATAAATCCCAACCTGCCCTCCTGGCACACTAATCAAGGTCCTTAAGCCTTATTAGCGAATTTGGGTCGTTACAACTATCCCCTCCTCATAAAAATTTCGTCCTCGAAATTTACCCAAACACATCAGTCAGCAACCCGCAATCTGAGCAAAATCTCCAAGGTCCATCGCCTTACTTTAGTTCCCCTCAACGCTCTTTCAGGAGTAACAATCTTGGCTCGCAAGATCTCGTCTGATAGCCATACTCTCGATAGCCCCTCTATAACACCGCAACCCTGCTGAAGCCCAGGGTCTGCCTAGATTACAATGACCAATTCATTGTCTTATTCCTGATTCCATAGATACTCAAACGTCATCACCTCTTCTAGGTGGGATCAGCTTGTAGGCCCCGCTGGCCTAAAACTTAGTACAACCTCGAAATTTTATGTTGAATCAAGAGTCTGAACTCTCCCTTCTTTCTCTGAACACCTTCCAGATCCTCGTCTGTTATTACGCAGAGATGCAACTCTTTCCTTCCGGAGCATTATTTCCTCATAATTAACCATTCACAAGCTCTTTATTCTTTCAGATAGGCAGACACTCCTGCCTTAAGAATTCTCAACGACCTCTTTGGCTTTCTCTTTGAACTAAAGCCAAACTGTAGTATTCACTATGTTTCATTTCTTATCATGACCTATGTCGTGATACCTCAACAAGACGCCAGCATTTGCCACCACGACCAACTCAACAGGGAATACACTTCCCTTAATACCTCAAGTATTCGCTTACTCAGCGCTCAATTCTTTAAGATATCCGATAAACTTTCAGACTGTCATTTCACTTGCAATCAACTGATAATTCCAGGTTCCCACTCCGTTCTTTTTTTTTTGTCCTCCAAATCCATTCCAACAATTTAAAATACTATGGGGTCTCAATTCCGTATCATCGACGTTTTACCCTGAAACCAGTTCACTTGATCCAACACGTTAACTCAAACAACCGAGTTAAAACTTTTCATGTCTGGATACCTTTCTTAAGGTCTATTGTGGTCCATTTCCACGATACACCACCACATCACTTAACCCCTCAGGGTCCAAAGGAAAACACTAGATCCTGACACCCGCTCAACCCTCCCGGTACCGCGTACCCTAGGAGGTGGAATGATGTCCACTCAAAACCCTCATTCAAAACCAAAACCTAACTGGATCCTTCACTCGATCCTGGTATCCCAACTTGTACCACCCTGACAGGGTCCTTCCCTGTTCAACTCAAGCCAACACTTTGAATTCCATAGCTCAGTGACACCCACCAGCTAACCATTACCTACTAACATTATGCCGATCTCAGTCGTTGCCTTGTCCATTCCAATACAGTCTATGGCGTTATCCCTTGACTGACACACGCCTCACAGTTAGGAGTTCCGCCTCCAATTATATCTTCCCTCGCTCCATCGAGGATTCCTAACACTGATCATCCATCAGTCACTTTTCACCACGTCTGGGTCTCAACGTTATCTTTCTTACTAACACCCAACACTCAAGTACCTTATGCCATGCACAACTGCCGACTTAACACTCCAAGTGTATCAACCAGGTTCATACCTTCGTCTCTCGGAAGGTTCGATCCATCCTCGCGTCAGATGCGCCTGGGCGTGCACAATCCGTGACGCACTCCCACCAGTCCATACCCTTACCATAGATCAAGTCCTTTATGCCATCACTTCTTTACTTAACCATAACACACACGCATTCCAACATTACCAGATACTAATCAATTCTTACCTTGCCTTATGAATTTCCTTCTGATTTAACACCACTCAGTCCGTCTAACCATAAGTTTTACTGTTCTCCTCATCTCTGATGTAGTTGTCTCCGGAGGTGCTTGTGCAATAGATGTCGCGCTTACCAGTCTTGCTATGTTTTCTGTTCTTCAAACGTTCTTCATTAGCTTCTTTGCGGCTTCAGATCAAATCTCCTCATGCCTGTCCTTTCTCCTTGTAGCTCTAATCTGAGTACTCCTGACGACGCTCAAACTAACAATCTGTAGAACCTTACCTGAGACTCCGCCTTCTGGGTACAAACGTCTGTCGCATAGTCACTTGCTCACCATTTCCGTCTGGGAGTAATCCACATGTACTGCTCGTGAACTTGAAGGGAACTTTCCTGAACCATTCTTGTATTCTCTACTTAAAGAACTTACCTGTGCTGCCGTAGATTGAACCAAATCTAGAATCTTTGTTACCAACTCCTCACACTTTACTCAGTTCAAAACGAAATTCCTGAAATGTCTCTTTCCTTGGTTTCCAACTGGTAATAAACAAGTCATAGATCAATTCTTAGGGACATCGTCCCACCTTGTATCGAACCTTGCACATTCCGTTCTAACCCGACGATGCTAATAATCCTCATAGTATATCACACTGGCTACACCAGGCTCAGATTCCTTCGATTGCTTCAATAGACTTTTCTGTCAGCCAAAACCATCTTTCACAACATTCCCTATACCAATCCTATCTGCAGTCTGATCTTGAAGTATTCCCTAAATCTTCCTTTTCATACCCACATAACTTTCCCACTGGTCTGCACAGTTTCCATTCAGTCTCCTTTACCTACCCCAGATGATATCCACAACAATCCATCTGCCAGAGTTTCTAATTCCTTCCCAATAAGTATTACTGCCCTCAACCCCTCAAATGGCACCATTGAGGCAACCTCTCTATGTCCATCACCCTCTCGGAGCATTCGCAACACCGAGTCCTTCCAGTTCGCTACATGTCCAAAGCATAAACCATTCTGTTAAATACTCACCCTCGAGGAATCGGCCTCGAACTACGAATGTAGCGAGGCATTCAAGTTCTCCATTCCCTCACCACGGGAATTCAATTCTATCATACCGAGTCATTCCATGTAGACGTCATGCCCTCGCCTGACCTCCTCTCAGGTGGCATCCTCTCCCTCACGCATACCAATAACCTCCCTGGTTCCTATCGCCATCTTGATAACTACCTCTTCCATCAGGCTTCTTTCCAATCTCAATCTAGGTGCCCAAGCACTGTCTGGGGTCCTTTTACCTCAAAAATCGAGAATTCGACCTCGCTGCGTCCTATCAACAAAAGTACCATCTTATCAATCAGACCTTTCCCCCTTTCTGGCAAAACCAGAAGCCACAGAACTATCCGGGGTTCCATCAACTTGCTTATCATGAATCTACCTTTACTAACTCCATCAAAGGGAGCACCGCCCTTGCGGCTCTAGCACTCATGCTCTAAACACCGACCATCAGTTCCTCGAACAACATGGCCCTCTCCGCCATCCACATGCAGACGATAAACTCATACCTCAGAGCAGCCTAAATACCTTAGACTATTCCCGATCTCAAATCCTTAAATGGGTCGCCATCAATTCCGGATACATCCGTCAGTATAACTTCCTGAAATGGATTACTCGCTTCACCAAACCCATTGATTTACACTGTTGTTACCCTAACAGTCCAAACCAAACTTATAAGCCCACTAGCCTCCATGGTTCTAATCATGTTTTTATAACCTCTTCTAACAATCCCCATCTGAGTTCTTCCCAGCCCTTTAAGCCAGTACCTCAACCCGAGTACCAATTCCAGGCATCTCTCTGCCTCAACATTAACACAATCTTCTAATCAGGATCTCCCATCCTCTTAACCAAGGGTGGAATTAACTCTGCCCGTCTATTGATAAATTCCTTTTCAATCCGAACTCTCCTCAAAACCCGAGGATAACACCCTTTAAGCCTCTCATTAATACCCTTATCTGTCTATACCTCACAGTAAACCAACACCGGTAACCTTACTGTTAGAACATCCAAATCAGCTATTTCCCCCAGAGAAATCCGCTGTTCTTCTATCCCATCTCAACTAACAAGCTCCACAGCCTACTCACACACTAGTGACTCACTGCTGCTGCTTTCAGGGATAACTAGAGATCTCAACTCCAACCTATATCTAGAATCCCCCTTTTAACACAATATCAGGTCCACAAAACCCTTCTAGGAACAACCAACACGAGTTCATCTGTCAAAACTAACCAAACTCCTGAACTCTGTGGTTCATACCCTGAACCAAACCACGACTAGATCCAACTGACCACAGGTAATAATGCACACACAAGCATATAAAGGCCAAATCCACAATTATATACATTTAGTTACCAAATTTTATCACCACTAAGTATATCCATACTCATCATGCTTCATACAAGCCAATATACAGATATAACATATGAATTTAATCCAGAAAATTAACCACATGCACTTAATATGCGAACCATTATGCCAATATTCATCCACATGCATAATAATGTTATTCAGCATGCATTAATCTCAACATGCAATAATCAAGGGCCCAGCCCAACAGCATCTCATGCATATGTCATTTCATTCATCATGCTCCAAATAGATAAGCAGGCAAACAGGGCATTCAAACATACATTCAGACATGTTAATCAATCATACCAACCAACCCTGAGTCGAGCTTGTCACTGACAGCGAGCGTACATGTTCGGTCGATCTCCAGAACCAATAAACATTGGCTCACTCTGATACCAAGTTGTAACGCCCTACTTCCTTAGAGCCGTTACTAAGTGAGTTTTAAGACAAAACAGTGCAATGAACTCGCTAACCGAGGTTTTGAAGCAAAAGTGTGACTAATAAAAGTTAAGGCTGTAATCTTTGAAAATGCGTTGACTCAATAAAAACTTCTAGTATTAAACAATTGGGATCCCAAAATAAGGTTTGAAAACTATTTACATCTTGAAATAATTTTATAGTTGATCAGTTGCAAAATCATAGATTATTACAGCCATTTTCAAATAAACCCCCAACCAAAGTAGTCGGGCAGGCCAAACATGTACGCGTCGCTTCACGCTCTCCGTACTCATGGTTGGTTGACTCAGTCATTGCCCTACCTGCAACACGGAGCACCCGTGAGCCGAAGCCCAGCAAGAAAACTCATGCATAACATAACATATGCAATTCATACAGTTTTTCATAACAGATAATCCACATACAAACAAGTCAACCATTAGACTAAGCAAAAACAGCCATACCGCCCCCGAAGCCTTACCGAAGCTTGGGGTCTCGGTCCTCACCGTAGGGATATCACACGTATCCCCTGGGTCCTACCCTCACCATAAGCATCCCATGTGCTAGGTGTTACTTCCGGCTCCGCTGCCGTTCTCGGCCTTGCCGCCCTCGGCCATGCCGTACATTTTACTATAATCATATATAGCATAAATCAAACAACATTCAAACAAATATCAATTCATTTAAATCTGCACCCTAACATGTAATGCAATATAGGGTCGTGCCTTGCAATCATCTCATCATGCAACATGCAATATAGGGCCGTGTCCCGCAATCACACTATGGGCCCGTGCCCCATCCTACGGGTGTTATAGTTTTCTTACTTGCTTCCCGAGCTTTCCGATGCACCAAGGCCACAAGCACGGTCCTCTAGCACGAGCCTCCTCGAAATCCTAGTCACAACACACATATAACACTTTTAATACTAACCAACCCAAAACCACTTCCCGGGACCAATCCCGCACTCTCGGAACCTCTATTTCCCTAAAACGATTCATCGGAAACACCCCCCGAACCCCCGGAGCAAAAGCTCAAAAATGCAAATTTCCAACCCCTGAAAATGGCCTCGCACCGCGGCGCCCAAGAACAGGGCGGCGGCGCTCCTTCGCGAACCCAGAAAACTGGGTTTTCTCTTGCGTTTCCACCGAGCTAAAACCTTCCCAAATCAAATCAAACCAATACCCAAACCCCAAAATCAATTTCAAACTTCATATGAACAACCTAACAACCTATAGGCACTAGATACAAGACCAAAACATCAACACACTCAAGAATCCACCCCTTGATTCCTATTTTTAGCAACTCAAACCAAAAACTCAAACACTCTAACTCAAGCTTTAGATTCACAAGTTAAAACAGAAATCAATCATAAAATATGCACAAGATCCATACCAAAAGTGGAGAACCCACACAAAGTCCTTGATCTCCTCCTAGACTCCCACTTCTCCTTCTCTTCTTCTTCTTGCCCTAACCTTCTTTCTCCTTCTCTTTCTTCTCTTCAATTTCTATCAAGCCTCAAGTGACATAAATGCCCAAACCGAACCCCCCTAAATCCCAGCTGAATTTTGTCTATAACCCTTGCCAAAAGACCATTTTACCCTTTCCTACTAATCCTCCTTGGCTAAACCTCAAAGGGCACTTAAGTCATTACACTTCATTCCAATTCCATCACTTTTTACCTTAAAACTTGTTACCCACAGCAGTAACTAATGGTTACCCAGGTTACTAAATCTCCAATAACCATTACCCGCTAAATCTCAACTTAACCATAAAATTCCCAAAGTACCCCTAGGCTCCTCCTGAGCCGGGTATAGAAATCCTGTTGTGCCTCTTAAGTTAACTAGCTCTCTAGGACCATCTCGGCACGTGCATCACAATAATAAAACCACACCCACGTGGTACAATTCACAGAATACAATTATCACATACCAACACAGTTATGCCCAACATGGCCAAAATTACAATTACGCCCTTCTAACACGATCCGGGCCTACATGCATACTAGTAAACATAGCCATGCATCTCAGTTAAACAAATAGCCAAATAACATGCTTTAAATCATAACCATGCATTTAACTCATAAAATCACACATAAATCCCAACCTGCCCTCCTGGCACACTAATCAAGGCCCTTAAGCCTTATTAGCGAATTTGGGTCGTTACACATGTGCCACACATTTATTTTAATGAAAATTATTCGTTTATAAAAAAAATCTTTTAAACCTAACCTGTTTGTATCATTAGATTCACATTTTTATTTAAATGACTTAATTAGCAAGTCTCACACTATTTCAAACGCGCAGTGTAATGGTCTTGGTTATCCAGGGCGTTACAACTTAGTATCAGAGCATCCTAGGTTTAAGGGTTCCTGAAGATAGGCTGGACATGTACACTCGCCGCTAAAGACAAGCTCGACTCAGGGTTCTGTAATTGACTATATGAGACTATATGCCTAAGCTCTTGATTGAAATATGGATGTATTATGTTGTATGACTATAGGGAGGATGAGAAACTAATAGGGCTGGCCCTTGACTATTGTGTGATGAGATTGAGGCGTGCTAATCAGTATTGCTATTGCATGTGAATGAATACTTGGATAATGGTTTGCATGCTCAGTGTATGTGGTTAACTGCTTGAATTGAGTTTATATGTTATACTTGTTTATAGGTTTGTAGGAAGCATGATGAGGTGTGAGTATACTTGGTTGTAATAAAATTTGGAAGCTAAATGCGTAGAATTGTGGAATAGTATTTATTATGTATTATGTGTGCATGATTCTTGTGGTTATTTGGACCTGGATGTGGTTTGGTTCGGAGTGTGAACCTCAGGGCTGAGGAGTTTAGTTAGCAGCGGTGGATGAATTCAAATTGTTTGTGTCCAGAATGGTTAAGTAGACTTGGCATTGTACTGCAGGGAGTTGTAGATGATAATCGAGATTGGAAACCTCCATCTGCCCCTGAAAGTCATAGCAGGTGTTCGTTAGTATGTGAGTAAGCTGTGGGGTTTAATAGTTGAGACTAGATGGAAGAACAACAGACTTTTTTTTGGGGATGGGGGCTGCTTTGTATGCTTTGACAGTGAGGTTACAAATATTGGTTTAATATGAGGATATAGACAGATAAGAGTACCATATGGAAGGCTTGAGAGGCTTTATCCTCTAGTATTGAGGAAAGTTTGGGTTGCCTAAGAATTGGTTAGTGGATGAGCAAAGCTAACTTTATCCTTGGTTATATAAAGATGAGAGGTAACGACTAAGGAATTGTGCTAGGTACTTGTGGTAGAAGGATGCCTGGAAATTGTACTCAGACTGAGATATTGGCATGATGCGTTGGAAAGAACTCAGATGATGATTTGATAAAAGAAGTTATAAAGACATAGTTTGAGCTGCGGAGACTAATAGGCTTATAAGCTTGATTTGAAATGATAAGGTGATGACAGTGTATGTCAATGAGTTTTGGTGAGTTGGGTAATTCATTTTGGAAATTGATACAGGCAGGTGTAGCTGGGGATGATGAACCATTTAAGGATCAAACTCTGGGATGGTCCAGAGCATCAGGGCTGCTTCAGTGTATGAGATCTTCATCTGTATATAGGCAGCAGAGAGGGCCATGTTATTCGAGATCTATGGAGTGAGGTATAGAGCATGAATGCCGTAGGGAAAGAGATGTAAATGATAGTATTTCCATTGGTGGAATTTAGTAAGGATAGATTCTCGTTAATCGAGGTAGAAGAACCGCGGACAGTTCTATGGCTCCTAGTTTCGACAGGAAGGGGGTCTGATTTACAAGGTAGCCATCACGACAGTGATGGGAACTAGTAAGGTTATTTGTTAGGCGCCAGAGGCAGGGGACGCCACCTGGGAAGATGCCAAGTGAGGGCACGACTTCTACATGGAATGATTTTCTATGTTAGGATGGATTTCCCATGGTTAGGGAACAAAACGCTAGAATGCCTTGTTACATTCGAAGCCCAAGGCTAGTTCCTCGAAGATGATTAGTTGACGGGATAGTTCATATTTTTGGTTATATAATGAGCTAGAAGAGTTCGGGGTTGAGAATGTCCCATGAAAGATTCAAACATAGAGAATATGTCTCAAGGGTACTGTGCGAGGGGTTAAAGATATTGGTATTTGTTGAGGAGGAATTAGGCCCTTCTGGAAGAGGAATTGGAATACAAGTAATAGAGAGGTTCATGGAAAGAAAAATAGAGTTTGTCATATGGAAGTCTTGACATGAGTCAGTGTGAGAGCTAATCTGTTAAGAGACAACCATGGATTATAGGAGATATCACTCGGAGTATGTTAATTGGACTGAATGGAAACTAAGCTGATTTGTAGGGATTCTGATGGGTATACAAGGAAAGATTGGGTATGCTTCAGGATCGTGCTAAGGGTAGGTTCGGTATCAGAGACATTGTGGAAGATGGTAACGGTTTGACAGAAAGAATTACTGAAGCAGTCGAAGAGGTTTTATCTCGGGGTAAATTAGACAGAGTATCATATTGTGGGAATTGTTGGCAACGTCTGTTAAGGATGAAGAGTTTAAATACCCGGTTACAAGACATGACAATGTCTCCAAGAATTGATCTACGATCTGGTTATTACCAGCTGGAGATCAAGGAAAAAGACATTTTAGGAATTTCTACTTGTACCGAGTAGGGTGTGATGTATTGGTAACAAAGGTTTGTAATTGACTCAAGCTTCAGCAACTCAGATAAGTTCTTCAAGTAGAAAATATAAGCACGGTATGGACAAGTCTCCTTCAGGTTTATGGACGGCATGTTGGACTACTCTCCAGTCGGAAGTGGAAAGTTAACGACTACTATGCTGATGATGTTAGTATTAAGGAAGCAGGGTCACAGGTAAGACTCCATGAAGTATCTGTTTGGTCTCACCGAGGGTATTAAGAATAGTGCTACAAGAAGAAGAAGGGACAGGTATGAAGAGATTTGATCTGAAGCCACAGAGAAGCTACTGAAGAACGTCTGAAGGATAGGGAGCACAACAAGACTGGTAAATGCATCGTCTACTACATAAGTATCTCCGTAGGCAACTACACCAGATATTAGAGGAATAGTAAAACTTAAAGTTAGACTGAATGGATAGTATCAGCTCAGAAGTTCAGAAGACAGAGTACGAATTGATTAGCGCTTGGTGATGTGGGAATATGCGTGTTATGGTTGGATGTAGAAGGGTAGCATAAAGGACCTAACTTTTGATAAAGATATGAAAATGTGAGGGATGCATCACAGGTTGGGGCACGCCTAGGCTCAGATTGACGAGAGGCTAGATCAAGCCTCGCAGGAGGTAAAAGAATGGGAACATGGTTGATATACACATGGAACGATAGGTAGGCAGTGTATGCATAACATAAGGTATTGAGTGTTTGGTCATTTGTAAGAAAGATAACCTTGAGACCGAGATTTGGTGAAATGTAATGGATGGATGGTTGGTGTTAGAAATCCTCGACTGTGAGAGGGGAATACTTAATGGGAGGTGGACCTCTTACTTGGGAGGTGTGTGTCACTTAAAAGAATGCCACTGATTGCAATGGATTGGACAAGGTAATGATTGAGACTGGTATAGCCTTAGTGTACGATGATGAACAGGTACGTATTTCTTTGGACAATGGAATCCAAAGTGATGGTTTTGGTGAAAACAGGGAAGAACCTTGTTAAGGTATTACGAGTTAGGGTACTAGGATCGGATGAATGATTCGATGGGAATTTGGCATGGAGATGGGAATTCTAAATGGATATCGTTCCACCTCCTAGGGTATGTTGTACCTGGAAGTTTGAGCGGGTGAAAGAATTTAGTGTGCTTGAATATTGAAAGGTAAAGTGATATGGTGGTGGGTGATAGGAATGGACCACATTAGACTATAAGTAAGGTAATTGGACAGGGAAGGTTATAACTCGGCTGAATGAGTTAGTGTAATTTGGTTCGTATGAACTAGTAATGGGACAAGGCATTGATAATGCTAAGCTAAGACCCTATAGTTTTCCAAGTTTTGGAAAGGAAATAGAGAATGAAAAAGAACAAGTGGGAATTTGAAATTACTGATTGAATGCAGATAGGATAGCAATCTGAGGGCTTAACAGTTATGTTAAGGGATTAGGCGTTGAGTGTGCAAACGTTTGGGATATTAAGGAAAGTGTAATCTTTGATGAGACAGTCACGGTGATGAATACTGAAGTACAGCTAAGGTGACATGGCATAGGACTTGATAAGATAAAAAGCAAGGAGGGCTATGCAGAGTAGAGAAGTGAAAGATAGTGGATACTACGGTTCAGTATTGGTTCAGGGAAAAAACCAAAGAGGTTGTTGGAATTCTTGAGGCAGGAGTGTCTGCCTATCTGAAAGGACATAGGAACTTGTAAGTTGTTAACTTTGGAATACAAAGTTCCAGGATGAGAGATTTGTATCTCTCCAAGTAAGTGCAAACAAGGAAAAGTATGTTATTCAGGGAAAAAAAACGGAGTTCTGACTCCCCATTCAACAAGAATCCTAAGGTTGTACCAAGGGTTAGGCCGAGAGCCTATAAGTTGATCTCACCCTGGTAGGGGTGATGACTCATAAGAATTTCTGGTATCGAGAAAAAGTAAATGAAGCGATCGTTGTGAACTAAACAAACTCTGGATTTTCTGCAGATCTGATGTGCAAGCAAAAGTTAAAGAAAGTATAGTTATCAGACTAGATCTTATGGAATAAGATTGTTACTCACGTTTGAGTGTTATCGAAGATTAAGAGTAAAGGCGTTGGACCTTGGGAATTATAGTCAGAGGTTCGAGGTTTACTATCTGATGTGTTTCAGTAAATTTTGAGGACGAAATTATTATAAGGAAGGGATAGTTGTAACGACCCAAAATTACTAATAAGGCTTAAGGGCCTTGATTAGTGTGTCGGGAGGGCATAATTGGAGGTTATGTGAATTAATGGTGAGAAAGCATGTTTATGAGTATTGGATAAGCATGCGGGCCCTATTTAACTGGTGACGACATAAATGTAATTTTGGCTCGTTAGGGCATAAAAATGATTATTTGTGATAAACTGTTGAGACCACATTATTATGTGGATATATGTGTTTGCAGCTTTTGCCACGAGGCGATCCTAGGGAGCAAGTAGCAGGAATGTCACAACGGGACCCGATACTTGACTTGGGGCAAGTCAAGGGGTATCTTGGGTATTAGGTGGTTATTTATATTACTGGGTTGTGGAAATATATTTAAGGTTAGGAAGCCTAGGTGGGAATACTGGGGAATTTTACTATTTTTCCCTCGGGGACATTTTCGGTACCACGAGCCTTGAGGTAACCTTAGAGACTAAGTGAAATAAAACAAAACACAAGAGTCATCCAGAATTCACTAAACCGACCCAAACACTTCTCCCTTTCACTTTCATTTTCTCTCTAAGCCAAATCAAGGAGAAGCTGGGAATTAAGTATGAATTTGAGCTCTAGAATTGGGGATTAACTCAACATCACTTTTTGGATTCAAGTAGAAGCTAAGGTAAGCATCCAACTGTGATTTTAACTAGTTAATTCAGTGGTTCTTGGCTGGTTTTCTTAGTTCTTTTGAGGTGTTGCAGTTGCAGATTGAATGGTGGGTTTGATGAGTTTTAAAGCTAGAGTTTGTTGGGTATTGTTGTTGGAATCATAGTGAAACTTCTGGGATGATTACATTAAGTTGTGAGATTGATTTAAGGGGTAATTGGCTTGGTTTTGGTTGAGAAAATGGAGATTTTTCTGGGTTTGACGAGGCCGGGCCGCGGCTCAGTTCTTGGTGTGTCGCGACCCTTCGAAGCAGATGGAGGTTGAGGAAGAAGGGCGGGTTGCGGCATGGGGTATGCTGAGCCACGACCCGTGTCTATTTTTGGGCGAGGTTGGGCCTCTGGTTGGGGGCATGCCGCGACATAGGAAGCTTGAGTCACGGCCCTTAAGGGAATTTTTGGCCTTTTGGAGTTTTTAAGCGTGGGAACCTAACCTAGGGTGCTCGGGATCGATCCCACTATCGTGTTTGGTGGAATTCGATGTCCTGAAGGCTAGAACTCTATCTGGAAACTTTTATACAATTATTGATGGAATCCTTTGTCGTGGTTGTGACTAGGTGTACGCTTGGGCTCGGGGCAGGATCGTGCTTGGGGTCGTCTTTCCTAATCAAAGCATTTGGAATGAAAGGTAAGAAAATTTCCCCTGTACATGTGGATAGGATGGGACTAAGTGTTCCCTATATATTGTATGCACTTTTTTATGATTGTGATAAACCATGTGAGCATGTTGGGACTAAGAGTTCCCTAAAATTTTATGAATGTCATGACGTGGTATTATGCCATGGGGACATGTGATAAACGACCTAAGAGTGCAGGATTCAATACTTGCGCACAAGGCGCGGCTCAGCCACTGGTAGTTGAGGACATACTTGAATATTCTATACCTACTTAAGTGTTTCATGACTGTTCGCATGGTTTGCGTGGCTAGGGCTTGGCCTGTTAAATAAGCATGATTATTACTATGATTACGGTTACTTGATGATTCTATGTGATTAATATGTATGCGTGTTATTCTTGATGAGGTATGCCTATCCATATCTATTTCTGTATTGATATTCGAATACCTGGATCAGGGCTTGATTTATTAGTCAAGTACGGCAATAGCACGCTGCGTGCTGGTCGAAAGGCATAGGCCTAAAACAAGAACATACTATTACGTTGGCCAACCCTATGGTCGTTGGAAAACCAAAATTGTTTGGCTAGCTCTATGGCTAGTTACCTAGAGCTAAGGGAGAGGACCCTAGGTGACTCTTTGGTCACATATCTAGGGCATATGGCCCTGGGTGGACTCTATGGTCAACTGTTTAGGGCAACAGCCCCAGATTGGTCCAATGACCATTTATTTGCAATTGAATGACTTTTTGAGTAGGTTATTACTACTGGACGTGCCAGATAAGTATCTGGTGATTTATACTTCCTGTTTATGGACATGTTTAAGTTTCCTTGCTGAGCCTTGGCTCACGGGTGCTTTGTGGTGCAGGTAAGGGAAAGGAAAGCTTGACCAGCCATGAGATGGAGAGTTTCGGTGGTAGCGTGTACATATGCGGTTGCTCGTCTACCACGACCGAGGATATCTCGGAGGAACTAGGGTTGTAGCCCTAATTTTTCTGCTTAGGTCGGTCAGTTTTCACTGTTGATGTATGTACACCCTTTTAAATGCTTGTCTGTAATATTTTGGGATCCCATGTATGTATGAAACTTTTTAAATACACAGTGTAATGGTCCTGGATTAGAAGGATGTTACAATTTTATTACCAAAAATACTTGTCCTCACAAGAATTAATTCTATTAAAAAACCTTTCATTTTTAACCCTCAATTTGGTAACTCACAAGTACTCAAAATCTCAGATGGGATATGTTTTGAGTACAACTAATATTCTCTTGATTGACTTGTTATTACCTATTGAACCTAACAGTAGTTAAATAACAAGTGTTAAGATAGATTACCATCAATCGTGAATCTATTTAGGGAGTTTATGTCCCATCCCTCGAGATGATGTAGCCACTAAATCTCTCGTTAGTGGCTTAGTGAAAGGATCCACTAAGTTTCCACTTGTTCTCACATAGGATATTGAGATGACACCTTTTTTAATCAATTCTCTTACATATCCATCTCTTAGACTAATGTGTCTAGACTTCCTATTATACACTCGACTGTATGATCTAGCCAATGTTGCTTGGCTATCACAATGTATAGATATAGTGGATACATTCTCTTTCATTCGGCCTCTTTGTCGGTAGCAGCTAGAGCTATAAACTCTGCTTCCATAGTCGAATGAGATATACATGTTTGTTTCTTGGAACCCCAAGAAATTGCACCCCCAGCAAGTGTAATTACCCAACAAGTGGTGGACAAGTTGTCCCCAAGATTGGATATCCAGCTTGCATCTGTATATCCTTCTAAGATTGAAGGAAATTTGGAGTAGTAAAGGCTTAGTCCTTTGGTTTTCTTGAGAATCTCCCAATAGTCTTCCAGTGATTCACACTTGGATTACTTGTAAACCTACTAAGTTTACTTACAGCAAATGTCATATCAGGTCTAGTACATTGGGCAGCATACATAAGACTCCCTATAGCACTAGTGTACTCCAATTGAGTCATTGTTCTTCCTTCATTCTTGACTAGTTTTACACTATGATCGAATGGAGTATTGGTATAGCGTCCCAACTTTACTAATAAGGTTTAGGGCCTTGATTAGCGTGCTTGGAGGGCAATAAGTGGTTTGTTATTATAATATGTGAATTTGATGAATATGTGATTACAAATGCATGTTTAGGTGAATTAAATATGCATGTGGGCCCCGTTTGGTTATTAGGGGCATGTTTGTAATTTTAGCTCGTTGAGGGCATAAATGTGATTAATATGATATATTTGTGATATATCTGTGTTGCACGATCCGAGACAATCCCAAGGAGCAGTTTAGCTAGAAAGTCACAACGAGGTCGAATACCTGACTCGGGGCGAGTCAAGGGGTATTTCGGGTATTAGATATTTTATTGGGGTTATCGGGTTATGAAAATAAATATTTGGTGATATATTTGAAGTTAGAGTGTTTAGGAGGGAATATTGGGGAAATTAACCATTTCGCCCTCGGGGACGTTTTTGGTACCTCAAGCCTTTGAGGTAACCTTAGAGAGTTAAGTTATGTAAAACAAAACCAAGGAAGCCTTCAGAAATTAAGGAACCAACCCTCTCTCTCTCTATCATTCAGTTCTTTCTTCTCCCTTGGAAGCTTGGAGGTTTTGGTGAAAAACTAACCAGAGACTAAGGAATCAAGCTTGAACTTTGGGGGCTAGGAGCTTGGAACTTAGGGGATTAACTCAGAGGTTTAATTAAGCACAAAGTTTTTTTAACGAGGCTCGGACTAGGGGACTGTGCTCGGGATATCGGTGCTCGGAAAGCTCAGGACACAAGTAAGAAAACTGTTGTACCCATATAGCAGGGCGAGACCCTATAGTTTGTGTTGTAGGGTACGACCCTATATGACTGTGTTGTAGAGCGTAGCCCCATTGATTATGTTTATATGTGTTTAAGTATTTGTTTAATTACGCTACATGTGCATATATGTGAATGAACGGCAAGTGCAGGGAACAGCGAAGGCCGAGAATAGCGAAGGCCGAATACAGCAAGGGGCCAGGAGCAACGTTAAGCACGCGGAGTGCGAGTTGCTAGGGTGAGACCCTATAGGATACCTAGGATATCCTCATGGTGTAGGCCGCAAACCTAGGTAATGGTAAAGTTCCTGGGACGGCATGGCCGTATGTGTTAAGCTTGTTGGCAGTTTTTCATGTGCTGAATGATGGTTATGCATATGCTATTTGCTTGTGTGTAGTTTTCTTGCTGGGCTTCGGCTCACGGGTGCTCTATGGTGCAGGTAAGGGCAAGGGGAAAGTTGACCAACCATGAGTATAGAGAGTGTGAAGCGACGCGTACATGTTTGGCCTGCCTGGCTGCCACGACCAAAGGTATTTTTCGGAGACGTTTGTATTAAACTCAATTTTGTTGTTTAGTCGACTTTAGTTATAGTTTTTAGTTGTAAATATTTCTAAAACAGTATTTTGGGATCCCAAATATTTAACGCTTTATAATATTCAATGAATGAATTTATTTTCTCAATCTATGTGACTTCTGTTATGATTAGCTACACTTTTGTCTTAAAACCTCAATTAGCGAGTTAATTGCACATTTTAAATTCACTTAGTAACTACTCTAAGGAAGTAGGGCGTTACTTCTTGGTATTAGAGCGAGCCAAGGTTTATGGTTCCTGGAGTTTGACCGAACTTGTATGCTCGCTGTCAGTGACAAGCTCGACTCAGGATTGGTTGGTAATGATTGACTTATATGCTTTAATATGTGCTTAGTTGCGTTGTTTGCCTGCTTATTCTATATATAGCGTGATGAATGATTTAACATATGCATGATGCTCGGGCATGGCCCATTAAGTGTTATATGCTCTTTGTATGTTATGTGGATTGTTGTTATGGTTAGCAGATGTGAATTGGGAGGTCATTTTGGATGTTGTTATCATGCCTGATAAGTTGCGTCATTGATTGTAGGCATATTGTTGAGATGCCTCAACCTTCATCGAGACTCCGCGCAGTAGGGCCAAGCATGACAACCAGGGTCAAGACCCTCCACCTACCCCATAGAATTGGCAACAGATGTTTGCCGAAATGGAAGCGAGAGTGCAACGAACTGAGGAAGAACTTCGACAGTTAAGGTAGAATGCCCCACCTCAGGCCACTTGGTTGTCAGTTCAGCAGGCTGTGGCGCCAATGCTAGTTAGCCTGTTATGGAGAACAGGTGGTAACATTTTTATGAGAGGTTTAGGAAGCAGCATCCTCCCTCCTTCGAGGGTGGACCAGACCCACTACGGGTAGAGCAGTGGATGAATACGATTTCCTCCATCTTTGATTTTATGAGGGTGGTGGGGAACGAGAGGGTAGCTTGTGCCATCTACATGTTCAGAGAAGATGGCCGCATCTGGTGGGATGCAGTGACTCTGAGGAGGAATGTGGCAGTTATGACCTAGGAAGAATTCAGAAAAATCTTCAATGAGAAATATTATAGTGTGGTAGTCCGAGCTGTGAAAGTTGACGAGTTCATCAACCTGACTCAGAATCAATTGACAGTTACTGAGTATGCTCTGAGATTTAATTGGTTGGTGAAGTTCGCGCTAGATTTGGTGTCGATTGACGGGACAAGAAGGTATAGATTTTTGCGAGGGTTGAATGTTATGATCGCCCGTAATGTGAAGATGACTTTGGATCCAGAGACTACTACTTATGCCCAAGTGGTGGACAAGGCCCTTACAGCTGAGGGGGTCGAGGATTAGATATGGAGAGAGAGCGTTGTGAGGCGCGATGTCAGGAGGACAGTGCCTCCTTTTATTGGATCGAATAGGGGTAGTGGATCTAGTGAATAGAAGAAAAAGGCCCTAGATTCTTTTGTTCCTCCTAGCTTGGATAGGAGGGCACGGGATGCTTTTGGCAGCCGTCAGGGCGAAGGTGACAACTGGAGGAATTTTCTAGTGTGTCCTCAGTGCAGATGATGACATCAGGGAGACCGCAGAATCAGGGTCTGCTTTATCTGTGGGAGTGCCAATCATCTGAAGAAAGACTGCGCACAAGCCAGGAAAGAGGACCCGATGCCGAGTGATAGTCTCGCTCCTGCCAGAGTGTTCACCTTGACTCAGACTGAGGCGGAGGCTAGCCCCTCCGTTGTGACAGGTAAGATTTCTAGTGCTGGTTCTTCCTATACTTCATTGATTGATTCAGAAGCTACTCATTCATTTGTGTCTGCTAGAGTGATAAATCAGCTGTGTAGACCTAGTGTTTTGTATGCTAGGGGTTTTCAGACTTTGTTGACAACTGGGGAACTGGTAGTCTCTAGGAGATGGATTAGAGCATTGCCAATAGAGATAGATGGTAGGGAATTGTCTGTTGATCTGATTGAGCTAGTGATGGATGACTTCGATATGATTCTTGGAATGGATTGGTTATCGAAGTATGGGGCGACGATTGACTGCAAGTGCATGATGGTGACTTTTGAACCAGAAGGGGAGGTACCCTTTATATTTGTGGGGACAGTTAGTGGACCACGGGTACCTATAATTTCAGCACTGAAGGCTAGAGACTTGATGCAGGAAGGTTGCATAGGATTCCTAGAGAAAATTATGGATACCTCTAGGGTTGTGTCGGTTGGACCACGTGAGACTAGATTTGTATGTGAGTTTCCAGACTTATTTGTAGCAGACTTCCCAGGGTTGCCGCCACAGCGGGAGATTGAGTTTCTCATAGAGTTGGCGTCAGGGGCGGAGCCAGTATCGAGGACACCTTACAGGATGGCTTCGGCGAAGTAGAAGGAGTTGAAGATTCAGTTGCAGGAGTTATTGGATTTGGGATTCATCAGACTGAGTTTCTCGCAGTGGGGTGCTCCAGTGTTGTTTGTTAAGAAGAAGGATGGATATCTTAGGATGTGTATTGACTACAGGGTGCTGAATAAGTTGACCATTAAGAACAAGTACCCACTGCCTAGGATCGACGATCTATTTGACCAGCTTCAGGGAAAGACAGTATTTTCCAAGATTGATCTCCGGTCAGGTTACCATCAGTTAAGGATCAAAGAAGAGGACATGCCAAAGACCGTTTTCTGCATGAGGTATGGAGACTATGAATTCCTCGTTATGTCCTTTGGATTAACCAATGCCCCAATAGCTTTTATGGACATGATGAATAGGGTTTTCAAGGACTACTTGGACATGTTTGTGATTGTGTTTATCGACGACATTCTGGTGTACTCTTAGTCAAAGACAGAGCATGAGCAATATCTACGTTTGGTATTATAGCGGTTGAGAGAGCATAGGTTATATGCTAAGTTCAGCAAGTGCGAGTTTTGGCTACCGCAAGACACGTTTCTGGGCCATATTGTCAGTAAGGAGGGGATTCTTGTTGACCCAAGTAAGATTGAGGCAGTGTGAGACTGCCCTAGACTGAGCAGTGTCCCTGAGGTGAGGAGTTTTCTGGGATTGGCAGGATATTATCGGCGGTTTGTTGAGGGGGTCTCCAGGATAGCTACGTCGTTGACTAAGTTGATGAGGAAGAAGACTAAGTATGTGTGGGTAGACAGGTGTGAGAACAGTTTCAAGGAACTGAAGTAGCGACTAATCACCACACTAGTGTTAAGTCTGCCGACAGATAATGAGAAGTTTGTGTTTATTGTGACGCTTCCAAACAGGGTTTAGGGTGTGAGCTGATGAAAGCTGGAAAGGTGATAGCCTATGCATCGAGACCGTTAAAGGAGTATGAGCAGAGATATCTCACGCATGATCTAGAGTTGGCAGCGGTGGTATTTGCACTTATGGTTTGGAGACATTACCTGTATGGTGAGAAGTGCGAGATATACACCAACCATAAGAGTTTGAAGTACTTCTTTACTCAGAAGTATCTGAATAAGCACCAGAGACGGTGGCTGGAGTTGGAAATGGATTATGATTGTGATATCCTATACCATCTTGGGAAGGCTAATGTAGTCGCTGATGCATTGAGTCTGAAGGGCCCTAGACAGTTGTTTAGTTCGAGATAGATATCTTATAAGCTAGCTGAGGAACTGACTAGAGTGGGTATAAAGTTGGTGGTTGGTCGGTTAGCCAACATCACTCTTCAGTCTACACTCCCTGAGAGGATTAAGGAGGCACAGGGGAAGGATTCCCAGTTTAGAGGGCACAGAGAGAATGTCTTAGTCAGAGCGGCTAAGGACTTTTTTATCTCGGAGATGGGATTACTGAAGTACAAGGGATGGAACTGTGTTCCAATGGATTCTGATATCCGGTGAGAGATCTTGGATGAAGCGCATACCACCCCCTCTTCTTAACATTCATGTACGACGAAGATGTACCAAGATTTGAGAGCCTTGTATTGGTGGTCGGGAATGAAGAGGGACGTGGTGGATTATGTGGCCAAGTGCTTAACTTGTCAGTAGGTAAAGGCTAAACATTAGAGGCCAGCAGGGTTATTGCAGCCTCTAGGGATTCCAGAGTGGAACTGGGAAGATATCACCATGGACTTTGTGGTTGGGTTGCCGAAGACTGTGGGACAGCATGACTCAGTGTGGGTGATTGTGGATAGGTATACCGAATCCGCCCACTTTTTACCTGTCAGGATGACTTATTCTATGGAACAGTATGCCGAATTGTATGTGAAGGAAATTTTTTGACTTCATGGGGCACCGAGGTCGATAGTATCTGACAGGGACCCCACCTTCACCACCATGTTTTGGGAGAGTCTGCAGAAGGCTATGGGCACGCTGTTGCAGTTTAGTATCGCTTATCATCCTCAAACAAATGGACAGTCTAAGAGGACGATTCAGATACTGGAGGCCATGCTATGAGCCTATGTGCTAGACTTCGGGGGATCTTGGAGTAAGTATCTCCCTTTGATTGAGTTCTCGTACAAAACCCTTTTTCAGGCGACTGTCGGAGTGGCTCCGTATGAGATGCTATATGGGAGGAAGTGCAGATCACCTATCCATTGGGATGAGATGGGTGAGAGGAGATACTTGGGTCCTGATATGGTTCAGAGGACCAATGAGGCAATTGAAAAGATTAGAGCTCGAATGCTCGCCTCCCAGAGTCGCCAGAACAGTTACTCAGACTTGAAACGTAGGAGCGTAGAATTTCAGGTCGGTAACCATGTGTTCCTTAGGGTTTCACCTTTGAGGGGAGTGAAACGGTTTGGTGTTTGGGGCAAGCTGAGCCCTAGGTTTGTTGGCCCCTTTGAGATTTTGGAACGGGATGGAGAGGTAGCTTACAGATTGGCGATGCCTCCAGCTTTATTAGGGGTTCATGATGTTTTTCACGTGTCCATGCTCCAAAAGTATGTATAAGATTCAACGCATGTACAAGTTATGAGAATTTGGAGTTGGACCAGGATCTGTCATATGAGGAGAAATCGGTTCAGATTCTCAACCGAAAGGATAAAGTCTTGCACAGCAAGACCATCGCCTTGGTGAAAGTACTGTGGAGGAACAACAAGATTGAGGAGGCGATGTGGGTACTTGAATCACATATGCGGGAGCAGTATCTCGAGGTTCTCAGGTAATTTCGAGGATGGAATTTCTATAAGGAGGGGATAGTTGTCGCGTCCCAAATTTGCTAATAAGGCTTAGGGCCTTGATTAGCGTGCTTGGAGGGCAATAAGTGATTTGTTATTATAATATGTGAATTTGATGAATATGTGATTAGAAATGCATGTTTAGGTGAATTAAATATGCATGTGGACCCTATTTGGTAATTAGGGGCATGTTTGTAATTTTAGCTCGTTGAGAGCATAAATGTGATTTTTATGATATATTTGTGATATATCTGTGTTGCACGATCCAAGACAGTCCTAAGGTGCGGTTTAGCTAGAAAGTCACAATGGGGTCGAATACTTGACTCGGGGCGAGTCGAGGGGTATTTCGGGTATTAGATATTTTATTGGGGTTATCGGGTTATGAAAATAAATATTTGGAGATATATTTAAAGTTAGAGTGTTTAGGAGGGAATGTTGGGGAAATTTACCATTTTTCCCTCAGGGACGTTTTTGGTACCCCGAGCCTTTGAGGTAACCTTAGAGACTTAAGTTGAGTAAAAAAAACAAGGAAGCCTTTAGAAATTAAGGTACCGACCCTCTCTCTCTCTCTCTATCTCTCAGTTCTTTCTTCTCCCTTGGATGCTTGGAGGTTTTGGTGAAAAACTAACCAGAGACTAAGGAATCAAGATGGAACTTTGGGGGCTAGGAGATTTGAACTTAGGGGATTAACTCAGAGGTTTAATTAAGCACAAAGGTTTTTCAGCGAGGCTCGGACTAGGGGACTGTGCTCAGGATATCGGTGCTCGAAAAGCTCGGGACACAGATAAGAAAATTGTTGTACCCATAGAGCAGGGGAGGCCATATAGTTTATGTTGCAGGGCACGACCCTATATAACTGTGTTGCAGGGCGTAGCCCCATTGATTATGTTTATACGTGTTTAATTATTTGTTTAATTATGTTGTGTGTGCATATATGTGAATGAACGGCAAGAGCCAGGAATGGGGAAGACCAAGAACGGTGAGGGCTGGGAACGGCGAAGGCCGAGAATGGCAAGGTCGAATACGGCAAGGGGCCGGGAGCAGCGTTAAGCACGCGGAGTGCGAGTTTCCAGGGTGAGACCCTATAGGATACTTGGGATATCCTCACGGTGTAGACTGCAAACCCAGGGCCTGGTAAAGTGCCTGGGATGGCATGGTCATATGTGTTAAGCTTGTTGGTAGTTTGTTATGTGATGAATGATGGTTATGCATATGTTATTTGCTTGTGTGGAGATTTTTTGCTGGGCTTCAGCTCATGGGTGCTCTATGGTGCAGGTAAGGGCATGGGGAAAGTCGACCAACCATGAGTACGGAGAGCGTGAAGCGACGCGTACATGTTTGGCCTGCCTGGCTGCCACGGCTAGAGGTATTTTTGGGAGACGTTTTTATTAAACTTAATTTTGACATTTAGTCAACTTTAGTTATATTTTTGAGTTGTAAATATTTCTAAAACAGTATTTTGGGATCCCAAATGTTTAATGCTTTATATTATTCAATGAATGGATTTATTTTCTTAAACTATGTGACTTCTGTTATGATTAGCTACACTTTTGTCTTAAAAACTCGATTCGTGAGTTAATTGCACATTTTAAATTCACTTAGTAACGGCTCTAAGAAAGTAGGCCGTTACAATTGGCATCTTTAACCTTGAGATGGTCAAATTTGTTCAATACTTTCTCAACATAGTGGGCTTGCCCTAACACAAAACTCCCATTATGTTTTATCACTTTGAAACCAAGTATGGTGTCAACTTCTCCAAGATCTTTCATCTTGAAGGTTGATGATAGAAACCTCTTCATTTCATCTATCCCTTTCATGCTATCACTTAGAATAAGCATGTCATCCACATATAAGCAAATAATGATCACATGTCCCTTACAAGTTTTGGAATACAAACACTTTTCTCCATTGTTATGCCTAAACCCATTATATATGATGGCTTGATAAAATTTCTTATGCTATTGCTTAGGAGCTTGTTTCAATCCATACAAGGATCTTACAAGTCTACATACTTTATGTTCATATCATGGTAGGACAAACCCTTTGGGTTGTTCCATATAGACCTCCTCATTGAGGTCACCAATAAACAGTGTCGTTTTGACATCCATTTAATGAACATACAAGTTGTGTATAGAAGCAAAGCGAACAAAATTCTTATAGAAGTTGGTCTTGCAATAGGTGCATAGGTATCGAAATAATCAATACCCTCTTTTTGCCTAAACCCTTTAGCTACTAATCTAGCTGTAAAGGTTTGGATAGTGTCGTCAGTGTGGTATTTTCTCCTAAATACCCTCTCACACCGAATTGGCTTAGACCACGGTGGGAGGCCTACCAATTCCCAAGTGTTGTTGGAACGAAAGGAATCCATCTCATCATTGATGGCTTCTTTCAAAAATGCACTGTCTCTTGATTGCATGGCTTCTCTATAAGTCTTAGGATCATCCTCAATGAGAAGTACAATAGGAATTTTCCTAATGACTTCCTCTCTATTTCCTTCTACCATGTAGAAAGAAATTCGTTGAGAATCTATCTCATCCAATCCTAGACTTTTCTCCTTTTTAACCCTTAGACTTCTTCTAAGTTCAATGGGTTGCTCTACATTCCTTTGAGATTTCTCTTCTTCAGAATCATTTTTGGATGTAGAAGCTTGAGAATTGTTCTCATATAACAAATTCTCCTTTAGAGATGTTGAAGCTTGAGAATTGTTGTCACATAACATGTTCTCAAAGAATTCAACTTCTCTAGAATCAATCACAACATTAGATTCTAAGTCTGATAGCTTATAAGCTTTACTATTGTTGGCATAACCAACAAAATCACACTTTATGGCTCTTGAACCTAACTTTGTTCTATTAGGTTCATTTTTCTTGCAATATGCAAGACACCCACATAATTTGAAGTACCCTATGTAGGGTTTTCTTCCTTTCCATAACTCATATGGAGATATAAATACCATGTGAAATTTCTCATGCAAATAATCACTAATTATCACTTTTAGTTGTCTAAATAATCTTAAATCACTTAAACAACTTTTGTGTATTTTCTAAGAGTCTCCTTGAGATTCCTTTGAAAACACAACTTTGACATCTGTTGATTTTCTCATCAAAATCAAATTTGAAGAAGTCAATTTTTAAACACTTGAATAAAAGAAAATACACTCTCATTGATTTATTTAAACACTTTGATTTCTCATGTATTAGTTTAAAATTATCTTTTTGAGATTAATTTAAACATATCACATTTTTTTAACAAAATGAACATAATTTTCTTCAATATTATTCACCATTGGTGTAAAGATTCAAAATTGCTTCTCAAATTTTTTAATGTCTCCTCATTGAGACATTGAATATTTAGGAATTATTGTCACTAAATAATTCTCAAATTTTCTCTTTTGACCACTCTTTAGACTCCAAGCCTATAGGTCATTATGTCATCCCATAATTTTGGATCCCCTTAATCTATTTTTCTTGCAATATCAAGACACTTATCAAAAGATGTAACCCCCTATTAGGTTCATCTTTTCTTATCTCCTAAGTTGAGATGGTCAACACTTAAATGAGAAATTTAGTTATATCAAATAATTCTCTTTATTTACCAAATAAATGGTAACTCATCACATTGCAATAATATAGGATAAAACATATTTATATTATTGACACCTTAATAATCATATTAGGTGACACACCATAATAATCATGATAATTGTCATGTATATATCAATATACTTTTATATATTAACATAATTATGTCTCAAAGAAACTTCATATAATTTGTCAACATATATCCATCATATTAACATGCATTTTGAATCTCATAATTATATTGTAAGTATATCACAAATATCATACAATAATTTACATATCCACATATTGATATATTCTATTGATTCACAAAATCAATATATAGGCATGTCAAAAACTACCTAATTATCATGCATTATAAATTCTCAAAACATAATTCCGTGTCAATGTATGTACTACTATCTCACATATAGCATACATAAGATTAAAAATCCCTAGATTATGTAGAGCTTGTCAAAAGTTCACTTCTAAGGATTACACAATAAGTTTCACAAATAGATGTGTCAACTATGTTACAATGCATCTCATATTGTAATAAGATGTTAACATTTACACATTTATTCATATATCAACATTTGAAAACATGATAATATATAAAATAAAATTTCATCACTATCATATAAAATAGTGTATACATTTACAATTACCTTGTATTACCACCTAGTTCAATTGGATCCATTAAACCTATCCAACCTCACTAGGTCTTGGTTCATAATTTTTATAGTCTCACCTTCCATTGAAACAACACAAGGAATAAGCTTTTGAATGTTATGAAAATATATGTTATTTCAATGAAAATGGTAAGAATTTTTACAACTCTAGAAAAAATAATACAAATAAACAAGATTGATTAAATAATGTTACAACTCCATGACTGAAAAATACAAATAAATAAGAGAAAATTAGAAGAAGAGAATGGAAAAATACAACTCTAAACAAAAAGATACAAATAAAATAATAGTGTTTGTAACAAAAGAAATGAAAGCTTACAACTCTTAAACAAGAAATACAAGTAAATAAGACAAGAGGAATAAGAAGAAAAGCAATAGTAGAAAATGTATGAACAAAAACAAGAAACTCTCACTCACACAACCAAGGTGAAGAGTGTTGGGGATCACCAACTTGCACAAGGTTTAAAACCTTATTCCAAAAACTTATTTCCCCCTAACTCAAGCACTAAGGGAACTCTCACAATTTTTTGGAAAGAACTTTCTAGAATTATCAAGCCTCTAGATGTTTTCTAGCCAAGTGCTCTAATGGATAGAAAAATTGTGTCTTACAAGTGAGCAATAGGCTCCGATTTATAGAGTTTACAGACACCCTTTGAATTTCTAATTCCACCAACCCCCATGGCTGTTATCAATGATTAATTGGATGTTTATGGAATTAAAAAATAATATTGGGAGTCAATTTTGTTTTTGGAGCCATTCAAAAAATTTGAAAATCCAGAAAATTTGGTCAGCCAGCCACTCTGGCCGCGACTAGGAGTATCTGTGGTTGCGGCCACTAGTCTCTGTTCCCCAGGCTGCGGCCACCAACACTTTTGGCCATGGCCACTGGCCAATTTCAGGACACAAAATTGTGTTGTTTTTCCAAACGTTTCTAATCTACTCCTAGCGGTCTGGGGAATCGACCTAATAGGATCCTTACCTATGGGCAATGGAGGAGTTCGTTACGCGGTGGTGACAATCGACTATTTCACGAAGTGGGTAGAGGTCGAGCCTTTAGCAACCTTCACTTCAAAGAGAGTCCTGGACTTTGTATTGAAGAATATTGTATGTCGGTTTGGGCTTCCTAAAAAAATCGTGTCAGACAATGGGACACAGTTCGACAGTGATCTCTTCACTAAATTTTGTGAAAAATACAGTGTTATTAAAAGCTTCTCCTCAGTATCGTATCCGCAGGCCAATGGACAGGTCGAGGTTGTGAACAAAACCCTAAAGTCGAGCCTTAAGAAGAGGTTAAATGAAGCCAAAGGAGTATTGCTCGAACAACTCCCGCAAGTGCTTTGGGAATACCGAACTTCTCACAGAACCTCCATGGGACACACTCCTTTCTCCTTAACTTTTGGAAGTGAGGTCGTCCATCCAGTCGAAGCCATGGTAACCACTCACATGCAAAGGAAATTTAGCCAAAAATGGAATAAGGAATTACTTAACGCATCTCTCGACCTGATTGATGAGAAACAAGAGGATTCGCAGTTACAGCTTGCCCATTATCGACAAAAAATCACCCGTTACGTTAATTCTAAAGTCAAGACGCGTAGGTTCGGATTGAGCGACCTGGTTCTCCGAAGGGTCTTTCTGGCAAATAAGGATCCCAAGGACGATGTCTCGGGCCCAAACTGGGAGGGACCGTATCAGATCGTGGAAATCCTGTGTGAAGGAACTTTCAAGATAGCTCGGCTGAATGGGGAGATAGTCCCACCGACCTGGAATGCGATGCATTTAAAAAAGTATTATCTGTAGTACCATCATCCATGTAAGGCTTAAGTATAAAAGACATCTAATTAAATAACATATGGATTATTAAGTGATTTTTCTTGGTAAGGAGGTTTAAATAATTTTTCTTATTAAGGTTGTAGTAGCTCGTGTATTGATGTTTGTAAAAGCCCCCAAGAAAGTCTCTACATTCTGGTTACTTGAGGGCGTATAACCCGAGGGTGATCAGAATAAGATCGCTAGATAAGTTTAAATTACTTGAAACCTTGGATACAACTGTTGGGGTTTTATGCCCTAATTAAAAATCAATTTCTTTGTAATCTCATTTATTGTCAATAAAAGAATAGAAATCATTTTTTGACTTGGTCAATCACGTTGCTAACATGTTTTATTTTCATGATTATTTGTTTAATATAAACTTCTATTAAATCCCGAGCATATAGCTAATCGTATTTATAGTGACGTAATCACAGTGGAATATAAATATGTTTATATGTTCAAAATAAGTTCGCCCTAACATTAGTTAGTGCACAGGATTTACACTGATTTGCCAATCTACAATATGATCTACTTACACATTGTAGTGTTATGTTCTTTCCAGAACATTAGCAAAGTAGATAAGATCAGATATATTTGTTACATTGGACTGGACCATTATTGACAGTTGATAGGATAAGTAAACATACCGTTATTATCTATTCTAGTCATATCATATAGTTGATCATAGATCAATTCAATCTCAATTATGAGTGGTTAGTATTCTAACAGATTGTATTATTTTATTTCTTTGACTTGTTCATTACCAGCTTACCCTACGGACTAGCCCATACTTACATCTTGGGAACTCGGTAGTATAATTGAGTGGGAGTGTTAATCATAGATATGAACATCTATAGCTTCTAATGAAGAAGTGAAACAATGGTTTCCTTTTAGTTTGGTTCAAGGTGTTAAATGATAGAGATCTCATTTCAATAATTAAATTAGTTTACTGAAATATCAATTACAAGGAACTAAGTGTTTTAAGGATAAAATACAATGACGGGTAAAACGGTATTTTAGTCCCATCTCATTGTAGACCGTCTATAGAGGATTGAGTGACAATTATTGTTGTAGCAATGGATAATTAATAGTGTATCTATATTTGTTATAGAGCGTTCTACGAATTCAAGAGTGCAATTCGGAGCCTTTATTGGAGTCACGAGGATTTAATAAGTTAGCAAATTTATTTGTTAGATTTATGATAACTTATTGGAGCTTGATTTCATAGGCCCATGGTCCCCATTGTACCCTGGATAAAATCATATAGATAGTCTCAATTAATTGATTTAATTATACATTAGAATTATCAAAGTTGACTAGGTTAATTTTTGATAGTTTCACAGAGTTATGTAATTTAGAGAAGAAAAGATAAATTAGGGAAAATTTATTAATTAAGATAAATTGGTATCTAAATTAATAAATAAGTTTAAATCAAGGTTCAAATTATAAATAATTAATTTTATAAAGGATTTAAATAATTATTTAATTAATTAAATCAATAGAAAATAATATAAGCCTTGATTTTAAGTCCAATGGGCTTATAATTAAATGAGAAATTTCACGGGCGTAAAGCCCATGATAATTTAGACCTAGGGCTATTAATTGGCTATTATATTATTGATTTTTCAATTAAAAGGAGTGCTAAGTGAGAGAAGAAAACACAAGTCACAAGTTATATTTTCTGATAGTTTTTAGATTCTCTCTAAACACAAGTTTTTTCTAAGCCTTTTTGTTATTTTCTCTTATTCTCTCTTTATCTATCTCATGTGTTGAGAATTGCCCACTCTAGTCTAGGTGATTCCAATGATACTTTGGAAGGCTGTGAAGAAAATTGAAGATCGGTTCAGTTTCTTGGTAATACTCTGCGACAAAAAGGATACAAGGGTTAGAGAAACTGAAGGAATGACTCATTCATTCTGCTGTGTATAATGTAAGTATTCTTATCATTATTTCTCTTTGAATTCAATTTTAGAAACATGTTCTAGGATATGTGATATTAATTTGTTTAATATTAGATCTACATGAAAATAAAATAAAGATCATGTATAAGTTTTCTCTAACAACTGGTATCAGAGCATTTGGTAATCTTTATTTTCATGCATTAACATGTTAAAAATTGAATTATTTTACGTGTTTGAATAATTGGATGGATTTTCATGTTCTTATGAAGCATATTGATTTTATGTGATTATTTGCAATTTTTAGGTTATTTTGTGGTGTTTTCTATGCTATTAATTTTTATATATGCCTTATTTTGTGTAAAACATGTTAAAAATTAATTAGAAAACGTTTTTTATTTGAAAAATTGAACAAAAAATTTTTTTCCAAAAATTTTTGCTTGCCTGCCATTGCATGCACATGCCTGCCAGCACGCGCACCCGCCATACACCGCTCGCGCGCGATGAACAATGCCGGGAACTTTTCATTTGAAATTTTTTTAAATTTTTTTTAAATAAAGTAAATTAAAAATGTGAAAATTTATTATTTATAATCATAGCCAAAAATATCAGATTTGTTTTTGCATTTAAAAATATTTTTTAAAATTAGATATATTCTACATAGATTCAAATTCAAATTTAAAAATAGACTAATAACTTAATTTTAAATCTTTTAATATATTAAAATCTTAGAATTAAGATAAGAGATATTTAAGATATTTTCTTTTAAGTTCTTGATATTTTATTAAATCTTTATTTGAAAATATAAATATATGTTTATTCTATAGTTTTGATATTTAAATTATTTGAAATTTGTTAGTTAGATATTTCCATGGATATTATGATTTGCTTACCTGTTTTAAGATATTTTAAGGTTGTTATAACTATTAATATTTTAATTTTTTTTAAAATGGTTAAAATATTAGCTTATAGTTATAACAATGCAAGATATTTTTTAAAATATTTAAGATATTGATTTTTAAATTTAAAAGTTGTGAAATTTTGAAAAATATATTTTTTTCTGCCAATTATCAAAATATATTTTTTAAATAAATTGAATTTAAATTAACTTTAGTTAATTTTTGATAAATCCTATTTAAATTAAATTAATATTTTTTTTTCAAATTAACCTAAATAAAGTTGATTGTTGATAAATGAAATTTAATTAATAATTGTTAATTGTTGATAAATTTAATTTAAATTGACTTATTTTTGTAAAAATTTAATTAATTTGAATTTTTTTTATAAATTCTAGATAATTAATTGTGGTATTTTTACAAATGAAATAAATTGTGGTATTTTTGCATAAATTCATAGAATTGCTCATATAGTAACATGATTGGACCCATCCAATTATAACATGTCTGTTTGCACTATATGTGGTATTTTTGCAATTTGGCTTAGATGCATATAGGGGCCCATAAGTTTGTTAGATATATGGATTTTGCCAAATAAAATATTCATAAAATGATAGATTTTATTTGGGCCCATTAGAAAATGTAAAGTTTAAATTCCTCTCTTGTGGGTGATTCCACTTGTGAATGCTCATTTTCTTTGCATGACTATAATGGGCCTAATCAATTAATAAAACAAAGGTTTAAATTCCTGTCTTTTGGACCTTGTATGGAAGATTGGGGGCCTCTATACTGGGAACGACATAATGGACTCAGCCCTCCTCCATACTTGCCCAATTGTTTAGGCCCATTTACCTGAGTTGGATTTAATTGTATAGGTTCATTATATTAGTTAAACCTAAATATTGATTAACAACAAATTAATTATGAACCGCTGCTACATCCCGGCCAGCAGCGTAGTGGAAAAGAGCTAGTCCAGTGAAATTAATTGTCTGATAAAGAAAAATAAAAAAGTACAGTGTTCAACCAGCTTGGAGGACATGCTGCACTGAAAGATTTGTGAGATGTCATCAGCAGTAAGAAGACGGCCGCCTAGGTCGAGGCCAATTTCTTGCCCACCCAGACGATCAAGTAGAAATACATGACGGCAGTGCACCGGCCGGAAATGACCGACCCGGAGGTCAAAATGTTAAAACATCATCAATCGCATTAGTCGTTCTTGCCCAGCTTGACGCACTAGCAGAAACAGTGCAAGGCTTATCTATATGGCCTTCAGCGCTAGTTGAAGTGGATCAAAGGAGTGGTAGTCCCTTTTGTGCTCGGATTAAAGAGGCTGAGCCACCGAAAAAATATAAAGCACTATTGCTAACGTTGTATACATGAAAAGAAGATCCAGCCAGACATGTTGGTAAATTCAAAAATTAGATGGAACTGCTTGGGGTAAGTGGTGATTATCGGTATTGAGTTTTCCCAACTACACTATCAGATACTACCCAGAAATGGTATTGGAAGTTTAAACCAGATTCCATTATCTCATGGAACATATTCAAGAAGGAGTGTTGTCGACAATTTAGTGCTGCCCGGACCCTACTAGTCCATGCAAATCACCTAGCAGACATCAATCAAGGATATGATGAATCTCTAAAAAATTACATACCAAGATTCATGAGAGAATCTAACAGGGAAACTGCTATGAGAGATAAGGAAATATGGTTGTCATCTCCTTTGGATACATTTAACGAAGCCCCTTGTGGGATAATATTCATCAAAATCTAATTTCAACACTTCAACATTTTCTTGATCGGGCAGACAAGTACATGAAATTGAATGACGCAATTGAAAAAGAGGAGAAAGGCATAAATAATCCAGACGGATCATCTGGTCCCCCCAAGGCTAGTAGGAACGACCAGAAATTTATATCGCCACTCACAACGAAGTTCCCAACTGAAACCTCCAACTATTAGAAAATAAATGAGTAAGAGGGATATGAATAAGTTTTTCCATTTCAATGGAGAATATGGTCACGACACAAATAAATTCTATCAATCTCAAAGATGAGAAAGAATTTCTTTTTCGGTCGGGCAAGTTGAAAAATTACCAGCCTGAGAAAACCCAAGGAGGAAGAAGCCACAAAAATCCTAGGTTTAAACGACAAGGATCTCCACCCTTACAACCCGAGACTATGGACTTCACCTTAGACACTATATGTGGAGGTCCACACCTAGCCGGTGACAGCAGTAAAAAGAACACCCTCTGATCGAAGGGCAAGGTCCTGTCCGCTCTGACGATCAAGTAGAAATACGTGACGAAAGTATGCCGGTCGGGAATGCCCGACCAGGAGGTCAAGATGCTGGAACATAATTAATATCATCGTTTATTCGAGCTCATCTTGACACACTTGCAGCTCCGGTGGAAGGCTTGACAACTTGACCTACCGAGTTGGATGACGTCGACCATAGGAGTTTAAGCCTTTTTGATATACTCAAACAGTTTTCAACTGGTCAGTAAAATTTAGCAATGTTCAACTGGTTGGCATATATTCGAACAATGTTCAACTAGTTTGTATACTCGAATAGTGTTCAACTTGTCGGTAAAATCAGGCAGTGTTCAACTGGTAGGTAAAATCAGGCAGTGTTCAACTTGTCAACAAAATTGAGCAGTGCTCAACTGGCCAGCATATACTCGAACATGGTTCAACTGGTTCTTATACTCAAACAGTGACTGGTCGGTAAAACCGACCAATGTTAAACTGGTCGGCATATACTCAAACATTGTTAAACTAGTTTGTATACTCGAACAATGTTCACTTGGGGGGCACACACGATGTATTGGAATATAAATTATCTCGCTACTTCAAATCCAGGGTGAAAGTTTGAAAGTTCCCGGTCAACAATTTGGTCCTGAGAAAGGTGTTGGACAGAAACCTAGCAGCTGGAGTGCTAGGACCAAATTAGGAGGGACCTTGACCAAATCAAGCAAGGTTTGCCTCCTGACACTTACAAAAATTTTCGGCTGAATGGAGCATTGATCAGGAACTACTTATCAATAAATACCAATTTCAGAGTGGTAGCTTAGTGTCAAGTGTTCATCTTGTTATTCACGTTTTTTAAGGTTCTGGTCGTTTGCCTAGCAGTCACCTATTGTTTGGTTAAAACAGGTTTTTAGACACAATTTGACACTTTTATATTATGAGTAATAAAAGAGACTACACACAGCATGGTTGATACTTGCTACAAATATGCATGTGTGTTAATTATTCGAACAGTGTTCAACTAGTCAGTAAAATCGAATAGTATTCATCTGGTCGGTACGTTCAAGCAGTGTTCAACTGCTCGGATACTTTCCATATATTCTATGTGCTTCACGAGTAATTAAATGCTCGAACAGATTCGATCAAGTAGTAAGTGACCAAGGATCTTTCAACCCTTGATCACTTGGGGGGCACATGGGGTATACTGGTATATAATTTAACACAAACAATAAGAGCACGAGTTAAGGTGTTTTTTTAGGTTGACTTGTAAATTTTTGAAGTCGAAAAATGTCCATTAAGATAACTTGTATGACAAATCATAAGTAGGCTGACTTGTAAATTTTTGAAGTCAAAATTGGCCATTAAGCTAACTCATATAACAAAGCTTAAGTAACTTTGAATTTTTGTATTTTTAGAAAACTTAAAGTTTGAAAAAAAAACATTCCTATGAATATAATTATTCTGCTCACAAATATTTATAGCATTGAGAGTGTGAGGAGGTATACTTCGTAAAAACTTGTGAAATGTATATAATTTCTAAGTTAATTAAAACTAAGTACTCATGCAAAAATATATAAGGCATAAACCAGAGTGACTTACTATTCACAAAAAAAAAATTTATAATGTTTAAATTTTAAACAGACTTAGAATGTTTTAAGTTAAAAAAAAAGAAGAAAACTATAAATGCCAACAACTTGGTTGTACGAGAAAATATGGAAGCTGCTAAGCAACAATTGTCTTTACAAAATGACCCGAAGGGTCAAATACAAATTTCCTTGGTCGGTGATGCATACATTACTTGTCGGGTACATTCGTGCCTTGTTGGTCAACTCCATCATCAACATTCATAACCACCTCTAGTCAGAATAATAAGGCAGGAAAAGAAGGCACGGTACCAGCTGGAAGAGCTGCCTCCTCGGCGGATTTAGCTTCGCATTTATAAAGCTCTTCAGCCTTTGCCTTTTCAGAGAGAAAATCGAGGTTGAGAGGATTGTTCAGCCTCCATATCTAATAGAAGCACTTGAAGCCGATCTTTTCATAACGAGGCAGATCAACATCCTTGTCTTATTTCAACTCCTCAATCTCTTGATTTTTCTTTTCCAGCTGGTTAGTTAACGTTTTGATTACATGGGTCTTAGTGCTATTCTCATCAGCCAACTCCTTCAAAGATTTATCTCGGTCAGGTATAGTCTTTTATGCCTGCTTGGACTTTTCACAGAGCTCCTTTTCAGACTTAACCAAGCCTTTGTTCTTTGCCTCGACCTCCACCAACTGATCATTTAAAACCCTGGCCATTTCTTTATAGTCTGCTACTCAACGTTAAGTATGACTAATCGTGATAAGTCCCTAAAAATAAAAACTAAAAGGGGGTAGTTAGTATGAGGCCAATCAATAGTAAAGTACACATGGTTATTGTAAAATACTTATGCTCATCACTTTAGCAAGACCTTTGTTGAGGACGACTTCAACACTTTGCCGAGGAAGATTGTCAAAAGTAAGAGTCATCCTCTCATGGTTAAGAGTCTGGTCGAACATCTCCCTACCATACTCACCAGCAAGGTGAAGTGGCTCACTTAAGACTCTTGGTCGGGTAGGTCTCTTCGAAGTAGGAGGTTGAACAGACGAAGAAGTCAAGTGTGGAAGAGTAGCATCCTGATCGGATGGTTTCCCCCTATCGCTCGGGACAGTCCTCACTACTTTGTTGGAGGATTCACGCTGCTACCTTCACAAGCTTTCCTTTTCTGGGCAGAGGGAGTGTTGAATTACTTGAACATGTCTGAATCTGCAAAGAAGTAAGACAAATTCCCGATCAGTAAAAATAAGAAATAATTATAAGTAAATGAAACATTCTACCATGAATATATGTCTCTACAGAATTTCATCACAATCATTTTAAGATTTATCTGGAAAAAGATAAACTATGGTTACTATTACTAGAAAACCTGAGTTCAGAATTTCATTAAAGATGTCATCGTAGTCTTCTGAGGACGATCTGACTTCTCTGAGGAGTTCAATACTCTTTCCTTTTCCAGGCCTGGTAGGAAATATGGGACGGTGAGGCTCCTTGGGAAGAGGCTCACTAATAACAAGATCACATGGTTGACGTAGCTGAGAAGATGGCTCAACAGAAAACTTGTCAGTAACTACTTCAGTGTCTGCATTTGACTGGTCGGTCATGTTCACTTCATCAGTGGTACTTCCCACACCAATTTCTTGTTTGTTTTTCAACAACCCCACCAATCTAAGGTTATCCAAGTTGACCAGCTACTCAACATCTTTCTCATCAATAGGCATATTTGTAAGAAACTCTGCCTGGGCATGCATCTCTCTAGTTAGGAGAGGTTGGTGGAAACAACCCGCATGTGTGAAAGCTAAGTTGTTGGCCTTAATATCTGAAGTTAGAAAGTACTCTGTTTAATACTTTTCGTGGTTTGATTTATGGTCAATGCCATGAAGGTACTTAATCTTTGGTTGCCTATGAAAAAGGTGGAAAAAACTTGTGTTCTTATGGCTATGATTAGTCCTAAAGTCGAACAAGTAGTGAACCTCATGACGAGTGGGTGGATTCCAGTCTTGGAGATAATAAAGAATCTACAAAGAGGACAGGGCTTGTATCCCGTTTGGAGGTATCTAAAATGGAGAAACATTGAAATAATCCACCACCGATCAATAGAAAGGATGTCGATGGATAGTGGCTCCTACATAGATGTGATATCTTGACCAGGCACAATAAATTCCTCTGGGGTTGTTGGCTCTCTGTCCAGGGCGAGGACATATAAATCTCACTCCTTCAAGGCTCATTGTTTGGGAGTATCTCTCGATAACTTTAGGATTCGATTTAGAGGCTTTGGCTACAAACCAGGAGGGAACATGATCTTCTTCTTTCCTTGATTTGAGTACAACAACACTTTGAATCTCTATGGCAAAGGTCAGGGCAGTCGTTTTCTTTGGTCTGCTGACTTTTTGCACTTGGCGAAGATGCCTTGAAGAAATTTATTGTTACCCTAAACACTCATCATTTTCTCTCCCACACTATCCCACTATCCCATTACTTGGGAAATGTGTAACCTCCATTTTTATGGCATGAAAAATGTAATTGTTGGTTTATTTAAAAGGCGGGAGAATACTGAAAGTCATTTATTGGAATTTGGAAGACAAAAAGTACTGAGGTTAATAGTGAATCACTCCATGAGGGCTTCTGTATAGGGAGTACCACTTGGAGATTTAGTGAATACTGCTAGGATGTTCACTAAATCCCTGGTCGACCATTTAATTTTTGAGGACGTGCCTGGTCGGGCCTTTATTATTTGTGAAAAATACTGGTTAGACATACGCTTTTGGACGATCTGGATAATTACTAACCAGAGAAAAAGTTCATCATATGTGTAATTCATATAGTAAACTTGGGGGGAAACTGTTATTCCCAAAATTTTAGTGGGATGACATGGCAATTTGAAGTGATAGATGGCAATGCATTTATACCAAGTGGTGCAGTAATGGTCAATAAATGTGCCAACCAAAAGAAGTGTAAAGGATAGGAAATGACTTATTGGGTAGAGTTATCATTCCATCACTGGTCGAGAAAAACATTGACCAGTGATTGCATGGATTGTTCACTCTGGTCGAGAAAAACACTGATCTGGGATTGCAAATGTAAATTCACATGGTAAGGAAGAAGCATATCTGACCAGAGATTTCAAACGAAGGAGTATATCTGTAACGACCCAAATTTGCTAATAAGGATTGGGGCCTTGATTAGTGTGCCTAGAGGGCAATAAGTGAATTATTGTTATAATATGTGAATTTATGCGAATATGTGATTAATGTGATATGTTTGTGATATATCTGTGTAGCACGATCTGAGACAGTTCTAGAGAGTCGTTAGTCAGAAAGTCACAACGGGATTGAGAATTCGACCCGAGGCGAGTCAAGGGGTATACCGGGTATGAGTTATTTTACGGGGTTATCGAGTTATATTTAGAGATATATTTGAGGTTATAATGTCTAGGAAGGAATATTGGGAAAATTTACTATTTTGCCCTCGAGGACGTTTTTGGTACCCTGAGCCTTGAGGCAACCACATAGATTTATGTTAAATAAAACAAAATGAAGGAAACCCCTAGACTTCCTCTAAACCGACCTACTCTCTGTTCCCTCACTCTGTTTTCTCTTCTACACTTGAAGGTGTTGACGGTGAGAACTCGTCAACTAAGTTGAGTTGGAAAAATTATCAAATCAAGATCTCTAATGGAAAAGCTGTAGAAACTTAAACAATCACTCAAGAACAATGATAGAACAATAATGGAGAATCCAGTCTTTCATTCACACTCAAGCCTTTAATATAGTAAAATTTCCAACCCCCTCTCAGGTGGTCTTCGAGTTCATTTTATAGTAGGCTCTAATGGCCTTAGGTACATAGTGGTCCAGGAGACCAAGTGGTACATATGTACTGTGTCAGGGGAGTGGCTTCAGAGGTTGTGGTCGTACATCCCAAACAGGAGCAGGTGTCAGGAGGATGTCTCCACTACTTGTCTGTACCCATGTCTGATGCGTGGTGGCAGGCGTAGTGGCGCAGGAGGTAGTGGCGTCGGCTCTGACCTATGGCCGTAGACGTACGGACCATGATCCTTACCCCAGCAGTCTCATTGGCACTGGTATCCGTACTCAGTACTTGGTCGTACAAATATATCCCATTCGACTCGTACTGGATCTCCTAAGCATAGGGATCCCAAGGTGTAAGGAATGGGACCCTTGGTGTGAGGTGGAGATCTTGGGTCCTTGGCATGAGATGCCTGAAGCCTCCCGAGGTCACTCACGAGTCTGGGCGATAGGCATGTGGCCCTGGCAGACGCCTAAGGATGCTTGGCGAGGCCCTCCTTGGCGTGGCCATGCTTGGTGAGGCCCTTCTTGGCGAGGCCATGCTTGGCGAGGCCCTCCTTGGCGAGGCCATGCTTGGTGAGGCCCTCCTTGGCGAGGCCCTCCTTGGCGAGGCCATGCTTGGTGAGGCCCTCCTTGGCGAGGCCATGCATGGCGAGGCCATGCTTGGTGAGGACCTCCTTGGTGAGGCCATGCTTGGCGAGGCCATCCTTGGCGAGGCCCTCCTTGGCGAGGCCCTCCTTGGCGAGGCCATGCTTGGCGAGGCCCTCCTTGGCGAGGCCATTCTTGGCGAGGCCCTCCTTGGCGAGGCCATGCTTAGTGAGCCCCTCCTTGGCGAGGCCCTCCTTGGTGAGGCCATGCTTGGTGAGGCCCTCCTTGGCGAGGCCATGCTTGGTGAGGCCCTCCTTGGCGAGGCCATGCTTGGAGAGGCCATGCTTGGTGAGGCTCTCCTTGGCGAGGCTATGCGAGGCCCTACTAGGCGAGGTGGAGCCACTTGGTCACTTCGGCCTATGGCAAGGCGAGGGCTCACGGGGGACCCTTAAGGCTTAGGCGGTACCCACGCAAGACCAGGCCAGACCTTAGGTGAAAATTGAGCGTCTACACTTGCCCCCCAGTCTAGGAGAGGACCTTTAGGTGCTCTTGTAGACTATTCACCTTGATTCCTATAAATAGATCCTCATGCATGGCCTAATATTTTCACCTTACTCCCTTGGCTTATTGGTTTGGAGAGCCCTTCCTTCAAGAGGTAAGGGGTTTAATCCCCCAGGACCTCACTTATTCCATAGTTTTTTTTTTTTTTTTACAAGTATGGGATAATTTCTTGGGGTATCTATTTGGAGACTAATACATCCTTTTGGTCTATTTTTGCAGGCCAATACTGTGGCTCTACGGTTTCCCGACTCGTCTAGCAACCTCTCTGCGTCTACTGCTGAGAGGGACTGCCTTACAGCCCGGGTCCAGGAGCTCGAGAAAGAGCTTGAGAAAACCCAGTCTGAGCTAAAGAAGGTTCGGGCCAAACTTGCCACCTCGTCGAGGAGGAAGCTGAAGGTGGTTGCCAAGGCCAAGGAGCTGAAGGACCAAGTTGCCATCCTGAAGAGCGAACTCCAAGTGACCAAGGATATCGCGACGGTGTCGCAGGAGAGGGTTACTTATTTAGAGGCTGAAGTTGAGTCTATCAGGGTCGAACTCCAGACTGCAAGGGCCGAAGTCGAGGTTACCAGGACCCCTTGCAGGAGAGAAGTGCTTCCTTGGAGGCAAAGAAGACTGTCATTGAGTACAGGTCCATAGACCGCGCCCTTTACAACGTATTGAGGCAAGATCCCAATTTTGATTTCTCTTCTTTTGGTGAGCATGCCGTCGCTCGAGCGGCCATGTGGAGTGTCTCTTATTCTACTGCATTCGAGGCCCTTTTGAGCCTGTATGATGGGGTTTGGTTGGTTCCCCTCTTTTATTTACCAGGCTGGAGGTCCTTGGGAGTCCATGTGAAAGGGTTCACTGGGATCTCTTTTGGTGCCCCTTGATTACTCTTATAAGGATATTTTGACCCCTTGGGTCCTAGCTATCCTTTTATATATTCTTGCGCGCGCTTATTACTTTTTTGCGAGAAGCGTCCCTCTCATCATTATGCATAGTACTATTTTTGCAAGGGTCTCTTTTAGGACCCTTTTTGGCTAGACGGCTTGGTGGCCTCTCTAGACTTATTAGTGTTGTCACTATATATTTTTCTTTCGTAAGACCTTTTGGCCTCCTTGATGTTCACAAGGGTAGCTAATCCTTGTAAACCCAAGGGATGCCTTGCAAGGTCCTCTCCCTGTTTTCTGTATTTAAGGACTTTGCCTAAGGCCCCGATATAAGGGGTCCTTCTAGGACCTCCCCTTAAAGGGTCCTTTTTAGGGCCATGGTCCCTTTTGGGTCCTCCTGATGGAGGGCCCTTTTTAGGATCCTCCTGGTGCATAGGATCCTTTTTAGGATCCCGGTGCAAGGGGTCCTTCTTTGGGTTCTCCTGCTTGTTGCTTGCTTTGTCTTTACGGGCCACTTCCTCCTGATGGAGGGCCCTTTTTAAGATCCCCTAGTAGAGGGTCTTTTTTAGGAGCCTCTTTTTTAGGAGTCTCCTTTTTAGGAGGGCGAGGGGTCCTTTTTTGGATCCTCCGTTAGAGGGCCCTTTTTAGGTTCCCCTTGCTAGCTGCATGTTATTGCCTCCTGTCCTACCCCCCTGTCCTGCCCCCCAAGTATTTGGTGAAATTTATTTCGGCTGACACTTTTGCTGATGCCCGCGTGGCGAAGAAAAATAACACATGAAGTTGCAAACAGTTTCATTCATAACACGCGGTTTACAACTGACTTTGTAAATAAAAAAGGGGGTTACATCTAACTAGGAGGTTACCTAGGTAGCCTCTTTGATTCTTACTTGCTTAAGCTAAAACAATGAAGAACAAACTAAACATAGGTTCTTTTGGCCCTGAGAGCTGAAGCCTTGCTGGTAGTACTTCTTGAGAGGCTCCGTAACCCGTGGGTCCAATCTTGTGCGGATCTAACTTCTTTGGGTCGCTCCTTCATACACAGCCACCGTCATTGGTATAGATGGTTTGGTGGCTGCGCGAAGGGACATGTTATAGCATTCCCTCGCTTCCTTTTGCTCCCCTTTCACACATGCTACTCCTCTAGGGGTTGGGAATTTCATAGCTAGGTGATACATAGAAGTTATCGCCTTCAATTCTCTCAGAGAGGGTCTCCCTAATACTGCATTGAAGGCTGAGGTGCACTCCACCACGACAAAGTTAGCCATTATGGTGGTTTGCTTGGGTTGCTCCCCCATGGTGAGGGCTAATTCGATTGTCCCTAGGGGTTGCATCGAATCTCTCGTAAACCCATACAAAGTTGTAGTGCAAGGTTTTAGGTGACGGAGGCTCAACCCTATCTTCTCCAGCGCTGGTCGATACAAAATGTCCACAGAGCTCCCGTTATCCACCATGACCCGACGTACCCTCATGTTAGCAAGCAGGGCGGTTAGCACCAGGGGGTCATTATGAGGGAAACGCACCCCCTGTGCATCTTCTTCAATGAAAGTTATTGAGTCATTCTCGCCTCTGAAGCTCTTCGGGGGGCGCTGCTCCAAACTTAAAACACAAGGTGGTGGACATCGTCTGGCCTCCTTGGCATACTTGTCTCGCCCCTTCCTTGAATCGCCTTCGACTCCTGGTCCTCCAAAGATGGTCCTGACCTCTCCCTGCACTTCTGGGGCCACCCCTCGTGCCCGCGGAGGGGACTCTCCTTCTTCTGGCCTTTGGTTCTCCTTGCGCACATATCTGTCCAAATGTCCCCGGCGGATGAGCTCTTCGATTTCCACCTTCAAATGGCTGCACTCCGCGGTGGTGTGGCCGATATCCTTGTGATATTGGCAATACTTGCCCGGGTCTCATTTAGACCGATCCTTTTTTATTGGCGAGGGCCTTTTAAAAGGGACCCAGTTTTCGTTCGTAACGAAAATATCCTCTCTCGCATGGGTGAGGTCTGTGTAAAAAGTGTAGGGGCTCTGTATGCGCTCATCAGAGCGTTGGTGCTTCCAGGGACGATCGTCCCTCGTTCCCTCATATACTCCCTTCTTCTTGGCACGGCTTTGGTTTTCCTGGGCAGAAGGTTTCGGGGGCGATGGGCCTTTTCCAACTTTAAGGTTTTCGTGACCATCCTCCACGCGAATGTACTTTTGTGCCCGCTCGTAGAAATCATCCAAGTCCGTGACCTCTCTCTTGAGCATGTTATCCCATAACTTGCTCCCTGGGCGTACTCCAGCGGTGATGGCCATTTTCAGCTCTCGGCGGGTCAGGCTCCCTACCTTAGCCACCTCCATATTGAACCGGTGGATATAGCTCTTCAAACTCTCATTTTCTCCTTGTTTCACATTGGCGAGGCTGGTGCCTGGCATTGTGTAATCTCGCATGGCGTGGTGCTGCTGGAGGAATTCGTCAGAAAGTTGCTGCCAAGATTGGATGGACCCCGGTCTAAGGCTCCTGAACCATTTGTAGGCAGGTCCTCTTAAGGTGACAGCAAAGCAATGACATCGCGCCCCGCAGCCAATTCCCCTCAGCTTCATCAGGTCATTAAATGTATCTAGATGATATATTTGGATCCGTGTCTACTTCGTAAGGGGTCATGTGGGGCTCTTTAAAGTTGGCAGGGAGCTTGATGGCCTGGATCTCCCTGACGAAGGGTGACTCATGGTCAATTTCTTCCTCAAAGACCTAGCCCCCTGATGCGGTGACGATCTTGCTTCGCAGGCTCCTCATCTCCGTGTCCAGGTCCTGCCTCCTCTTGCTTAGAGTGTCCCTTAGAGCGGACGGGCTAAGATCCGCCTTTCCCTTGCCTTCCCGAGGCGCCACAGGGGGCGTGGTCCCTTTGCCCGCCCTCTTTTTATTGAGCTCCTCCCGTAAGTCTGAAGGTGCTCTTTTAGAGGTGACCTCGTCCTCATTGCGAGGGGTAGCGTTGGTCCTCGGCGCTGGTTTCTGGGCCTGCTTAGGCGGTTCAGGGTGCTCATGTTGCTTCGCTCGGGGGGTGTTACTGGTTGAGTGTCAGGTTCTCCCATCATCTACCGATACAGTGGTCTCCACCCCATCCTTGCCCTTCTCCTTCCTCTTGGGCAAGGTCACACTCGACTTACCTTGCAACAGGTCGTTCAGGACCTCTTGCATGTTCTCCAAGGTGGTTTCCAACCTTTGGTTTTTACGGTGGAGCTCACGTATTTCCTCTTCATAAAATTGAGATTTCGAACTCGAGCTCACCGAATGGACCCGGGGGTGCTTATCATGCCTATGGGCAGAAGGGCCCGGGTCCTGCCGGCCAGAGTTCGGTACCTGCGGTGGTTTTGGAGGAGGGAACTCAGTAGCATTTCCCGGTGGTGCTCTTGGAGGACTTTCTCAAGGTGGAGCGGCCGGTGACGAGGCCACCCTATCACCTCCGTGAACTTCAGGCTCCTTAGGGGCTCCACGTCCTGGGTGGAGGAGCGTTCTTCATGGAGGCCTTCAGCTGGACTCCGTTCAGGTGAACCTCTACTTCTCGTGGCTCCTTCAGTCGCTTCGAATGTCTTGGCATCTTCTTCTTGTCGGAAACAATGGTGGAACAGTAGCTTGAAAGTAACGTTCCCACAGACGGCGCCAAACTGTTGACGGTGACAACTCGTCAACTAAGTTGAGTTGGAAAAATTATCAAATCAAGATCTCTAATGGAAAAGTTGTAGAAACTTAAACAATCACTCAAGAACAATGATAGAACAATAATGGAGAATCCAGTCTTTCATTCACACTCAAGCCTTTAATATAGTAAAATTTCCAACCCCCTCTCAGGTGGTCTTAGAGTTCATTTTATAGTAGGCTCTAATGGCCTTAGGTACATAGTGGTCCAGGAGACCAAGTGGTACATATGTACTGTGTCAGGGGAGTGGCTTCAGAGGTTGTGGTCGTACATCCCAAACAGGAGCAGGTGTCAGGAGGATGTCTCCACTACTTGTCTGTACCCATGTCTGATGCGTGGTGGCAGGCGTAGTGGCGCAGGAGGTAGTGGCGTCGGCTCTGACCTATGGCCGTAGACGTACGGACCATGATCCTTACCCCAGCAGTCTCATTGGCACTGGTATCCGTACTCAGTACTTGGTCGTACAAATATATCCCATTCGACTCGTACTGGATCTCCTAAGCATAGGGATCCCAAGGTGTAAGGAATGGGACCCTTGGTGTGAGGTGGAGATCTTGGGTCCTTGGCATGAGATGCCTGAAGCCTCCCGAGGTCACTCACGAGTCTGGGCGATAGGCATGTGGCCCTGGCAGACGCCTAAGGATGCTTGGCGAGGCCCTCCTTGGCGTGGCCATGCTTGGTGAGGCCCTTCTTGGCGAGGCCATGCTTGGCGAGGCCCTCCTTGGCGAGGCCATGCTTGGTGAGGCCCTCCTTGGCGAGGCCCTCCTTGGCGTGGCCATGCTTGGTGAGGCCCTCCTTGGCGAGGCCATGCATGGCGAGGCCATGCATGGCGAGGCCATGCTTGGTGAGGACCTCCTTGGTGAGGCCATGCTTGGCGAGGCCATCCTTGGCGAGGCCCTCCTTGGCGAGGCCCTCCTTGGCGAGGCCATGCTTGGCGAGGCCCTCCTTGGCGAGGCCCTCCTTGAGGCTTAGGCGGTACCCACGCAAGACCAGGCCAGACCTTAGGTGAAAATTGAGAGTCTACAGAAGGCATAGTGGTATTTTGGAGGAAAAATCCAGTCAAGAACTAAGGAGTTGGAGCTGAGTTTGGGAGACTCTAACCATAAATCTAAGGCTTGGAACTTAGGGAACTGAGTTGAGGATTCAAATCTGTATAAGGTAAGCTTTCTGATATGTTGTATTATGTTGATTGTAGCTGAATTCTGTTTATATTGGGTGTTAGGACTTAGACATGCATGGTTTGGATTCTAGGATTGTTTTTGATTGTTTGATGGGTTTTGGAATTGGCTCTTGAGTTTGTTGGTATGTTTAAGTTGCTTGAGTAAGAATTCTGGGTTTAATTCTGAGGTTGGGGGTGATTTTGGTTAAGATATGTGGGGTTTGGCTCGAAGGACATGCAAGGAAAATGGTGTTTTTCTTGGTTTGGAGACGAGGGTCACAGCCCTAGGAGGGGCATGCCACGGCCCATGTGCACGCAAGGCCTTGGGAGGCCATGGAGTTCGAGGCGCGCTGCGGCGCTTGGCCAAGCATGCCGCAGCCCGTGTGTGTTTCCAGGGAGGTGTCTAGCCTCTGTTTTGAGGCTAGCCGCGTCGCTTGTGGAGTGGGCCACGACCCTAGTTCAAGATGCAGGGATTTTAATGGGATTTGACTTGGGAACCTAATTTTTAGGGCTCGGGATGGATTTTATCACCCGGATTGATAGAATTCAAGATTTTGGAGACTAGAATTTCGACTCAAAGCCATTTAATGGATTAGAACATGATGGATAAATTTTGTTAATGCGTTGTGATTAGGGCTCCAGCCAGGCTTAGACTAGGGAACTATACTTGGGATATCGATGCTTAGAACCTCGGGACACAGGTAAGGAAACTACTGTTCCTTTAGAGCTTGTGTTGCAAGGCTCGGCCCTATGTGATTGTGTTGCAGGGCTCGGCCCTATACGATTATGTTGCGGGGCATGGCCCTTTGACTGGATTTAAGTGTGTGTTTAATATCTATTTAGTATATAATGTGTATGTATTAATGATGGAACGGAGATGGCGGGGAACGACGAAGGTCGGGAACGGTGAAGGCTGGGAACGGCGAAGGCCGAGAACGGCAAGAGGCCGGGAGCAGTGTTTACCACACGAGTGCGAGTTGCCAGGGTGAGACCCCAAGGGATACCTGGGATATCCTTACGGTTTAGACCGCGAACCGAGGGCCTGGTAAAGAGCCTGGGACGGCATGGCCGTACTTGTATGACCTGGTGTTGGCTTGATTTTATCATATGTTTGTGAGAGTTTTCTTGCTGGGCTTCGGCTCACGGGTGCTCTATGGTGCAGGTAAAGGAAAAGGGATAGTCGATCAACCTTGAGTATGGCGAGCAAGATGAGCGGCGTGTACATGTCAGGTCTGTCTGACTGCCACAACCAGGGGTATTTTTGGGTGATGTTTGTACAAAACCTAAATTTTGTTGTTTAGTCGACTTTGGTTATATTTTGAGTTGTAAATACTTCTAAACAATGTTTTGGGATCCCAAATGTTAAATGTTGTATAACTTTTCAATAAAAGGTTTATTCTCAAGTTTATGGCTCTGATTATGATTTAATTACACTTTTGTCTTAAAACCTCGATTAGAGAGATAGTTGCACTTGTAAACTCACTTAGTAACGACTCTAACGCAGTAGGGCGTTAAAACTTGGTATTAGAGCAAGCCAAGGTTTATGGTTTCTGGAGAATGACCGAACATGTACGCTCGCTGTCAATTGCAAGCTCGACTCGGGGTTGGTTGGTATGATTGACCATTATGTTGAATTATGTGCTTAAATGCCTTGTTTGCCTGCTTGTTTGATATAGAGCATGATGAATGATTTGATGTATGCATGATGTCAGGGCATGGCCCGTTGTGTGTTATGTGTTATTTGAGTGTCATGTGGATTGTATTTTGTGGTTGACTGATGTGATTGGGCGGTGGTTTTGGATGTTGTTATCATGCCTGATGAGCGGCGTCATTGATTACAGACATATTTGTTGAGATGCCTCGTCAATCATCTAGATTCTGCGGCAGTCGGGCCGAGGATGATAACCAGGGTCAGGACCCTCCACCTGCCCCACAGAATTGGCAGCAGATGTTTGTCGAAATGGAAGCATGGAATTTGTGAGATTCTTCGGTTTTATCATTATTAATTATCAGTAACTCGCTTACTTGAATTATAGTCATTATTTCTAGTACAATTTAACTAGAAAAAAATAGTGATTATAATAATCATGCTTCATTAAAGTAGCATTTAAGAGATACAAACACTTTTGTAATATTTTATGATTTTTGACGGTGAGAACTCGTCAACCAAGTTAAGTTAGAAAAATAGAAATGTAGCGATTATCAAAAGAAAAACTTCAAAGATCTAATTGGAAACTCAAAGAACAATTGCAGAAAGAAAATGGTGAAATGAACTTGTATTTCATATGGTGTAGTGCTATAGTATTTTTTCCAACCCCTTCCCATGTGGAAGTGTGGTTCCTTTTATAGTGGGCTCTAATGGCCCCTGATACATTGTGGTCCAGAGGACCAGATGGTACACAAGTACACTGTCAGGAGAGTGGTTTCAGGGGTAGTGGTGTTGGAAGAGTGGGGGTTTGCTCTAGTACGTGCCGGGGGTTTGCAAAAGTACTCCTGTCTTGGTACCATATTATGCCTCCACTACTTGTTGGGTACGAATCTCATAAGCATGTTAAGGGAATCCTGACCATGTACCATTCTTGTACTGCCACTACCTGTCTAGCAAGGGCACCGTACCATTCGTATTCTAACTCTTCTTGGTCCATGGTCACCACGTGGACACCTCTAAGGACGAGGCTGGTGTGTGAGAGGAGGCGACCACGAGGACCACGACGTGACTATTGCGCGTGGTGTCTTGGGGGCCACGAGACGCTTGTCTCTTGGTGGTGTCGCGAGGTGAGAGGGACGCGCGGGGCATGCGGGGCGCACGAGGTGCGCGAGGCGCTAGGGGCGCGTGCGAGACGCTTGGGCTCTTTACTAGTGTCCAAGGTGGAGTGGTCATTTGGAGAAGGGTCATTTGGAGCAGGGTCATTTTGAGTAGGGTCATTTTGAGCACTAATTTGAGGGTTCAAAAGGACTTCAAACATGGTTGCTTTCGACCTTCCAAGGACCTTAGGCATGAGATGTGGGTTCTTTACCGGTGTTGAATTTTGAGCATCCACACTTGCCCCCAGTCTAGGAGAGGACCTTTAGGTGCTCTGGTAGACTATTCTCTTTGGTTCTTATAAATAAATCTTCATGCCAGGCCTATATTGTGGCTTAGCGATTTGCCGACTCGGCTCACAACCTTTCCACGTCGAATGCCGAGAGGGACCATCTTGCGGTTGGGGTCCAGGAGCTTTAGGGGGAGCTTGCTGAAACCAGGTCTATGCTAGAAAGGGCCTTGGCGAAAATTTTTGCTTTGTCGAAAAAGAAGAAGAGGGCGATTGCCAAGGCCACGATGTTGTAGGAAAGGGTCACCAGCCTAGAGGCCGAACTCCAGGGTGCCAAGTCTACCGCGGCTGCATCGCAGGAGAGGGTCGCTTCCTTAGAGGACGAATTTGAGGGTGCTAAGGCTACTGCAGTCATGTCACATGAGAGGGTCGCTTCCTTAGAGGCGGATAGGGCAGCAATTGAATATAGGTCCATAGAGCGCGCCCTTTACGGTGTACGGAGGTAGGATCCAAAATTCAATTTATCCTCCTTTGGCGAGCACGCCGTTGCCCGGACGGCTGGGTGGAACGCCCGTAGCAAGTGCCGTGGTTGTTGCGTGAGGCGAGGAAAGGTTCACGCGGGAAGCCTAGAGTGTCTCGAATAGCGAGGCAGCCCTTTGGGACCTATGTTCGGATGCGTGCGTCTATGCATGCGAGACACGGGAAGTCTAACGATGCTGCACTCCATGTGATAACTTGGAGGCAGGACGCGATGTCTCGCGTAGACACGACACGCATAGGAGGCCAGCCGTGAGCCTCGCGTAGCGAGGGTGGTGCCTTGGGGTACCCGTGTCTGAGTGTTGAAGCGTACGTGGGAGGCCAGCCGTGAGCCTCGCATAGCGAGGGTGGCTCTCTTGGATGGAATTCACAAGGGAAGAATTCCTACATTCATAGCTCAGGTGCCCTCGACATCTCTCAGCGTCAAGATAAGTAGGGCCTCGCTATGGGAGGGCCTCGTGCACCTGCCCTCTCGTGACGCGTAGCTTGGCCTCTTAGCCTAGCAAGGCCATACTTCATGGCTTATAAGGTGATACTTCCCTTGGGACAATCTCCCAGTTTCACAAGACTTATAGGTTTGAGCCTGATAATGTGACTAAGTGACCTTTAGCCTTGTATTTTAACCATGTACTGGAGATTTTTTTTTATTGTGGATTTTTGGTATCCACACTTGCCCCCCGGTCTATAGGGAGGCCTTTAGGCGTTCTTGTAGACTCTTCCTTTTTTTTTATTTATCATGCTCGAGGTCCTTTGGAGCCCACGCGAAAGGGGGTTCGATAGGTCTCTCTTTGGTGCACCTTGATCGTATCTATAAGGAAATATTGACCCCTTGGTTTCTAGTTATCCTTTTATTTATTTTTGCGCACGCTTATTATTTCTTGCAAGAAGCGTCCTTCTCGTCATTAGGCATAGTACTATTTTTGCAAGCGTCTTCTTTGAGACCCTTTTTGGAAGCGTCTACTTTGAGACCCTTTTTGCAGACGTCTACTTTTGAGACCCTTTTTTCAAGCGTCTACTTTGGAGACCCTTTTTGCAGGCGTCTACTTTTGAGACCCTTTTTGCAAGCATTTACTTTGGAGACCCTTTTTGCAGGTGTTTACTTTTGAGACCCTTTTTGCAAGCGGCTACTTTGGAGAACCTTTTTGCAAGCGTCTACTTTTGAGACCCCTTTTTGCAGGCGTCTACTTTTGAGACCATTTTTGCAGGCGTCTACTTTTGAGACCCTTTTTGCAATTTTTGAGGTGATCTCCCCTCAGGTCGGGACTTTCATGGCTAGATTGTCTTAGTTCAATCTCAAACTTTGTCAGTGACCCCTCTAGCACGACGCCCCCTTCTATATGGAATCTTCATACGTATTGGTAGTAGGGCGACTGGAGGAAGGTTCACTTTCTTCAACATTCGAGTTCTTATGTTCCTCTTCCACATGTATGTACTTCTGTGCTCTCTCGAAGAAATCATCCAAATTCAATACTTCTGTTTTGAGCATGTTACTCCATAACCTGCTTCCTGGTCGTACTCTGGCTATAATAGCCATCTTGAGCTCTGCTTTGGTTAAGCTTCCCACCTTCGTTGCTTCCATATTGAACCTATGGATATAGTTCTTCAGACTTTCATTCTCACCTTGCTTTATGTTAGCGAGGCTGGTAATTGGCATGACATAATCACAGGCTGCATGGTGTTGCTGAAGAAATTCATCAGAGAATTGCTGCCATGATCTGATTGTTCCTAGCCTTAACCTCTTGAACCACTTGTATGCCACTCCTTTAAGCGTAACGACAAAGCAATGGCACTTTGCCCTGTTGTTGACCCCTCTTAACCTCATCAAGTTATTGAAGGAGTCTAAGTGATATTTTGGGTCTGTAGTACCCTCGTATGGAGTCATGCGAGGCTCTCTGAAGCCAGTGGGCATTTGCTCAGCCTAGATCTCCCTTGTGAAGGGCGAATCAAACTCAAATTCTTCGTTATCTTTGTGCCCCCCAGGTGCAGTGGTAATTTTGTCCCGAGGGCTTCGCATTTTAATGTCTAGTCCCCTCCTCTTCTTGCTTGAGGAGTCTCGCGAGTCCTCAAACTGAACCCTTGCTTTTGTGGTGTTCCTCAGGGGAACCGCGGGGAGCGCTTCTTTTGAGGTGAGTTCTGCTTCGTTCTTACAACCATCGTCTTCCTTCCGCCTTTACTCTTGGAGGCATTTCGTCGGCCTAGGTTCCCCATGGGACCTTGTCGGGGGAGTTTTACTGGTGGAAAGCTGGGTTCCCCCATCGTCTATGGGGACAGTGTCTTCCCCTTTTTCATGATCCTTCTCTTTACGCCTAGGAAGGGGTATGCTTGATTTTCCTTGCAGTAGGTCATTTAAGACAGGAGTCTTTTTATGTAACTCTTGAATCTCATCCCTGTAGAAGCGAGTACTTGAGCTGGAACTTACCGAGCGTACCCCGGGACCCTTGCTTGGCCCATGCGTCGATGAATCTGAGTCTTGGTGGCCTGAGCGTGGTGCCATCGGAGGCCAGTGAAGTGGATGCATTGGTGGCTCTGAATGACCTCCGTTGGGTCGGAGGGCCGGGCATGATGCTTCCTTCTCCTCCCTTGGGGGAAGAGGCTCTTCTGGTCTACCTCCATGCTTAGGCGGAGGGGGGTCTTTCTTGGAAGCCCTCCGCTCTACTTCGTCCTGACGACTCTCATCATCTTGTATTTGCCGTAGGCATTTTGAATGTCTTCTTAGCATCTTTCTTTGTTGGAAGTGATGGAAGAACGATGGCTTGATGCTTGTTCTTCCCATAGACGGCGCCAAACTATTGACTGTGAGAACTCGTCAACCAAGTTAAGTTAGAAAAATAGAAATGTAGCGATTATCAAAAGAAAAACTTCAAACATCTAATTGGGAACTCAAAGAACAGTTGCAGAAAGAAAATGGTGAAATGAACTTGTATTTCATATGGTGTAGTGCTACAGTATTTTTTCCAACCCCTTTCAATGTGGAAGTGTGGTTCCTTTAATAGTGCGCTCTAATGGCCCCTGATACATTGTGGTCCAAGGGACCAGATGGTACACAAGTACACTATCAGGAGAGTGGTTCTAGAGGTAGTGGTGTTGGGAGAGTGGGGGTTTGCTCTAGTACGTGTCAGGGGTCTGCAAAAGTACTCCTGTCTTGGTACCATATTATGCCTCCACTACTTGTTGGGTACGGATCTCATAAGCATGTTGAGGGAATCCTGACCATGTACCATTCTTGTACTGCCATTACCTTTCTAGCAAGGACACCGTACCATCCGTATTCTAACTCTTCTTGCTCCATGGTCACCATGTGGACACCCCTAAGGACGAGGCTGGTGTGTGAGAGGAGGCCACCACGAGGACCACAGTGTGACTGTTGCGCGTGGTGTCTTGGGGGCCGCGAGACGCTTGTCTCCTGGTGGTGTCGCGGGGCGCGCAAGAAGCTTGGGCTCTTTACTAGTGTCCAAGATGGAGTGGTCATTTGTAGAAGGGTCATTTGGAGCAGGGTCATTTGGAGCAGGGTCCTTTTGAGCAGGGTCATTTTGAGCACTAATTTGAGGGTTCAAATGGACTTCAAACATGGTTGCTTTGGACCTTCCAGGGACCTTAGGCATGAGATGTGGTTTCTTTACCGGTGTTGAATTTTGAGCATCCACAATGATTATCAAATTGTTTCACTAAATGACTTCATGGAAATCTTTTTAGTTTATTCACATAACCATTTGTGAATCCCAACTTTTAAGTCTTTGACATTGTATAATCAAACATGTACAGAGTATAACAAGTGTCAAAATTATAGAAATAATAAAGATGATAATTATCACTCATTATCTATTTAATCTTATCTAATATGATTATATTCCATTTCTAAAATACTAATTTGGCTTAGCATTCTAGTTTTATGTGAGTTGGGTTTGAATTCCAAATTCACATGCAAATTACTTGAACTCCAAATTCGAGTTTAGACTTCCTTTTGATCAGATCAAGCAAGTCTTTAAGTGACTTTACTTTTAATGTTGCACGAAAATTTCAAGAAATTTTATTTGCATTCAACAAAAATAAACATATCTTAAATAAATGCCAATCAATATTGACTTACTATTTATTATTTCTTTTATCTTTGAACAGTAAAAGGTTCAACATACATCTCTATGTATTAGCAAAACGATTATGTTATTTTTGAGCATTTATAAGTTAAAGGTATTTCATGGAGAAAACCACAGAATGATTCTAATAAAAGAATGTGTTTTATTTATTTTATGTGTCTAATTAATTACAAACAAATCTAAAAAATAATTGACATATATGTTTCACTTAATTGTTGTTGGAATAATATGTCTTATTTATTAAATCTATATTTTGCACAATAATGAATATTTCATCATTATCATTTATACTCGTTGATGAAACAAGTAGAACAAATATATTTCAAAAAATAACAACTGAATTTATTATTCAAAATAAATATTAAACTTGTTCACTCATCAAATAAAGGAATCTAAAATATAGTTTCTAGAAAGAATTCTAGAACTAATTTAAAGAAAGAACTTATTAGTTTCTTTCATAATGAAAATCAACTATTTCTAAATGACTACAAAAATTGAATTTGTTTTAAAATAAAAAAATTAATTTTTAACTTAATCTTTTCTTTATTCAATCGTCTTCATCATTTCTTCTTCGCTTTGGTTTCAATGCAATTACACTTTTTCTCATAAGATTTTTGCATCCCTGAAGATAATAACAAATGAAAAATAATATTAGTGGCATAATTTTGAATCAACCATTCAAAATATTATAGAAGAGTTTTTTAATAAATCAAATTTATCCCGTATTTTAAAATTTGATCATACGTCAGAGCGTCGCTCTTTATCATGGCCCACATCTTGTATGCAATTTCAATAACAATATATCTTTCTTTAATGTCGCCATGCATGGTCGATAACATGCATTGACATGCCAGGTGATTCAGTCTCATCCATTCCCCATATTTTTCATGTTCATCAAAGCTGGATGAAAAGCTTGGAATCTCTGGAAGTGGATCATAGATCGCACAGTACAAGTTTTGTGTTCCAAACACAATGTGAATCCCTTCATATCATCTTCTTATGCAGTTAACAGTAAATGGAATCCTTTCCAATATTTTATCAATAATGTGTGTGTGAATTCCCAAATTTTCATGTACTTGATCAGATTAAGAGAATTAACCATTGTGGCTAGAAATATTTATAAAATATAATGAATTAAAACATACAATAAATACCAAATTTTATTTGGAAAAGTAAACACGATGCATGAATGTAACATATAAAAACACTTGAAAAAAATTATATAATAATCCACGATAAATTAATTTGAAAATTAATGGACCAACATTAGGGGAGGTCAGACTAAGTCCAAATTAAGTTTGAGATAAATCTCAATTTCATAAGTGAAAACTTAAAAACACATTTTTCTCTTTTGACTTATGAACTACCGTTAGTTTGGTCAAGATCCACTAGTCGTACTCGAAAGCCTAGATACACTTTCGGAGTGTAATCCATTATTTTCAATTAATGACTTAACTCAAGAGTGCGTTTTAGGGTCAGTGAAACTTGAAATACATCACCAATATATTCTCATAAGAGAAGCCAACCTTGAGATAAAATAAACATATTTGGAAGACTTTCCTTAGGCAGGCCGCAAATGGAGGTGACATGAGGCCCTTCCTATGACTCTCGGTGTTCAACCAATGATGGAGACCATGGGACTTATTGTCATAACTCCCTCTCTCACTTACTATTTTTGAAAAAAGTTTGATTTTCACAAAATTAATATTTTTTAATTTAGTTGTAAAAATAAATTTAATTATTTTTACTGAATGATATTCTAATAATTACTATTCTAATTAAGAAAAAAAATAAAAATTGTTCCCTTAATTCTAATTTTAATTTGGCTTTAATTTAGAGAATATCATCTTTATTTTAATAAATCATTTTTCATTAAAATAGCAAATTAAACAACTTTAATTTTGATTTACCATCTTAACTTAATTAAGACTAAGTTTATTATTATATGAATTATCGTATATAAACATATAATAAAATATAGGACGTTCTTAATAGCATGTTTCTACACAAATGAAATGCATACTAATTGCATACTGTGTGGGTATATGAATGGCATGTTATAATGCATGACAAAATATTAAACACTTTGAGATAAACGATGACACTCAGCAAATACTTCCTCTATCATTGCTCACCACATCTCATGTGCTGAGTCATAGTGTGTGTATTTTTTCTTTGTTTTGTCAGGCATGGTTGAAAGCATGCAATAACATGCCAACCGATCAGATTTCATCCAATTTGCATATTTTTCTTTGGCTTCATAGCTAGTAGCCAGAGGTGGTTCTGTTGGAGGTTTTTCACAGACAGTTGACATCATCTTCTTATAAGAAAAAATAGTCAACATGCCTCGAAACTAGTGTTGCATATTTTCAAGTTCAAAAACCAAGGATTTGAGAAAGGCATCAGTGTGTAATTCACCAATAGACATTTTTGCTGGCAATAAATAGAAATAATATTATTATATTTAGAAAAATAAATATCAAAGTTTTTGGAAATTAAACGTGATGCATGAGCACAATTAAAACACATAAAATAAAGATTAATTACCACGATAAAATTTTCTAACAATTAAAGTGCCGCCTTAGGGTCGGTCAAATTAATTTTAGAGAATTTATAAGACATTCTTATCTTTATTGTTTAAAACTTAAAATAACTTTTTATTTTCTCTTTTAAACATTAAAGTACAGCTAAGTTTGGTCAAGTTATGATTATCCACTGCACGAGCTTAATCATAACTTTGTGAGTGTAACCCATTATTTCGGAGTTCATGACTTAACTTAGGACATGCCGCCTTAGGGTCGGTCAAGCCTAAAATACATAATTAGTTCCTATCTATGTAAGAAATACAACCTTGCTATTGATATGTCTACACACCTTCCTTAGGGGGACAAAAACAAAATCGTCGCAAGGCGCTATTCATATCTCATGGTGTTATATTAATAATGGAGACCATGAGTTATGTTTGAGATATCAACCCTCTCCCACTCACTATTTTGAAATAAGTGTTTTTAACCTAATTAATTCCAAATTAATTATAACATCTTTAAACCTTATGAACATAATTAAAATTGGAAAGAAAGCGAGTTTCTAGGTCCATATCCAATTTTAAATTACCAATCATGTTCATCTAAACTTTACTAAAAACACTTTTAAAAAAAAAGTTGGATTAAAGAAATCAAGTCATAAAGACTTAAAATTTGGAATGATATTTGACCAAGTTTTCAAAAATGAAACTAAGTAATTTAAATGCAATTGATTTCGCAAAACAATTCATATAAACACATAGGACAATCCTAATAATCATGTTTCTACTAATGAGATGCATGATTATGACTGTGTGGGTTTTTATGTATGGCATACAATGCATGAACATGTTATCAATCACATGAAAATAATTATTTAAATAAATAAATAAACAATAAATGTTGAACCGGGTGCTTTTGGGTATTTCTAATTTTACAACCACTTTATAAAATTAAAAAAATTAAATAAAATAAAACCGCCTTGATCTCCATCGGGCTTCTTTACTTTACTGTCGGTAGGATATGTTTCGTTGTTGGTCCATAATAATAATAAGAAAACAATTTTCTAATTATTTTGATTAATTAAAACAAACTTTTAAATAATCATTATTTTTATTTTTCTTTTTAATTAAAAAAACTTTGAATTAAAATTAGAAACTCAAATAATTAAATAAAATCTATTATATTTAAAATTAAATTTTTAAATTAGATTTTCAAAAAAAATGTTTGTTAGGATAACAAAATTATCACATTATTTAAATATCAAATTTCTAATAAATAGGATATTTAACATTTAATTTTTTTTTTAAAATAATAGAATAATTTAAGAAAAAAAAAATTATGGACTAGCAGGACGGGGACACGTGGCGTCAGATGGAGCTATAGGGGCCGGGTTGTACGGAACTTTACGGATCCATACGGACCCTTCTGTACGACGTCCCGACAGCGGCTTTGAGGTCGGCCTCGGAGGAGCGGTGGCTGAATTCTGAATCCCGGGCTCCGTTCTGACTTTTGTGTTATCGGAATTACAATTTTATGGTGTCAAAAACCAAATAAAATTACATAAATCCTATGCCCTTTAATGGCTTACACAATGATCTAATCATAAACAAATCCTAACCCAAAAACACCATACAATTAACGATTGAACATTCCCATGCATTCAATCACATTAAGCCATCCATTCATTCATCAAAATAAATAAGTGCATAAAAGTAAACCCACACAGATTCCATATATATATGTGAAAATGGCTCTGATACCATTTGTTGGTTTTTATTGATCAAATAAGAGATTATATGCAGCAGAACAACAATCAAATTGTTAGTTTAATCTCATAAGATTTCTAGATCTACTTCTTCACATGCATATATATATATTGAATCAAAGACATGAATAGAAAAATTACCTCGGGTCTTTCCTTGCTGCTATCTTTTTGTATGGCTAAATCCTTGAGATCTCACACCAAGATCTTCCAAAATGTTCTCAGCACACAAAGAACGAGTGTGGGCTCGCTATACAAATAATAGGCAAAAAACTATTTATCAGATGTTCTCAACACATGAGATCTGATAAAGTTTGGACCTAGGTTTTGTGAAGAACAGTGACTTTTGTTTGTATCACTGTTCTCTTTCTTTGAGAGAGATTTCTAGATATTTTTCTATCCCTGAAAAGTTACGTTCTGAAAAACTCATATCCTATATTTAATATATCCAATATATTAAAATAAAATCTTAGTTATTTTAAACAATTTGAAAATAACTAATCGGTTATCACATTTTTATTTAAATAATAATATTTTAATCATATTACAATATCTCATTATTTATTTAATATTTAAATAACTAAAATTGTTGAACCAAGAAACTGCTCACAGTCTCTTATGCGTGTAGCACAGTGACTGTGCACTGTGCTACACGTGTACCACATGCGAGTGATGGCATGTCATTTTTCTCAATTTTTATTATTATTTAAAAACCAAAAATCCCAAAAATAAATTAATTATATTTTTGTTAAATCAAATAATTAATTAATTCTTAATTAATTAATTACACATAATTAAACAATAATTATGTTTGATACATAGAAAAATATTTTACTTATCACATAAGTCCTTTTTGCCCATTTTTGTATTTACCTTTGTCAGTGATTGTTTGAGCCATTTCGGGGACCATGGATGTAACGACCCAAATTCGCTAATAAGGCTTAAGGGCCTTGATTAGTGTGCCTGAAGGGCATAATCGTAATTTTCGCCATTATGGGCATAATTGTATTGATATATGTGATAATTGCCGAGACCACATTATTATGTGGATATATCTTAGATGTGTGACTCGAGACGATCCTAGTGAGCAAAGTAGCGGAAAAGTCATGGCGGGGATTTATACCCGGCTCGGGGTGAGCTTAGGGGTATAAATGGGAAATTTAGGGAATATATTGGAGTCTATTTTGACATTGAAGAATATTATTGGTGGTTAATTAGGTATCGGGAATTAAGCGGAAAATATTAGAGACACTCGAGGAGTTAGCGGGAATTGGGTGAAATGACTAAAATGCCCCTAAGTGGATTAAAGGATTAGAATTAATAGGGAGGGCATTAAGGTCATTTGGTTTTTAAAGATGGGTATTACTGAGGCTTTATGTTAGTGGGATTTGTAGAATATTATAGAAGTCTGAAAAAGAAGAAAAAGAAAGGAAAAGAAAGAGAGAAAACATAGGGAGTTTTTTGAGTCGGTTCAAGCTTCCTTCACCAATTTCTTGAGGATTTCTGGAGTAAAATTCAGAGGAGAGCTAGTTTAATTAAGCCACAAGGTTACTGAGCTAAGGTTGTGGATTTGACAAGGGTTTAGCAAGGTTAGGCCATCACTTGAGGTAAGGTTCTGTAATTTCTTCAGTTGCTGGTTTGGTTTCTGAACTATGGTGTATAAGCTGAGTTTGATGGGGAACTTTGGGGAAATTCAGGCCAAAGGATAAGGAGAAGCAAGCCAAGGAGATCTAGAGACATCTTGTGGTCGAAATCCTATCAAAGGTATAAAGTCTAAACTCTAACTTTGTTGTTCAGCTGATTTTTACTGAGTTTTAGAGCTTAGGAGTGGCTATGGTGAATTCTGAGTTTGTGGATGCATGTGCTTGAGTTCTAGGTATTTGGGATGCTTGGGATGAGTGGATTATGGTCATAAGGTTGTTTTTGAGTTTGGGAAGGAGTTGGAAGAGGTTTTGTTGAGGTTGGTTCGAGAAAATAGCAGAAGAGGAAAATTGGAGCTGGTCTGCCTGTGACTAGTGCTACAGCGCTAGCCTTTGGGCGCTGTAGCGCTAGGCCATGATGCTGAAGGGATTTTGGCTTCTGTTTGTAGCGCTGTAGCGCCCTCCCATGAGCTTTGTAGCGCTACCCTGCCTTCTGAAGGGGATTTTAGGGTTATTTGCAAGGGCTTTTGACCTAGGGTTTGGGGTTTGTTTCCACCACCTTGTTTGGTGGAACTAGGACTTCCTGGGGGCTCGGGATTGGCCCTGAGGCTAGGTTTTGAACTTTAGGATTGATAATGACTTTGGCCCATGATTATGTTTAGGTGAGCGCTAGGGCTCGAGGGGGATCGTGCTGAAGGAGTCGAGGGATCAAAGCTAGAGAATTGAAAGGTAAGAAAACTGCACTCGATTACATGTTTGTGATGGGACTAAGTGCTCCCGAGAATTGTATCGTGTCAATGATGGTATTACGCCATGGGACATGCAAAGCGGCCTAAGAGTGTCGTACATAGTATTTGCGCATAGGGCGCGTCTTGGCCATTGGTAGCCGAGAATATTCACTGAGCTTGGCGTAAGCGGGCTGAAGTCAGTGGGATAACGGAGGGAGCAGCCTGAGAGCACTAGCCCTAGTTATCATTTGTGCAGTGATATGTGATGTGAATTGATATGCTTAGTATGTTGAATACTTGGTCATGCTGAATGACTACATGTTTGAGAACTTGTGACGCAATGTGGATTATGGATTTGTCTGTTGATTGCTTATGCTCTGTTGTTGCGTTTTCTTGCTGGGCCTTGGCTCACGGGTGCTACGTGGTGCATGTAAAGGCAAAGGCAAGCTGGACCAAGCCTGAGATGGAGAGCTCCGAGGTGGAATGTACATAGCCAACCGTTTGATCATCATGGTCGAGGAGTGGATCAGGACAGGGATTACCTAACTGCTTGTTTTGCCTTGGTATGGCTGGTTATTGTATCTGAATCTTATAACTTTTGTAAACCATCTTTGAACTTGTATTTTTGGGATCCCATGTAAACAAATAATGTTTCTTAATGAAAATGTGGCTTTCGAGACCAAACCATTTTAAACCCTAGTTCCTTTACAGTTTTAGTAACACGATTTCAATTGAATGACTTGATTAGCAAGTCTGGCACTTTATAAACACACAGTGTGATAGTCTTGGCTATCCAGGGCATTACAATTGACCTATAACATTAAGCTCCAATAAATTGAAACTAAATAATTAAACTCTTTAATTATAATAGTTAATTTATTAATTATGATATTTCTCCACTATAAATTCATAATTGCACTCTTTATGATATAGATATATTTTTACAGAAATCTTACCTTAAGTCGTCCATTGATATAACCATCTTTCAATAGTTCAACCCTCTAATTAATTAGTTTATAAATTAGAATGGAAGAATTACCATTTTACCTTTCTAATTTACTTCTTATTCCTTAAGTACCATTAATTCACTAGTGAATAATTAATCTATAATCTAATTATAGATTTAAGCTAAAAAATCATTCAGTTCCAGAATTAACCCTTAAGGGAACTAATATACGATCCGTTAGGAAATATTAGATTCCGTATTGTTGATACATGTTCCCAGCCATCCATGATATTAAATCTCAAAAACAAAAGTCATTAGCCTCATTCTTTGAAGAGACCTTAACAAATGAATCAAAAGATTTAATAAACATGAATAGGAGTTCATGAACACTCAGGGTTTAGGTTGATCTATAAATGATCATCAGTTATGATATGAATTACAAGTATTTATTGTTAAATGGTTTTTGGATAAAGACTTTAATTCATATTGGTCCATGTCATATATAATCATATTATATAAAGCACCTTTACCGAGATGTCTTACCACATCAATAATCTGAATCTAGATTATTTGTGTCATTATGATACTCAGTAAGCCGTACTTACAACTCCAATTAAATAATTCCATAACTTTAATTTGTTGTTGTTGACTATTTTTATTCATTCATGTGATCTTAATTCTCTCGTACTAATACAAGATCACATCCTCAATAATGAATATGGAATTTTTCTAATATTTACAAAATTATTCAAAGAATAATTTAATAATCTAAATATAAAAATAATAATAAACCATTGTATTTATTTATTCACAGAAAACACAAATGTCTTTTACATGCTTTTCGGACACACTCCTAACATGAGGAATATAGGAAGAGAGGTAGAGTCCTCGGTCAAGGATAGGGTGGGTGTATAGGAAAGATTCTAGTTTGAAGACAATCCAATCAAGCCATAATTATCAATTTCATGAATTGTGGGAGAGGGAATCCAGGGAAGAAATTGAGGCTATTATTGGGTAATTTACCTTAGGGTTTTGGCTAGGATAAGAATGAGGAAACTAGTGAGCTTGTGGCTCATTTGAAGAAGTTGGCCAAATCTAGAGAGAGGAGGAGAGTGATAGAGAGTGCTCATGAGGCATAGAGAGAAGAGAAAGGAAACAAAAAAAGGAGGAAGAGAAAAGAGGTTCTTGAATCCCTAAGGTATCTATTGAGGTTCATGGTTTTCTTGTTCTTCATCTTCTTAGTTCTAAGCTTGTGAAATGTTCATGGTGATGCTAGGTGAATTACAATTGTTGAGATCTTGACTTAGGGTTTGGTCTACAAGGGTATGATCATTCTTCTTAGATTCTTATGATTGGTATGCCTAATAGTTTAAAGTGTATGCTAAGCTGTTTGAATTCACAAATCAAGAAGAGTAGTTTGGTTTTCGACTTGTGTGTACTCAAGGTGAGGAAGAACTTTACCTTGATGTGTTGTTGAATTGGGATTTCCCTTATTGAAAGTATTGCTTAGATTTTTATGATTCTATATGTGTTGATGGTTGTTTCCATGACTTTATATTTTTCAAGCTCATAGAAACATGCTAGGATTGTGTGTGTGTGGTTTATTTTATGGGTGAATGCATTTATGGATATATGTATGTGTACTTGTGGTGTGGGCTTGTGTTGCCACATGTGTAGGCGTGAGTGTGTGTTTTTGTACAAGCATGGGAATTAAATATATAGATCTATGGATATGGTGTAGTGTATATAATAGTGTTTGTATTATATAAAGATATGTGAGGTTTGTTATTTTAAATAATTTTCTATCAATTTTTTCATGATGTGTTTTTGTACAAGTGTTATGCTTGTGCTTTGGTAACTTGGGGTTCTTATGTATAGTACAAATAATGTTTTATGTGTGTTCATTGTTTTTAAAAAGAAATAGAAACATGTTAGGAATTTCTTATCTTTTTAGCATGTTTGGTTTTAATTCTCTTTCTATCTTGTGGTCATTTGTTATCTTAGGAGCATACTAGGTATTTATTTTGGGTTTTAGAAACAATAAGGGATAGGAATAGGCTATGAGGTTTCGACCTAGGGGCATTTTCAGTATGTTTGGTTCATTTTTTTTATCTTGTTGCCACTAGTGCTTTAGAAATTTGCTAGGTGGTTTGAAGAATTAGATATTGGTGTGAGGTTCTTTAAATATGTTAATTAAGTTTTGTATGTGTATAGAAGGATTTTATTCTTGAATGCTTGAATAGTTTTGCTTCTTGGAATACTTGAATGGTAGAACATGTTAGGTAAATTTGTTAAAAGGGATTATGAGCATGTTAAGAATATTGTGGGAATATATATGCTTGCTGATTTTATTATTTTTAGAATGGTGATTTGTAAAGATAATTTAAAAGGAAGCAAAATATGTCTTGATTTTATGTTTTAAAACTAATACAAGTAAAATGGTGATTTTCACATGTTTACCTATAAATTTTCTTCTCTAAACACATGCAGTTTTTTATTTATTTTTTATTTTGAGAAAGAAAATGTGATTTGTTTAATTATGTGATTTTAAACGAATAAAAGTGTTTGCCAGAAATTTTATTTTATTAAAAGAAAATGTATTTTAAAATACAATATATAAGATATATGCTCATATAGATTAAACCCTAAACTATATACATGAAAAATGTAATTTCCTATACTTTAAAATATGGAATATTTTAATTAAAATAATGCAGTTTTTATTTGTAAAATAAATGATCAAGTAGCATTATTTTTACGAGACTAAGTACTTTTTTTTAGTAAAAGATGGTATAAAGAAAATTTTCCAACTTAATTAAAATTGTGATGTTTATGAAAATGCAGTAACCTTGAGACATCATTTTGATTTTTCTACAAAGTTAAAGATGTAATTATTTTTCTTATATATTTGGAAAATGGTGTGAGTTCCAATTTTTTTATCTTAAATAATTATGATAAATTATATACTATTAATTAATTTTGTTAAATCAATTATTTTGTGAGAAAATGAAATAGAAAGAGAGAACTATACTCCTGTGATTATTTTTATTTAAGTTAAGAATAGTAAATGGGATTAATATTTGGAAAATGATAACTAAATATAAAATGATTCTTTTAGTTATATTTTAAAGTACGATTTTAGTATAGGCTTGCGATATAAATCAAGTTTGTAAGATATTTGTTTAACAAAATCTTACTCGATTTCTAAGAATTAAAACGGCTAAAATCTACCAACTTCCACGAACTTCCCACATACGCATGTCGCATGAAAATTTAGTTTTACATTCAAATATATGTCATTTGATTAAGTGCATGATTCTTGTTTTGCAAACATTGAGGATTCACTTGATATTAAGACATGGGGTACGTATATTGGGCATGTGTAATCTTACTTGATATTAAGACGAACGTTTGATTGTGATTCTAGGCTTATTGTGAAGTACCCCGCACTTTATTTTTTGCTTGGACTAGCGGTAAAGAAGTTAGCTAGAATTTTCTATGAATTATATTATGAAAACTATGAACTAATATGATGCAAGAGTTGTTGTGTTATGAAAAGTATGAGCTATGGTAAGCTATTGTGTTATGAAAAGTATGAGCTATGGTAAGGAAATGTGTTATGAAAAGTATGAGCATCTATGTTATGATATGAGTTGTTGTATATCAACTTGTATGTTGTATGAAATGCAGTAGGTTGTTAGCATGAACACGATACAACAAAGGAGTTACTAAGGATATGACGTAACTCATAGGCAGACGTGCCAAGGTTATTCGAGGACCAGAGTTCCTGTTTACCTTATAAATGATGTTTTACCAGTTTATGCTTTTGTTGGTCATCTCATGATGTGACATGGACAATAGGGGTGCCATGATCAGATGATGTATGATTATTCTTTTGTTTACGAAGTCTTATGATTACGATATGAATATGATAGGATTATAATATGAATATGATTTATTATGATATGACATGAGTTTACGATATGACGTGCCAAGGTTGTGTTTCTTGTTAATTGTTGTATTTTGTTTGTACTTCCTTACTGGGCTTGTAGCCCATCCCCTTACTTTCCCCCCTTTTAGGTAGGCAATATGGTTTCTTCTTGGCACGCACTATGATGTGGAAAGTTTAAATGTCTTGGCATGTATGACGTGGGGTATCCATGAACAATTAACGAACTAGTTAAACGCCAAGAAAGTTTATGAACTTTTATGTTATGGTTTATGTTTTCATTTCGTCACAGTGGGACTTATATATTTATTTTATTTCCAAGATTTCATAAAGACTATATTTTTATTTTAAACTATTGTGCCCAAATTGCATGTTTTGATAAGGGCCCATTGAACCTTTTCTCTAAAATGGTATTTTTCTAATAAATATGGATTGAGAGACGTTTTACAAAGAAAATAGTTTAGGGTGTTCTTACACTTTATAAAACTGAAAGAGCGATACTTTCAGGAATAAGTTGTTTCAAACAATTAAAAAAAAGTTTAGACTGTCAGACCCGCTCTATGAAAAGAAAGCGATAGTTTTTCCTAAACCTGAAAAAACTATTCAATACATCTTCTCTCAATCAAACATCTATAGATCTCATGTGTTGAGTACATCTAGAGAGTTCTAAATCAACCTTTTGAATCCTATGTGCCCACACATGTCCTTGTGTGTTTGAGGATTGGTGTGGAAGATCAAGGTGTAACCTTTTAGAATTTGGATAGGAAGATCGTTGATTTATACAAAAAGATTCTTGTATTCTTGGTAGGCTTCAAGAGGTAATTTCTAATTTATTTGTATGTGATTTAATATATATATATGACCCTTGTTGGTGTTAATAATTTTTTTTAAAAGACCCATTCCACTGCGTAACTCTGAAGGAAAGATTCCAAGGTGACACGACAACCCATAGACCCTAATCTTAAGACACCATGAAGATTGCTCACTCCCTTGATAAGATATTTGTTGTCCTTATTTTCACCTCCCGACATGTGGCAACTCACAGTGACCGGCTCAAACGTTCGTAGTCATCTTCTGGGGTATGTTACCCCCCGAGGACTCTCTTCGGGGGGAGGACTCTTCGAGGTGAGGCCACCTATCTGTGCCAATTGGTAGGCTGTGAGTGCCTTAAAGGTAAATTACCCTCCAAGGTTCGCCCTCAAAGTTGGAGGTTCTCCAGGTGCAACAACGACAACAATGCCTCTCCTTCCTCAGTCATCCCCCTGGTCCGAGGTTCTAGTTCTCAGACCTAAGATAGGCGCCAGGGGTCAACCAATGCGGGTTTGCACCACCAGAGGATCGTCTGATAACCTTTTTGGCAATCCGTTGATGGTGTTTTCAAGTGTACGATTCAAAAATTCGCACTCCTAGTACGTCATCTGACATGGAGATACGTACAACATGCCCTGACAGTACCTGGGGCATGCTCCTCATAATGTAGGTACCTTTATGCAGTGAGCCTCGCAGACCTCGCTTGGGCCGTGGTACCTATTCAATGCAGATCAATGATCTGAATTGGTATTAATTCCCCAATAACGAGAAGAATGTGTATTAATTACAGATGATTAGTATTAATGATCCCAGCCTCTACAAATACGGTTGGGAGTCTCATTGTAAGGGGTTCAGAATTTTTATAGAAAGAAAGCCTTGTACTCAGAGCAATTTAAATTGTGCCTAAGAAACTCCATTGGAGATTGCCCTAGCAAGCTTCCAATCCACTTAATACCAGAGATTTGTGTATAAGTGCTCTTTTATAGCCATAACCACGTAAAAGTTGTTGTGTTCTTGTTGTTTATTTCTTTAATCTCTCATCTTTATGTCAATAGCGAAAAAGGAAGTCAACATTTTGGTGCTTTCATTGAGAGCTTGAAGAAAGAAGTTTGAACATTTACAATCATGGTGACCACTAGAAGAAATGTCACAGATGATGTAGTCCCTCCTACTGGAGTTGAAAGAGGGGAAACCAGTTGCCACCATCTCAGGACATGCCTTAAATGGTAGAGGATTATGACGAAGATGTAGAGTATGACGATGAAGATGACAGTGATGACCAGAAGTATCATGAGGAAGAATACCCTCAACCCATGGATGCAAAGGAAACACCGGAGGTGGTGGTACTCCATGAACAGGTGGCCACCCAGCAGCAAAAGATTGATTCCCAAGAGGGTAACATTGCCACCATACAAAAGATGGCACTAGCCATGAAGGCCACTCTTGTAGCCCAAGGACTACAAGTGGACCCCAATGATAATGTACCAGCTAGGCACCCAACTGGCGTGCTACCTACGCAACTTGTTGGAGTGCGACCTTTCAATACAGCTGGTGTGCCCCCCGATCACTCGGCTGAAGAGGTGCGAGATCTGCCAGCTGGATTCCCCACCAAGCATCCAACTAGAGTTGAATCCCCAGTGCCGCCACAGGATCGTGGCAATGGAAAAGTTTACGATAATCCTGTTCCAAAGTAGAAGGGGGCTCGTCAAGACCCTGAGGGCCACCAGGTTTCCCAGCAGGCTGGTAAAGGTAATGGCCTAGGGGCTCGAGGACACTGCCAGGCTGTCAACGCCCATGGATCTCGGGGCGTTTCGCCCCGATGCACCAATACGGATTGCACGAGGCCTGGAGGTGGTGTCCCCTCGGGACCTCACCAACCCCGTAGGAACAACAGTCTTGGGGTCCACCCAAGGAACTTCTCGCAGAACCGAGAACGTAGCATCAATATCTTGGTAAATGATGAGAATATTGAGTCTGACTGAGAAATCGAGGTGGCTCGTCTAGAGGATAACGGCACGTTCCAGGGTCAAGCTGACCTGCAGGACGAACTTAATGTCCAAAGATGTAATAAGGCCAATAGGCGTGAACCTACCAGGAAAGGTTTATCAGACCTACGGGACAACCTCAACGATCGAAGAAGAGATAACCCGGTGCAGAGTGTCAACTGAGACCAAGATCTACTCTGTGCAGAGTTAGAGAGGCTAAAGAAGATCATGCTAAGAGTGGTCAGACGACAAGGCCACGACTCAGATTCAGAAGATGAAGAATTGGAGCCATGCGCTCCCCACATTGTGGAAGCCCCCTTACCATAAGGCTTCAAGATGCCAGCCATCCCACCCTATGATGATAGCTGGGATCCCATGAACCACCTTTATAAATTCAACAGGTTGATGTCGGTACACCAAATCTCCAACGACGGTAATGTCATGTGTTCCCAATCACTCTAACGGGACCAGCAGATGAATGGTTCAAGAAGCATCGACCAGGATCCATTCACTCGTGGCTTCAGTTGTCATCTGCCTTCCAAAGGAAATTCATAGGAGCTCAGAAGGTGAGTTCGAGGTCAATGCTTTGGCCAATATTAAACAAGGACCCTTCGAGACCCTTAAGGCATACATCAAATGCTTCAAGTACGAGGTGACGAAAACCAAGAGGGTTGATGATTGCTAGCAGTTGATGGGCTTGTAGGCTAGCATCCCCGCTAGGTCCTCGCTTTGGGATGACCTCTAGTGGAGAGGATGTCGACGGCTCAATGAATTCATTCGTCCGGCATAAGAGTATATCAGCTGGGAGGATGCCCATATTGGAGCATTCAGGGACCCATTACCTTCCCCGCTCCGACCGTATCTGGCCCCGTGGCTTCAGAAATCCAATATTCCCCTTATGCTCCCATCCAACCAGGCTTGGGAGGAGTCCAGCCCAACCTGAGCATCCCGCCCGTAGGTCTCAGTGCCATGCCGACTCCTGGTTTCAGTGTGGCCTACAGAGGATAAAGAGCAGAGCCCACTGGATATAGTGTTATTCTGCCTGCATTCAGTGCTGGAGTTTCTGTTCTGTCCCAGTCTTCTACACCTAGTCAAATCCCCAGTGGTAGTAGACGCGGGGGCAAGAGCAAAGGCCGAAAGCCCAAGGGAAATGGAAATGCACTGGTCGAGCAGGGAGCTAGCTCTGGTGAGAAGTATGTCTCACAGTACTCTGAGTGCACTGACTTAGTGGACTCCCTAGAGAACATCTTCGTGGACACTGGAACAACATGTTCACTATCGAAAGCCACAACCCATCCGAAGAGACAGGGAAAGGCGAGACCCAAGCAAGTTTTGTCATTTTCACAACAACATAGGGCACCACACCAATGAGTGCCACCAGCTCAAGGAATAGATTGAAAACCTCATCAAGTTGGGACATCACAACCAATATGCTAAGGGTTGAGCATGCCAGGCCCAACTCCCAACGGCTGAAGTGATTGTGCCTCTAGTGGATCTGCAGGTCCCAGTAGTCGCTCTTGTAGCCCTGTAGTATCCAGTGGTTTAAGGAACTCCTCCGGTGAATGGGCGAGTAGGAACCATCTCAGGAGGGCCCCACCGGGTGGCACCTCCTGAGGCTCGCATAATAGGTAAATACAAAATTTGAATCATGATGACGAGGTGATGGCTTTGGCTCAGTTGCCTGACCAAATGCCTCAAATGACTGATCAAGTCATAACATTCTCTGAAGACGATGCTCAGAGAGTACACTTCCTACACCACGATCAGTTGTTAATTGAGAGCCAAATATCCAACAAAATGGTGGCGCAGATTCTGGTGGATAACGGGAGTTTGATGAACATCTTGTTTAGATCAGCCTTCGAGAAAATAGGGCTAGCAACTGCAAATTTGTCCTCTTGCGTATCAACCCTTTATAGATTCTTGGGACAAGCCCTCATCCGGATGGGGAAGATAAAGCATCTTATAACACTTGGAGAAGTCCCTCACCCGGCCTTCAAATATTGCACCTTTATGGTGGTCGACTGCTCCTTGGTGTATAACGCCATCCTGTGATGACCTGCCCTGGTAGAATTTGGAGCCGTCACTTCCATATGACACATGTGCATAAAATTCCCACAAAGGCGGGGAGTGGTACCGTTCGCGAAGACCAGAAAGAAGTGAGACAATGTTACTATGTGCCTCTCAAGACCCCCATCATGATGGTGGAGACAATAATCTCCAAGCAGTTCGAGTCTTTGGAGGTACAGGCGATCCAGGAGACCGGGCACGATGAGTTGTACTCAAGGGTTCAAGAGAAGAGGGCCATTGAACCAATAGAGGAGGTGGAGGAGGTAGTTCTTGATACCTCCACTCCCGATAGAAAAATAAAAGTTAGGGGAAGTTTAAAGGTGAAAGTCTGAACGACACTGGTGGACTTCCTCTGAGAAAACTAGGATGTGTTTGCATGGTCGCATTCTGACATGACCGGCATTGATCCGAACATCATATGCCACAACTTGAACATCGATCCTCACTTTTCTCCCATCCAGCAGAAGGAAAGAACGTTTGATCAAAATTGGAAAGAGGCTCTCAAGGTCGAGGTGGACAAGCTCCTCACCAACGGAGTCATCCGAGAAGCCCAATACCATAGGTGGCTATCTTACCTTGTTCTTGTGCCAAAGCCAAATGGCACATGGAGGACATGCATCGATTTCTCAGATCTTAACAAGGCTTGTCCAAAAGATTGTTTTCTGCTTCCCAAGATAGATCAGATGGTCGATGCCACCTCTGGCAATGAGTTGTTTTTGTTCATGGACACATACTCAAGATATAACTAGGTATCCATGCATGTCGCAAATAAGGAGCATACTAGTTTTCAGACCGATAAGGGTGTCTGCTGTTACATCGTGATGCCTTTCGGACTGAAGAATGCTGGTGCCACCTACCGGAGACTAGTTAACAAGATGTTCAAGAACCAGTTGGGGAGAATCATGGAGATCTATGGGAATGACATACTGGTCAAGTCTAGGACAGCTTTCGACCATGTGGGCGACTTGGCGGAGGTTTTCTCGGTGCTCCATCAATTCGGAATGAAATTAAACCCCAAAGGGTGCACATTTCTAGAAAATTCCTACGATTTATCATCAGTTCTCTACGAATTGAGGCAAACCCTGAGAAGATCAAGTCCCTAATCGAGATGTCATCTCCTTGGAAGCATAAAGACGTTCAGAGCCTGACAGGGAGGATTGTAGCGTTGAGTTGTTTTGTCTCCAAGGAAGCAGACAAGTGCATCCCATTCTTTAATGTTCTCCCCAGGAGTCAAAGATTTGAATGGTTGGAAGAGTGCAAAGAGGCATTCCAGCAGCTCAAGGCATAAATGGAAAATCCCCTGATTTTGTCCAAGTTAGTAAACGGAGAGCCTCTCCTACTATATATGGCTTTCTCAGAGAATATATCAGTGTTGCATTGGTGCGGGAGGAAGGCTATGTTCAGCACTTTGTCTACTACATTAACAAAAGACTCCTCGATGCAGAATCTAGGTACCCGCTGATAGAGTAGTTAACTTTTTGTTTAATTGTAGCTTCCTGAAAGCTAAGGCCCTACTTCTAGTTGCATCCAATTAAGGTCCTCACAAATCATCCTCTTAGGCAAGTCCTTGAAAAGCCAATGTCATTGAGAAAACTCTTGAAGTGGTCAGTAGAGTTAAGTCAATTCAAAATCACCTACCATCCGAGGACTGCAATAAAAGGTCAGGCACTCACCGATTTCATCACCGAGTGCACGAGGTTTCATGAGAATCTGGAAGATATCCCAGTGGTCGAAATAGGTGGAAGTTGTTTGTGGATGGGTTTTCAAATGAGAATGGTGCCGGAGCTGGGCTCATTTTTGTTTCCCTGAGGGGCACAGAGTGCACAGTGCCCTCCGCTTTGGTTCAGCACCTCTAACAATGAAGCAGAGTACGAAGCCTTAATCGACGGTCTCCGAGTGGCACTTGACCTCAAAGTCAAGGGCCTCGAGATTTTAAGCGATTCTCAACTAGTGGTAAATCTAGTACTTGGAGAGTACCAGACACGGGGAACATAAATAGCAACATATCTGGTGAAGGCTCAAGAAATGCTGCACAATTTCAGAAGATTCACTATTCATCAAGTGCCGCGAGAATAGAATTCCAATGTTGTCGCCCTCGCTAAGTTGGCCACCACCAAAGATGCCAAGTTGACCAATGTGGTTCCCATTGACTACTTGGATTCTCTGAGCATCTCAGCTCCCGATGAGGTGGAAGCTATACAACCCCAAGATGGGTGGATGGAGCCATTAATCAAATATCTTATCTTCGGGGAGTTGCCTCCCTATAAGATGGCGGCTCGGAAGATGCTCTATTAGGTGCCTTGGTACGTGATCATGGACAGTAAGCTGATCTGCGAGGTTATTCTATGCCTTTGCTTCGAAGTGTATCCCAGCAAGAAGCCAGTCTAATACTCAGAGAAGTACACGAGGGATTTTGCATGGACCACGTTGGGGGAAAGGTATTTCCAACAATATCTTAAGGCAAGGATACTTTTGGCCCACCATGAATGGAGATGCGATGGATTATGTCAAAAAATGCGACAAGTGTCAGTGCTTCGCTAACATTCCCTGAGCGCCTCCAAATGAGTTTACATAGTTGACTAGTCCATGGCCTTTCACTATCTTGGGTATCGACCTTATCGAGACATGGCCTAGAGGAAAGGGAGGGTTGAAATATTCCATAATGGTCGTTGACTACTTCACGAAGTGGTTTGAGGTCGAGCCACTCATTACAATCACCTCTAAAAAGGCCTTGGATTTCGTCATTAAAAACATCGTCTGTCGATACAGGCTCCCGAAGAAGATAGTCTCTGACAATGGGTTGCAGTTTGATAGTGAAGTATTCACGGACATCTGTCAATGACAAGGAGTTATCAAGAGCGTCTCCTCGGTGGCCCATCCGCAGGCCAATGGCCAAGTAGAAGCAGTTAACAAGACACTCAAGTCCACTTTGAAGAAAGGCTGGAACAGGCAGAAAAAGCTTGGCCCGAGGAGTTGCCTAGGGCATTGTGGAGCTATCACACCACTACCAAGACTTCTACCGGAAACTCACCATTCTCCATGGCCTATGGATATAAGCACCAACGCAATACATATGACCCGACCATGAACCATGCTTTACTATGAGAATCCCTGGACCTCATGGATGAGCTCCGTCAAGCTTCTCAACTTTGCGTATTATCCTACCAGCAGAAGGTATCCAGGCATTTCAACTCCACAGTGGAGGATAGAAAGTTTGGAGTCGGAGATATGGTGTTGCGAAGAGTCTTCTTAGCCACCCGAACCCCCGGTGTAGGAGTGTTGGGACCTAACTGGGAAGGCCTGCACCAAATCTAGAGCATTGTGTGTCCGGGAACATACCAATTGGCCCGACTGAGTGGGGAGTTGATTCCCCACACCTGGAATATTGAACATCTTCTTTGATATTACCAATAATATAAGCAACAAACTTTATGAATTTCAATAATACCCTTTGTTGCCTTTGGGCACATTTTATGAAAATTGTCTATATAAAAAACTGTAAGAACGAAATTTATTGTCTTCTTATCTTTCTTAGTTTCTTTTATTTTGTTATTGCTATGAATAAGAGCACCAACTCGCTGGCCTGAACAAGCGAACGCAGACTAGTCTCCGATCAATTGGGGAGCATGGAGTTAGGGCGGCGCCATGACTTATAGAGGGCGACCAAGGAAACTAAGCTTGTCAAGTGGAGCAACCCTAGTGTCGCCACCCCGAGTATAGGAAAACCTAGGAAACTAATTGAGTCTAGCCTAGGAGACTAAGCTTATTCAAAGCAGAACAAGGCTTAACACCTAGAAATTAGACAATCTTAGTAGCGCGAGAATAGACTTTTGTTATCTCCTGTGGACATCGAACTCGAGGAGCACTGACCAAGTCTTTGACCTCGAGATGCAAACGGATGACCGAGTACTCCGTACTTGGTCTCGAGGTAGACTTGAGATGCCTCCCGTGGACACCGTGTCTGAGGAGTTATGCACAAGTCCCTTAAATGCCTCGATTATTATAGCATCGAGAAGTCCATGACATGGGGATCATGGCTAGTCGATGAGTGAAGCACCCCTAGTGTCGCGGTATCCCATAGCTAAAAATCTTTGAGAAAATCCAGCGTAAAAAGTCCAGTAACGCACACTTTGAGATTCAAGTTACCTCTCGAGGACAGTGCGTCCAAGGAGTTGTAACCAAATCATAATCTTTGAGATGTGAACAAACACCTGATTCATTTTTACTCAGATACTTCCTATGGACATCGTTTGGAGGAACCCCTGATCGGGTCATAGTCTTGACACGTTGTCAGGAACCGAGCTAAATACATGGAAGAATAGACCCTAAAAGTAACCCATGGTAGCGGTACTATGAATTAACATCACCTCAAACTTTTAGAGAGCCATGATCCTGAAAGGCAAACGGAATCCCTCAGATACACACTCGAGGGGCAGAACAAAGGCTTTTAACTGGCCTCCTAGGCATTGCAAGAACTCCTGAAAGCATGAGTCTTTTGACTACAAAGGCATAGGGGGACAACAGGGCGGCTCCACCTTGAGCCGTAGGAGCTTGGGAACGCTGAGCTGCGTTAGATTAATGCTAAACTTAGTGTTAAAGTTACTTCTAGAACTACGAGCCTACAAGAGACTAAACACGGAAGTAAAATGCTTAAAACATTTTGAGTTCTTGTTCTCGTGCCAGTCATGTTACGATTAAATTTATAGAACCAAATCAAATGATTGAAATGGTTTGATTTCTTGTTCTCGTTGTAGTCATGTTACGATTGAATTTGCAGAACTAAATCAATTGCTTGAAATGGTTTGAGTTCTTGTTCTCATGGCAGTCATGTTATGTTGAATTTATAGAATCAAGTTAAGTGTTTAAAAAAATTTGAGTTCTTATTTTCTTGGCAATAATGTTACATTTATTTTATAGAACCAAGAATTTAAAATTGTTTGAGTGCCTATTCTCGTGGCAGTTGGGTCATGTTGAATTTATAGAACCAAACCAAATAAAATAGGACATAGGGTTCTTGTTCTCGTGAATGTAATGCTACGAGATACTAAAGGAAAATCCTCCTGCTCTAAGAACCACAGGCAAGACCGATCCAAAGTCATTGGAACTTGGGGACGTGGGGCTGCATCAAGTGACCATTTGACAAAGTTATAAAGTTACTCTTGAGGACCGTGTGCCTACAGAACAACACTAAACATATACAAATTGCCTAAGTACTGAGAGAAGTCGATTGCATTAGGGGGATAAAAACACATTTTAAGGAAATGCATTGTGTTGTCTATACAAAATTAAAAAAATGCATTAATAAAAACATAAATGGAAAAAACTACTCGGGGCCCCATACTTCAACAGTCCTTGGGAACCTCCTCTACTAGGTGGATGATTGGGCCTGTCCTCGGAGAACTCCCTGTCTGTTGGACTACAGCTTGGATTGCCTCGGCAGTTGGAGTTGCTTCTGCAACTTGAGCCACCACAGCAAGGGCAGTCGCCTCGGTAGATTGGGTCGCCTCGGTACACTGGATTGCCTCAGCCGCCTGAGCCTTTTGGGCCGCCTCGGCAACAAAAACAGCTTCCATAGCCTGGGTCGGTCGGAGACATTCTTCAAGGAGGAGTTTATTCTTCTCGGGCTCTCCAGTGAAATCCAAGATCATGCCTTGGTTTGGTACCAGGTCACATTGAAGGCATCCTCCGTGATTGTCTCAACTTCCTTCTTCAGTTAGTCCACCTGACGCTAAAAGGGCCTGTTCATCTCCATGGCTTGGTGGGCTTTTCACTCCCCAAGTTCAGCCTGGTTGGTGACCTCCTTGACCTGCTCCTGCAGCTGGGAGTTTTAAAGTACCCCTCAAGCGACCTCGGTCGTGGCCTTCTTTGCCTCCTCTTGGGCCCATTGCACGCCCTCAGTGGCCATTTGGAAAACCTCTTCAAGATCCCGAGAGTGTTTTTGCTCGACTTCCAGGGCAGCTTGAATTCGAGTAAGCTCTTCTTGAGGGCCTCAGAGCTTTACCTTAAGGGAGGCTACCTTATCCTGGGATCATTGGAGTTGATAAGATTTCTCCATCATGATGTCTCCCAAGCGTTGGCAAGCCAAGGTGGACTGCAAAAAAAGGAAAAGATTAGCTATAGAATTGATGGATTAAAGGGGAAAATAGAGAATTAATATCTTACCCGAACAGAGGCATACCGACTCGAGGACACGAGAGAAGTCTCATTGTCATTGCCTAGTTGAGAGAAGCTTTGGACGATCATCTCAGACATAGTGGAAATAATCCCCTGAAGGAGCTCAGCAGTGAGACAGGCAACGATATCCCCTAGCTTGGTGGAGAATAAGGTCTCCAACTCGACCCAACCTATTAGAGGAATGATTTGTCTCTCTCTGGGCAGAATTAGTTTGTGAAGGGCCTCAGCGGTCTCATGGAGGACCTTATTACCTTCTTCCAACCTCGCTTTGAAATGCTGAAGCATCCTCTCATACTACTCCACTAGGGCCCCCTCATACCTCTCAGGATACACCAGAAGATGGGCGTGGGGTGGCACCACCTCTAGCTCCAATCCCTAAACCACCTCTCTGACACGGTTGAGGAAAGGATCTTCAATACCAAGAGCAAGTCCGTTGCAGGAATGTCCGTAGGGGAGTAGGGACTTTCTACCTCTTAGCTGGTGGAGAGGATTCCGGATGCTCCTGAGGATGCGATGACCCCCTATAACGCCCTACCTCCTTAGAGTCGTTACTAAGTGAGTTTAAAACGTGCATTCAATTCGCTAATCAAGGTTTTAGGTCAAATAGTGAAATTAAGCCATTAACAGAGGGAAAACTTTAGAAACAATTCCATTTCATTGAAAATCATAAAAGTTTAACACCTGGGATCCCAAAATACAGTTTAGAAATATTTACAATATATAAATTAAACCAAGTCGACTAAATGACAAAATCTAAGTTTATTTACACAGATCTCCCAAAATCCACTAGCTGTTGCAGCCAGGCTGGCCAAACATGTACACGCCACCTCATGCCTGCTACACTCATGGTTGGTTGGCTTTCTCATTGCCCTTACCCGCACCATAGAGCATCTGTGAGCCGAAGCTCAGCAAGAAAACCCAAAACAGATAACATATGCAAAACATACACCAAGTATATAAACTGGCCATCAATAGGCTAAACACATACGGCCTAGCCATCCCAGGCGCTTTACCTGGCCTTGGGTTCGCGGTCCATACCGTGAGGATATCCCAGGTATCCTTAAGGGACTCGCCCTTGGTAGCTTGCACTCCACGTGCTCAACACTGCTCCCGGCCCCTTTCCGTACTCGGCCTTGCACTCAATGTGCCCAACGCCGTTCCTGGCCCTCTGCTGTTCCCGACCCCTGTCGACCTCAGCCTACACCGTTCCCGGCTGTTGCCGATTATTCACATAATTGCACTCAAAGCATAATAAACAAGTACATAATACTAGCAAATACAATCAAGGGCCACGCCCCGCAATTCAAACACATTGGGCTCAGCCATGCATACAAGCTCTATGGGAACAAGGGTTTTCTTACCTGAGTCCCGAGCTCCCCGAGCACCGATGTCCTGAGCACAGTCCTCTAACGTGAGCCTCGCCGAAACCCTAGTCACAACACAATAAAAATATCCATCCATCAAGTTCTAATCCATTAAATAACTTTGAGCCATAACTCTAACCTCCGGAACCTTGAATCTATCAATCCGGGTGATAAAATCCATCCCAAGCCTTAACCATTGTGTTCCCAAGCCTAAACACCCTTAAAAACACAAGCTGGCACTAAGAGCCGCGGCCCTACCCACAAGTGCCGCGGCTAGCCTCAAAACAAAGGCAAGCACCCCACTGACACCCACACGGGCCGCGGTGCGCATGAAGCATCTCGACCTCCCATGGTTGCACGCGCACACGGGCCGCGGCCCTCACCTCAAAACCCAGATTTCTTCACCCTTTTTTCTGCACTTCCGTCAAACCAATCCTCCCCAAAACTAAGCTAACAGTCCCAGTTTATCACCATAATAAATTCTAGCACAGAATCAGCTGCAAAAACCCAACAGAGTCTAGCTCCAAATTCAACCAAACCATCAAGAACAAACTACAACCTCAGCCAACATGCAAAATCAGATATTCAACCTTAAACCAGCTATTAAATTGATACAATTCAACATGATAGGAACTTACCTTTGCTGGGTAATACCTCTGAGCCAATCCCCTAGATTCCAAGCTACAATTCTCCAATTTTCTCAGCTTGATACTTTGAATTCCCTCGATTTTCCTCAAGATTTTTCCCCTTAGTGCAGCTTGGAGAGTAAAGAGAGAGTATGGTAGAGTCTAAGGTCGGTTTCTCCAAGTTTCCCCACAGTTCCTTTATTTTGTTTTATTTAACTTAATCTATGTGGTTACCTCAAGGCTCGGGGTACCAAAACGTCCCCAAGGGAAAAATGGTAAATTTCCCCAATATTCCCTCCTAGACATTCTATCCTCAAATATATCTCCAAATATTTATTTTCTTAACCCGTTAACCCCGTATAAAAACTAATGCCCAAATTACCCCTCGACTCGCCCCGAGTCGAATTCTCAACCCCGTTGTGACTTTCTGGCTAACTGCTCCCCAGGACTGTCTCAGATCGTGCTGCGCAAACATATCACATATATATAACATTTATCACATTTATACCCCTAATATCCAGACGGGGTCCACATGCACATTTAACTAAACTAAACATGCATCATTATCATATATACACATTAATTCATATATCAACATATTAAATCATTTATTGCCCTCCAGGCACACTAATCAAGGCCCTAAGCCCTATTCGCAAATTCGGGTCGTTACAACTATCCCCTCCTTACAGAAATTTCATCCTCAAAATTACCTGAACAACTCGGGATACCGCTCCCTCATCTCTGACTCAATTTCCCATGTCGCCTCCTCAACCTTGCTATTTCTCCACAGCACTTTCACCAAGGCGATGGTCTTGCTCTGCAAGACTATATCTTTTCGGTCAAGAATCTGAACCGGCTTCTCCTCATAGGACAAATCCTGATCAAGCTCCAGATTCTCAAAACTTAGAACATGCGTTGAATCTGACATATACTTCCGGAGCATGGATACATGGAAAACATCATGAACCCCTGATAGAGCTGGAGGAATCGCTAGTCTGTAAGCTACCTCTCCAACTCATTCCAGAATCTCGAAGGGGCCAACAAACCTAGGGCTCAAATTGCCCCGAACACCAAACCGTTTCACACCCTTCATGGGTGAAACCCTAAGGAACACATGATCACCAACCTGAAATTCCACGCTCCTGTGTTTCAGGTCTGAATAACTTTTCTGTCGACTCTGGGAGGCGAGCATACATGCTCTAATCTTCTCAATCGCCTCATTGGTCCTCTGAACCATCTCTGGACCCAGATATCTCCTCTCACCTGTCTCATCCCAATGAATAGGTGATCTACACTTCTTCCATAAAGCATCTCATATGGAGCCACTCCGATGGTCGCCTGATAACTGTTGTTGTACGAGAAATCGATCAAAGGTAGATACTTACTCCACGATCCCCTAAAATCTAGCACACAAGCTCGCAACATATCCTCCAGTATCTAAATTGTCCTCTCAGACTGCCCATCCGTCTGAGGATGATAAGCGGTACTAAACCATAACTGTGTGCCCATAGCCTTCTGCAGACTCCCCCAAAACTTGGAAGTGAAGGTGGGGTCTTTGTCGGATACTATCGACCTCGGAGCCCCATGAAGTCGAACAATCTCCTCCACGTACAACTCAGCGTACTGCTCCACAGTATAAGTTGTCCTAACAGGAAAAAAGTGGGCGGACTTGGTATACCTATCCACAATCACCCACACCGAGTCATGTTGTCCCACAGTCCTCGGCAAACCAACCACAAAGTCCATAGTGATATCTTCCCACTTCCATTCTGGGATCCCCAAAGGCGGCAGCAACCCTGCTAGCCTCTGATACTCAGCCTTAACCTATTGGCAGGTTAAGCACTTGGCCACATAATCCACCACATCTTTCTTCATGCCCAACCACCAATACAGAGCTCTCAAGTCCTGATACATCTTCGTCGTACCTGGGTGCAAAGAATAGGGAGTGGTATGTGATTCATCTAAGATCTCTCGCCAAATGTCAGAATCCTTTGGAACGCAGATCCGACCCTTGTACTTAAGTAATCCCATCTCTGAAATGGAAAAGTCCTTAGTCGCTCCGACTGAGGCAGTCTCCCTATGACCTCTTAACTGGGAATCTTTCCCTTGTGCTTCCTTGATCCTCTCAAGGAGTGTAGACTGAAGAGTGATGTTGGCCAACTGACCAACCACCAACTCTATACCTGCTATGGTCATCTCCTTAGCTAACTTGTCAGATATCTGCCTCGAACTAAACAACTGCCCTGGGCCTTTTCAACTCAATGCATTAGCCACTACATGAGCCTTGCAAAGATGGTATAGGATATCACAATCATAATCCTTAACCAACTCCAGCCACCGCCTCTGGTGCATATTCATGTACTTTTGAGTAAAGAAATACTTTAAGCTCTTATGGTCGGTGTATATCTCACTCTTCTCACCATAAAGATAATGTCTCCAAATCTTAAGTGCAAACACCACCGCTGCCAATTCTAAATCATGCATGGGATATCTCTGCTCATACTCCTTTAGCTGCCTCAATGCATAGGCTATTACCTTACCATCTTGCATCAGCACACACCCTAGACCCTGTCTGGATGCATCACAGTAAACCACAAAGTTTTTGTTCTCTCTTGGCAAGCTTAACACTGGCGCAGTGATCAATCGCCGCTTCAACTCCTTAAAACTGTTCTCACATCTGTCCATCCAGACGTACCTTGTCTTCTTCTTTGTCAGTTCTGTCAATGGCGTAGCTATTCTGGAGAACCCCTCAACAAACCGCCGATAATACCCTGCTAAACCCATAAAACTTCTCACTTCAGGAACATTGCTCGGTCTAAGCCAATCTCTGACCGCCTCAATCTTACTTGGGTCAACCAGAATCCCCTCCTTACTGACAATATGGCCCAGAAATGTAACTTGTGGCAGCCAAAACTCACACTTACTGAACTTAGCATATAACTTACGCTATCTCAACCGCTGTAGAACCAATCGTAGATGCTGCTCGTGCTCTGTCTTTGACTGAGAGTACACCAGGATGTCATCGATGAATACAATCACAAACTTCTCCAGATAATCCTTGAAAACCCTATTCATCATGTCCATGAAGGCTCATGGCGCATTGGTTAATCCATAGGACATCACCAGGAATTCATAGTGTCCATACCTCGTTCGAAAAGCGGTCTTTGGTATATCCTCTTCTTTAATCCTTAACTGATGATAACCTGATCGGAGATCTATCTTGGAAAACACGGTTCTCCCCTGTAGCTGATCAAATAAATCGTCGATCCTTGGCAGTGGATACTTGTTCTTAATGGTTAACTTGTTTAGCTCCCTATAATCAATACACATCCTAAGGGATCCATCCTTCTTCTTAACAAACAACACTGGAGCACCCCATGGCGAGAAACTCGGTCTGATGAACCCCAAATCAAGTAATTCCTGCAACTGAATCTTCAACTCCTTTAACTCCGCCGGAGACATTCTATAAGGTGTCCTAGATACTGGCTCTGCTCCTGGTACCAATTCTATAACAAAGTTAATCTCCCACTGCAGCGGCAACCCTGACAAATACGCTGTAGACAAATCTGGAAACTCACACACCAATCTAGTATCACTTGATCCAACCGACACCACCCTAGTGGTATCCACAATGCTCGCTAAGAATCCTATGCAACCTTCCTGCATCAGGTCTTTAGCCCTCAATGCTAAAATCGTTGGTTCTCCCGGTCCACTAACTGTCCCCACAAACACAAAGGGTACCTCCCCTTCTGGTTCAAAAGTCACCATTATGCGCTTGCAGTCAATCGTTTCCCCATACTTTGATAACCAATCCATTCCTAAAATCATGTCAAAATCATCCATCTCTAACTCAATCAAATCAACAGACAGTTCCCTTCCATCTACCTCCACTGGCAATGCTCTAATCCACTTCCTAGAAACTACCAACTCTCATGTTGGCAACAAAGTCTGAAATCCCCTAGCATACACACCACTAGGTCTACAAAGCTGATCTATCACTCTAGCAGATTCAAATGAATGGGTAGCCCCTAAATCAAACAATGCAGTATACAGAGAACCAGTGCTAGAGATCTGACCCGTCACAACTGAGGGGCTAGCCTCTGCCTCAGTCTGTGTCAAAGTGAATATCCTGGCAGGAGCAAGACTATCACTCTTCTTCTGCTCCTCCTTCTTAACTAAAAAATCCCTCTTCAGATGACTGGCACTCCCACAAACAAAGCAAGCTCGGATCCTGCACTCACCCTGGTGTCATCGCCTACACCGCAGACACACTAGAAAACTCCTCCAGTTGTTAATGCCATCCGGACGGCCAGTGGAAGCACCCCGTGCCCTCCTATCTGAACTGGGAGGAAAAAGGAATCTGGGGCCTTCCTCTTCCACTCACTAGAACCACCACCACGGCTGAATCCAACAAAAGGAGGCACTGTCCTCCTAGCATCGCGCCTAATAGCGCTTTCCTTCCAAATTTGATATTCGGCCCTCTCAGCTGTAAGGGCCTTATCCACAACCTGGCCATAAGTAGTAGTCTCTGGATCCAATGTAATATTCACATCGCAGGCAATCATAACATTCAACCCCCGCACAAACCTGTCCCTTCTTACCGCATCAGTCGACACTAAATCTGGCGCAAACTTCGCCAATCTGTCAAATTTTATAGCATACTCTGTCACTGTCGATCGATTTTGAGTCAGGTTGATAAACTCATCAACCTTCGCAGCTCGAACTACCACACTGTAATACTTCTCATTAAACAAGTTTCTGAACTCTTCCCAAGTCATAACTGATACATCCCTTCTCTGAAACACCACATCCCACCAGATGTGGGCATCCTCTCTAAACATGTATCTAGCACAAGCTACCCTCTCATTCCCCTGAACTCTCATAATATCCATAATTGAGGAAATCATATTCATCCACTGCTCTGCCCGCAGTGGGTTTGATCCACCCTCGAAGGTTGGAGGATCCTGCTTCCTGAACCTCTCATACAAAGGTTCCCACTTATTTTCCATAACAGACTGCATTAGCACTGGCGCTGCAACCTGCTGTACTCGCAGCCCAGTAACCTGAGGTGGGGCCTATTACCTTAACTGTCGCAATTCTTCCTCTGTTCTCTGCAGTCTTGCTTCCATCTCGGCAAACATCTCTTGCCAATTCTGTGGGGCAGGTGGAGGGTCCTGACCCTAGTTGTCATCCTCAGCCATATTGCCACATAGTCTAGCAAATTACCGAGGCATCTCAACAAATATGCCTGCAACCAACGACGTCGCTCATCAGGCATGATAACAACATCCAAAAAACCACCTCCCAACCACATTAGCCATCCACGAGCAATAACTCATATAGCATATAACACACAACGGGCCATGCCCTAGCATCATGCATATGTTAACTCATTCATCATGCTCTATATAAGATAAGCAGGCAAACAGGGTATTCAAACATATTGGTCAATCTTACCAACCAACCCTAAGTCGAGCTTGTCACTAACAGCGAGTGTACATGTTCGGTCAATCTCTAGAACCAATAACCTTGGCTCGCTTTGATACCAAGTTGTAACGCCCTACCTCCTTAGAGTCGTTACTAAGTGAGTTTAAAACGTACATTCAACTCGCTAATTGAGGTTTTAGGTCAAATAGTGTAATTAAGCCATTAACAGAGGGAAAACTTTAGAAACAATTCCATTTCATTGAAAATCATAAAAGTTTAACACCTGGGATCCCAAAATACAGTTTAGAAATATTTACAACATATAAATTAAACCAAGTCAACTAAACGACAAAATGTTAGTTTATTTACACACATCTCTCAAAATCCACTGGCTGTTGCAGCCAGGCTGGCCAAACATGTACACGGCGCCTCATGCCTGCTACACTCATGGTTGGTTGGCTTTCTCCTTGCCCTTACTTGCACCACAGAGCATCTGTAACGCCCTGGATAGCCAAGACCGTTACACTGTGTGTTTATAAAGTGCCAAATTTGCTAATCAAGTCATTTAGTTGAAATCGTGATACTGGAACTATAAAAGAACTAGGGTTTAAAATGGTTTGGTCTCAAAAGCCACTTTTACATTAAGAAACATTATATGTTTACACGGGATCTCAAAAATACAAGTTTAAAGATCGTTTCCAAAAGTTACAAGGTTCAAGTACAATAACCAGCCTTACTAAGGCAAAACAAACAGTTAGGTAATCCCTATCCTGACCCACTCCTCGACCATGGTGATCAAACAGCTGGCTATGTACATTCCACCTCAGAGCTCTCCATCTCAGGCTTGGTCCAATCTGCCTTTGCCTTTACATGCACCACATAGCACCCGTGAGCCAAGGCCCAGCAAGAAAACATAACAATAGAGCACAAGCAATCAACAGACAAACCCATATCTCACAATGCATCACAAGTTCTCAAACATATAATCATTCAATATAATCAGGTATCCAACATGTTAAGTATATCAATTCATATCATATATCACTGTACAAATGATAACTAGGGACAGCACTCTCAGGCTGCTCCCTCCGTTATCCCACTGACTCCGGCCCGCTTAAGCCGAGCTTAGTGAATACTCTCGGCTACCAGTGGCCAAGCCGCGCCCTGTGCGCAAATACTATGTACAGTACTCTTAGGGCGCTTTTACATGTCCCATGGCGTAATACCATCATTGACACGATACGATTCTCGGGAGCACTTAGTCCCATCAAAAACATATAATCGGGTGCAGTTCTCTTACCTTTCAGTTCACTAGCTTTGATCCCTCGACTCCTTGAGCCAGATCCCCCTCGAGCCCTAGCGCTCACCTAAACACAATCATGGGCCAAAGTCATTATTGATCCTCAAGTTCAAAACCTAGCCTTGGGGCTAGTCCCAAGCCCCCAGGAAGTCCTAGTTTCACCAAACAAGGTGGTGGAATCAAACCCCAAACCCTAGGTCAAAAGCCCTTGCAAACAACCCTAAAATCACCTTCAGAGGGCAGGGTAGCGCTACAGCGCTCATGGGAGGGTGCTACAGCGCTACAAACAGAAGCCAAAAACCCCTCAGCATCTTGGCCTAGCGCTACAACGCCGAAAGGCTAGCGCTGTAGCGCTAGTCACAGACAGACCAGCTTCAGTTTTCTCTTTTTGCCATTTTCTCGAACCAACCTCAACCAAAACTCTTCCAAATCTTCCCCAACCTCAAAAACAGCCTTATGACCATACTCCACTCATCCCAAGCACCCCAAATATCTAGAACTCAAGCACATGCATCAACAAACTCAAAATTCACCATAGCCATTCCTAAACACTAAAACTCAGCAGAAACCAATTGAACAACAAAGTTAGAGTTTAGACTTTATACCATTCATAGGATTTCGACCACAAACTATCTCTAGACCTCCCTGGCTTGCTTCTCCTTAACCTTTGCCCTGAATTTCGCCAAAGTTCCCCACCAAACTCAACTTATACACCATAGTTCCGAAACCAAACCAGCAACTGAAGAAATTACAGAACCTTACCTCAAGTGATGGCCTAACCTTGCTAAACCCTTGTCAAATCCCCAATCTTAGCTCAGTAACCTTGTGGCTTAATTTAACTAGCTCTCCTCTGAATTTTTCTTCAAGAAGAATGGAGAAAAGTGGTAAGAGAACCACAAACCGACTCAAGGAGAACCACTCTGTTTTCCTTCCTTTCTTTTCCTTTCCTTTTTCATTCTTTTCAGACTTCTGTAATATTCTACAAATCCCACTAACATAAAGCCTCAGTAATACCCATCTTTAAAAGCCAAATGACCTTAATGCCCTCCCTATTAATTCTAAACCCTTTAATCCACTTAGGGGCATTTTAGTCATTTTACCCAATTCCCGCTAACTCATCGAGTGTCTCTAATATTTCTCGCCTAATTACCGACACCTAATTAACCACCAATAATATTCCTCAATGTCCAAATAAACTCTAGTATATTCGCTAAATTCCCATTTATACCCCTAAGCTCACCCCAAGCCGGGTACAAATCCCCACCATGACTTTTCCGCTACTTTGCTCACTAGGACCGTCTCGAGTCACAGATCACAGATATATCCACATAATAATGTGGTCTCGACAATTATCACATATATCAATACAGTTATGCCCACAATGGCCAAAATTACGATTATGCCCTTCTAACCTAATCAGGGCCTACATGCATACTAATACACATAGTCATGCATCTCAAATATTCAAATAGTCATATAACATGCTTTAAATCATAACCATGCATCTTAATCATTAAAACCACACATAATTCCCAATATGCCCTCCAGGCACACTAATCAAGGCCCTTAAGCCTTATTAGTGAGTTTGGGTCGTTACAACTATCCTCTCCTAATGAGAATTTCGTCCTCGAAATTTACCTGAACAACTCGGGATACTGATTCCGCATCGCTGTCTCAATCTCCCAGGTCGCCTCCTCGACCTTACTATTCTATCACAGCACTTTAACTAGAGGAATCGTCTTATTCCGCAACACTTTATCTTTCCGATACAAGATCTGAACTGGTTGCTCCTCATAAGGCAAATCCACTTGTAACTCTAGATCTTCGTACCTCAACACATGAGTCACATCTGAGACATACTTCCGAAGCATGGAGACATGGAACACATCATGAACTCCAGACAACGATGGCGGCAAAGCTAACCTGTAAGCCACCTGACTAACCCTTTCCAGGATCTCGAATGGTCCAATGAATCTAGGGCTTAGCTTGCCCTTCTTTCCAAACCTCCTCACCCCTCGCAATGGTGAAACTCGGAGAAAGACGTGGTCCCCAACCTGGAACTCCACATCCCTACGCTTAGGATCAGTGTAGCTTTTCTGTCTACTCTGAGATGCGAGCATCCTAGCCCAGATCTTTTCTATGGCCTCACTTGTCTTCTGAACCATATCTGGCCCCAAATATCTCTTCTCACCCATCTCATCCCAATGAATGGGCGATCTACACTTCCTCCCATATAACATCTCATAGGGAGCCACTCCAATCATTAACTGATAGCTATTGTTATACGAGAACTCAATCAACGGAAGGTACTTACTCCATGAACCCTCAAAATCAACCACACATGCCCTGAGCATATCCTCCAATACCTGGATCGTCCTCTCAGACTGTCCATCAGTCTGAGGATCAAAGGTTGTACTGAATTTCAACTGAGTCCTCAGAGCTTTCTGCAAACCACCCCAAAACTTGGAAGTGAAAATAAGATCCCAGTCTGACACTATAGACTTAGGAACCCCATGGAGACGTACGATCTCCCTCACATACAACTCAGCATACTAATCCACAGTATATGTCGACCTTACTGGAAGGAAATGGGCTGACTTGGTGTATCTATCCACTATCACCCATACTGAGTCATGAAGTCCTACTGTCCTGGGTAAACCTCCCACAAAATCCATGGTAATGTCCTCCCATTTCAATTCAGGAATACCCAAAGGCTGAAGCAACCCTGCTGGTCGCTGATGCTCAGCTTTTACCTGCTAACAGGTTAAGCATCTGACAGCGTACTCTACCACATCCTTCTTCATCCCGGGCCACCAATACAAAGTCCGTAGATCTTGATACATCTTCGTGGTACCCGGATGAAGTGAGTACGGCGTCGTATGAGACTCATCTAGTATCTCCCATCTAATCCCCTCATCCGCTGGAACACAAATCCGTCCCTGATACCAAAGTAATCCAACCTCAGAAACTGAATAGTCCTTAGCTACTCCCGCTACGACATCCTCTCTAACCCTTTGTAACTGAGCGTTTGCCAACTGCCCCTCTCTGATCCGCTCTAGCAGGGTCGACTATAGAGTAATATTAGCCAACCGGCCCACCACCAACTCTATCCCTGCTCTAACCATCTCATCGGCTAACTCCCTTGAGATCTGAATAGAGCTATACAGATGACCTGGACCTCTGCGGCTCAAAGCATCCGCCACCACATTGGCTTTCCCCGGATGGTAAAGAATATCACAATCATAATCCTTTACCAGCTCTAGCCAACGCCTCTGTCTCATATTCAGGTCCTTCTGTGTAAAGAAATACTTCAAGCTCTTAAGGTCAGTGTACACCTCACACTTCTCCCCATATAGATAATGCCGCAAAATCTTCAGTGCGAAAACCACCGCTGCCAACTCCAAATCATGGGTAGGATACCGCTGCTCATACTCCTTCAGTTGTCGTGATGCATAAGCTATAACCTTCTCATTCTGCATCAACACACAGCCTAAGCCCAACCTCGATGCATCGCAATAAACAACAAACTTCCCTTCCCCCGAAGGAAGACTCAATACTGGCGCTGTAATAAGTCGTCGCTTCAACTCCTAGAAACTGTCTTCACATTTGTCTGACCAGATGATTTTCAAGTTCTTTCTTGTCAATTCTGTCATCGGTGCTGCTATCTTCGAAAAGCCCTCTACAAACCGTCTGAAGTAACCTGCTAACCCCAGAAAACTCCGCACCTCCGAAGCGTTCCTTGGCCTCGGCCAATCCCTTACTGCCTTTATCTTAGACAGATCCACCTTAATCCCATCTGCACCTACGATATGTCCAAGGAATGTCACTTCAGGTAACCAGAACTCACACTTCTTAAACTTAGCGTACAACTGATGCTCCCTCAACCTCTGAAGAACCTGTCTAAGATGAAACTCGTGCTCTGCCTCTGAGCTAGAATACACCAAGATATCGTCGATGAAGACAATAACGAACTGATCCAGAAAATACTTGAACACCCTATTCATTAGATCCATAAAGGTTGCTGGGGCGTTGGTCAAACCAAAAGACATGACCAAGAACTCATAGTGCCCATACCGCGTTCGGAAGGCCGTCTTAGGTATGTCCTCATCCTTGATCCTCAGCTGGTGATAACCAGATCGAAGATCAATCTTTGAGAACACCGTCTTACCCTGCAGCTGATCGAACAAGTCATCAATCCTTGGTAGGGGGTACTTATTCTTAATGGTTAACTTGTTCAATTCTTGGTAGTCAATACACATCCTCAAGGTCCCGTCCTTCTTCTTAACAAACAGAACTGGAGCACCCCACGGTGAACAGCTAGGTCTGATGAACCCCAAATCCAGAAGCTCCTGCAGCTGTATCTTTAATTCTTTCAGTTCTGCCGGTGCCATCCTATATGGTGCCCTCGACACTGGCTCTATCCCTGGTGCCAACTCAATAACAAACTGAATCTCCCTACGCTGCGGCAACCCCGGCAAATCCTCAGGAAATACATCCAAAAATTCGCAAACCAATCTGGTCTCCTCCAGTCCTACTGGGGAAACTCTGGTGGTATCCACCACACTAGCCAAAAAGCCTATACAACCACCCTGTAACAAGTCTCTGGCTCTCAATGCGGATATCTTGGGTACACGGGGTCCATGCATCACTCCCACAAAAACAAAGGGATCGTCGCCCTCTGGCTCAAAAGTTACCATCTTCTTCCTACAGTCAATGGTAGCTCCATATCTAACCAGCCAATCCATACCTAAAATCATATCAAAATCTTCCATACTCAACTCAATCAAGTCTACAGATAACTCCCTACCATCAACTATCACTTGCAATGCTCTAATCCACCTCCTAGATACTACCAGTTCTCCTGTAGGCAATATAGTCCCAAACCCTGAAGCACTATACTCACTAGGTCTACACAGTCTATCAATCACCTTATCAGATACAAATGAATGCGTAGCACCAGAATCAATCAACACAGTAAAAGGAATGCCAGCACTAGAAAGCTGACCTGTCAATAACGAGGGACTAGCCTCGGCCTCCGCCTGCGTCAAGGTGAACACTCGAGCTGGAGTCAAGCTGTCCACCTTTCCTGTCTCTCCCTTCTTCACTGCGGGCAATCCTTCCTGAGGTGTCCCACCACCCCGTACACATAGCAGGCCTTAGCCCGACACTCGCCTGGATGGCGTCTCTTGCACCTCGTGCACTCCGGATAAGTCCTCCACGAATCTCCGCCTCCCTGACAGCCACCCTGAGTACCCTGACCTCTCCTATCAGACCCAGGAGCGATAAGAGCATTAGGAGTCTATCTTTTCAAGTCACTGGGGCCTCCGCCCCTACCAGAACCAGAATATGGAGGCACCGCCCTGCGACCCTCCCTTCTCACAGCACTCTCCCTCCATATCTTATTCTCCTCTTCCTCAGCGGTAAGAGCCTTCTCCATAGTCTGGGCATACGTAGTCCCTCCAGGAACTGTGGTAATTCTTACATCTCGGGCTATCATAGCATTCAGCCCTCTGGTAAATCTGTCCTGCCTAGCTGCATCAGTAGGCACAAGATCTGGTGCGAACTTCGCAAGTCTGTCGAACTTCAAGGCATATTCTGTAACTGTCATACTACCCTGAACCAGCCCCACGAACTCATTAACTTTCGCTGCCCTGATGGCAACATTATAGTACTTCTGATTGAACAGGTCCTTAAACCCTTCCCAAGTCAATGCAGCAACATCCCTAGTCTGTGATGCCACCTCCCACCAGATTCGGGCATCCTCTCTCAGAATATAAGTGGCACAAGTCACCCTGTCATATCCTTCCACTCTCATAAAATCAAGTATAGTAGTGATCATAGTCATCCACTGCTCAGCCTTCAGTGGATCTAGTCCACCCTCAAAGATCGGGGGCTGTTGCTTTCTGAACTGCTCATACAACGGTTCCCACTTGTTCCCAACATCAACTGGCTGTACCATCGCCGGTGGCACAGCAGGGGCAACACTCCCAGATGGAGCCTGCTGCAGAATTCGAATCTGTTCGTCTTGGCTCTGAAGTCGGGCCTACATGTCGGCCATTAACTGCTGCCAGTTCTCAGGGACTGGCGGAGGGGTCGGGCCCTGGTCATCATCTCTAGCCCCAGACCTGCCGGCTAGTAGTGTGGATTTTCTTGAACGCATAACTATTCAAGTCAATCTGCAATCAACGACTCAGCAATTAGGCAATGATGACAGGGTAATAATCTTTTCACAATCCATCACTGGAACTCCAATCATTCACAAGCAATCAAAGTATAGCAATTTATCCAGATATTCATTCACATCCACAGCAATGCTAATAAGCACGCCTCAATAACACCATGCAATAGTCAAGGGCCAGGCCCTATCAGTATCTCATGCTCCCTATTCATCAGTCAAATATCAACCATCATATCTCACTCAAATCACTTAAGCACATAATCATGTATACACAATTACCAAACCCTGAGTTGAGCTTGTCTCTCGTGGCGAATGTACATATCCAGTCAGTCTTCAGGACCCATAAACCTAGGACGCTCTGATACCAAGTTCTAACGCCCTGGATAGCCAAGACTGTTACACTGTGTGTTTATAAAGTGCCAGACTTGCTAATCAAGTCATTTAGTTGAAATCGTGATACTGGAACTATAGAAGAACTAGGGTTTAAAATGGTTTGGTCTCAAAGGACACATTTACATTAACAAACGTTGTATGTATACACGAGATCCCAAAAATACAAGTTTAAAGATCGTTTAGAAAAGTTACAAGGTTCAAGTACAATAACCAGCCTTACTAAGGCAAAACAAACAGTTAGGTAATCCCTATCCTGACCCACTCCTCGACCATGGTGATCGAACAGCTGGCTATGTACATTCCACCTCAGAGCTCTCCATCTCAGGCTTGGTCCAATCTTCCTTTGCCTTCACCTGCACCACGTAGCACCCGTGACCCAAGGCCCAGCAAGAAAACATAACAATAGAGCACAAGCAATCAACAGACAAACCCATATCTCACAATGCATCACAAGTTCTCAAACATATAATCATTCAATATAATCAAGTATCCAAAATGTTAAGCATATCATATATCACTGCACAAATGATAAATAGGGCTAGCGCTCTCAGGCTGCTCCCTCCGTTATCCCGGTTAAGCCGAGCTCAGTGAATATTCTCGGCAACCAGTGGCCAAGCCGTGCCCTGTTTGCAAATACTATGTACGGCACTCTTAGGCCACTTTTACATGTCCCATGGCGTAATACCATCATTGACACGATACGATTCTCAGGAGCACATTGTCCCATCACAAACATATAATCGTGTGCAGTTCTCTTACCTTTCAGTTCACTAGCTTTGATCCCTCGACTCCTTGAGCACGATCCCCCTCGAGCCCTAGCGCTCACCTAAACACAATCATGGGCCAAAGTAATTATCGATCCTCAAGTTCAAAACCTAGACTCGGGTCTAGTCCCAAGCCCTCGGGAAGTCCTAGTTCCACCAAACATGGTGGTGGAATCAAACCCCAAACCCTAGGTCAAAAGCCCTTGCAAACAACCCTAAAATTACCTTCAGAGGGCAGGGTAGCGCTACAGCGCTCATGGGAGGGCACTACAGCGCTACAAACAGAAGCCAAAAACCCCTCAGCATCTTGGTCTAACGCTACAGCGCCCATAGGCTAGCGCTGTAGCGCTAGTCACAGACAGACCAGCTTCAGTTTTCTCTTCTTGCCATTTTCTCGAACCAACCTCAACCAAAACTCTTCCAAATCTTCCCCAACCTCAAAAACCGCCTTATGACCATACTCCACTCATCCCAAGCACCCCAAATATCTAGAACTCAAGCACATGCATCAACAAACTCAAAATTCACCATAGCCATTCCTAAACACTAAAACTCAGCAGAAACCAATTGAACAGCAAAGTTAGAGTTTAGACTTTATACCATTCATAGGATTTCGACCACAAACTCTCTCTAGACCTCCTTGGCTTGCTTCTCCTTAACCTTTGCCCTGAATTTCGCCAAAGTTCCCCACCAAAATCAACTTATACACCATAGTTCCGAAACCAAACCAGCAACTGAAGAAATTACAGAACCTTACCTCAAGTGATGGCCTAACCTTGCTAAACCCTTGTCAAATCCCCAATCTTAGCTCAGTAACCTTGTGGCTTAATTGAACTAGCTCTCCTCTGAATTTTGCTTCAAGAAGAATGGAGAAAAGTGGTAAGAGAACCACAAACCGACTCAAGGAGAACCACTCTGTTTTCCTTCCTTTCTTTTCCTTTCCTTTTTCATTCTTTTCAGACTTCTGTAATATTCTACAAATCCCACTAACATAAAGCCTCAGTAATACCCATCTTTAAAAGCCAAATGACCTTAATGCCCTCCCTATTAATTCTAAACCCTTTAATCCACTTAGGGGCATTTTAGTCATTTTACCCAATTCCCGCTAACTCATCGAGTGTCTCTAATATTTCTCGCCTAATTACCGACACCTAATTAACCACCAATAATATTCCTCAATGTCCAAATAAACTCTAGTATATTCGCTAAATTCCCATTTATACCCCTAAGCTCACCCCAAGCCGGGTACAAATCCCCACCATGACTTTTCCGCTACTTTGCTCACTAGGACCGTCTCGAGTCACAGATCACAGATATATCCACATAATAATGTGGTCTCGACAATTATCACATATATCAATACAGTTATGCCCACAATGGCCAAAATTACGATTATGCCCTTCTAACCTAATCAGGGCCTACATGCATACTAATACACATAGTCATGCATCTCAAATATTCAAATAGTCATATAACATGCTTTAAATCATAACCATGCATCTTAATCATTAAAACCACACATAATTCCCAATATGCCCTCCAGGCACACTAATCAAGGCCCTTAAGCCTTATTAGTGAGTTTGGGTCGTTACAACGTCTGTGAGCCGAAACTCAGCAAGAAAACCAAAAACAGATAACATATGCAAAACATACACCAAGTATATAAACTGGCCATCAATAGGCTGAACAAATATGGCCTAGCCGTCCTAGGCGCTTTACTTGGCCCTGGGTTCGCGGTCCACACCATGAGGATATCCTAGGTATCCTTAAGGGACTCGCTCTGGCAGCTTGCACTCCACGTGCTCAATGCTGCTTCCGGCCCCTTGCCGTACTCGGCCTTGCACTCAACGTGCCCAACGCCGTTCCCGGCCCTCTGCCATTCCCGGCCCCTGCCGACCTCGGCCTACACAGTTCCCGGCTCTTGCCGATTATTCACATAATTGCACTCAAAGCATAATAAACAAGTACAAAATACTAGCGAATACAATTAAGGGCCACACCCTGCAATTCAAACACATTGGGCTCAGCCCTGTATACAAGCTCTATGGGAACAAGTGTTTTCATACCTGAGTCCCGAGCTCCCCGAGCACCGATTTCCTGAGCACAGTCCTCTAACGCGAGCCTCGCCAAAACCCTAGTCGCAACACAATAACAATATCCATCCATCAAGTTCGAACCCATTAAATAACTTTGAGCCATAACTTTAACCTCCGGAACCTTGAATTCTATCAATCCGGGTGATAAAATCCATCCCGAGCCTTAACCATTGAGTACCCAAGCCTAAACACCCTTAAAAACACAAGCTTGCACTAGGAGTCGTGGCCTTACCCACAAGGGTCGTGGCTAGCCTCGAAATAGAGCCTAGCACCCCACTGACACCCACACGGGCCGCGGCGTGCATCACCAAGCACAGCGGCGCACATGAAGCTTCTCGGCCTCCCATTGTTGCGCGCGCACACGGGCCGCGGCATGCCCATCCTAGGGTCGCGACCCTCTCCTCCAAACCCAGATTTCTTCACCCTTTTTCTTGCACTTCCTTCAAACCAATCCTCCCCAAAACTAAGCTGCCAGTCCCAGTTTATCACCATAATAATTTCTAACACAGAATTAGCTTCAAAAACCCAACTGATTCTAGCTCCAAATTCAACCAAACCATCAAGAACAAACTACAACCTCAGCAAACATGCAAACTCAGATATTCAACCTTAAACCAGCTATTAAATTGATACAATTCAACATGATAGGAACTTACCTTTGTTGGATAATACTTCTGAGCCAATCCCCTAGATTCCAAGCTACAAATCTCCAATTTTCCCAGCTTGAAACTCTGAATTCCCTGGCTTTTCCTCAAGATTTTTCCCCTTAGTGCAGCTTGGAAAGTAAAGAGAGAGTATGGAAGAGTCTAAGGTCAGTTTCTCTAAGTTTCCCAACAGTTCCTTTATTTTTTTTTTATTTAACTTAATCTATGTGGTTACCTCAAGGCTCGGGGTACCAAAACGTCCCCGAGGGAAAAATGGTAAATTTCCCCAATATTCCCTCCTAGACATTCTATCCTCAAATATATCTCCAAATATTTATTTTCTTAACCTGTTAACCCCGTATAATAACTAATGCCTAAATTACCCCTCGACTCGCCCCGAGTCGGATTCTCAACCCCGTTGTGACTTTCTGGCTAACCGCTCCCCAAGACTGTCTCAGATCGTGCTACACAAACATATCACATATATGTAGCATTTATCACATTTATACCCCTAATATCCAGACGAGGTCCAAATGCACATTTAACTCAACTAAACATGCATCATTATCATACATACACATTTATTCATATATCAACATATAAAATCATTTATTGCCCTCCAGGCACACTAATCAAGGCCCTAAGCCCTATTAGCAAATTTGGGTCGTTACACCCCCTGTCATCGAAGAACTTGGGGGTGCTCCTAGTTTCAAGGCGGAAAGGGAAATATCAGGTAGCCCCATATGATCTACAAGAACAAGTAAATAGTTAGTGTATATTCCACAATAGTGTAATGCAGTAACATAGGCTCCTCGTAGGCCCACCGTGAGTCGAACCTTGGTGTAGGCATTGAGGGTGCCTTATCCTATCTCCGATCTTACAACTCATGTTGGTACCATATTAGCAGAACCAGTTAGAGTTGAAAGATGTCACTCGGTCTAAGGGTATGAAGCTTTGAGGAGATAACTATCTCCTCAATTGGTGGAGGTACACGTCTATCAGATCTAAATAATCATGAAGTTCTTCCCTAGTCCAACACCGATGTGAAATCTGACCACAACGAAGGAGAGCAAGTGTAACGCCCTACTACCTTAGAGCCGTTACTTAGTGAGTTTAAATTAGAAATCGTGCTTTTGACTAACTCTAAGTGGTTTCTAAAACCAAAAGTGTGGATAAATCAGAATTTAAGGCTGTACTCTTTGAAAATGTTTAACTTCATTAAAACGTTAAATATAAAGCATCTGGGATCCCAAAATAAGGTTTACAAAATATTTACAACTCAAAAATAGGTTCACACTTGATCAGTTATCAAAAGAATGATTTAATACAGCCATATACAAAATGCCCCAAACCAAAGCAGTCGGGCAGGCCGAACATGTACGCGCCACTCCCACGCTCTCCATACTCATGGCCGGTTGACTGACTCCTTGCTTTTACCTGCCACACGGAGCACCCGTGAGCCGAAGCCCAGCAAGAAAACCCAAATAACACATAACATATACAAATAATATCGCTGGCATAATTCACTGATAAATAAGAAAATCATCAATTTAAACAAGCACGGCCATGCCGCCCCAGAGGCCTTACCAAAGCTCGGGGTCTCGGTCATTACCGTAGGATAACTCATGTATCCCTTGGGTCCCACCCTCGCTTTAGCATCCCATGTGCTGAGCGTTGCTTCCGGCCCCACTGCCGTACCCGGCCCTTGCCGCTCTCGGCCTTGCCGTTCATTCAATTACAATCACACATATCATACATTATGAAATAACCATTCAAACATACAATAGTTTATCTAAGATTACACATTTGCACACAATACAAACTAGGGCCGTGCCCAACAATCACACAGTGGGGCCATGCCCTAAACTCGGGTGTTACGGTTTTCTTACCTTTAGATTCAGTAGCCTTGATCAACCGGACTCCTTGAGCACGATCCTACCCGAGCCCTAGCGCTTACCTAAGCAAAATCCACAAGTCAAAGTCATCACCAATCCTCAAGTCCAAAACCTAGTCTCGGGACTAATCCCAAGCCCCCGGGAAGTCCTAGATCCCCAAAACAAAGTGGCGGAATCGAGCCCCGAACCCTAGGTCAAAATCCCTTCACAAAAGCCCAAAAATCCCCTCTGTGAACAGTGCAGCGCTACAGCGCTCAAAAGGTAGCGCTGTAGCGCTACAAGTAGAACCAGCCACACCAGACAGGGGCTAGCGCTACAGCGCCCCCTGCCTAGCGCTGTAGCGCTAGTTGCAGCACAGAAAAACCAAAAATCGCATCTTGCGATTTTCTTCCCCCATTTCGAACCCAAACTTGTCCAACTCTTTCCCAAGCCCAAAAACAAACATATATACACCCCACACTCATCCCAAGCACCCCAAGAACTCAATCCCAAGCTCAAGCAACCCACAACTCAAAATCTAACCCAATGAACCCCAAAACCAGAAAAATCAATCAAACAACAAGGATAGGGTCCTAGAAATCATACCGTGGGTGGAATTTCGACCTTGAACTGAACCCTAGACCTCCTTGACTTGCACCTTCACAACCTTGACCTGTTTTCCCCAAAAACCCCATCCATTTAGCTCAAAAACACAGTTCAAAACCAGCAAAACCCTAAAACCGAAAACCTCAAGAACTTACCTCAATCTCAGATTTGATCTTGCTAATCCCTTGCAAATCCACAAACCTAGCTTACCACTAAGCTTCACTTCAAGAAAATCAAAGAAGAAGGGTGGGAGAACCACAAACCAAATCTTCCAAGCCAACCCTTCAGCTTTCCCTCTCTTCCTTTTCTCTTCTTTCTTTCTTTCTTTCAGCTTATAATTTTCTCTACTAAATCCACTAAGTATAAAGGCCTTCTTTATTTTATCTCTTGCAAGCCTAATGACCAAAATACCCTTTCTTACAAATTCTAAGCCTTTATGTCCATAAAGGGCATTTTAGTCATAATACCCAAATTCCCACTAATTCCTCAAGTGTTCCTAATTATTCCCGTTCGCTACCCAATGCCTAATAAATCACCAAATACATTCCCAAATTCTCGATTAACTCCCCAGGCTTAACCCAAGCCTGGTACAGGTTCCCGCTTTGACTTTCCGCTAACCCGCTCGTTCTAGGATCGTCTCGAGTCATAGATCACAGGTATCAACATAAACATGCCCAACATGGCCAAATTACAAATATGCTCAATCAGGTCTACATGCATATTAATTCTCATAATCATGCACCACAATTAATCACATAATCATAAACGTGCACTAAATCATAATCATGCATAAAACCCACTAAGACCCACACAGAATTCCATTATGCCCTCCAGGCACGCTATCTCAGGCCCTAAGCCTTAATACCGAATTTGGGGTCGTTACAACTATCCCCTCCTCATGAAAATTTCGTCCTCGAAATTTTCCTGAACAACTCGGGATACCGCTCCCGCATATCCGATTCCAGTTCCCATGTCGCCTCTTCGACCTTGCTATTCCTCCACAATACTTTAACCAAGGCGATTGTCTTGCTCCTCAAGACCTTGTCCTTCCTATCAAGGATCTGAACAGGCTTTTCTTCGTACGATAAATCCCGATCCAACTCCAAGTTCTCATAGCTCAACACATGAGTAGTGTCCGAAACATACTTCCGAAGCATGGATACGTGAAACACGTCATGAACCCCTGATAGAGCTGGAGGCATTGCTAACCTGTAAGCCACCTCCCCAACTCGCTCTAGAACTTCGAATGGACCAACGAACCTGGGACACAGCTTGCCCCGAACGCCAAATCGTTTTAGTCCTCTCAGGGGTGAAACCCTGAGGAATACATGGTCACCAACCTGAAATTCCACGTTCCTGCCTTTCAGATCTAAATAACTCTTCTGGCGACTCTGGGAGGCGAGCATACGAGCTCTAATCTTTTCAAGTGCCTCATTGGTCCTCTGAACCATCTCAGGACCTAAATACCTTCTCTCACCTGCCTCATCCCAGTGAATCGGCAATCTGCACTTTCTTCCATACAGCATCTCATACGGAGCCACCCCGATAGTCGCCTGATAACTATTGTTGTACGAGAACTCAATCAGAGGGAGATACCTACTCCAAGATCCCTCGAAATCCAACACACAAGCCCGTAACATGTCCTCCAGTATCTGAATTGTCCTCTCAGACTGCCCATCCGTCTGAGGATGATAAGCGGTACTAAACCGAAGCTGCGTGCCCATAGCCTTCTGCAGGCTCTTCCAAAACTTGGAAGTGAAAGTGGGGTCTCTGTCGGATACTATCGACCTCGGAGCCCCATGAAGTCGAACAATCTCCTTAACATAAAGCTCTGCATACTGCTCCACAGTATAAGTCGTCTTCACAGGTAAGAAGTGGGCAGACTTCGTATACCTGTCCACAATCACCCATACCGAGTCATGCTGACCCACGGTCTTTGGCAATCCTACCACAAAGTCCATGGCAATATCTTCCCATTTCCACTCGGGAATCCCAAGAGGCTGTAATAATCCTGCTGGCCTCTGGTGTTCTGCCTTAATCTGCTGACAGGTTAGGCATCTAGCCACATAATCCACCACGTCCCTCTTCATGCCTGACCACCAATACAGAACCTTCAGGTCATGGTACATCTTCGTAGAACCTGGGTGTAAGGAGTAAGGAGTGGTATGAGACTCGTCCAGAATCTCTCGCTGAATGTCTGGATCAATCGGAACACAAATCCGTCCTTTGTACTTCAACAAACCCATCTCAGAAATAGAGAAGTCCTTAGCTGCTCCCCATAGGACATTCTCTCTACGTTCAACTAACTGAGGGTCCTTTCCCTATGCTTCCTTAATCCTCTCGAGGAGCGTGGACTGAAGAGTAATGTTGGCTAACCTACCAACCACTAGCTCTATACCCGCTCTGGTCATCTCTCCTGCTAGTCTGTCAGATATCTGCCTCGAACTATACAACTGTCCTGGGCCCCTCCGGCTCAATGCATCAGCCACCACATTAGCCTTCCCAGGATGGTATAGGATATCACAATCGTAATCCTTTACCAGCTCTAGCCACCGTCTCTGGCGCATGTTCAAGTCCTTCTGGGTAAAGAAATACTTTAGACTCTTGTGATCAGTGTATATCTCGCACCTCTCTCCATACAGATAGTGTCTCCAAATCTAAAGTGTGAATACCACTGCAGCTAATTCCAGGTCATGCGTGGGATACCTCTGCTCGTACTCCTTTAATTGCCTTGATGCGTACGCTATCACTTTCCCAGCCTGCATCAACACGCATCCCAGACCCTGTCTGGAAGCGTCACAGTAGACCACAAACTTCTCATTATCTGTTGGCAGGCTCAGCACTGGTGTAGTAATCAACCGCCGCTTCAGCTCTTTGAAGCTATTCTCGCATCGATCTGTCCACACAAACTTGGTCTTCTTCCTTGTCAATTCTGTCAACGGAGTAGCAATTCTGGAGAACCCCTCTACAAACCGCCGGTAGTAACCTGCTAGCCCAAGGAAACTTCTAACTTCAGGAACATTGCTGGGTCTAGGCCAATCTCTTACTGCTTCCGTCTTGCTTGGGTCGACTAGTAACCCATCCTTACTGATAATGTGGCCTAGAAATGAAACTTGCGATAACCAGAACTCGCATTTGCTAAACTTAGCATATAACTTATGCTCTCTTAACCGATGCAACACCAGGCGCAGATGATGCTCATGTTCTGACTCTGACTGGGAGTATACTAGGATATCATCAATAAACACAATCACGAACTTATCCAAGTAATCCTTGAAAATTCTGTTCATCAAATCCATAAATGTCGCTGGGGCATTGGTTAATCCAAAGGACATAACCAGAAATTCATAATGCCCATACCGTGTCCGAAATGCAGTCTTTGGTATGTCCTCATCTCTGATCCTCAACTGATAGTAGCCTGATCGGAGATCAATCTTCGAAAACACTGTACTCCCTTGAAGCTGATCAAATAAATCGTCGATCCTAGGCAATGGATATTTGTTCTTGATGGTCAACTTATTCAACTCTCGATAATCGATGCACATCCTGAGCGATCCATCCTTTTTCTTAACAAATAAAACTGGAGCACCCCATGGCGAGAAACTCGGTCTGACAAACCCCAAATCAAGTAGTTCCTGCAGCTGAATCTTCAATTCCTTTAATTCTGCTGGGGCCATTCTGTAAGGTGCCTTGGAAACTGGCTCTGCTCCCGGAGCCAACTCTATGACGAACTCAATCTCCCGCTGTGGCGGCAACCCCGGTAGATCTGCTGGAAACAAGTCTGAAAACTCGCAGACGACTCTGGTTTCATTCGGTCCCACTGCTGCCACCTTAGAGGAATCCACTATACTTGCTAGGAATCCTATGCAACCCTCTTGCATCAGGTCTCTAGCCTTTAGTGCCGAGATCACAGGTACCCGCGGTCCATCCACCGTTCCCACGAACACAAAGGGTGCCTCGCCCTCCGGTTCGAAGGTCACCATTCGTCGCCTACAATCAATTGTTGCTCCATACCGCATCAACCAATCCATCCCTAGTATTATATCAAAATCGTCCATATCTAGTTCAATCAGGTCAACAAACAATTCTCTACCGTCTACCACTACTGGTAAGGCTCTAACCCACCTCCTAGAGACTACCAGCTCTCCTGTAGGCAATATAGTCTGAAAACCCCTAGCATACAAAATACTAGGTCTACACAGCTGATCAATCACCCTAACAGAAACAAATGAGTGCGTAGCACCAGAATCAATCAATGCAGTAAACAAGGATCCAGCGCTAAAAATCTGACCTGTGACCACTGAAGGACTGGCCTCAGCCTCAGTCTGAGTCAAGGTGAAAACCCTAGCAGGTGCGAGGCTGTCCCCCTGCCTAGGCTCCTCCTTCTTAGCCTGCGGGCAATCTTTCTTCAAGTGACTGGTGCTCCCACAAACAAAGCATGCCCTGGTCCGGCACTCGCCCTGATGGCGTCGCCTGCATCGAGGACACATCGGAAGGCTTCTCCAGCTGTCATTTCCGCTCTGGCGGCCACCCACAGAACCGCGAACCCTCCGGTCAGAACCATAAGGAGCAAATGAGTCGGGGACTCTCCTCTTCTGCTCACTGGGGCCGCTACCCCGACTAGGCCCAGAAGAAGAAGGCACTACTCTCCTGGTATCACGCCTAGCAGCGCCCTCCTTCCAGATCTGATCCTCAGCCCTCTCAGAAGTGAGGGCCTTGTCTACCACTTGTGCATAGGTAGACTCTGGAGTCATTGTGATACTCACGTCACGGGCGATCATTACATTTAATCCCCGTATAAATCTGTCCCTTCTGGCCGCATCAGTCGGCACTAGCTCTGGCGCAAACTTCGCCAATCTGTCGAATACCAGGGCGTACTCGGTGACGGATAACCTGCACTGAGTCAGGTTGTTGAACTCATCCGCCTTCGCAGCTCGGACGGCTACGCTGTAGTATTTCTCGTTAAAAATGCCCTTGAACTCTTCCCAAGTCATAGTAGCAGTATCCCTTCGCTGCCCTACTACCTCCCACCATATTCGTGCATCATGTCTAAGCATATAACTGGCACAATCAACCCTATCCCTTCCTTCAACCCTCATGAAGTCCAGGATTACTGACATTGTACTCATCCACTGCTCAGCCTGCAGTGGGTCTGCTCCCCCCTCAAAGGTAGGAGGCTGCTGTTTTCTGAATCTTTCATATAGAGGTTCCAACCTGTTCCCAGTCACAGGTTGAACCGGAGCCGGTACCACACTAGGCGGTGGTATCACAGGGGCCGATGGAGGAGCTGGTTGCCTGTACTGACTAAGCTCATCCTCTGTTTTCTTCAACCTAGCCTCCATCTCTGCTAAGATCTGCTGCCAGTTTTGAGGAGCAGGTGGAGGGTCCTGCCCCTGGTTATCATCCTCGGCCTGAATGCCGCGGAGTCTCGATGATTGGCGAGGCATTGCACTAAATGCCTGCAATCAGTGACACTGCTCATTAGGCATGATGACAAGGTCCAATTTCCACCTCTCAATCTCAACAACAACCATGTTCAATCGACCAAAATGACATATAATTAACATACAGCATACAACGGGCCTTGCCCTAGCATCATGCATATGTTATTACAATCATCATGCTCCTAATAATTCAAGCAGGCATACAAAGCATTCAATCACATATTCAAGAATATATCAATCGACCATACCAAACCACCCTTAGTCGAGCTTTTCAATGGCAGCGTGCGTACATGTTCGGTCAATCTCCAAAACCAATAAACCTTGGCTCGCTCTGATACCAAGTTGTAACGCCCTACTACCTTAGAGCCGTTACTTAGTGAGTTTAAATTAGAAATCGTGCTTTTCACTGACTCTAAGTGGTTTCTAAAACCAAAAGTGTGGATAAATCAGAATTTAAGGCTGTACTCTTTGAAAATGTTTAACTTCATTAAAACGTTAAATATAAAGCATCTGGGATCCCAAAATAAGGTTTACAAAATATTTACAACTCAAAAATAGGTTCACACTTGATCAGTTATCAAAAGAATGATTTAATACAGCCATATACAAAATGCCCCCAACCAAAGCAGTCGGGCAGGCCGAACATGTACGCGCCGCTCCCACGCTCTCCATACTCATGGCCGGTTGACTGACTCCTTGCTTTTACCTGCCACACGGAGCACCCGTGAGCCGAAGCCCAGCAAGAAAACCCAAATAACACATAACATATACAAATAATATCGCTGGCATAATTCACTGATAAATAAGAAAATCATCAATTTAAACAAGCACGGCCATGCCGCCCCAGAGGCCTTACCAAAGCTCGGGGTCTCGGTCATTACCGTAGGATAACTCATGTATCCCTTGGGTCCCACCCTCGCTTTAGCATCCCATGTGCTGAGCGTTGCTTCCGGCCCCACTGCCGTACCCGGCCCTTGCCGCTCTCGGCCTTGCCGTTCATTCAATTACAATCACACATATCATACATTATGAAATAACCATTCAAACATACAATAGTTTATCTAAGATTACACATTTGCACACAATACAAACTAGGGCCGTGCCCAACAATCACACAGTGGGGCCATGCCCTAAACTCGGGTGTTACGGTTTTCTTACCTTTAGATTCAGTAGCCTTGATCAACCGGACTCCTTGAGCACGATCCTACCCGAGCCCTAGCGCTTACCTAAGCAAAATCCACAAGTCAAAGTCATCACCAATCCTCAAGTCCAAAACCTAGTCTCGGGACTAATCCCAAGCCCCCGGGAAGTCCTAGATCCCCAAAACAAAGTGGCGGAATCGAGCCCCGAACCCTAGGTCAAAATCCCTTCACAAAAGCCCAAAAATCCCCTCTGTGAACAGTGCAGCGCTACAGCGCTCAAAAGGTAGCGCTGTAGCGCTACAAGCAGAACCAGCCACACCAGACAGGGGCTAGCACTACAGCACCCCCTGCCTAGCGCTGTAGCGCTAGTTGCAGCACAGAAAAACCAAAAATCGCATCTTGCGATTTTCTTCCCCCATTTCGAACCCAAACTTGTCCAACTCTTTCCCAAGCCCAAAAACAAACATATATACACCACACACTCATCCCAAGCACCCCAAGAACTCAATCCCAAGCTCAAGCAACCCACAACTCAAAATCTAACCCAATGAACCCCAAAACCAGAAAAATCAATCAAACAACAAGGATAGGGTCTTAGAAATCATACCGTGGGTGGAATTTCGACCTTGAACTGAACCCTAGACCTCCTTGACTTGCACCTTCACAACCTTGACCTGTTTTCCCCAAAATCCCCATCCATTTAGCTCAAAAACACAGTTCAAAACCAGCAAAACCCTAAAACCGAAAACCTCAAGAACTTACCTCAATCTCATATTTGATCTTGCTAATCCCTTGCAAATCCACAAACCTAGCTTACCACTGAGCTTCACTTCAAGAAAATCAATGAAGAAGGGTGGGAGAACCACAAACCAAATCTTCCAAGCCAACCCTTCAGCTTTCCCTCTCTTCCTTTTCTCTTCTTTCTTTCTTTCTTTCAGCTTATAATTTTCTCTACTAAATCCACTAAGTATAAAGGCCTTCTTTATTTTATCTCTTGCAAGCCTAATGACCAAAATACCCTTTCTTACAAATTCTAAGCCTTTATGTCCATAAAGGGCATTTTAGTCATAATACCCAAATTCCCACTAATTCCTCAAGTGTTCCTAATTATTCCCGTTCGCTACCCAATGCCTAATAAATCACCAAATACATTCCCAAATTCTCGATTAACTCCCCAGGCTTAACCCAAGCCTGGTACAGGTTCCCGCTTTGACTTTCCGCTAACCCGCTCGTTCTAGGATCGTCTCGAGTCATAGATCACAGGTATCAACATAAACATGCCCAACATGGCCAAATTACAAATATGCTCAATCAGGTCTACATGCATATTAATTCTCATAATCATGCACCACAATTAATCACATAATCATAAACGTGCACTAAATCATAATCATGCATAAAACCCACTAAGACCCACACAGAATTCCATTATGCCCTCCAGGCACGCTATCTCAGGCCCTAAGCCTTAATACCGAATTTGGGGTCGTTACAGCAAGGGAAGCCTAAACATGCTCCAGACTTATCTTATCCCCTACACGGGGAGCATAATTTAGGATGAGGGGTAGTTTTCGTAGAGAAAGGTGAGAGGCCTCCATCCCCACCTGAGGCTCTTCCTCAAGCTCTCGATCCTCTTGTGCTTCTTCTGCGGTGTGGATGTTCTCCAGCCGTTTCTCTGTAAGCCACTTGTGTAAAGTTGCCCGAGCTTGCCCATCAATGTTGCTAATATGATGAGATGCCAACTTCAAGGACTTCTTGGATTGGCGGTACTTAGTCAGTCAAGGTTGTTGATTCTTTGTCCCGCACTGAGGAGCCCCGACCTAATGAGATTGGCTTCTGTCACCAGGAGGCTGAGGTCCAGATCTTGGTCAGGGAGGGATTTCATCGCCTGATGATGATCCTCAAAGAGTTGGACATAGTGGGTTCGGCGAAAGGGGCCTATTTAGAATAATGGCTAAGTACAGAACACAAAAGAACCCAGAAAAAATGAGAAATAAAACAATTGGGAAGATACTCACCAACCCTGGAGAAGTCAAGGATCAGGGTCAGATTGCTACGAGTCAGAAAATTGTTTGTAAAGAAAAAGGCATCTTTGAAGTCCCGAGAATGGTTCTCGTTGCGGTGAGGAGCATTGTCGTCGAGAGACAAGGTAGCATACTTCACCAAATCAATGTACTCATCTCAATCTGGTTTCTTCTTCCTTGGGGTAGTGCGGAAGCTGTGGAAATACAAGATCTCTACAGGTGAAGGCTCGAGCCATTTCTGTTTCCAGTAGAAGATGTACATCCTCGTGAGCACCCCTTAAAAATTGGGGGAGAGTTGGAAAGGAATTATCCCCCATGAACTTAAAAATGTTCACGAAGTAATGTTTTAGAAGCAAGGTAGCCCCAGCCATCGGGTGGGCCTGGCTCCAGGCACCTAGGCCATTAATGCTACAATGCGCTCTCTCAGACTCACGAAAAATATGCATGAGACACTTATCCCCGACTCAGGGTGTCGGAGCAGGGTATGATAGTCCTCTGCTTCAAACCCACCGCCCTCGTACGTCTGGCCAGGGTGTGGAATAGGAGCTCTGTTGACTTCTTCCACAGTCAAACCCCTGCCTTTGAGCATTTTGGGCATTTCGAGCCTCTCCGCCACTTGGCTATCGGGACAAACGACCAACTCCTTGGTTGGTTCTCGGGCTCTCGCCCTCGCCTTGTCCCGGGAGGAACCTTGTTCATAGGCCATGTCAGAAATCTCTAGTCGAAGAGGTAGAATTCATGTTCGCGTAATTGTTGAAGTTCCTCAGACATCTGAGACAAAAATCAAGAAGTTAGTATTCTGACTGAAGGAAAGATGGACAAAACACGGATGACTCTAAGGATACTGCTTGGGGAGAGGAAGAATGTTTTGGAAATGCAAGGTGTCCTTGACGCGTGAGGATGGGCCGAAATTAATGAACCTACCAAAATCAGGGAATTCCCCAGATTCCAATCGAAGGTCCAGAAACGCAAAAGTGACATAAAATATTTTGAAGCCAATTTTGAACGTTCCTAATATCGAAATGTGCCTAGAATGATTCGTAAAAACCAGAAGCAGGCACTCAAATGGCACACCATTGACATTTCTAAGCATGAACCCAAAATCATCAAATATACACAAACAGAAAAATGGGTCAAAGACACTTACTCGATATGAAGCGCAGATAGGTGTTGAGGAGAGTCTTGACTCTAAAGTATCGCCCACCATTTTCCCAGAAGTAGAACAATCCATGCCAATCTTCCAAAGCTACTGGGGAAAATGGTTGAAGGTAAGCGAAGAACAAGAGAGGAGAGTTTTTTGTGTGAAGGTTTTTTATTCTTCTTATGGCAGCAGAGGGAGACTAAAGAATGGTTCTCTGGGTTTTATACCAAGTAGATCTTAGGGGGGAATCAACCTCTCAATGACCGTCAGATTACTTACCCTGATAAAGCCACAAGGGTGATCCAACGGTCAGGGTCTGAGTGACATGAATCGTGATCAATGTTCTTTGGGAAAAGACACCTCGGGTACGGAGTGGGCATTTGGGATCCTAGAGTTGACCCCTCATTAAATGCATGGATTGACGGGCCCAGCAATGGGGCATTAACACGTGGATTTACTTTTTAGAGTGATGTCAGAGGAAAGTTTAAACGATTTTCCCTCCACTTTTCAAATCACTCCTAATTTAAGTCTCCACCGCCCGAGAGCGAGTAGAGACATGGGGGGAAAATGTTGTCCGTATTTTCACCTCCTGACATGTGGGAACTCACAGTGACTGACTCTGACATTCAAAGACATCTTCAGGGTATGTTACCCCCCGAGGTCTGTCTTCGGCTGGAGGATTCTTCCAGGTGAGGCCACCTGTCTGTGCCAGTTGGTAGGTCGTGAGTGCCTAAAAGGTAAATTATCCTCTAAGGTTTTCCCTCAGAATTGGAGGTTCTCTAAGTGAAGCAATGACAACAATGGCTCTCCTTCCTCAGTAATCCCCAGGTCAAAGTTCTGGTTCTCGAACATAAGATAGGTGCCAAGTGTCAGCCAATGTGGGTTTGTAGCGCTAGAGGATCGTCTGACAACCTTTTTGGAGATCCGTCCACAGTGTTGTCGAGAGTACAACTCGACAATTCACACTCCCACTGCGTCGTATGACATGGAGATACGTACAACACGCCCTGACAGTACCTGGGGCATGTTCCCATTAAATTAGGTACCTTTCTGCAATGGGCCCCGCAGACCTTGCCTGGGTCGTGGTCTCTATTCAATGCAGCCCAATGCATGGAATTGGTATGAATTCCACAATAACGGGAAGAATTTATATTAATTGCACATGATTAGTACTAATGACCCCAGCCTCTATAAATAGGGTTAGGATTCTCATTGTAAGGGTCATAATTTTTATAGAAAGAAAGCCTTCTACTTAGAGAAATATAAACGTTGCTTGAGAAACTCAATTGGAGATTTCCCTAGCAAGCTTCCAATCCACTTAATACTAGAGACTCGTTGATTAGGGCTCTTTTATAGCCTAAACCACGTAAAAAATTTTGTGTTCTTGTTGTTTATTTCTTTAACCTCTCATCTTTAAGTTGATAGCAAAAAAGGCAGTCAACAATATTATTAATATATTCTAGTAAGAGCACAAGAATTTATGAAATAACACTCAAACAATACTATTGATAATGTGAACTCATTATTTGACATATAACCTTTATATAGGCCTATAATTACTTTGATAAACTACTAAGCATACTAGAAAGATTACAACTATACAAAAAAATTTAAAACAAAACAAAATAAAATCCTTAAAGCTCTTGCACTCTAATAAGTCTATTTATAGTTGTTGGTGCCTCCTTTGTTCGTTTTCCACGAAGTGAAAGAAGGAGTAGAAATGTCAAGTCATTGTTCGATCTGCTATGATGAATCTTTAGAATATATCCTCAGGCAAATACCAAACTTGGAATCTACTATTCATTAGGTGTTGTCAATGAAGAAAGGGCATACACTAGGATGTACTTCAGCTACTATCTTAAATAAAGATTAAAAGGAGCTCCTTAGACCTTAAGTGGAAAATTTTCCATAAAGAGAGTAAAAAAGAAAGACAGTCTAATTGGAAGCACAGACTTGTATATAAGCAATTATGTGTGTTGTGTGGAAGGAAATGGAGCAATGATGAAAATTTTAGGACTATTTGACCGCAAGGGGATTCGTAAGTGGAACTACACCATCTAATCTGGATGTTAGGCCAGCTTAAAGACTTGGAAAAAATGAGCCAATTCCTAGGAGGCATAAGGAGATTTCGACCTTTACCAATGTGATAGATTAAGGTGAGCAATATTCTTATTCCCATAAGGTTATCATAGGTGTCAATGTGATACTATGGGTCGATGATCCTTTGTAAGGGGTTAAGTAAGGTTCCTTGAAGTTTGGTGGTAGCGACTCGACTTTTATGTTAAGACTAAAAGTGGAGTCATCATTGAACTCATCAAGACCTTTTTCACAAGCTAGGCCTACTTTTGTTGCCTTTAAAGCGGTCATCTAGTTCTTCTTGGCGTGTTGTCTCGACCAAAAGGGTCTCAGCTATATCTTTACAGTGAGACTTGTGAGGTTCTTTTGTCACCTTGTTTATCTCGCTAGTTATCCTTGGGGGTTTTCCATCCATGCGACAAATCATGAGCATTTTTTCGTTCCTTAAAACTATCCATTTTCTACAACCAAAATAAACCTCACAAGAAACATAAACAACAACCCTTAAAACTACTTAAGCAACCCTTGAAACTCCTGAGCAACCCTATTTAGCAACATGTTAAGAAAACCTTAAAACTCTAAAGTGGTCATATATAGTTACTCAACTCTGCCAACTTCATTCTGGGGTCATTCAATTGAAACCGCGAATGACATTCTCAATATCGTGTGGTCAAAATCAATCCCCAAAACACCTTTAGAACGCTGGAATGGACGTTAACCTAGTTTACGTCATTATAGAAGCTTGGGGTGTCCCACCCACATCCTGAGGAAAAAGGAAGGAAAGCTAGAACCACAAATTGAAGTTTGCATGTTTTTTGGCTATCCTAAAGGTACTTGGGGTGGACTTTTCTATAGTCAATTAGAAAAGAAAGTGTTTACTTCTACGAATGCTACTTTTCTAGAAAATGACTATGTCCAAAACTTCAAACCATGCAGCAAAGTAGTTTTAGAGGAGATGGTTAAAGAACTGACTCCAATAAATGTTTCATCATCATCAACGTGAATTGATGATGAAATTCCCACTCTTCATGTCCTACCGATGAAAGTTGATTTAAATGAAGAAAGTACCACTATTCCTCAGCAAACAGTCACGGAGCCTCGTCGTAGTGGGAGGGTTTCTAGGACCCAAGTTCGCTATGGTTTGGATGGTGAAACCAATATGGTTGTTGGTGACACTAGTGTTGATGATCTGTTGTCTTTCAAACAGGGAGTGGCTAGCCCTAAAAAGGAACTATGGCTCAAAGCCATGAAACAGGAAATGGAGTCCATGTACTCAAATTTCGTATGGGTTCTTACGGAAGCACCTAATGGCTTTAGGGCCACTAGGTGCAAGTTGATCTACAAGAAGAAACGAGGTGTTGATGTAAATATTGAGACTTATAAAGCTCAATTAGTGGCAAAGGGTTATACCCAAAGAGAAGGCATGGACTATGAGGAAACTTTTAGTCCGGTAGCCATGCTCAAGTCCATACACATCCTCCTATCCATAGCAGCCGCTCTCGACTATGAGATCTGGAAAATGGACGTCAAGACAACCTTTCTTAATGGGAAGCGTGATGAAGTCATTTATATGGATCAGCCAGAAGGTTTTAAAGTAGCTGGACAAGAAGGAAAAGTTTGCAAGTTGAATAGGTCCATTTATGGACTTAAAGCAAGCTTCTCGTTCTTGGAATCTTAGGTTTGATGAAATAATCAAGACCTATCACCTTGAACAAAATATTGATGAGCCTTGTGTTTACCAACTGAAGGCAAATCAAATAGTGGTATTCCTGGTTCTTTATGTAGATTATTTCTTACTCATTGGAAATAATGTTAAGAAATTGTCAGATGTGAAGAATTGGTTGAGCACTCAATTCCAGATGAAGGATTTGGGTGAAGTAAGTTATGTTCTAGGTATCCAGATCATCAGGGATAGAAAGAACAGACTCTTAGCTCTATCTCAACCAGCTTACATAGATAAAGTGCTAGAACGATTCTCAATGATAAATTCCAAGAAAGGATGTTTACCATCCCGCCATGGAATTCATCTTTCAAAGAAGTAGTCTCCTCAGACTCCTAAAGAGGAAGATGCAATGAGAAAAGTTCTTTACGCATATGCAGTTGGAAGTCTATTGTATGCTATGTTGTGTACTAGACCAGATATCTGCTATGCAGTGGGAGTAGTGAGTAGGTATCAATCAAACCCAGGACCGAAACATTGGATAACAGTTAAGCATATCCTAAAGTATTTAAGGCAGACTAGGGATTATATGATAGTCTACGAAGGTGGTGTTCTGAACCCTGTAGGCAACACCGATTTAGATTTTCAGACTGATGTCAATGACAGGAAGTCTACTTTTAGAATGATGTTTACTCTTGGGGTGGGGTTGTGATATGGAGAAGCCTAAAGTGGTCTGCAATCTCAGATTCCACCATGGAGGTTGAGTACATAGCTGCGTCAAAAGCAGCTAAGGAAATAGTTTAGCTAAAGAAGTTATATTCAGATCTTGGTGTTATTCTAGAAATGGATAAACCGCTTGTGTTGTTTTGTGACAATACAGGAGCAATAGCCAACTCAAAATAACCTCGTAGTCATAAGAAAGAGTAAGCATATAAAAAGGAAGTATCACATTATTCGAGAATATGTGGCCAGGGGAGATGTGAAGGTTATGAAGATTGCATCTGAAGACAATCTTGCAAATCTATTTACAGAGACACTACCAGAAGCTACATTTGATAAGCATATCAAGGAAATGGGATTAATAGAATTAAGGGATTACTTTCAATTAGTGAAAGTGGGGGTTTGTTGGGGTTTTATGCCCTAATTAAAACTCAATTTCTTTGTAATCTCATTTATTATCAATAAAAGAATATAAATCATTTTATTTTCAAGATTATTTGTTTAATATAAACTTCTATTAAATCCCTAGCATATAGCTAATCGTATTTATAGTTGCGTAGTCACAGTGGAATATAAATATGATTATATGTTCAAATATAAGTTAGTCCTTAGATTAGTCAGTGCACAGGATTTACACTGATTTGCCAATCTATGATATGATCTACTTACACATTGCAGTGTTATGCTATTTCCAGAACATTAGCAAAGTAGATAAGATCGAATGTATTTGTTACATTGGACAGGACCAATATTGAGAGTTGATAGGATAAGTAAACATATCGTTATTATCTATTCTAGTCATCTCATATAGTTGACCATAGGTCAATTCAATCTTAATTCTGAGTGGTTAGTCTTCTAAATGATTGTATTATCTTAGTTCTTTGACTTGTTCGTTACCAGCTTACCCTACGGACTAGCCCATACTTACATCTTGGGAACTCGGTAGTATAATTGATTGGGAGTGTTAATCATAGATATGAACATCTATAGCTTCTGATGAAGAAGTGAAACGATGGCTTCCTTTTAGTTTGGTTCAAGGTGTTAAATGATAGAGATCTCATTTAAGTAATTAATATTAGTTTACTAAAATATCATTTACAAGGAACTAAGTGTTTAAAAGATAAAATATAATGAGGGGTAAAGCATTATTTTAGTTCCATCTCATATTAGACCATCAATAGAGGATTGAGTGACAATTATTGTTGTAACAATGGATAATTAATAGCATATCTATATTTGTTATATAGTGTTCTATGAATTCAAGAGTGCAATTCCGAGTCTTTAGTGGAATCACGAGGAGTTAATAAGTTAGTAAATTTATTTGTTAGATTTATGATAACTTATTGGAGCTTGATTTCATAGGCCCATGGTCCCCACTATACCTTGGATAAAATCATCTAGATAGTCTCAATTAATTGATTTAATTATCAATGTTGGCCGGGTCAATTTTGGATAGTTTCACAGAGTTATGTAATTTTGAGAAGAAAAGAGAAATTAGGGCAGATTTATTAATTAAGATAAATTAGTATCTAAATTAATAAATAAGTTTAAATCGATAGAAAATAATACAAGCCTTGATTTTAAGTCCAATGGGCTTATAATCAAATGGGAAATTTCACGGGCCTAAAGCCCATGATAATTTCGATCTAGGGGTGTTAATTGGCTATTATTTTATGGATTTTTTTAATCAAATAAATGACCTAATTGAGTCTATAAAAGAATGTTAAGAGAGAAGTCAAAACATAAGTTAAGATGACAGACACTGGTTTTCTAATAGGTTTTAGATTCTCTCTAAACATAAGTCCTTTTCTAAGCCTCATTATTCTATCTCTTCTTCTCTCTGTATCTATCTCATGTGTTCAAAATTATCCATTCTAGTCTAGGTGATTCTAAGGATACTTTGGAAGACTGTGAAGATAATAGAAGATCGGTTCAATTTCTTAGTAATACTCTGCGACAGAAAGGATACAGGGGTTAGAGAAACTAAAGGAAGGACTCACTCATTCCGCTACGTATAATATAAGTATTCTTATCATTATTTCTCTTTGAATTCAATTTTAGAAACATGTTCTAGGTTATCTCATATTAATCTTTTTGATATTAGATCTACATGAAAATAAATAAAGATCTTGTATAAGTTTTTCCAACAGGTTCAATTGCCCAATTGCAAAGTTGAACAATGTTGTCAGGAATTGACCCTCGATCTGGTTATTACCAGCTAAGGATAAAGGAAAGAGACATTTTAGGAATTACTTCTTACACCAAGTAGGATGTGATGGGTTTTTAGTGAAGGATCTTAACTGACTAATGCTTCAACAGCACAAGTATGTTTGACAAGTAGGGAATACAGGAATGACATGGGCAAGAAATATTTAGATTGATTTAGGATGTTTCGATCTACTCACAGTCAGAAGCATAAAGCAAATGACCACTTCATTGATTGTACCAAGACTAAGGAAGCAGAGTTAATGGTAAGGTTCCAGAAGAAGTAAGCTCCGATTTCTCCAAGGGTATTCAAGGTCACACTGTGGGAAGTGATGGGATCATGTATGGCGTAATTAAGATAGAAATCATAAGGGAATTACTAAAGGAACACCTTATGGGTGAGAAGCACAGTGAGACTGGTTTGATTCCTTAGCTACTACTTGAAGCATCCTCGACAACATCCATACCCTAGATTGAGGTAACATAAGGACTTAGAGTTTGTCTGAATGGATAGTTTCATACAAATTTTGAGAAGATAGAATAATGGTTGTTTAGCACTCCTTGGTATCGGAACCTGTATGCAATGGACTTATATAGAAGAATGGCATGATGGATATTGTCCGTGCTTAAGACATTAAAGTATAGGGTGGTGCAACGAAGACTAGGGTGCACCCATTGACAGAATGAGAAGGATGGTTGTTTATGCTTCATGATAGATGAAGGGAAAATAACAAAAATGTTCTACACGGGGCGTTAGGTTGACAGTAATGCCAGATAGCCATGGTTAGGGTGCGGTGACCTAAGGAATTGTAGTGCATGCACAACCATAAAGAGTTAAAGCATTTGATCACCCATAGATGAATTATCATGAGACTAAGGCCCTAGTGGGAATTAATGGATGATTCACATTGGAAATCCTTTATTGCATAGAGAATATTAACGTGGAGGTTGACATCTTGAGTTGGATAGGTCTGTGTCAGTTAGATAAGTCGCCACGAATTACAATAAAGCCAGATGAGGAAATGACCAAGAATGTTATAGAATTTACAGCTGATAGTTGGCAGATATACCTCTATGAACAATGAAATTCAGAGAAAAGATCTTGTAGGAATTGTTTAGAACCCTACTATTTTACCATGAATGGGTTAAGATATGAAGATCGGATGAGTGATCCGATGGAACCTGGCATAGAGGTGGAGAATGTAGATGGGTCTTGTACTACCTTCTTATGATTGTTGTATCCAAGAAATTTGAGTGGATGTTAAGATCTAAAATTTTGTATTATTAGAAGGTAAAAGGGTATAGTTGTGGACCGTAAGGGTGGATTACAGTAGACTGCAGGTAAGATGACTGGATACGAAAAGTTGTGACTCAATAAAATGAGTTAGCATACCTCAGTTCGTGTGAGCGGGTGTCACAATAGTGCATATGGGCGAAGGGAGACCGTATGTCTCCGTGGGACACCAAAGTCGATGGTGTCAGACTAAGACCTTTTATTTCCCAAGTTTTGGAAAAAGGTTGTAGAGGGAAATGAGTATAAGATTAGGACTTAGAATTATTGGTTACTTTCTGATAGACTGGCAATCTGAAGGAATGACTTAGACTTTAAGGATTTTACTTTGAATGTGTAAGTTTTTAAGATATTGAGATATGTACGGTCCTTGGATTGAATAGTCATGGTGATGGAAGCCAGTCAACAGCTAGGGTGACTATGAATAAGATACCATAAGATAGGGAGCGAGAAGTACTCGTTCCAAGTAATGAAATGAGAGACAGGAAGTATTGTGGTTCATAATTGGTTCGGGGGACCAATGAAGTTATTAGGATTGTTAGGGCAGAATTGTCTGCCTTTTTGAAAGGACGTAAGAGTTTGCAAATTTCTAGTATGGGAACACGGAGTTCCAGGATGGGAGACTTTGTATTTCTCCAATTATTGTGGACTAGAAAGGATAAGATATTTTGGGAAGAAAGAGGAGTTTTAACTCCTGATTTAATAGACTTCTGAGATCCTACCAAGGACTAGGCCAGTCACAACGAGGTCCAACACCTAGCTCGGGGCGAGCCTAGGGTTATTTCGGGGACTTAGTGCGTATTTGGGATTTATTGGCTAACAATTAATTATTTAGGGATTAATTGGGCCTGTCGAGATGAATTGAGGATTATTGGGAGTTGAGGCTAATGACGAAATTACCCCTGGGGCTATTAAAGGACAAGAGTATGCTTAAGGGGCATTATGGTCTTTTTGTCATAAGGATAGACTCAGCCAATTTGAACTGTGTAGAAACCTTAGGACAAAATCAGATAAGCTTCAATCCCAATTACCTTATTTCTCTATCTATCACGTTCCATCTCTTCTCATGGGACACTTGAGGTTTCTTTTGAAGTTTTGAGGAGAAGGGGCTGGAAACCTAAGGAATTTGAAGTTGGAGCTTGAAGTGGAATTAAGAGGCATCTAGGAAGGGATCAATCAGAGGTAAGATCAAGCTTTTAATGTTCTGAGTTTTAGAGTTTTTTTAATTTAAGTTTAGCTTTTGGGATGTTTAGTTGTTCAAACTCAATGTTTGATTTTTGAGCTGTGATGTAGTTTTGGCTTAGCTTTTAGTGCGGTTATGTTGTTTATGGTGTATGAGAATGCTTGAGAGGTTTAACTCTAGCTTTAGTTTATGTCCAGAGTGGATTCTTGGGGAATTAGGTTGAGAGAAAATGTTGAAAAGCCCCAGGAATTAATTATTCACGGGGGCGCGTCGTGACCCATTTCATGGGCGTCGCAGCCTGCGTGACCCTAGGAGCCCTGGGGACTTGCTGTTTTGCAGACGCATCACGGCCCTAAAGGGGATAGTCGTGGCCCAACTACTTCAAGGACTTGGGCTGGCGCCTCTGACTTGGTGGCGCTCCGCGAACCTTACGCCCAAGTCGCGAGGATTTAAACCTAAGCCCTCAGAATGATTTCTATTACCCAGTGTGGATGCCGAAAATCCACCAAATAAGAAAAACACACAAAAGAAGTTTCTAGTCCCTTAAAGAAGTAAATAGCTAAGGGGCACCAAGGGCGCCAAGTACGCAATGAAGGCAGAAGGTAATTATAGGCCATCGAAGTGTTAGACACTCGCAGAGCCCTAGGCCTCATGAGGTCATTCCAGGCCTCCAAGCTGCATTACCTTGTTAGACGTGTTTGTCAAGCACACATGGCCCTTATCCGTGCCCCTCGAAGTTAAGGCCCCAGCCTCGCGAACACCACTCCAGCATCACCCCGCGCATGCCAACACCTCATGCGCCTAGCCTTGCCCCGAGGTGTCCCACACAAAGGACCTCACGCCAAGAAGACGTTTCGCACCTAGGATGTATCCCATGTCTCATCAAGGCATGCGCCTCGCGCCCCGCGCGCACCAGGGGCCTCGCGCCCGCGCGCATCAGGGGCCTCGCGCCCCACGCGCACCAGGGGCCTCGCGCCCCGCGCGCCCATGCGCCTCGCGCCCCGCGCGCACCAAGGGCCTCGCGCCCGCGCGCCCATGCGCCTCGCGCCCCGTGCGCACCAGGGGTCTCGCGCCCGCGCATGCGCCTCGCGCTCCGCGCGCACCAGGGGCCTCGCGCTCCGCGCGCCCATGCGCCTCGCGCCCCACACGCACCAGGGGCCTCGTGCCCCGCGCGCCCATGCGCCTCGCGCGCCCAAGCGCCTCGCGCCCGCGCGCACCAGGGGCCTCGCGCCCGCGCGCATCAGGGGCCTCGCGCCCCACGCGCACCAGGGGCCTCGCGCCCCGCGCGCCCATGCGCCTCGCGCCCCGCGCGCACCAAGGGCCTCGCGCCCGCGCGCCCATGCGCCTCGCGCCCCGTGCGCACCAGGGGTCTCGCGCCCGCGCATGCGCCTCGCGCTCCGCGCGCACCAGGGGCCTCGCGCCCCGCGCGCCCATGCGCCTCGCGCGCCCATGCGCCTCGCGCGCCCATGCGCCTCGCGCGCCCACGCGCCTCGCGCCCGCGCGCATCAGGGGCCTCGCGCCCCGCGCGTACCAGGGGCCTCGCGCCCCGCGCGCGCCAGGGGCCTCGCGCCCCGCGCGCACCAGGGGCCTCGCGCCCCGCGCCCATGCGCCTCGCGCCCCACGCGCACCAGGGGCCTCGCGCCCCGCGCGCACCAGGGGCCTCGCGCCCCGCGCGCACCAGGGGCTCGCAATGAGGTATGGCCTTGCCCATGGCCTCTCCCATGGCCTCGACCATGGCCTCGTCCATGGCTTCGCCCATGGCCTCGCCCATGGCCTCGCCCATGGCCTCGCCCATGGCCTCTCCCATGGCCTCGCCCATGGCCTCTCCCATGGCCTCGACCATGGCCTCGTCCATGGCTTCGCCCATGGCCTCGCCCATGGCCTCGCCCATGGCCTAGCCCATGGCCTCTCCCATGGCCTCGCCCATGGCCTCGCCCATGGCCTCTCCCATGGCCTCGCCCATGGCCTCTCCCATGGCCTCTCCCATGGCCTCTCCCATGGCCTCACCCATGGCCTCGCCCATGGCCTCGCCCATGGCCTTGGAGGTGAGAATACTCACAAAGGGCAAGGTACATGCATGAATATGGAATTTGCCTACAAACCTAAAGAAGTCAGAGTATGGATATAGTACCCTTACCAGACAAGTAGTGGGAATGCCAGGAGTGGTTATGCAAGAATAGGAGTTATGGTCCGTACGTCTACGGCCATGGGTCAGAGCCGACACCACTACCTCCTGCGCCACTACGCCTGCCACCACGCATTAGACATGGGTACCGACAAGTAGTGGAGACATCCTCCTGACACCTGCTTCTGTACGGGGTGTACGACCGCAACCTCTGAAGCCACTCCCCTGACACAGTACGTATGTACCACTTGGTCCCCTGGACCACTATGTATCTAAGGCCATTAGAGCCTACTATAAAAGGAACCCTAAGACCACCTGAAAAGGGGTTGGAAAATTCATTGTAAGGAGAGGCTATTGAGAAATATACCAGGATTTGCTCCATCATTTATCTGTGTCTACTTTTTCTTAAAGTGTATTCTTAGTTCTTACAAAAACCTCACTCGACTTACCTTTGAGTTTTCCGATCTAATTTCGTTGACGAGATTTCACCGTCAACAGTTTGGCGCCGTCTGTGGGAAGAACAAGCATCAAGCCAGTGTTCTTCCTTCATTTCCAACAAAGAAAGATGCTAAGACGTTCAAAACGCCTACGGCAAATACAAAAGGTGGAGGTTCACCGAGACGAAGTAGAGCGGAGGCCTTCCAAGAAAGACCCCCCTCTGCCCGAGCATGGAGATGGACCAGAAGAACCTCTTCCCCCGGAGGAGGAGAGGGAAGCATCGTCCTCGGCTACCCAGCCCGACGGAGGTCATTCAGAGCCGCTAGTGTGTCCACTTAACCGGCCCCGGTTGACCCCACGCTCAGGCCACCGGGACCCCAGTCCCTCGACGCACTGGCCAGGCAAGGGTCCCGGGGTACGCTCGGTAAGTTCCAGCTCAAGGACGCGCTTCTACAAGGATGAGATTCACGAGTTGCATAAAAAGACTAGGAGGCTGGAAACCATGATGGAGAACATGCAGAAGGTTTTAAACAACCTACGGCAAAGGAAGTCAAGCATGCCCCTCCCAAAGCATAAAGGGAAGGAGCATGAAAAAGGGGAAAACACTGTCCCCATAGACGGTGGGGGAACCCAACTTTCCGCCAGTGAAACCCCCCAGGCAAAGTACCATGGGGGACATAGGCCAACGAAGTGTCCCCAGGAGCATAGGCAGAGAGAAGATGAGGGTCATAAGAAAGATGCGGAAGTCCCCCCAAAAGGGTCACCCCCTGGCCTAAGAAAAGGGCTCCATGAGGAGAGGTCAGAAGTGAGAGACGCACCCCCCGCGGTTCCACCGAGGGACACAACCAAGGCGAGGGATCAGCCCGAGAACCCGCAAAATTCCTTATACGAAAAGAGGAGGGGACTAGACACCAAAATGCGATGCCCTCAAGGCAAGATCACCACTGTACTTAGGGGGCACATGGATGGTGGAGAATTCGACCGTGATTCACCCTTCACAAGGGAGATTCAGGCTGAACAAATGCCCACTGGCTTCAGAGAGCCTCGCATGACTCCGTATGAGGGTACTACAGACCCAAAATATCACTTAGACTCCTTCAATAACTTGATGAGGTTAAGGGGGGTCAACAGCAGAGCAAAATGTCATTGCTTCGTCGTTACTCTTAAAGGAGTGGCGTACAAATGGTTCAGGAGGTTAAGGCCAGGAACAATCAAGTCATGGCAACAATTCTCTGATGAATTTCTTCAGCAACACCATGCAGCGTGTGACTACGTCATGCCAACTACCAGCCTCGCTAACATCAAACAAGGCGAGAATGAAAGTTTGAAGGACTACATCCATAGATTCGGTATAGAAGCAACAAAGGTGGGATGTTTAACCAAAGCAGAGCTCAAGATGGCTATTACAGCCGGAGTTCGTCCAGGAAGCAAGTTATGGAGTAACATGCTCAAAAGAGAAGTTTCGGATTTGGACGACTTCTTCGAGAGAGCACAGAAGTACATACGTGTGGAAGAGGGCCATAAGAACTTCCATGTCGAAGAGAGCGAACCTTCCTCCAGTGGCCATACTACCAGTATGTCTGGGGATTCCATATAGAAGGGGGGCATCGTGCTAGAGGGGTCCCTGACCAAATTAGAGATCAAACGAAGACCATCTAGCCATGAAAGTCTCCACCAAAAGGGGTCTACAAAGTAGACACCCACCAAAAGGGGTCTACAACGTAGACACCTCCCAAAAAGGGTCTCCAAAGTAGACGCCTCCAAAAAGGGTCTCCCAAGTAGACGCTATCCAAAAGGGTCTCAAAGTAGACGCTTCCGAAAAGGGTCTCAAAGAAGACGCTTGCAAAAAGGGTCTCAAAGAAGACGCTTGCAAAAATAGTACTATGCCTAATGACGAGAAGGACGCTTCTCGCAAAATATAATAAGCGCGCGCGAAGATATATAAAAGGATAACTAGAACCCAAGGGGTCAATATATCCTTACAGGTGCAACTAAGACGCATCACAGAGAGGCCTACCGAACCCCCTTTTCGCGTGGGTTCCAAAGGACCTCGAACATGATAAATATATAAAAAAAAAAAGAAGAAGAATAAGAGAATAATAAAAAGGAACGGAAGAGTCTACAAGAACGCCTAAAGGCCTCCCTATAGACTAGGGGGGTAAGTGTGGATGCCGAAAATCCACCAAATAAGAAAAACACACAAAAGAAGTTTCTAGTCCCTTAAAGAAGTAAATAGCTAAGGGGCACCAAGGGCGCCAAGTACGCAATGAAGGCAGAAGGTAATTATAGGCCATCGAAGTGTTAGACACTCGCAGAGCCCTAGGCCTCATGAGGTCATTCCAGGCCTCCAAGCTGCATTACCTTGTTAGACGTGTTTGTCAAGCACACATGGCCCTTATCCGTGCCCCTCGAAGTTAAGGCCCCAGCCTCGCGAACACCACTCCAGCATCACCCCGCGCATGCCAACACCTCATGCGCCTAGCCTTGCCCCGAGGTGTCCCACACAAAGGACCTCACGCCAAGAAGACGTTTCGCACCTAGGATGTATCCCATGTCTCATCAAGGCATGCGCCTCGCGCCCCGCGCGCACCAGGGGCCTCGCGCCCGCGCGCATCAGGGGCCTCGCGCCCCACGCGCACCAGGGGCCTCGCGCCCCGCGCGCCCATGCGCCTCGCGCCCCGCGCGCACCAAGGGCCTCGCGCCCGCGCGCCCATGCGCCTCGCGCCCCGTGCGCACCAGGGGTCTCGCGCCCGCGCATGCGCCTCGCGCTCCGCGCGCACCAGGGGCCTCGCGCTCCGCGCGCCCATGCGCCTCGCGCCCCACACGCACCAGGGGCCTCGTGCCCCGCGCGCCCATGCGCCTCGCGCGCCCAAGCGCCTCGCGCCCGCGCGCACCAGGGGCCTCGCGCCCGCGCGCATCAGGGGCCTCGCGCCCCACGCTCACCAGGGGCCTCGCGCCCCGCGCGCCCATGCGCCTCGCGCCCCGCGCGCACCAAGGGCCTCGCGCCCGCGCGCCCATGCGCCTCGCGCCCCGTGCGCACCAGGGGTCTCGCGCCCGCGCATGCGCCTCGCGCTCCGCGCGCACCAGGGGCCTCGCGCCCCGCGCGCCCATGCGCCTCGCGCCCCACGCGCACCAGGGGCCTCGCGCACCAGGGGCCTCGCGCCCCGCGCGCCCATGCGCCTCGCGCGCCCATGCGCCTCGCGCGCCCACGCGCCTCGCGCCCGCGCGCATCAGGGGCCTCGCGCCCCGCGCGTACCAGGGGCCTCGCGCCCCGCGCGCACCAGGGGCCTCGCGCCCCGCGCCCATGCGCCTCGCGCCCCACGCGCACCAGGGGCCTCGCGCCCCGCGCGCACCAGGGGCCTCGCGCCCCGCGCGCACCAGGGGCTCGCAATGAGGTATGGCCTTGCCCATGGCCTCTCCCATGGCCTCGACCATGGCCTCGTCCATGGCTTCGCCCATGGCCTCGCCCATGGCCTCGCCCATGGCCTCGCCCATGGCCTCTCCCATGGCCTCGCCCATGGCCTCTCCCATGGCCTCGACCATGGCCTCGTCCATGGCTTCGCCCATGGCCTCGCCCATGGCCTCGCCCATGGCCTAGCCCATGGCCTCTCCCATGGCCTCGCCCATGGCCTCGCCCATGGCCTCTCCCATGGCCTCGCCCATGGCCTCTCCCATGGCCTCTCCCATGGCCTCTCCCATGGCCTCACCCATGGCCTCGCCCATGGCCTCGCCCATGGCCTTGGAGGTGAGAATACTCACAAAGGGCAAGGTACATGCATGAATATGGAATTTGCCTACAAACCTAAAGAAGTCAGAGTACGGATATAGTACCCTTACCAGACAAGTAGTGGGAATGCCAGGAGTGGTTATGCAAGAATAGGAGTTATGGTCCGTACGTCTACGGCCATGGGTCAGAGCCGACACCACTACCTCCTGCGCCACTACGCCTGCCACCACGCATTAGACATGGGTACCGACAAGTAGTGGAGACATCCTCCTGACACCTGCTTCTGTACGGGGTGTACGACCGCAACCTCTGAAGCCACTCCCCTGACACAGTACGTATGTACCACTTGGTCCCCTGGACCACTATGTATCTAAGGCCATTAGAGCCTACTATAAAAGGAACCCTAAGACCACCTGAAAAGGGGTTGGAAAATTCATTGTAAGGAGAGGCTATTGAGAAATATACCAGGATTTGCTCCATCATTTATCTGTGTCTACTTTTTCTTAAAGTGTATTCTTAGTTCTTACAAAAACCTCACTCGACTTACCTTTGAGTTTTCCGATCTAATTTCGTTGACGAGATTTCACCGTCAACACCCAGTTTAGTAGAATTCAAGGTTCCGGATGCTAGTATATTATCCCAAAGCTTTTAATTGGTTTATAATTTTAACGCTTATCCATTATCGCATTATGACTAGGTTATACCACAATGGCTCGTGATTAGGAATCATGCTCAGAGATGCCATACGCTAGCTGCTTGGGACTTGAGGTAAGAAAACTGTACTCAGGTTGTGAATGGGGCTTAAACCCATGTTAATGAATATGCTATGAATGTGAACATATCTCTATCTCAGAATATCTGGATATGCATGCTTGTATATGCTACCATTGACTACTTATTATGCATTGTGCATTTGTGATTATATTTGTTTACGGGCCGACCTAAGGGTGCCAAGGGCCAATATCAAGCGTGCGGAATGCAACCCAGCCTAAGGGTGTCGGGGTCGCCTATAAGACCAAGGGACTCGACCTAAGGGCACCAGGCCTGGACATTATACAATAAATAAATGTGTGGTTTACACTTATCTATTTCTATTGATTGATGAGTTTGGTTTACGCATTTGACTGAACTGAATGTTACTACTAGGATGGTTGTTTATATCCTATTATTGATTGAACTTAATGATTCATGTTTACTATTTTAAATTGTTTCCTTGTTGTGCATGTTGATTTAAGTTTTCTTGCTAAGCCTTGGCTCACGAGTGCTACGTGGTGCAAGTAAGGGAAAGGGGATAGTTGGACAAGCCATGAGTTAGAGAGCTTCAAGGGCGATGTGTACATATGCAGCCTACCCGTTTGCCACAATTGGGATAGCCTAGGAGGAACTAGGGTTGAACCTTTTTTTGCTACGTAGGATGGCTAAGTTGTATTCTATTTGTCTTTTATAAGTCTGTAACTCATTTCGGGATCGCATGTATAAACTTAATATTTTAATGGAAACTAATCATTTTGTTGACCAAACTTTTTAATACATGACCTTGACTTAGTCTTTAATTACACATTGAAGTCCAAATGACTCTTTTAGCAAGTTAAGCATTATTTTAAACACACAGTGTAACGGTCTTGGTTAACTAGGGCCTTACAGGAATGGCGAGCATTTGAGGATATAGTATCCATAAATAGAACTTTTAGAGTGGTAGCTTAGTTTCAAGTGTTCAACTTGTTATTCAAGTTTCTTAATTTTCTAGTTATTAGCTGACCAATCAACTATTGTTTGGTTAAAACTCGTTTTTAAACACGATTTATCACTTTTATATTACGAGTATTAAAAGAGACTATGGGTAGTGTGGTCGATACTTGCTACAAATAGGCATGTATGTTAATTATTTGAATAGTGTTCAATTGGTCGGTAAAATCAAACACTGTTCAACTGGTCAGTACGTTCAAGCAGTGTTCAACTTCTCGGATACTTTCCATATACTCTATGTGCTTTATGAGTAATTAACTGCTCGAATAGATTTGGTAAAGTAGCAAGTGGCGAGGGATCTTTCAACCCTCGATCACTTGGAGGCACATGGGTATGCTGGTATATAATTTAACACAGGCAATAAGAGCATGAGTTAAGGTGTTTTTTTTAGGTTGACTTGTTAATTTTTGAAGTCAAAAAAATGGGCATTAAGCCAACTTGTATGACAAAGCTTAAGTAGGCTGACTTCTAAATTTTTGAAGTCAAAATTGGGCATTAAGCTTGATTGCTACAAATGTCGATGTTACCACATCGAGCCCGTTCCTGGAGAAGAAAATCAATATATTGCTTATGTAGCTTATCCCTTAGACCTTTTTGAAGAAGGTTCTGTTACTAACATGTTTACTTCCATTGTGGGTAATGTATTTGGTAACTCATATAACAAAGCTTACGTAACTTTGAATTTTTCTATTTTTAGAAAACTTTAAATAAGAAAAAAAAAAACATTCATGTGAATATAATTATTCTGCTCACAAATATTTAGGGCAATAGTAATGTGAAGAAGTATACTTAGTAAAAACTTTTTGAAAAGTATATAATTTATAAGTTAAATAAAACAAAGTACTCATGCGAAAATATATAAGGCATAAATAAGAGTGCCTTACTGTTCACAAAAAAAAACTTATAATGTTTAAAGTCTAAAAAGACTTAGAATGTTTTAAGTTAAAAAATAAAAGTAAAGTATAAATGCCAACAGCTCAATCGTACGATCAAAATATAGAAGTTTCAGAGCAGCAATTGTCTTTACAAAATGCCCTGAAGTGTCAGATACAAAGTTCCCTGGTTGGTGATGCATACATTACTGGTCGGGTACATTCATGCCTGGCAGGTCAAATCTGTCATTAGCATCTGGAACCTCCTTTGGTCGGAATGATAAGGAAGGAGAAGAAGGCACGATACCAGCTGGAAGATCTGTCTCCTCGACGCCCTTAGCTTCACAGTTAGCAAGTTCTTTGGCATTTGCCTCTTTAGAGATAAAATCAAGGTTAAGAGGATTGTTCAGCTTCAATATGAAATAGACGCAGTTGAAGCATATCTCTTCATAACGAGCTAGATTAGCATCCTTTTCTTGTTTCAACTCTTCAATCTCTTGATTATACTTTTCTAGCTGGTCGGTTAACGTTTTGATGACATGGGTCTTGTTTCTATTCTCATCAGCCAACTCCTACAGAGATTTATCTCGGTCGGCCATAGTCTTTTCATTATGCTTGGACTTTTCTTGGAGCTCCTTTTTAGACTTAACCAAGACTTCGTTCTTTGTCTAAGCCTCCACCAACTGATCATTTAAAACTCTAATTAGCTCTTTATAGTCTACTGCTTGTCATTAAGCATGACTGATTGTGATAAGTCCACGAAAATAAAAAATAAAAGGGGGTAGTTAGTATGAGGCCAATCAATAGGAAAATACACAGGGTTATGGCAAAATACTTACGCTCATCACTTCAGCAAGGCCTCTAACGAGGAAGACTTCTACACTGTGCCGAGGAAGATTGTCACAAGTACGAGTCATCCTCTCATGGTTAAGATTTTGGTCGAATAGCTCCCTGTCATACTCACCAACAAGGCAGAGGGGCTCACTTAAGCTTCCTGGTTGGGTAGGTCTCTTCGGGGCAGGAGGTGGAATAGACGGAGAAGTCGAGTGTGGAAGAGTAGCATCATGATCGGATGGTCTCCACTGGTCCCTCGGGATAGACCTCGTGACTTTGTTGTAGGATTCACGCTGCTACATTCACCAACTTTCCTTTTCTTGGCAAAGGGTGTGTTGAATTGCTTGAACATGTTTGAATCTGTAAAGAAGTAAAACAAATTCATAGTCAGCAAAAACAAGAAATAATTATAAGTAAATGAAAAATTCTACCATGACCATATGTGTCTATAGAATTTCATCATAATCATTTTTAGATTTATCTAGAAAAAGATAAACTATGGTTACTATTAGTAGAAAAACCTAAGTTCAGAATTTCATCAAAGATGACATCGTCATCTTATAAGGACGAGCTGACTTCTATGAGGAGTTGAATACTCTTTCCTTTTCCAGGCCTGGTAGGAAAGATGGGACAACGAGGCTCCTTGGGAAGAGGCTCTCTAATAATAAGATCATACAGTCGGCGTAGCTGAGAAGATGGCTCATTAGAAAATTGGTCAGTAACTACTGCAGTGTCTACATTTGACTGGTCGGCCATGTTAACTTCATCAGTGGTACTTCCCACACTAATGTCTTGGCAAGAAACTTTTCCTTGCTAAGGTTATCCAAGTTGACCAGCTGCTTAACATCTTTCTCATCAATAGGAATATTGGCAAGAAACTCTTCTAGGGTATGCGTCTCTCTGATCAAGAGAAGTCAGTGGAAGGGACCCACATGTGTGAAAGTTAAGTTGCTAGCCTTATGGGAAATGCCATGAAGGTACTTAATCCCTAGGTTCCTATGAAAAGGGTGGAAAACACATGCTTTCTTATGGATAAGATTAGTCCTAAAATTGAACAAGTAGTGAACCTCGTGAGGAGTAAGTGGACTCTAGTCTTGGAGATGATAAAGAATATACAAAGCAGCCAGGGCTTGTAAACCGTTTGGAGCTATCGAAAATGAAGAAGCATTGAAATAATCTACCATCGATCTCAGGGCGAGGACATATAAGCTCACTCCTAAGGCCCAAAGTCTGGGAGTATCTGTTGATAACTTTAGCATTCAATTTAGAGGATTTGGCTACAAACCAAGAGGGCACCTTATCTTCTTCTTTCCTTGGTTTGAGTACAACAGCACTTTGAATCTCTATTGCAAAGGTCTGGGTAGTCTTTTTCTTTGGTCTGCTGACTTTTCGTACTGGGTGGAGAGGCCTTGAAGAAGCTTCAGTCTCGACTTCTCTACTAGGTTTTCTCCCACGAAAGGCTCTCGCTCTACTACCTTTTGTACTGCCTAACGATCTATTTGGGGATTCTGTGCTTGGGGATGTTGACTGGTCTTTTTAACCCTCATCGAATGGTGTTGATGTTGTTGCTTAAGGAACTTTCCATTGTGAAGAAAGTATAATGCTGATCGGGAAAGGATTTTCTTGAGACGATGAAGATGGTCTTCGAGTGTTCTATAACGTCCCAAATTTTCTAATAAGGCTTGGTACCTTAATTAGCGTGTCGGGAGAGAAATAATTGATTAAATTCTTTTATTATGTGATCAGTTGTGATATGTAAGGATTAGTACGTGATTATCTGTTTATATGATCATATGACTAAACATACATGTGTTAGGTGAATTAAATATGCATGTGGGACCATTCTTGTTAATAAGGGCATATTTCTAATTTTGGCCCGTTGAGGGCATAAATGTGATAATGTGTGTGGTGTGCTTGAGACCGCAGTATTGTGGAGACATATTTGAGATGTGTGGTCTGGGGCGATCCTAATGAGCAGATTAGCAGAATAGTCACAACGGGTCAAATACCCAGCTCGGGGTGAGCCTAGGGGTATTTTGGGGAGTTATGGCGTATTTGGTATTTATCGGGTAGTGGGTAGTTATTTGGTGATTAAGTGGGTACGCTGAGATTAATTGGAGATTTATAGGAATACTTGTGGAATTAGCGAAACTTTGGAAAACGATAGGTTTGCTTGGTGGCATTAAAGGCCTATAATTTAGTTAGGGGCAATTAGTTCATTTTGGTGCCAAACGATAAGTTTGGACTCAACCCTTAGGAGTCTAGAACCCAAAAAAAAAAAACATAACTCAGTTTCTCTCTCATCTAACTCTCTCTCAGTTCTTTATCTACTTTGGTGCATTTGGGGATTTTGCTGAAATTCAAGGAGGAAGCTTAAGAATTTAAGGAGATTGAAGAAAGGAATTGACTAACGGCAGCACATGAGCATAATTCTTCATCTAAGGTAAGCTAATGCTTTTTTTATGATTATTATTGCAGTGGTTAAGTTTTAGCAGAGTTTTAAACCAAGGGTTGAGTGATTTGGAGTTTGGATGTGAGTTTTGGGTTGTTTTGTATACATATGTGTTGTTTATTTGGAGTTTTTCGTCCAATTGGAACTTGGGTAAACTTGGAGAATGGTTTGGGCAAGCTTAGGTTTGGAGAAATGGTGGAAAAACCAGTGTTCTTTTCTAGGTTCTGGGAAGAGCGCTACAACGCTGCTCTTTGGGCGCTACAGCGCTAGGTATTCTTCTTGGTTCTAGAAGTAGTGCTATAACACTACTTCTTGGGCACTACAGTGCTAGGAAAAATACAAGTAGGCAAATTTTTCAGTTTTTGAGAATTTGGTATGTGGGCTTGGGGGTCGATTCCACCACCTTGTTTGGTGGCATTGGAGGTCCGGAGAGCATGGGATTGGTTTATGGAATTGAATTGTAATGAGGATGCTATTTATGGTTTGTGACTAGGTGACCGCTTGGGCTTTGGGTTAGGATCATGCTCGGGGGATGTCTCTTGTAATCTAGTGCTTGAATAAAAGGTATGAAAATTGATTGTGCCCGTAGAGCAGGGCCTGGCCCAATTATCTTTGTTTAATGATATATGTGAATGTTTATAATTGTTACGCCATGTTTGTATGATTGTAACTGATCGGCGAAGGCCGGTATCTGTAACGCCTTACTACCTTAGAGTCGTTACTTAGTGAGTTTAAAATAGAAATCGTGCTTTTGACTGACTCTAAGTGGTTTCTAAAACCAAAAGTGTGAATAAAACAGAGTTTAAGGCTGTACTCTTTGAAAATGTTTAGTTTCATTGAAAACGTTAAATATAAAACATCTGGGATCCCAAAATAAGGTTTACAAAATATTTACAACTCAAAAATAGATTTACACCAGGTTAACTATCAAAAGAATGGATTAATACAGCCATTTACAAAATGCCCCCAACCAAAGCAGTCGGGCAGGCCGAACATGTACGCGCCGCCCCCACGCTCTCCATACTCATGGTCGGTTGACTGACTCCTTGCTTTTACCTGCCACACGGAGCACCCGTGAGCCGAAGCCTAGCAAGAAAACCCAAATAGTACATAACATATGCAAATAATATAGCTGGCATAATTCAATGATAAATAGGAAAACCATCAAATTCAACAAGCATGGCCATGCCGCCCCAGAGGCCTTGCCAAAGCTTGGGGTCTCGGTCCTCACCGTAGGATAACTCATGTATCCCTTGGGTCCCACCCTGGCTATAGCATCCCATGTGCTGAGCGTTACTTCCGGCCCCACTACCGTACCCAGCCTTCGCCGCTCTCGGCCTTAGCCGTTCATTCTATTATAATCACACATATAATACATTCTGAAATAACCATTCAAGCATACAATAGTTCATCTAAGATTACACATTTGCACACAATACAATCTAGGGCCGTGCCCTGCAATCACACAGTGGGCTCATGCCTTATTCTCGGGTGTTACGGTTTCTTACCTTTAGATTCGGTAGCCTTGATCACCTGACTCCTTGACAACGATCCTACCCGAGCCCTAGCGCTTACCTAAGAAAAATCCACAAATCAAAGTCATCACCAACCTCAAGTCCAAAACCTAGCCTCGGGACTAATCCCGAGCCCCCGGGAAGTCCTAGACCCCCAAAACAAAGTGGCGGAATCGAGCCCCGAACCCTAGGTCAAAATCCCTTCACAAAAGCACAAAAATCCCCTCTGTGAACAGTGCAGCGCTACAGCGCTCAAAAGAGGGCGCTGTAGCGCTACAAGCAGAACCACCCCACCAGAACAGGGGCTAGCGCTACAGCGCCCCCTGACTAGCGCTGTAGCGCTAGTTGCAGCCAGACCAAACCCAAAATCGCATTTTGCGATTTTCTTCTCCCATTTCAACTCCAATCTTGCCCAAACCTTTTCCAAACACAAAAACACACATAACCACACCTCACACTCATCCCAAGCATCCCATGAACTCAATCCCAAGCTCAAGCAACCCAAAACTCAAAATCTAACACAATGAACCCAAAAACCAGAAATTTACTCAAACAATCAAGGATCAAGTCTTAGAAAGCATACCGTGGGTGGAATTTCGACCTTGAATTGAACCCTAGACCACCTTGGCTTGCACCTTCACAACCTTGACCTGTTTTCCCCAAAAACCCCATCCATTTAGCTCAAAAACACAATCCCAACCAGTTAAGCCCTAAAACAGAAATTCCCCAAGAACTTACCTCAATTTCTGATGTGATCTTGCTAACCCCTTGCCAATCCTCAAGCCTAGCTTAGGATCCTTGATGCTCAGCCTACCCTAGCTCTCCACTGAGCTTGACTCCAAGAAAAATGAAGGAAATTGGTTGGGAGAGCCACAAACCGTTCTTTTGGAGCAAAAACCCCCTTCGACTTTTCTCTCTTTTCTTTTCTCTTCTTCTTTCTTTCTTTTCAGCCTATAACCCCTTTTTCTACAAAATCCACTAAGTATGAAGCCCTTCTTTAATTTATCTCTTACAAGCCTAATGACCAAAATGCCCTCCCTTAATAATTCTAAACCTTTATGCCCATAAAGGGCATTTTAGTCATAATACCCAAATTCCCACTAATTCCTCAAGTGTTCCTAATAATTCCCGCTCGCTACCCAATACATGATTAATCATTAAATATACATTCCTCATCATCAAGATTAACCTCAATATATTTCCAAATTCTCATTAAAACTCCCCAGGCTTAACCCAAGCTGGGTACAGATTCTCGCTTTGACTTTTCCGCTAACCCGCTCACTCTAGGATCGTCTCGAGTCATGGATCACCGATATCAACACAAAACATGCCCAAAATGGCCAAATTACAATTATGCTCAATCAGGTCTACATGCATACTAATTCACATAGTCATGCATCACAATTAATCAAATAGTCATATAACGTGCATTAAATCATAGTCATGCATTAAACTCATAAAAGTCACACACAGAATCCCATTATGCCCTCCAGGCACACTACTCCAGGCCCTTAAGCCTTAATAGCGAATTTGGGGTCGTTACAACTATCCCCTCCTCATGAAAATTTCATCCTCGAAATTTACCTGAATAACTCGGGATATCGCTCCCGCATATCCGACTCCAGTTCCCATGTCGCCTCTTCGACCTTGCTATTCCTCCACAATATTTTAACCAAGGCGATGGTCTTGTTCCTCAAGACTTTGTCCTTTCTATCAAGGATCTGAACATGCTTTTCTTCGTACGATAAATCCCGATCCAACTCCAAGTTCTCATAGCTCAACACATGAGTAGTGTCCGATACATACTTCTGGAGCATGGATACATGAAACACGTCATGAACCCCTGATAGAGCTGGAGGCATTGCTAACCTGTAAGCCACCTCCCCAACTCGCTCTAGAACCTCAAATGGACCAAAACACCTGGGACTCAACTTGCCTCGAACGCCAAATCATTTTACTCCTCTCAGGGGTGAAACCCTGAGGAATACATGATCACCAATCTGAAATTCCACGCTCCTGCGTTTCTGATCTGAATAACTCTTCTGGCGACTCTGGGAGGCGAGCATACGAGCTCTAATTTTCTAAAGTGCCTCATTGGTCCTCTGGACAATCTCAGGACCTAAATACCTTCTCTCCCCTGCCTCCTCCCAGTGAATCGGTGATCTGCACTTTCTTCCATACAGCATCTCATACGGAGCCACTCCGATAGTCGCCTGATAACTATTATTGTACGAGAACTCAATCAGAGGGAGATACCTACTCCAAGATCCCTCAAAATCCAACACACAAGCTCGTAACATGTCCTCCAGTATCTGAATTGTCCTCTCAGACTGTCCATCCGTCTGAGGATGATAAGCGGTACTAAACCGGAGCTGCGTGCCCATAGCCTTCTGCAGGCTCTTCCAAAACTTGGAAGTGAAAGTGGGGTCTCTGTCGGATACTATCGACCTCGGAGCCCCATGAAGTCGAACAATCTCCTTTACATAAAGCTCTGCATACTGATCCACAGTATAAGTCGTCTTCACAGGTAAGAAGTGGGCGGACTTGGTATACCTGTCCACAATCACCCACACTGAGTCATGTTGACCCACGGTCTTTGGCAATCCAACCACAAAGTCCATGGCAATATCTTCCCATTTCCACTCGGGAATCCCTAGAGGCTGTACTAATCCTACTGGCCTCTGATGTTTAGCCTTAATCTGCTGACAGGTTAAGCATCTAGCCACATAGTCCACCACGTCCCTCTTCATGCCTGACCACCAATACAAAACCTTCAAATCGTGGTACATCTTCGTAGAACCTGGGTGCAAAGAGTAGGGAGTGGTATGAGACTCGTCCAGAATCTCTCGCCGAATGTCTGGATCAATCGGAACACAAATCCGTCCTTTTTACTTCAACAAACCCATCTCAAAAATAGAGAAGTCCTTGGCTACTCCAGTTAGGACATTCTCTCTACGTTCAACTAACTGGGGGTCCCTTCCCTGTGCTTCCTTAATCCTCTCGAGGAGCGTTGATTGAAGAGTAATGTTGGCTAACCTACCAACCACTTGCTCTATACCTGCTGTGGTCGTCTCTCTTGCTAGTCTGTCAGATATCTGCCTCGAATTATACAGCTGTCCTGGGCCCCTCCGGCTCAATGCATCAGCCACTACATTAGCCTTCCCAGGATGGTACAGGATATCACAATCGTAATCCTTTACCAGCTCTAGCCACCGTCTCTGGCGCATATTCAAGTCCTTCTGGGTAAAGAAATACTTTAGGCTTTTGTGATCAGTGTATATCTCGCATCTCTCTCCATACAGATAGTGTCTCCAAACTTTAAGTGCGAATACCACTGCAGCTAACTCCAGGTCATGCGTGGGATATCTCTGCTCGTACTCCTCTAATTGCCTTGATGTGTACGCTATCACTTTCCCAGCCTGCATCAACACACATCCCAGACCTTGTCTAGAAGCGTCACAGTAGACCATAAACTTCTCATCATCTGTTGGCAGGCTCAGCACTGGTGCAGTAATCAACCGCCGCTTCAACTCTTTAAAGCTATTCTCACATCGATCTGTCCACACATACTTGGTCTTCTTCCTTGTCAATTCTGTCAATGGAGTAGCAATCCTAGAGAACCCCTCTACAAACCGCCGGTAGTAACCTGCTAGTGCAAGGAAACTTCTAACTTCAGGAACATTGCTGGGTCTAGGCCAATCTCTTACTGCTTCTGTCTTGCTTGGGTCGACCAGTAACCCATCCTTACTGATAATGTGGCCCCGAAATGAAACTTGCGATAACCATAACTCGCATTTGCTAAACTTAGCATATAACTTATGCTCTCTTAACCGCTGCAACACCAGGCGCAGATGATGCTCGTCCTCTGTCTCTAACTGTGAGTATACTAGGATGTCATCAATAAATACAATCACAAACCTATCCAAATAGTCCTTGAAAATTCTGTTCATCAAATCCATAAATGCCGCTGGGGCATTGGTTAATCCAAAGGACATAACCAGAAATTCATAATGCCCTTACCGTGTCTGAAAGGCAGTCTTTGGTATGTCCTCTTCTTTGATCCTCAACTGATAGTTGCCTGATCGGAGATCAATCTTCGAAAACACTGTACTCCCTTGAAGATGATCAAATAAATCGTCGATCCTATGCAATGGATACTTGTTCTTGATGGTCAACTTATTCAACTCCCTGTAATCGATGCACATCCTGAGCGATCCATCCTTTTTCATAACAAATAAAACTGGAGCACCCCATGGCGAGAAACTCGGTCTGACAAACCCCAAATCCAGTAGTTCCTGCAGCTGAATCTGCAATTCCTTTAATTCTGCCGGAGCCATTCTGTAAGGTGCCTTGGATACTGGCTCTGCTCCCGGAGCCAACTCTATGACGAACTCAATCTCCCGGTGTGGCGGAAATCCCGGCAGATCTGCTGGAAACAAGTCTAGAAACTCACAGACAACTCTGGTTTCATTCGGTCCCACTGCTGCCACCTTGGAGGAATCTACTATACTCGCTAGGAATCCTATGCAACCCTCCTGCATCAGGTCTCTAGCCTTTAGGGCTGAGATCATAGGCACCCACGATCCATTCACCGTTCCCACGAACACAAAGGGTGCCTCGCCCTCTGGTTCGAAGGTCACCATTCGTCGCCTACAATCAATGGTTGCTCCATACCGCGTCAACCAATCCATCCCTAGTATTATATCAAAATCGTCCATATCTAGTTCAATCAGGTCAACAAACAATTCTCCACCGTCTACCACTACTGGTAAGGCTCTAACCCACCTCCTAGAGACTACCAGTTCTCCTGTAGGCAATATAGTCTGAAAACCCCTAGCATACAAAATACTAGGTCTACAAAGCTGATCAATCACCCTAGCAGAAACAAATGAGTGCGTAGCACCAGAATCAATCAATGCAGTAAACAAGGATCCAGCGCTAAAAATCTGACCTGTGACCACTGAGGGACTGGCCTCTGCCTCAGTCTGAGTCAAGGTGAAAACCCTAGCAGGAGCGAGGCTGTCTCCCTGCCTTGGCTCCTCCTTCTTAGCCTGCGCACAATCTTTCTTCAAGTGACTGGTGCTCCTACAAACAAAGCATGCCCTGGTCCGGCACTTGCCCTGATGCCGTCGCCTGCATCGAGGACACATCGGAAGGCTTCTCCAGCTGTCATTTCCGCCCCGGCGGCCACCCAAAGAACCGCGAACCCTCCTGTCAGAACCATAAGGAGCAAATGAGTCTGGTACTCTCCTCTTCTGCTCACTAGGGCAGCTACCCCGACTAGGCCCAGAAGAAGAAGGCACTACCCTCCTGGTATCGCACCTAGCAGCGCTATCTTTCCAGATCTGATCCTCAGCCCTCTCAGCAGTGAGGGCTTTGTCTACCACTTGCGCATAGGTAGTCTCTGGAGTCATTGTAATACTCACGTCATGGGCGATCATTACGTTCAATCCCCGTATAAACCTGTCCCTTCTGACCGCATCAGTCGGCACTAGTTCTAGCGTAAACTTCGCCAATCTGTCGAATACCAGGGCGTACTCGATGACGGATAACCTGCACTGAGTCAGGTTGTTGAACTTATCCGCCTTCGCAGCTCAAACGGCTATGCTGTAGTATTTCTCGTTAAAAATGCTCTTGAATTCTTCCCAAGTCATAGTTGCAGTATCCCTTCGCTGCCCTACTACATCCCACCATATTCGTGCATCCTTTCTAAGCATATAACTGGCACAATCAACCCTATCCCTTCCTTCAACCCTCATGAAGTCCAGGATCACAGACATTGTACTCATCCACTGCTCAGCCTGCAGTGGGTCTGCTCCGCCCTCAAAGGTAGGAGGTTGCTGTTTTCTAAATCTTTCATACAGGGGTTCCAACCTGTTCTCAGTCACAGGTTCAACCGGAGCTGGTACCACACTCGGCGGTGGTGGTAACCCAGTGGCTGGTGGAGGAGCCGGTTGCCTCAACTGACTAAGCTCTTCCTCTGTTTTCTTCAACCTAGCCTCCATCTCGGCTAAAATGTGCTGCCAGTTTTAAGGAGCAGGTGGAGGGTCCTGCCCCTGGTTGTCATCCTCGGCCTGAATGCTGCGGAGTCTCGATGATTGGCGAGGCATTAGAACTAAATGCCTGCAATCAGTGACACCGCTCATCAGGCATGATAACAAGGTCCAATTTCCACCTCTCAATCTCGACAACAACCATGATCAATCGACCAAAATGACATACAATTATCATACAGCATACAACGGGCCTTGCCCTGGCATCATGCATATTGTAACGACCCAAATTCAGTGTTAAGGCTTAAGGGCCTGGAGTAGTGTGCCAGGAGGGCATAATGGAATTCTGTGTGTGTCTTTAATGAGTTTTATGCATGATTATGACTTATTGCATGTTATATGACTATGTGATTATTTGAGATGCATGACTATGTGAATTAGTATGCATGTAGACCTGATTGTCTTAGAATGAGCATGATTGTAATTTGGCCATTTTAGAGCACGACTGTGATAATTGTATTATGTGATCGTTCCATGTGAGTGTGATGTTATTATCAGGATGCACGCACCGAGACGGTCCTAGTGAGCCAATTAGTCTAAAAGTCACAACGGGATGTTGTACCCGGCTCGGGAGGAGCCTAGGGGTACTTCGGGAATCTTATAAGTTGAGTTGAGAATGAGTGGTTAGTTATTGGTATTTTGGTAACCATTTGTAACTGCTGTGAGTAACAAGTTTTAGATAGAAAATGGTAGAAGTGTAAAGACTTAAGTGTCCTTGAAGGTTTAGTTAGGAGGGATTATTAGGAAGGGGTAAATTGGTCTTTTGGCAAGGCAAATAGACAAGTTTCAGCTGGGTATATGGGGTGTACAGTTTGGGCATTGAATCATTTAGTGTTTTGATAAAATTAGAAGAGAAGGAAAAGGAGAGGAGAGAAAGGCTAGGGCAAGAAGAAGAAGAGAAGGAGAAGTGGGAGCTTAGGAGGAGATCAAGGAAACTTTTAGGGTGGATTCTACTCTTGAGGTAAGGATCTTGTGCATATTTAAGTTTGTTTTCTGTGTTGATTGAGGAGTTTAATGCTTGAGTTAAGATTTTCATGGGTTTTGGTTTGAGTTGCTGAATTTGAGATCAAAGGTGTGGATCTTGAGTGTGTTGATGTTTTGATCTTGATCCTAGTGTTTATAGGGTGTTAGATTGTTCATCTGAAGTTCGGATTTGTGTTTTGGGGTTTAGGTATTGGTTTGGGGTGATTTGGAGAGGTTGAAGCTCGGGAAAACGCAATGGAAAAACCCAGATTTCTGGGCTGCGAAGGCGTGCCGCGGCACGGGTTTTGTGTGCCGCGGCGTGGAGTCCCTAACTGTTGGGTGCCGCGGCACAAGGCCATTTTCAGGATGTCATTTTTAGCAATTTTAGGCCTTTGCTCCGGGGGTTCAGGGGATGTCTCCGGGGTGTTGTTTTAAGGTTTTAGAGGTCCCGGGAGTACGGGATTAGTACCGGGAAGTGGTTTTGGGCTTGGTTAGTATTAAAAGTGTTTTATGTGTGTTGTGACTAGTATTTCGGAGAGGCTCGTGCTAGTGGACCGTGCTCGTGACCGTGGTGCATCGGAAAGCACGGAATACAGGTAAGAAAACCGTAACACCCGAGAATAGGGCATAGGCCCACTGTGTGATTGCAGGGCACGGCCCTAGATTGTATTGTGTGCGAATGTGTAATCCTAGATAAATTATTGTATGTTTGAATGGTTATTTCTGAATGTATTATATGTGTGATTGTAATGGAATGAACGGCTAAGGCCGAGAGCGGCGTAGGCCGGGTACGGCAGCGGGGCCGGAAGTAATGCTCAGCACATGGGATGCTATAGCCAGGGTGGGACCCAAGGGATACATGGGATATCCTACGGTAATGACCAAGACCCCAAGCTTTGGTAAGGCCTTTGGGGCGGCATGGCTGTGTTTGTTTAATTGATGATTTCCTATTTATCAGTGAATTATGCCAGTGATATTATTTGCATATGTTATGTGCTATTTGGGTTTTCTTGCTGGGCTTCGGCTCACGGGTGCTCCGTGTGGCAGGTAAAAGCAATGAGTCAGTCAACCGGCCATGAGTATGGAGAGCGTGGGAGCGGCGCGTACATGTTCAGCCTGCCCGACTGCTTTGGTTGGGGGCATTTTGTAAATGGCTGTATTAATCCATTCTTTTGAAAGATAACCAGGTGTAAATCTATTTTTTGAGTTGTAAACATTTTGTAAACCTTATTTTGGGATCCCAGATGTTCTATACTTAACGCTTTTAATGAAGTTAAACATTTTTAAAAGAGTACAGCCTTAAACTCTGGTTTAATCACACTTTTGGTTTTAGAAACCACTTTGAGTCAATTAAATGCACAATTTCTGTTATAAACTCACTTAGTAACGGCTCTAAGGTAGTAGGGCGTTACACATATGTTATTTCAATCATCATGCTCCTAATAACTTAAGCAGGCACACAAGCATTTAATCACATATTCAGATATATTGATCAACCATACCAATCAACCCTGAGTCGAGCTTTTCAATGGCAGCGTGCGTACATGTTCGGTCAATCTCCAGAACCAATAAACCTTGGCTCGCTCTGATACCAAGTTTTAACGCCCTACTACCTTAGAGCCGTTACTTAGTGAGTTTAAAATAGAAATCGTCCTTTTGACTGACTCCAAGTGGTTTCTAAAACCAAAAGTGTGAATAAAACAGAGTTTAAGGCTGTACTATTTGAAAATGTTTAGTTTCATTGAAAACGTTAAATATAAAACATCTGGGATCCCAAAATAAGGTTTACAAAATATTTACAACTCAAAAATAGATTTACACCAGGTTAACTATCAAAAGAATGGATTAATACAGCCATTTACAAAATGCCCCCAACCAAAGCAGTCGGGCAGGCCGAACATGTACGCGCCGCCCCCACGCTCTCCATACTCATGGTCGGTTGACTGACTCCTTGCTTTTACCTGCCACACGGAGCACCCGTGAGCCGAAGCCCAGCAAGAAAACCCAAATAGTACATAACATATGCAAATAATATAGCTAGCATAATTCACTGATAAATAGGAAAACCATCAAATTCAATAAGCACGGCCATGCTGCCCCAGAGGCCTTACCAAAGCTTGGGGTCTCGGTCCTCACCGTAGGATAACTCATGTATCCCTTGGGTCCCACCCTGGCTATAGCATCCCATGTGCTGAGCGTTACTTCCGGCCCCACTGCCGTACCCGGCCTTCGCCGCTCTCGGCCTTAGCCGTTCATTCTATTATAATCACACATATAATACATTCTGAAATAACCATTCAAGCATACAATAGTTCATCTAAGATTACACATTTGCACACAATACAATCTAGGGTCGTGCCCTGCAATCACACAGTGGGCCCATGCCCTATTCTCGGGTGTTACGGTTTTCTTACCTTTAGATTCGGTAGCCTTGATCACCTGACTCCTTGACCACGATCCTACCCGAGCCCTAGCGCTTACCTAAGAAAAATCCACAAGTCAAAGTCATCACCAACCTCAAGTCCATAACCTAGCCTCGGGACTAATCCCGACCCCCCGGGAAATCCTAGACCCCCAAAACAAAGTGGCGGAATCGAGCCCCGAACCCTAGGTCAAAATCCCTTCACAAAAGCCCAAACATCCCCTCTGTGAACAGTGCAGCGCTACAGCGCTCAAAAGAGGGCGCTGTAGCGCTACAAGCAGAACCACCCCACCAGAACAGGGGCTAGCGCTACAGCGCCCCCTGACTAGCGTTGTAGCGCTAGTTGCAGCCAGACCAAACCCAAAATCGCATTTTGCGATTTTCTTCTCCCATTTCAACTCCAATCTTGCCCAAACCTTTTCCAAACACAAAAACACACATAACCACACCTCACACTCATCCCAAGCATCCCATGAACTCAATCCCAAGCTCAAGCAACCCAAAACTCAAAATCTAACACAATGAACCCAAAAACCAGAAATTTACTCAAACAATCAAGGATCAAGTCTTAGAAATCATACCGTGGGTGGAATTTCGACCTTAAATTGAACCCTAGACCACCTTGGCTTGCACCTTCACAACCTTGACCTGTTTTCCCCAAAAACCCCATCCATTTAGCTCAAAAACACAATCCCAACCAGTTAAGCCCTAAAACAGAAATTCCCCAAGAACTTACCTCAATTTCTGATGTGATCTTGCTAACCCCTTGCCAATCCTCAAGCCTAGCTTAGGATCCTTGATGCTCAGCCTACCCTAGCTCTCCACTGAGCTTGACTCCAAGAAAAATGAAGGAAATTGATTGGGAGAGCCACAAACCGTTCTTTTGGAGCAAAAACCCCCTTCAGCTTTTCTCTCTTTTCTTTTCTCCTCTTCTTTCTTTCTTTTCAGCCTATAACCCCTTTTTCTACAAAATCCACTAAGTATGAAGCCCTTCTTTAATTTATCTCTTACAAGCCTAATGACCAAAATGCCCTCCCTTAATAATTCTAAACCTTTATGCCCATAAAGGGCATTTTAGTCATAATACCCAAATTCCCACTAATTCCTCAAGTGTTCCTAATAACTCCCGCTTGCTACCCAATACCTGATTAATCATTAAATATACATTCCTCATCATCAAGATTAACCTCAATATATTTCCAAATTCTCATTAAAACTCCCCAGGCTTAACCCAAGCCGGGTATAGATTCCCGCTTTGACTTTTCCGCTAACCCGCTCACTCTAGGATCGTCTCGAGTCATGGATCACCGATATCAACACAAAACATGCCCAAAATGGCCAGATTACAATTATGCTCAATCAGGTCTACATGCATACTAATTCACATAGTCATGCATCACAATTAATCAAATAGTCGTATAACGTGCATTAAATCATAGTCATGCATTAAACTCATAAAAGTCACACACAGAATCCCATTATGCCCTCCAGGCACACTACTCCAGGCCCTTAAGCCTTAATAGCGAATTTGGGGTCGTTACAGTATCTGCAAGAGTTGGGATAGGCAAAGGCCGGGAACGGTGATAAGCATGTTGAATGCAGGCCGCCATGGAATGGTCATTATGTGAATAGGTCATTATGTGAAGACTGTGAACTAAGTGCCTGGTAAAGCACCTAGGTCGGCATAGGTCATTATGTGAATAGTCTGTTATCTGGTTATGGTTGTGCTTTTATTAGTTTGAATTGTCATATGCTGTGTGCAATTTTCTTAATGGGCCTTGGCTAATGGGTGCTCTATGTTGCAGGTAAAGGCAAAGGAAAGGTCGACCAAGTATGAGTTGGAGGGCATGGAGTGGCACATACATGTTTGGCCGACCTGGCTGCCACGGCCGGGGTTGTTTAAGGGACATGTTGTAAAAAGTTGGTTTTGTCTCTTAGGTCGATTGTACCCTAACTTTTGAATTGTAAATACATTTTGGAACAGTATTTTGGGATCCCAATGTATCACTTTTATGAGTTTAATAAATGTCCAAACTTTTTATACTTGATTTCCATTAAATGAAACTTTATTCCGATTTAATCAAACTTTTTGATTTAAAACCTTGATTAGCGAGCTATTGGCACATTTTAAAAATCACATGGTAACAACTCTAAGGTAGTAGGGTCTTACTACTTGGTATCAGAGCGTGCCAAGGTTTATGGTTCCTGGAGATTGACCAAACATGTATGCTCGCTTCCAGAGACAAGCTCGACTCAAGGTTGGTCGGTATTAAGTGGATTACATGTTTAATCCCTTGTCTGAATTGTGTTGTGTTCCTGATAATTATAAATAAAGCATGATGAATATATATATATATGATGTCAGGGTATGGCCCCTTTGATTGCTATATGTTTATGCAATGAGTGTGCTATGTTGATTTGATGTTTGTGTTTGACTTATTGGACTAGGTGGTGGTTTTTGGATGTTGTTATCGTGCCTGATTTTTGGCGTCCCTAATTGCAGGAATATAAGAGTTATGCCCTGGCATTCAATTAAACTCTCTAACGATATGGTCAAAGATGACAACAAAGGTCAGGACCCTCCACCTGCCCCATCGAAATGGCAACAAATTTTTGCCAAAATGCAAGCTAGACTTCAGCAAACTAAAGATGAACTCCAAGAATTGAGGCAGCAGGCTCCTCCTCATGATGTTGTATTATAGATTTTACAAGTTGTGGCACAAGTTCCAGCCCAGCCTGTGATGGAAAATAGGTGGGAGCCTTTGTATGAAAGGTTTAGAAAATAGCACCCTCCCACCTTTAAGGGCGGTCCAGACCCACTGCAGGCAGAGCAGTGGATGTATATGATTTCTTCCATATTGGATTTCATGAGGGTGGAAGGAAATGAGTGGGTGGCTTGTGCCAGCTACATGTTGAGAGAAGATGCCCGCATCTGGTGGGAAATTGTGTCCGAGAGGAAGGATATGATAGTTATGACTTGGGATGAATTTAGAGATGTGTTCAATGAGAAATATTACAGTGTTGTAGTCCGAGCAGAAAAAGTCGACGAATTCATCAATTTGACCCTGAATAGAATGATCGTCATAGAGTATGCTTTGATGTTTGACTGGTTGGAAAAATTCGCGCCGAATTTGGTTCCTACCGATATGGCACAAAGGGATCATTTTGTATGGGGGATGAATGTGATGATAGCTCATAATGTTAGGATAACATTGTATCCCAGGGCTACCACTTATGCTCAGGTAGTGGAGAAAGCCCTTATAGTTGAGGGGGTTGAAGTTGCGATGCTCGGAAGACGGTGCCTCCCTTCACTGGTTCTATTTGGGGTAGTGGCCCCAATGAGCTAAAGATAAAGTCCCAAGATTATTTTGTTCCTTCTGGTCCATATAGGAGGGCACGGGGTGCTTTTAGTGGCTGTCAGGGCAGGGGAGAGAATTGGAGAAGCTCCCTAGTGTGTCCATGATGCAGGCGATGACATCTGAGGGAGTGCAGATTCAGAGCATGCTTCATCTGTAGGAGTGTCAGTCACCTAAGGAAGGAATGCCCACAAGCCAGCAAGGAAGAACCCAAGAGGAGTGACAGCCTCACTCAAGCCAGAGTGTTTACTTTGACCTAGACCGAGGCTGAGGCTTGCCCCTCGATTGTGGCAGGTCAGATTTCTACTGCCGATTCTTCATTTACTGCATTGATTGATTCAAGAGCTACTCATTCGTTTGTATCTGCTAGGGTGATAGACTGTTTGTGTATACCTTGTGACTTATATTCTAGGGAATTCAGGACTTTGTTGCCACCTGGGGAGCTGGTAGTCTCTATGAGATGGGTTAGAGCATTACTGGTAGAGGTAGACAGTAGGGAATTGTCTGTGGATCTGATTGAACTGGTGATGGATGACTCTGATATGATTATTGTCATGGACTGGTTATCAAAGTATGGGGCGACGATAGATTGCAAGCGAAGAATGGTGACATTTGAACCAGAAAGGGAGGAGCCCTTTGTGTTTGTGGGGATAGTGAGTGGGCCACGAGTACCTATGATATCTGCACTAAAGGCTAGAGACCTCTTGCAAGAAGGTTGCATAGGATTCCTAGAGAACATATTGGATACCTCTAGGATCATTTTAGTTGGACTAGATCAGACTAGTGTGTGAATTTCCTAATGTATTCCCAGTAGACCTGCCAGGATTGCCACCACACCGAGAGATCGAGTTTATCATAGAATTATCCCCGGGAGAAGAACCAGTATCAAGGACACCCTATAGAATGGCTCTAGCAGAGTTGAAGGAATTGAAGATCCAGCTGTAAGAGTTACTGGATCTAGGATTCATCAGACCTATTTTTTTGCCAAGGGTGCTTCAGTGTTGTTTGCCAAGAAGAAGGATGGGTCCTTAAGAATGTGCATCGACTATAGAGAGTTGAATAAGCTGACCATTAGGAATAAGTATCCATGGCCCAGGATCGACGACTTATTTGACCAGCTACAGGAGAAGACAGTGTTCTCTAATATCAACTTTCGGTCTGGCTACCATCAGTTGAGGATTAAGGAGGACATACCAAAACCGCATTCCATACGAGGTATGGACATTATGAATTCCTGGTTATGTCCTTTGGATTAACCAATGCCCCAGAAGCCTTCATGTACTTGATGAATAGGATCTTCAAGGATTACTTGGATAAGTTTGTGATCATATGCATCGATAATATACTAGTGTACTCCCAGTCAGAGACAGAGCACGAGCAGTATCTTCACTTGGTACTACAGCAGTTAAGAGAGCATAGGCTATATGATAAGTTCAGTAAATGTGAGTTTTGGTTGCCCCAAGTAACATTTTGGGCCACATTGTGAGTAAGAAGGGGATTCTGGTGGACCCCACCAAGATTATGGTAGTGAGAGATTGGCCAAGGCCGAGCAGTGTACCAGAGGTTAAGAGCTTCTTGGGATTAGTAGGGTACTACCGACGTTTTGTTGAGGGATTTTGTAGAATAGCCACACCATTGACTGAGTTCACGCGTAAGAAGACCAAGTATGTCTGGAAAGATAGATGTGGAATAGTTTCAAGGAGTTGAAGCGGCGACTAATCACCGCTGTGGTACTGAGTCTTCCATCAGACAAGGAGAAGTTTGTGGTCTATTGTGATGGTTCAAGGCAGGGTTTGGGTTGTATGTTGATGCAAGATGGGTAGGTGATAGCCTATGTGTCTAGACAACTAAAGGAGTATGAGCAGAGGTACCCCACTAATGATATGGAACTGGCAATGGTGGTATTCGCACTGAAAATATGGATGCACTACCTGTGTGGAGAGAAGTGAGAAATATACACCGGCCATTAAAGCTTAAAGTATTTCTTTACTCAGAAGGATTTGAATATGCGACAAAGATGTTGGCTGGAGTTTGTAAAGGACTACGATTGTCAGATCTTGTATCACCCAGGAAAAGCCAATGTAGTAGTCGACGCATTGATTCGGAGGATCCCAAGGCAGTCATTCAGTTTGAGACAGATATAAGAAAAGTTAATTGAAGAGATGACGAGAACGGGAATTGAATTGGTAGTTGGTCAGCTAGCCAATATCACTCTTTATTCCATAATCCTTGAAAGGATCAGCGAAGCTCAGAAGGAGGTTCCACAGTTGAGGAATCACAGGGAAGATGTCTTAGCTTGATTGGCTAGAGACTTTTCTATTTCAGAGGTCGGTCTACTGAGGTATAAGGGTCTGATTTTTGTTTCGATGGATTCTAGTATCAAGCGAGAGATTCTTTATGAGTCTCATACTACTCCCTAATCTCTACATCCGGGTACGATGAAGATGTACCAAGACTTGAGGACTCTGTATTGCTGGCCAAGGATGAAGAAGGACGTAGTTGATTATGTGGCCAAGTGTTTAACCTGTCAACAGGTGAAGGCTAAACATCAAAGGTCAGTAGGGTTGCTACAGCCTTTAGGGATTCAAGAGTGGAAATGGGAGGATATCACCATGGATTTCGTGGTTGGGTTGTCGAAGATAGTGCGGCAACATGATTCTGTGTGGGTGATTGGTGATAGATACACCAAATTATCCCATTTTTTGCTTGCTAGAAGGACGTATACGGTGGAGTAATATGTTGAGTTGTATATGAAAGAGGTTGTGCGACTCCATGGGGCTCCGAGGTCGATAATATATGAAAAGGACACCACCTTCAACTCTAAGTTTTGGGAGAGCCTGCAGAAGGATACGGGCATATAGTTGCGGTTCAGTGCCACCTATCATCCACAGATAGATGGATAATCTGAGAGGACGATTCAGATGCTGGAGGATATGTTACGGGCATGTGTGCTCGACTTTGGGGAATCTTGGTGTAAGTCCCGAATTTTTTTATTAAGGTTGAGTGCCTTGACTACTGTGCCTGGAGGGCCTAATTGGGATTATATGAGCGATTAATGGATTATACGTGAGATTATGTGATATAAATCATTTTTATGGTAATGTGACTAGACATGCATGCTTATGTGTATTAAATATGCATGTGCGCCCATTTTTGTAAATTGGGGCATGTTTGTAATTTTGACGCGTTGAGGGAATAAATGTAATTATGTATGTGTTATGAGTGAGACCCTAATGTTATGGGGACATATTTGAGATGTGTGGTCTGAGGCGGTCCTACAGGGTGAATTAGCATAATAGTGACAACGGGGACTAATACCCGGCTTGGGGTGAGCCTAAAGGTATTTTGGGAATGTAGTATGTATTCGAGGTTGAATGGGTAATGGGTAATTATTTGGTGATTAATTGGGTATGTCAGGATTAATTGGGGATTTATAGGGCTACATGAGGTTTTGCAGGAAAAATGGTGGCAAATGATGGTATCGCCCTTAAGGACATTACAGGGTAAGTTTTGGACCTAGGGGTCCTTTGGTCTTTCGCTAGTTTTTGGCTGACCTTAGTGGAGGCTAGAAGCCTTGAGAACAATCAAAACACAAAGGATAAGGCACACACACACTCTCTCTCTCTCTCCCACGTTTGGGGGCTCTCTCTCACTCTTGGAGGAAACTTTGGAAAACTGAAGGAAAGGCTTGGAATTACCTGAGTTCTTGAGGCTGTGGTTGAAGGTTGGGACTATTAAGAGCAGCCTGGGGTCATGACTACACAGTCGAGGAAAGATCTATGTTGTGCTTTTGTAAATTTTCTTGTTGGTTTTAGGTGTTCTTGAGCATTGAACTTAAGGGTTGGGGTGCTAAGTTATCCTGAGGGTTTAGCTTAGTTTTCAATGGTATAATGCTAGTTATACTATGTTGTTATAAGGTTGAGATGTAATTCTGAGTTTGGGTATTTTTTAGGGTAGATTTTAGTAAGTTTGGCTAGGGAAAAACGCAGGAAATTTTGGGTTTTGGGCTCGAGTCGTGGCCCTGTTCTTCAGGCGCCGCGGCCCGTGTGTACGAGAAGGCTTGGGACCTCTGAACTTGTCCAGGTGTCACGGCGTAGGCTGTAGCATGCCGCAGCCCGTGTCCCCAGAAGAGAGCCCCAAGGCACTCTAACATGTAGCACACCGCGGCCCTCGGGGGCAGGGTCGCGACTCAAATTGAGGAAAATGGCCAAAACACACAAATCTTAAGGCTCCAGAAGGATTCTACTACTCATTTTAGTAGAATTAGAGGTCCCAGAGCTAGTATATTATTTTGAGACTTCCAATTGAATTAGATTGTGATAGCTATTTATTATCATGTTGTGACTAAGTTTTACCACTAAGGCTCGGGATTAGGGATCGTTGTAACACCCCACGTCGCTATGGCTGCTTCTTGGAATGAAGATTGGCCCTGTAAACCAACACGAGTCTTTCCAGAAGGTTTTTTCCTCACCCGCACGCTTCCGTGGAAAAATACCCAGGAGATCACCCATCATGAGACTACTCCAGGTCAAGCACACTTAACTTTGGCTCAAGTGATGGGCTACCGAAAAGAAGATGCATATTGTTGGCATAGGTAGTACCCATTAATCCATTTAAGCCATCTTCAATGATGTAGTCCCATACCTACATAGTCTTAGAATCATCACACTTGACCTTCCCCAGGAGATATGGGATTGCACAACTTTTTACCCAGTCTTTCCCCATGCGGATCTAGGGATTCTAACTGTCACAATCACCCATACTTAGGGGTCCGATGTCCTCGTCGGCCACACTTTCGACTGGGTTAAGGCTCTGATACCATTTGTACTACCCTAAGTCACTATGGCTGCTTCCTGGAATGACGACTGGCCTTGTAAACCAACACGAGTCTTTCCAGCGTGCTTTATCCTCACTCGCACACTTCCTGGGAAAGCTTCCCCGGAGGTCACCCATCATGAGACTACTCCAGATCATGCATGCTTAACTTTGTAATTCTCAAGTGATGGACTAGCGAAAAGAAAAGGCATCTTGTTGACCTAGGTAGTACCCATCAATAAATTTAAGCCCTCGTAAACTGTATAGTCCCATACCTACACAGTCTTAGAATCATCACACTTGACACTCCCTAGGTGATGTGGGATTGCACAGCTTTTTACCCGGTCTTTCCCCATGCAGAACACCAAATTCTGACTGTCACAATCATGCTCGGTATCACCCTATGTTGTTAGCTCGGGACTCAAGGTAAGAAATTTTTTTATGCTCATAGACCTATCTGTGCTTATATTATGTAGAGTTTTATTTGTAATTGTGTGTAACTATTACGTCATATGTGTGTTTGTGACAGAAACGACGAAGGCATGGAGCAGCGAAGGGCAGGAGCGGCAAAGTTCGGGATCAGCATTAAGCATGCTAAATGCAAGCCACTAGAGCAAGACCCCCAAAGGGTACTATACTCACCCGCTCGGTTAAGACCGTGGACTTGGTGCCTAGTAACGCACCCCGATCTGCGAAGGCCCCTATTCGGTTGTTGTGTTGTTGTGCTGCTATGTTGTTAGGTTATTGTGAATTCTGATAGAAGCTTGAAATTGTCTGTTGTGTCTGAGTAAATATGCATTTGTTGAAGTAAATTATTATATGCTATGTTGTGAAATTTTCTTGCTGGGCCTCAGCTCACGGGTTCTTTGTGGTGTAGGTAATGGCAAGGAAAAGGTCGATCAACCATGAGTTGGAGGGCATGGAGCGGTGCATACATGTTTGCCCTACCTGGCCATCACAGCTGGGGTTGTTTTGAGGGACACGTTGTGAATGTTTGATTTTATCACTTAGGTCAACTATACTCTAGCTTTTAAGTTATAAATATATTTTGAAACAGTATTTTGGGATCCCAATGTATCACTTTTATAACTTTAATGGATGTCCCAATGTATTTTGGGATCCCAATGTATCAACTATACTTAATTTTCATTAAATGATTTTTTATTCCAATTTAATCACATTTCTCAGTCTAAAACCTCGATTAGGGAGCTATTAGCACATTTTAAAATCACATGGTAATGGCTCTAGGGTAGTAAGGCCTTACAACTTGGTATTAGAGTGAGCCAAGGTTTATGGTTCCTAGAGGGTTTGTTGGTTTTAAGTGCAATATTTGTTTTAACTGCTTATCTGAATTTCCTTATCTGCTAGAATACAGAGTATGATGTATATATATTTTGTGGGAATGTGACTTGGCAATTGATGCATAAGCATTATGGACTTGCGTTCTAGTATGCATATTGTATATGGCTATTGTGTTGTTTGACCTTGCCAATGGTATGGTTCTTGATAAGAATATCAGGGCTGGTAGGTTAGGTTATTAATTGCAGATAGATTCGGAAGTCTTGTATCCAAGGCAAATAACTGGATCAGGCAATGTTAATGATGGGGTTGTGGGTGATAGTTGAGGCCAGAGTCCTCCATCTGCCCCCTCCCCCCTGGGATTTGCAGCAGATGTTTGTTGTTGACGGTGAGAACTCGTCAACGAAGTTCAGTTAGAAAAATCAAAGTCTATTGCTTATCAATGAAGAACTTCAACTATATAATCAGAAACTTAGAAACTTAGAAAATAGTTGCAGAAGAAAAATGGTGAAAAGAACTTTTATTCCTTTGTTGTCTCAAGCTATAGTGTTTTTTCCAACCCCCTTCCATGTTGAAGTGGGGTTCCCTTTATAGTGGGCTCTAATGGCCCCTGTTACATTGTGGTCCAGGGGACCAGATGGTACACAAGTACATTTTCAAGAGAGTGGGCTCAGGGGTAGTGGTGTTGGCTTCAGTTCATGGTCAGGTTCTGTGGGGATGTCTCCACTACTTATTTAGTACGAGTGTCAGAGGAGTGGCTCCAGGCGTAGTGGTGCTGGTGCTGGTGTCGACTCTAACATCTGGTTAGAAGCATACAAGTCATGTCACCTCTCCTAGTACTCCCACTACTTGTCTGGCATGAGTATTAGGATCAGACATACGGGGTCTTAAAGGTTGTACCCCGTACAAGATCGTACTGGTACGATCCTTTTGAATTATACTGGGGCTTTTACCTCTAAATGTTAGGGTCTCCATAGGTCTTCATAGGAGACACCCTCTTGAGGTGTAGGGTGCGAGACACCCAGTGCACGCAGGGGTCATGGCGCAAAACGGGGCTCTTGGGTCCTTGGCGCAAGGTGCCCAAAGCACCTCAAGGCCACCCACAAGACATGGGTGCCACTCTTGGCGAGACACCTGTTAGCGTGCAAGACGACCGTGGATGTCCAAGGCGATGTGGCCTCGCAAAATACCTGGGCGTGTGAGGCAAGGCGAGGCGCTCCTTGGCGAGGCTCTGGTGCCGCGGCCCTGATGGCGCGAGATTCTCCCTTGCGAGGCCCTGGTGGCGCGGCCCTGATGGCACGAGACGCTCACCCGCGAGGGCCTGGAGGTACGACACGCTCCCTCACGAGGCCCTGGTGATGCAGCCCTAATGGCGCGAGATGCTCCTTCATGAGGCCCTGGGTAGGCGCGACCATGCGAGACGCTGGACCATCTGGGCAGGCGAGCGAAGCGTGACCTCGCTGGGTGCGCTGGGAGGAGGCTGGCGCGAGACGATGGTGGCCCGAGGGCACCGTGGCTCAACCATGTATGTAGGCATTCATGGGACCTACACACATACTTTGGGTCTTTTACAAGCATGGAGTTTTGAGCATCTACACTTGCCCCCCATTCTAGGAGAGGGCCTTTAGGGGCTCTGGTAGACTTTTCGGTATGGCGCCTTGAAAGCATACGTGGTGTTAGTGGTGATCCTTGTGATTAAACGTGAGCATAACACTTTGCTTCATGGATACCAATGGAGATGCCAAGCTCCCTTCTTGGCCATTGATCAGGCCTTAGGTTCGATGGTTAGATGAGCCTGTGGCTCCTATAAATAAGCCTTCATATCTTGCCTATTATTTACACCTTACCTCTTCAGCTTAGTGGTTTTGAGATCCTTTCTCCTTTCAAGAGGTAAGGGGTTCAATCCCCCACATCGTCTCTTTTGCTATCTTTTCCCTTTTTTATATATATTTGAGTTCATTTCTTGTATGTCTATATCCATGCAGGTATTTGAGGACTAAAACACCTTTTTCATTTGTTTTTGCAGACGCGTACTTTCGACCACTTGCCTCTCTTTGACGGTGACGGTGCTTTTGGCCTTCGACCTCCTTTTGACCACAACAGTGCCCAATTTTACTTGCTTGAGGTATACTTTCTTTCTCCCTTATGTTTATTGGGTCCAAGTTAGAACCACTCGGGATGGGGTACTTTGGCCTGAGCTCGTCGTGAGTTATCCCAGTTGCATGCCCTCATTCATACCCCGTAGTTGGTTATTTAGAGTGCTTGTGCCTAGAGGTTTTAAGCCCATTCCTTTGTGTTTTGTAGCAATCCCCTCATTTATATGTGAACCCTATTTACTTACAAGACGAGATCTCATGGCATGTGACGGATCATCTGATGTTCTTTCGGGGGTCGAGTTCGTAGACTTATCTTCAGACTCGGAGTCCTCCGAAGACAACCTTCACCAAGATTACGATACCTTGAGGCAGGCTCGTATTCGTCATCTTGAACACATGGCTGAACTTAGACGTAAAATCTGGGTGGTAGAGAGCGAAATAGACTCAGTTTTGAGAGGAGACGGAGTATCTTTTCCCCTTGACCTTAACGACCATATAGCGAACCTTAGGGTGACCCTTTTAGATTTGCAGATGGAGCTGGAGTTTATGGAGGGAAATCTCCTGCTTGAACCTCCTACCCCTTTTTCCCCTAATGACTGTCATGGGGCCGTCCCGTCTTCTCCTCCACCCTTGTTCTCTGTCTACCCTTGCTTAGCGCTTTCACACTCGGTGCCTCGGTGGAAGACTCTTGCTAGGAGGAAAAAATGGAGGGTAAAGTGCCCTTTTTCTACCTCACCCTTTTCTTTTGGTTTTCCAGATATGCCGAAGAGAGCACGGTGACAGGTGGCCCCTGAGAATCAAGACACTGGCCCCCTGTTGACATCCACCCTAGTGTCCAATGTGTCTGAAAATAAATTGTTGGAATTAGTGGGGAACTACCGTGTTAGCCCGTAATACAGATTATGCGTTCCTTTGAACAAGTGTCGGGCTGATCACCCAAGTCCGGGTTATGTGGCCATGAGCGAGCATATCTTGAAAAAGAGTGGCACGATCCCATTACACCTGTTTTTAGTCATGGTTCTCAACCATTTTGACCTTGCTCCCCTCCAGTTGGCGCCCAACAGCTGGCTAACCTTGAGTTGCCTCTTTATTGCGTATATGGAGCGCTACGGGCGTGCTCCCACGTCCCAAGAGGTGCATTTCATGTACAACCACATGCCCTCTCATAAATCCAAAGGCTTTTATTTCCTGCAAAAGGCCAATTCTTCGGTCTCCTTGATAGAGGGTTCTATATCCAACCCAGGGTCTTGGAAGCAGGACTTCTTCTTTGTGAAGGGTCCCCTCTCTGTTTGTGAGCACTTTCACTCAGCTCCTAGTAAGTACTTCAAGTTTTTATTTATTTTATTTTTTGGAACTTACTGTTTTGGAACTTATGTTCGTGTCGGCAATTTTGTTGGTTGTGCAGAGAATTTTGCTGTGCCTGAAGATCTCAGGTCAGAGGCAGATGCAATGGATAAATTTATCGAGGCTGACCTTGTCGAAACAATGGTTGTACGTCTCTTCACCATGACCAACCTCAACCATCACCAGCTATCCCCGGTTTCGGAGCCTGAGTTGTTGTGGACTATTTCTAAGGGGAAGAAAAAGGCTATTTTGTTTGAACCTCACTCGAATGGGGGTGAGGCAGAGTATGTGCCAAAGGGGGTCTCCCCAGGACATAGGCAACCCCACCGACCATCTTTGTCTCCTAGGGGGTGCCGTCCTTTAGCCCATACAGATCATGACATGGCCTCCCACTCTCACGATCAACAGGCCATGTCGAGGGGCTTCGTCTGTCTCTATTTTCAGGACTTTGATGCTTTCCCTTAGGCTTCCCTTAATCCTGGTCCATCGGGGGCTCATTTTTCTGATCCTCCTGCGCCCCCTCCTCCTTCGGTGAGCGGGTCATCTGTCCCTACCCATCCAAGCGCCCTTTGCTTGGAAGGGGCACCATGGGTGGGCCGCATGGTGGCCTCTTATGAGCAACAGTATGTCCAGGTCACCACGGATCTTCCTGAGGCTGATTGGAGAGAACTTGGGAATTTTGCCATGTCGGAGCTCGAGGAGACTCTTGTGCGTTTCGCCACTTAGGTGAGTTCATGCATCTTACGTCGACCTTATCCTTTTTCTCTCTCTCTTTTTTTTTTTTTTGCTTATCATCGTTATTGTTATTTTTCTTGCGCAGACCTATATAGTGGCTCAGCGATTTGCTGACTCGGCTCAGGACCTCTCCACATCGAATGTTGAAAGGGACCGTCTTATGTTCCAGGTCCAAGGGCTTCAGAGGGAGCTTGTTGAAACCAAACTTAAGCTGGAGAAGGCCCTGGCGAAGGCCTCTTCATCATCAAAAAAGAAGAAGAGGGCGATTGCCAAGACCGTAATGCTACAGGAGAAGGTCACGTGCTTGGAGGCCGACCTTGAGGGTGCAAAGGCTACCATCGCAACGTTGTAGGGGAAGGTCGCTTCCTTAGAGGCGGATAAGGCTGATATTGAGTATAGATCCATAGAGCGCGCCCTCTATGGAGTATGGGGGCAAAATACAAACTTCAATTTTTCCTCCTTTGGTGAGCATGTCGTTGCCACAGCAGCTGAGTGGAACGCCTACGGCATGAGGCCTTGAGATTATCATTCTGCGATTTTTGCCGTTTCAGTCCAATGTGGTTTTATGCTCATTTGAGCCTTATTTTGCTTGTAATCCTATTACATTATCAAAACTCTTTTATATATATATATATACATATGTGATCATTCATCTTTATTCCTCTATGTCAGAGGACCTTTTGAGCCCGCACAATGGGGTTCGATAGGTTCTCTTTTTTACTTATCAAGCTTGAGGTCCTTTGGAGCCCATGCGAAGGGGTTCAATAGGTCCCTCTTTGGTGCCTCTTGATTGTACCTATAAGGATATATTGACCCATTGGGTTCTAGTTATCCTTTTATATATTTTTGCGGGCGCTTATTATCTTTTGCGAGAAGCGTCCTTCTCGTCATTATTCATAGTACTATTTTGGCAAGGGTCTCTTTTAGGACCCTTTTTGGCTAGACGGCTTGGTGGGTGCTTCTCCTGAGGCACTTCCTCTTGTGGAAGCATTTACTCTTATTAGGATGCTTTTCTTGTAGGACCTTTTGACCTCCTTGATGTTCATAAGGGTAGCTAATCCTTGTGAACTCAAGCGATGCTTTAAGGTCTTCTTCTTTATTTGTAAGGGGGTTCTTTTAGGATCCTGATATAAGGGGTCCTTTTAGGATCCTCCTGATAGAGGGGGTGCTTTTAGGATGAGAGGTCCTTTTAGGACCTTCCTCTTTATTATATATTCTCCCCCCCCCCCCCCCTAAGTGGTTGGCAAGATTTATCTTGGCAAACACTTTGATCATTCCATTCATGCATCTCGATAATCATCTTGGTTAAATAAGAACTTTTACTACATGTTTTTCTAATGCCACATCATATTCATTGGAATCAGGTGAAATACATTGTAACGCCCTACTACCTTAGAGCCGTTACGAAGTGAGTTTAAAATGTGCTTTCAGCCCGCTAATTGGGATTTTAGGTCAAAATGTGTAATTAAATCATAAGCGCAGCTATAAACTTTGAAAATAATTTCATTTACTGAAAATCATAAAGTGTTTGACACCTGGGATCCCAAAACACTGTTTAGAAATATTTACAGCACATAAATACAAAGTAGGTCGACTAGACGACAAAATCTAGGTTTTAACACTACCATCTCTCAAAAACCACTGGTTGTGGTAGCCAGGCAGGCCAAACATGTACGCGTCGCTTCATGCTCTCCGTACTCATGGTTGCTCAACCCTTCCCTTGCCCTTACCTGCACCACAGAGCACTCATGAGCCGAAGCCCAACAAGAAAACCCTCACAAGCAGAAAACATATGCATAACAAACACATAGCGTATAAATAGGCCATCGATAGGCTAAACACATACGGCCAAGCCGTCCCTGGTGCTTTACCAAGCCCTGGGTTTTCGGTCCACACCGTGAGGATATCCCAGGTATCCTTTAGGGTCTCGCCCTGGCAACTCGTACTCCACGTGTTCAACACTGCTCCTGGACCCTTGCCGCACTCAGTCTTGCACTCAACGTGCTTAAAGCCATTCCCAGCCCCTTGCCGTTTCCCGGTTCTTGCCGACCTCGGCCTGCGCCGTTCCCGGCTCTTGCCGAACATTTACACAATTGCATTCATAGCATAATAAAACATATACTGAACTTTAACAAACTCAATTCAAAGGCCTACGCCCTACAATTCAAACATATTGGGCTCAGCCCTGCATACATGCTCTATGGGAACAGGGGTTTTCTTACCTGCATCCCGAGCTCTCCGAGCACCGATATCCCGAGCACACTCCTCTAACTTGAGCCTCCCCAAAACCCTAGTCACAACACATTAACAATATTCATCCATCAAGTTCTAATCCATTAAATAACTTTGAGCCATATCTCCAATCTCCGGGACCTTGAATTCTATCAATCCGAGTGATAAAATCCATCCTGAGCCTTAACCTTTGAGTTCCCAAGCCTAAACACCCTTAAAAACACAAAATGGCACTAAGAGCCGCGACCCGCCCCCAAACCCGAGAGCACACCCTAAGCAGGGCATGCGCGCTGCCGCCCTAGCTAAGGCATGCTGCAGCCCACCCTTTTTCCAGGCTACCCAAATTCTTCGGAGGGTCGCAGCTCAGCAAGAATAATGCCGCTGCCCGACCCTTCGAACCCAGAAAATCCTCCATTTTCTCTTATAAAACCCAACAAACCATCCTTAAAAATCAACCTAACAATCCAAACAATAATCTCAAAACTCTTAAGATAATCACAGCAGTAAAACCTAACAAGAACTTAAACCAAAAATCTCATAAAACCCAAAATAAATCCTTCACCCAACTACATGCATATTCTAAAAAAAAAACAGCAGAAACTTCAAGCTAAAACCTTGTAATTTAAAGCTTACCCTTGCACAACTTAGTCTCTGAATTTGGTCCTTAGGCCTCAAGTTTCTAGCTCCAAAGATTCCCAGCTTCACTACTTAAACCTTTACTTGATTTCACCAAGAATTCTCCCAAGCTCAAATGGAGAGAAAGAAAAGAAGACAACTTCAAGAGAGAGAGAAGGAAAGAGTCGGTTTTTGAATGTTCTAAACAATTCCAAGTTTTGTTTTATTTAACTTAAGTCTATAAGGTTACCTCAAGGCTCGAGGTACCAAAACGTCCCCGAGGGAAAAATGGTAAATTTCCCCAATATTCCCTCTGTAACGCCCTACTTCCTTAGAGCCGTTACTAAGTGAGTTTTGAGACAAAACAGTGCAATGAACTCGCTAACCGAGGTTTTGAAGCAAAAGTGTGACTAATAAAAGTTAAGGCTGTAATCTTTAAAAATGTGTTGACTAAATAAAAACTTCTAGTAATAGACAATTGGGATCCCAAAATAAGGTTTGAAAACCATTTACATCTTGAAATAAGTTTACAGTTGATTAGATACAAAATCATAGATTATTACAGCCATTTTCAAATAAACCCCCAACCAAAGCAGTCGGGCAGGCCGAACATGTACACGTCGCTTCACGCTCTCCGTACTCATGGTTGGTTGACTCAGCCATTGCCCTTACCTGCAACACAGAGCACCCGTGAGCCGAAGCCCAGCAAGAAAACTCATGCAGAACATAACATATGCAATGTATACAGTTTATCATAACAGATAATCCACAAATAAACAAGTCAATCATTAGACTAAGCAAACACGGCCATGCCGCCCCAGAAACCTTACCAAAGCCCTGGGGTATCGGTTCTCACCGCGAGGATAACTCATGTATCCCTTGGGTCCCACCCTGACTATAGCATCCCATGTGCTAGGTGTTACTTCCGGCTCCACTGCCGTACCCGGCCTACGCCGCACTCGGCCCTTGTCGTTCATTCCATTACAAGCATATATAGCATAAATCAAGCACATTCAAATATATGCCAATTTATTTAAATCTTCACCCTAACATGTAATGCAAAATATAGGGCCATGCCCGGCAATCATCTCATCATGCAACATGCAATATAGGGTCGTGCCCCGCAATCACACTATGGGCCCATGCCCTATCCTACGGGTGTTATAGTTTTCTTACCTTTCCCTTCAATAGCTTAGATCACCTGACTCCTTGAGCACGATCCCACACGAGCCTTAGCGCACACCTAGGCACAAACATAGGTCAAAGTCAACACCGAACCCCAAGTCCGAATACCTAGCCTCGGGACCAATCCCGAGCCCCCGGGAAGTCATAAATCCCCAAAACAAAGTGGCGGAATCAAGCCCCGAACCCTAGGTCAAAATCCCTCATCAAAACTCAAAAATTCCCCTCTGTGAACAGTGCAGCGCTACAGCGCTCTAAAGAGGGCGCTGTAGCGCTACAAGCAGAATGCACCCCCCCAGAAACAGGGACTAGCGCTACAGCGCCCACTGACTAGCGCTGTAGCGCTAGTTGCAGCACAGAAATCCCAAAATCGCATTTCTGCGATTTCTTCCAACCAATCTCAAACCAAACTTCCCCAAATCTTTACCAAACTCAAAAATCAATCTTATGATCACTCTCCATTCATCCCAAGCATCCCAAATCCTCAAATCCCAAGAACATTTATCCCAAATCTCAAAATCTACCATGAACAACCCTAAACCAGAAATTCATGCAAACCACAAAGTTAGAGTCTTAGAAATCATACCATTGCTGCAAATTTCGACCTTGATTCAACCCTAGGCCTCCTTAGCTTGCTCTCCATCAAAGCTTGCCCAGAAATCCCTAAAATTCCCATTAACTCAGCTCAAAACACAGCTCAAACCATCAAAACCCTTAAAACCGAAAATCTCTAACACTTACCTCAAACATTGATGTGTTCTTGCCAAATCTTCAAGCCTAACCCAAGATCCTTGATGCTCAGCCTATCCTTGCTCTCCACTAAGCTTTGCCCCAAGAAATTTGAAGAGAAGAGGTGCTAGAACCCCAAACCGATCCCTTCAAAACCCATCTGTTTTCCTCTCTTTCTTTCTTTCTTTTTCTTTCTTTCTTTTCAGCCTATACTCTTTTCTACAAAATCCACTAAGTGTAAAGCCTCATAAAACCTATTTTTCAAAGCCAAATGACCAAAATGCCCTTCCTATTGACTCTAAATCCTTTTGTCCCAATAGGACCGTTTTAGTCATTTTACCCAATTCCCGCTAATCCTCAAGTGTCCCTAATATTTTCTCGTTGCTTTCCAACACTTGATAAACCACCAAATAAAATATTCCCCATCATCAAAATAAATCCCAATCTATTCTCTGAATTCCTGCTCATACCCCCAGGCTCGTCCTGAGCCGGGTATAAATTCCCTTCATGACTTTCCGCTAGCCTGCTCACTGGGATCGCCTCGAGTCGCAAAGCACAGATACACCCACATACCACTGTGGTCTCAACAATCAACACATGTCAATACAGTTATGCCCAACATGGCCAAAATTACAATTATGCCCTTCTAACACGATCCGGGCCTACATGCATACTAATATACATAGTCATGCATCTCAGATAACAAATAGTCATATAACATGCTTTAACTCATAACCATGCATTTAATTCATAAAATAATCACACACAAATTCCATCATGCCCTCCTGGCACACTAATCAAGGCCCTTAAGCCTTATTAGCTATTTTGGGTCGTTACACCCTCCTAGACATTCTAACCTCAAATATATCTCCGAATATTTATTTCCATAACCCGATAACCCCATAGCACATCTAATACCCAAAATACCCCTCAACTCGCCCTGAGTCGGATTCTCAACCTCGTTGTGACTTTCTGGCTAACTGCTCCCTAGAACTATCTTAGATCGTGCTACATAGACATATGTCACATACATATCATATTTATCACATTTATGCCCTCAACGGGCTAAAATCACAATCATACCCCTAATATCCAAACAGGGCCTACATGCATATTTAATTCAACTAAACATGCATCTCTATCACATATTCACATAAATTCACATATTAACATATTAAATCATTTATTGCCCTCTAGGCACGCTAATCAAGGCCCTAAGCCTTATCAGCAAATTTTGGGTCCTTACAACTATCCCCTCCTTACAGAAATTTCGTCCTTGAAATTACCTGAACAATTCGGGATACCGCTCCCTCATCTCTGATTCAAGTTCCCACGTCGCCTCCTCAACCTCCCTATTCCTCCACAGCACTTTCACCAAGGCGATAGTCTTGCTCCGCAAGACTTTATTCTTCTAGTGAAGAACCTGAACTGGCTTCTCTTCATATGACAAATTCTGATCCAGCTCCAAGTTCTCATAGCTCAAAATGTGCGTCGTATCTGACACATACTTTCGGAGCATGGACACATGGAAAACATCATGAACCCCTGATAGAGCTGGAGGCATCGTTAGTCTGTAAGCTACCTCACCAACCTATTCCAGAATCTCGAAGGGGCCAACAAACCTAGGGCTCAGCTTGCCCGAAACACCAAACCGTTTCACTCCCCTCAAAGGTTAAACCCCAAGAAACACATGATCGCCAACCTGAAATTCCACGCTCCTGCATTTCAGGTCTGAATAACTTTTCTGTCGACTCTGGGAGGCGAGCATTCGCGCTCTAATCTTCTCAATCGCCTCATTGGTACTCTGAACCATCTTTTGACCCAGATATCTCCTCTCACCTATCTCATCCCAACGGATAGGTGATCTACACTTCCTTCCATAAAGCATCTCATACGGAGCCACTCCGATGGTCGCCTGATAACTGTTGTTGTACGAGAACTCGATCAAAGGGAGATACTTACTCCATGATCCCCCACAATCTAGCACACAGGCTCGCAACATGTCTTCCAATATCTGAATCGTCCTCTCAGACTGTCCATCTATCTGAGGATGATAAGCGGTACTAAACCGTATCTGCGTGCCCATAGCCTTCTGCAGACTCTCCCGAAACTTGGAGGTGAAGGTGGGGTCTCTGTTGGATACTATCAACCTCGGAGCCCCATGAAGTCGAACAATCTCCTTCACATATAACCCAGCATACTGCTCCACAGTATAAGTTGTCCTAACAGGGGAAAAGTGGTCGGACTTGGTATACCTATCCACGATCAACCACACCGAGTCATGCTGCCCCACGGTCCTCGGAAAACCAAGCACGATGTCCATGGTGATGTCTTCCCACTTCCATTCTGGAATCCCCAGAGGCTGCAGCAACCCCGCTGGCCTCTGATGCTCAGCCTTGCCCTGCTGACAAGTGAAACACTTGGCCACAAAATCCACTACATTCCTCTTCATGCCCAACCACCAATACAAAACTCTCAAATCCTGGTACATTTTCGTTGTACCCGGATGCAAAAAATAGGGAGTGGTATGCGATTCATCTAAGATCTCCCACCGGATATCAGAATCCATCGGAACGCAGATTTGACCCTTGTACTTCAGTAATCCCATCTCTGAAATAGAAAAGTCCTTACTCGCTCCGACTAAGACATTCTCTCTGCGACCTCTCAACTGGGAATCTTTCCCCTGCACCTCCTTGATCCTCTCAAGAAGTGTAGACTGGAGAGTGATGTTGGCTAACTGACCAACCACCAACTCAATACCTTCTCTTGTCATCTCCTCAGCTATCTTATCAGATATTTGTCTTAAGCTAAACAACTGTCTAGGGCCTTTCCGAATCAATGCATCAGCCACTACATCAGCCTTCCCAAGATGGTATAGGATATCACAATCATAATCCTTAACCAACTCCAGCCACCGCCTCTGGCGCATATTCAGGTCCTTCTGAGTAAAGAAATACTTCACGCTATTATGGTCGGTGTATATCTCGCACTTCTCACCATAAAGAAAATGTCTCCAAATCTTAAGTGCGAACAACACCGCTGCCAACTCCAAATCATGCGTTGGATATCTCTGCTCATACTCCTTTAACTGTCTTGATGCATAGGCTATTACCTTACCAGCTTGCATCAGCACACACCCCAAACCCTGCCTCGACGCATCACAATAAACCACAAACTTTTCATTATCCGTCAGCAAACTTAACACTGGCGCGATGATCAATCGCCGCTTCAACTCCTTGAAACTGTTTTCACATCTGTCTGTCCAGATATACCTTGTTTTTTTCTTTGTCAGTTCTGTCAAAGGCGTAGCTATTCTGGAGAACCCCTCAACGAACTGTCGATAATATCCCACTAATCCCAAAAGCTCCTCACTTCCAAAACATTGCTCGGTCTAGGCCAATCTAACCGCCTCAATCTTACTCGGGTCAACCAGAATCCCCTCTTTACTGATGATATGGCCTAGGAACGTAACTTGTGGTAACCAAAACTCACACTTACTGAACTTGGCATATAACTTATGCTCCCTCAACTGCTATAGAACCAACCGCAGATGTTGCTCGTGCTCTATCTCTGACTGAGAATACACCAAGATATCGTAGATGAACACAATCACAAACTTGTCCAAATAATCCTTGAAAACCCTAGTCATCATATCCATAAAAGCTGATGGGGCATTGGTTAATCCAAAGGACATAACCAGGAATTCATAGTGTCCATACCTCATTCGGAAAGCGGTCTTTAGTATGTCCTCCTCTTTAATCCTCAACTGATGGTAACCTGATCGGAGGTCTATCTTGGAAAACACTATTCTTCCCTGTAACTGATCAAAGAAATCATCGATCCTAGGCAGTTGATACTTGTTCTTAATGGTTAACTTATTCAACTCCCTGTAATCAATACACATCCTAAGGGATCCATCCTTCTTCTTAATGAACAACACTGGAGCACCCCCTGGCGAGAAACTCGGTCTGATGAACCCCAAATCAAGTAACTCTTGCAACTGAATCTTCAACTCCTTTAACTCCGCTGGAGCCATTCTGTAAGGTGTCCTAGATACTTGCTCCGCTCCTGGTACCAACTCTATAACAAAGTCAATCTCCCGCTGCACTGGCAACCTTGGCAAATCTTCCGGAAACAAATCCGGAAACTCATACACCAATATAGTCTCACCCGGTCCAACCGACACCACCCTAGAGGTATCCACAACGCTCGCTAAGAATCCCATGCAACCTTCCTGCATCAGGTCTCTAGCCCTCAATGCTGAAATCATTGGTACTCGCGATCCACTAACTGTCCCCACAAACACAAAGGGTACCTCCCCTTCCGGTTCAAAAGTCACCATTCTGCGCTTGCAGTCAATCATTGCCCCATTCTTCAATAACCAATCCATCCCTAGAATCATATCAAAGTTGTCCATCTCTAACTCAATCAAATCAACAGACAATTCCCTACCATCTACCTCTACTGGCAATGCTCTAATCCATTTCCTAGAGACTACCAGTTCTCTTGTTGGCAACAAAGTCTGAAATCCCCTAACATACACACCACTAAGTCTACAAAGCTGGTCTATCACTCTAGCAGATACAAATGAATGGGTAGCCCCCGAATCAAACAATGATGTATACAAAGAACCAGTACTAGAGATCTGACCTGTCACAACTAAGGGGCTAGCCTCCGCCTTAGTCTGAGTCAAAGTAAATACCCTGGCAGGGGCAAGACTGTCACTCTGCTTCAGCTCCTCTTTCTTGACTTGAGGGCAGTCTCTCTTCAGATGACTGGCACTCCCACAGACAAAGCAGGCCCTAATCCTGCACTCACCCTGATGTCGGCGTCTGCATTGCGAACACACTGGGAAACTCCTCCAGTTGTCACTTCCACCCTGACGACCAGTAGAAACACCTCGTGCCCTCCTATCTAAACTGGGAGGAACAAAAGAATCTGGGGCCTTCCTCTTCTGCTCACTAAAGCCACCACCCCACTGGATCCAACAAAAGGAGGCACTGTCCTCCTGGCATCACGCCTAGCAACGTTTTCTTTCCAGATCTGATCCTCGGCCCTCTCAGCTGTAAGGGCCTTGTCCACTACCTGAGCATAAGTAGTAGTCTCTGAATCCAAAGTAATATTCACATCACGAGCGATCATGACGTTGAAACCCCGTATGAACCTGTCCCTTCTTGCCGCATTAGTTGGCACTAAATCTGGCACAAACTTCGCCAGTCTGTCAAATCTCAAAGCATACTCAGTCACGGTCAACCGATTCTGTGAGGTTGATGAACTCGTCAACCTTTGCAGCTCGAACTGCCACACTATAATACTTCTCATTAAATAAGTTTCTAAACTCTTCCTAAGTCATAACTGTTACGTCCCTTCTCTAAACTACCACGTCCCACTAGATGCGGGCATCCTCTCTGAACATGTAGCTAGCACAAGCTACCCTCTCATTTCCCTGAACCCTCATAAAATCCAGAATCGAGGAAATCATATTTATCCACTGCTCTACCCGCAGTGGGTCTGATCCACCTTCAAAGGTGGGAGGATGTTTTTTTCTGAACCTCTCATACAAAGGTTCCCACATATTCTCCATAACAGATTGAACCGGCACTGGCGCCATAACCTACTGAACTGGCAGCCCAGTGACCTGAGGTGAGGCCTACTGCCTCAATTGTCGAAGCTCTTCCTCGGTTCGTTGCAGTCTTACTTCCATCTCGGCAAACATCGTTTGCCAATTCTATGGGGCAGGTGGAGGGTCCTGACTCTGGTTGTCATCCTCGGCCCTACTACTGCAGGTCTAGATGATTTTCAAGGCATCTCAACAAATATGCCTGCAACCAACAACGCCGCTCATCAAGCATGATACCAACATCAAAAACCACCTCCCAAACACATCTGCCAACCACAAACAGTAGTTCACTTAACGTATAGATAGCATATAACATACAACGGGCCATGCCCTAGCATCATGCATATGTTAACTCATTCATCATGCTCTATATGAAATAAGCAGGAAAACGGGGCATTCAAGCACATATTCAAGCATATTAGTCAATCATACCAACCAACCCTTAGTCGAGCATGTCACTGACAGCGAGCGTACATGTTCGGTCAATCTCTAGGACCATAAACCTTGGCTCGCTCTGATAACAAGTTGTAACGCTCTACTGCCTTAGAGTCGTTACCAAGTGAGTTTAAAATGTGCTTTCAGACTGCTAATCGGGATTTTAGGTCAAAATGTGTAATTAAATCATAAGCGGAGTTATAAACTTGGAAAATAATTTCATTTTCTAAAAATCATAAAGTGTTTGACACTTGGGATCCCAAAACACTGTTTAGAAATATTTACAACATATAAATGCAAAGCAGGTCGACTAGACGACAAAATCTAGGTTTTAACACAACCATCTCTCAAAAACCATTGGCTGTGGCAGCCAGGCAGGCCAAACATGTACGCGTCGCTTCATGCTTTCCGTACTCAGGATTGGTCGACCCGAGCACAGTCCATTAACTTAAGCCTCGCCGAAACCCTAGTCACAACACATTAACAATATTCATCCGTCAAGTTCTAATCCATTAAATAACTTTGAGCCATATCTCCAATCTCCGAGACCTTGAATTCTATCAATCCGGGTGATAAAATCCATCTCGAGCCTTAACCTTCGAGTTCCCAAGCCTAAACACCCTTAAAAACACAAAATGGCACTAAGAGCAGCGACCCTATGGCGCCATGCCGCGGCCCGCCCTTTTTCCAAGCCACCTAAATGCTTCGGGGGCTGCGGCTCAGCAAGAACAATGTCGCGGCCCGACCCTTCGAACCCAATAAAATCCTCCATTTTCTCTCATAAAACCCAGCAAAACATCCTTAAAAATCAACCTAACAATCCAAACAATAATCTCAAAAGTCTTAAGACAATCACAGCAGCAAAACCTAACAAGAACTTAAACCAAAAATCTCATAAAACCCAAAATTATTCCTTCACCCAACTACATGCATATTCTAAAAAAAATAGTAGAAACTTCAAGCTAAAACCTTGTAATTTAAAGCTTGCCCTTGCACAACTTAGTCTCTGAATTTGGTCCTTAGGCCTCAGGCTTCTAGCTCCAAAGATTCCCAGCTTCACTACTTAATCCTTAGCTTGATTTCACCAAGAATTCTCCCAAGCTCAAATGGAGAGAAAGAAAAGAAGACAACTTCAAGAGAGAGAGAAGGAAAGAGTCGGTTTCTGAATGTTCTAAACAATTCCAAGTTTTGTTTTATTTAACTTCAGTCTATAAGGTTACCTCAAGGCTCGGGGTACCAAAACGTCCCCGAGGGAAAAATGGTAAATTTCCCCAATAGTCCCTCCTAGACATTCTAACCTCAAATATATCTCCGAATATTCATTCCCATAACCCGATAACCCCATAATACATCTAATACCCAAAATACCCCTCGACTTGCCCTGAGTCGGATTCTCAACCTCGTTGTGACCTTCTGGCTAACTGCTCCCTAGAACTGTCTCAGATCGTGCTACACAGACATATGTCACATACATATCATATTTATCACATTTATGCCCTCAACGGGCTAAAATCACAAACATACCCCTAATTTCCAAACGGGGCCCACATGCATATTTAATTCAACTAAACATGCATCTTTATCACATATTCACATAAATTCACATATTAGCATATTAAATCATTTATTGCCCTCTAGGTACGCTAATCAAGGCCCTAAGCCTTATCAGCAAATTTTGGGTTGTTACATACATGGTAATTTAATGTGACTTCGTTCTTAAAACATATTAAGGAATCTAATTTAGCCTCCTACATCATAGCTATCACATTAGACTTGCACGTTAGAACAATAACACTCTTGCCTCAGACATGGGGTCTCACTGATAATATTTTTTTATATGCTCAGCGTTCCATGGTCTAGGTACCATGGTATCATCCAAGCGTGCGAGCTTGTAGGTGTTAGGGGGCAGAACCTGGGCAACTTGATAGGGTCCTTCCCAGTTTGCTCCTAACACACCCGCGCTCAGATCTCGAGTGTTGGGCAGGACTTTCCGCAACACGAGGTCTCCAACTCTGAATGCTCTCTCTCGCACCCTCGAATTATAGTATCTCGTGGCTTATTGGTAATATGTGGCTAGCCTCATTTGTGCCCTGTCTCTCTTAGCTTCCAAAAGGTCCAAATTCCCAGACAATGCTGCGATATTGGCCTGGTCATCATACCTTGTGTGCGGATGGAGTTAATCTTCATATCTATTGGAAGGACAGCCTCGCAACCATAGGCCATGGAAAAAGGCATCTCTCCCATGGTGGAACGAGGTGTGGGCATGTAGGCCCAAAGCACATTGGGAAGTTCTTCGACCCAGGCCCCTTTTAACTTCTCCAACTTTGTTTTCAAGTTCCTTTTTAGGATCTTGTTGATGGCCTCCACTTGTCCATTTGCTTGTGGGTGCACTACAGCGGAGAAACTCCTCTTGATTCCTTTTTCCCTACAATATTCCTCGAATACTCCTTCTTCAAATTGCGTCCCATTGTCGGAGACTATCTTGTAGGGTACTCCAAACCTGCAGACGATAAATTTGTTGAGGAAGGTGGTGATTTGCTTAGCCGTTATGTTGACTAGAGGTTTTGCTTCCACCCACTTAGTAAAATAATCGACTGCTACCACCGCGTATTTTGCTCCTCCTCTTCCTGCTGGCAACGCTCCAATCAAGTCAATCCCCCACACAGCAAAGGGCCACGGACTGTTCATTCTCACAAGCTCAATTGGTGGCTGTCTGGGGTAGTTTGCATGCCTCTGGCCCTTGTCACACCTTTTCGCAAAATCACCCGCATCCTTTTCAATGGTAGGCCAATAGTACCCCTGGCGGATGGCCTTTTTTGACGTGGACTGCCCCCCAGCATGATTTCCACATTCCCCCTCATGAATCTCTTGTACAATTTTTAAAGCCTCTTCCTTATTTATGCACCGCAGGAGCGGGGTAGAGAAGCCTCTCTTATATAAGACCCCATCTACTAGGGTGTATTGGGCAGCTTTGTAAGTCAGCCTGCGGGCATCTTTTCTATCTAAAGGAAAGACCCCGTTAGTTAAGTACTTCGCGATGGGTGCGAACCATGACTCCCCCGGGTTATTGACCATATGGATCATTTCTTTGGATATGCTCGGCTTGGAGAGGTATTCGACCGGGATGGACTCAAAGCATGTCTTCGTCTCGAGTAGAGGAGAGTTTTGCGAGTGCATCAGCATTTGTGTTTTGCTCCCTTGGGATCTGTTCAATGGTGCATTTTTTTATTTGATCCAAATACCCCTTCACCTTGGCGAGATATGCAGCCATTTTTGGGCCTCTAGCTTGATATTCACCTTTCACCTGGAACACCACGAGTTGTGAGTCACTAAAGACATGCAAATGGGTTACCTTTAACTCCCTAGCTAGCTGTAGGCCAGCCAACAGTGCCTCGTACTCTTCTTCATTGTTGGAAGCTTCGAATCCGAATCTCAAGGAACAATACATCTTGTGCCCCTCAGGTCCCATCATTACTATGCCAGCGCCGGCTCCTCCTTCGTTAGATGCCCCGTCTACATGGAGGCTCCATTCTTCAGGGTGTTTTTCCTCTTCATGCGCTGGTTCATTCTCTTCTATTTCTCCCTCCTCATGGGGTTGGTGTACAAAATGGACTATAAAGTCTGTAAGTACCTGCCCGTTGATTGAGGTCCTTGGGGTGTAAGTGATGTCAAATTGACTCAATTCAATCGACCATTTTAACAACCTTCCCGAAGTTTCTGGTTTGTGCAAAACTTGACGCAAAGGGGTGTTTGAGAGCACCTCAATGGCATGAGCATGAAAATAGGGCCTCAACTTTCAAGAAGCCACTACCAAGGCGTATGCCAACTTCTCTATTTCTGGATACCGGGTTTCTGCGTCTACCAGCCGCTTGCTCACATAGTACATGGGATGTTGATGCTTCTTTTCTCCTTTGACCATGGCGGCACTTATAGCATGTTCTGATACAGCTAGATACAAGTACAACCTTTCCCCTTCTTCTGGCTTGGCCAAAAGGGGTGGTTTTCCAAGGTGTTCCTTTAGCTTGGTGAAGGCTTCCTGAGAATCATCATCCCAAGCAAACTTTTTGCTCCTTTTTAGGATGTTTAAGAAAGGGAGGCAGTGGACCTAGAGATGAACCTATTGAGGGCTGCTACTCTCCCTGTTAAGCACTGCACCTCCTTCTTTCTTCGTGGTGGGCTCATTTCCATCAATGCCTTGATTTTTTCTGGGTTAGCCTCGATACCTCGGGAATTCACCATATAACCCAGGAACTTTCCTGATGAAACTCTGAAGGTGCACTTGAGTGGGTTTAGCTTCATTCTGAACTTTCGGAGGGTGTCGAACATCTCCATGAGATCATTTGTGAGCTCTTTTGCCTTCTTTATCTTTACCAGGATATCGTCCACGTATACTTCCATATTCCTTCCTATTTGATTTGCAAACATTCTGTTCACCAGCTTTTGATAAGTAGCACCTGCGTTCCTTAAAACAAAAGGCATCACTTTGTAGCAATAAAGCCCCTTGTCTGTTATGAACGAAGTGTGCTCTTCATTGGTCGGGTTCATGGGTATTTGGTTGTACCCGGAATATGCATCCATGAAGCTAAGTAGCTCGTGCCCCGCTGTGGCATCTACTAACTGGTCTATCGTAGGAAGCAGGAACTTGTCCTTAGGGCAGGCCTTATTGAGGTTAGTAAAGTCCACACCAGTCCTCCACTTTTCATTGGGCTTTGGGACTAACACTAGGTTTGATACCCATAGTGGGTAGAATGCCTCTCGGATAAACCCATTTTCCTTCAACTTGTCAAACCTCCTCTTTTAGGGTCGCGTATCTCTCTGGGTCTAGCACTCTCCTTTCCTGCCTCACAGGCCTTGCTTTTGGGTCGATGTTCAAGTGGTGGCACATGACCACTAGGTCTATCCCTACCATGTCCTCGTGACTCTAGGCGAATACGTCGAGGTTGGCTTTCAAGAATTCTTCCAGCTTTTCCTTCACGTCACCCATAAGGTTTTTCCCTACCTTCAACTTTCTCAATGGTTAATTCATGACCGTGACTTCTTCCAACTCTTCTACTGGTTCAGCTCTAGGTTCCTCCATGATTCGCGAATCTAACTCGTGTGGGTTTCTGCCTTCATGTACAACCATTGCCATAGGCACCGAAGGCTTCGTGGCCGTGCGGAGGGATGTGTTGTAGCATTCCCTTGCTTCCTTTTGGTCTCCTTTCACACTTTCTTTTCCCCCCGGGAGTTGGGAATTTCATAGCTAAGTGGTACACTGAAGTTATCGCCTTCAATTCTCTTAGGGAGGGTCTCCCTAATACCGCATTGAAGGTTGAAGCGCAATCTACCACGACAAAGTTGGCCATTATGGTAGTTTGTCTGGGTTGTTCTCCCATGGTGAGGGCTAACTCAATTGCCCCTAGGGGCTATATTGAATCTCCTGTATATCCATACAGAGAGGTATTGCAAGGTTTTAGGTGCCGGATGTTTAATCCCATTTTCTCCAAAGCTGGGCGATATAGGATGTCCACAGAGCTTCCGTTATCCACCAAGACCTGATGCACCCTCTTGTTTGCAAGTTGGACAGTCAATACCAAAGGGTCATTATGGGGGAAAGGTGCACCCCGTGTGTCTTCTTCGGTGAAGGTTATCGAGTCATTCTCACCCTTAAATTTATTCGGGGGACATTGCTCCAAACTTAAGACGCATGGGGGTGGACTTCATCTGGCCTCCCTGGCATATTTGTTTCGCCCTTTCCTTGATTCGCCTCCGAATCCTGATCCTCTGAAGATGGTCCTAATCTCTCCCTGCACCTCTTGGGCTACTTCCCGTGCCCGCGGCGAGGATGCCCCTTCTTCAGGCCTTTGGTTCTCTTTCAAACGTATTTGCCCAAATGTCCCATGCGTATAAGTTCTTCGATTTCTACTTTCAAATGATTGCATTCTGCGGTGGTGTGGTCGATATCTTTATGGTACTGGCAGTATTTACTGGGGTCTCTTTTTGACCGGTCTTTTTTCATTGGCGGGGGCCTTCTGAAAGGGACCTAGTTTTCATTCGTGACAAAAATATGCTCCCTCGCATGGGTAAGGTCAGTGCAAAAGGTGTAGGGGCCTTCCTACGCTCATCCGTGCATTAGGGCTTCCATGGCCGATCCTCCCTTGTTCCTTCATTGACCATCTTCTTCTTTGCACTGCTTTGGTTCTCCCAAATTGAGGGTTTTGGTGGGGATTGGCCTTTTCCAGCCTTAAGGCTCTCATGACCATCCTCTACGTGAATTTATTTTGCGCCCGCTCATAGAAATCGTCTAAATCTATGACCTCTCTCTTGAGCGTGTTATCCCATAACTTGCTTCCCGGGTGTACTCCGGCCGTGATGGCCATTTTTAGTTCTCTGTGGGTCAAGCTCCCTACCTTGGACACCTCCATGTTGAACCTGTGAATGTAGCTCTTTAGACTCTCATTTTTTCCTTGTTTCACGTTATCAAGGCTGGTGCCCGGCATTGTGTAATCGCGCACGGCGTGGTGTTGCTGGAGAAACTCATCAGAAAATTGTTGCCAAGATCTGATGGACCCTGGTCTAAGTCTTTTGAACGATTTGTACACATGTCCTTTCAAGGTGACAACAAAACAATGGAATCTAGCTCCGCTACTAATCCCCATTAACTTCATCATATCGTTAAATGCATCTAGATGATACTTGGGGTCTGTATCAATGGCACCTAGCTCCTTGAAGTTGGCTGGGAGCCAGATGGCCTGGATTTCATTAATGAAGGGCGATTCATGGTCGAACTCATCCTCAATTTCTTGTCCTCCAGATACGGTGATGATCTTGCTCCGAAGGCTCCTCATTTCGGTGTCTAGGTCTTGCCTCCTTTTATTCAATGAGTCTCTCAATGTAGACGGGTTGACCTTTCCTTTTCCTTTGTCCTCCCGGGGTGCCATAGGAGGCGTAGTCCTTTTATCCGCCCTTCTCTTATTGAGCTCTTCTCACAAGTCTAGGGGTGTTTCCTTTGACGTGACCTTGACTTCACTACATGGGTTAACATTGTTCCTCTGCTTTTGCCTCTAGGGCTGCTCAGGTAGTCCGCGATGTTCGCGCTATTTTGTCTAGGGGTATTAGTGGTAGAGAGTCGAGCTCTCCCATCGTCCACTGGAACTATGGTTTCTACCCCTCTTGTCCATTCTCTTTTCACCTAGGCAGAGGTATGCTCGATTTTCCTTGTAATAGGCCATTTAACACCTCTTTCATGTTCTCCAAGGTGGTTTCTAACCTTTGGTTCTTGAGGTGCAATTCGCGTATCTCTTCTTCGTAAAATCAAGATTTAGAACTTGAGCTCACGGAATGGACCTGGGGATGCTTGTCAGATTTGTGCGTCGATGGGCCCGGATCTTGCCGGCCGGAGTTCGGCACCTGCGGCGGTCTTGGGAGCCGGAACTCACTAGCATCTCTTGCAGGGGCGGTTGCTGACTTTGGACAATTCTCATCAGGCGGGACGGTCGAGGATGAGGCCTCCCTCTCATCTTCGTGGACCTCGGGCTCCTTTGTGGCATCCACATTTCTGGGTGGAGGGGGATTCTTCATGGAGGCCTTCAGCTGGTCTCCATCAAGGTGGACCTCCACCTCCCGTGGCTCTCTCAGTCGCTTAGAGCATCTTGGTATCTCTTTATGCCAGAGTTAATGGAAGAACAGTGGCTTGGCACTTATCCTTCCCACAGAAGGCGCCAAACTGCTGACGGTGAGAACTCGCCAATGAAGTTAAGTTAGAAAAATAAAAGTCTATTACTTATCCATGAAGAACTTCAGCTATATATTTAGAAACTTAGAAAATAGTTGCAGAAGAACATGGGGAAAAGAACTTGTATTCCTTTGTTATCTCAAGCTACAGTGTTTTTTCCAACCCCTTTCCATGTTGAAGTGGGGTTCCCTTTATAGTGGGCTCTAATGGCCTCTGTCACATTGTGCTCCAGGGGACCAAAATGTACACAAGTACATTGTCAAGAGAGTGGTCTCAGGGGTAGTGGTGTTGGCTCCAGTACATGTTCAGGTTCTGTGGGGATGTCTCCACTACTTATTTAGTACGAGTGTCAGAGGAGTGACTCCAGGCATAGTGGTGCTAGTGGTGGTGTCGACTCTGACATCTGGTTAGAAGCATACATGCCATGTCCCCTCTCCTAGTACTCCCACTACTTGTCTGGCATGAGTATTCGAATCAGACATACAGGGTCTTAAAGGTCATACCCCATACAAGATCGTACTAGTATGATCCTTTTGAATTATAGTGGGGCTTTAACCTCTAAATGTTAGGGTCTCCATAGGACTTCATAGGAGACACCCTCTTGAGGTGTAGGGTGCGAGACACCCGGTGCACGCAGGGGTCGTGGCGCGAAACGGGGCTCTTGGGTCCTTGGCTCAAGGCGCCCAAAGCACCTCAAGGTCACCCACGAGACGTGGGTGCCACTCTTGGGGAGACACATGTTGGCATGCGAGACGGTCATGGATGTCCGAGGCAACGTGGCCTTCCAAAATACCTGGGCGTGCGAGTCGAGGCGAGGCGCTCCCTCGCGAGGCCCTAGTGGCGCGGCCCTGATAACGCAAGATGCTCCCTCGCAAGGCCTTGGTGGCGCAGCCCTGATGGCGTGAGACGCTCCCCCGCAAGGCACTAGAGGCGCGGGACACTCCCTCGCGAGGCCCTGGTGGTGCAGCCTTGATGTTGCGAGATGCTCCTTTGCGAGGCCCTGGGCAGGCACGGGGCACGAGAGATGTTGGACCATCTGGGCAGGCGTGCGAGGCGTGGCCTCGCTGGGTGTGCCGGGAGGAGGCTAGCGCAAGATGATGGTGGCCCGAGGGCACCGCGGGTCAACCATATATGTAGGCGTTCATGGGACCTAAGCACATACTCTGGGTCTTTTACAAGCATGGAATTTTGAGCATCTACATTAGCTGGCATGCAAGCAAGAGTAATAGATTAGGTGGTTGAGATAGTGGGTTCTGTCAGGGAACACTGCCTTGTGTGTGTTGGCAACAATGATATCAGTTATGGTTCAACCTGAGGGTGGAAAGATATGGGAATTACTGTATGAAAGATTCCATAAGCGTCATCCTCCCGCTTCTGAGGGAGGTTTGGACTCGTTCAAAGCTGAACAGTGGGTGGGCATGATTAGCTCCGTCCTTGGCTATATAGGAGCGAAAGGCAATGATAGAGTGGCTTGTGCCGCGTACATGATGCGGGAGGAAGCTCAAATGTGGTGGGAAGTTGTACCCCAGACCCAGAATGTTGTCATCATGGGTTGGGAGGAATTCAAATAATGGTTCAATGAGAGGCGCTACTGTGACGTCGTTTGAATTGCCAAAGACAAATGAGTTTATGAACCTAGTTCAGGGTAGAAATACAGTGACAGAGTATGTCAGTGAATTTCATAGATTGGCCAAATCCGTTTTTAATTTGGTACCAACGAATGTGGCCCAGAATGTGCGATTCATTCAAGGATTGAACCCTGGGGTGGCCCAGAGCGTTAGGTAGTAGGGAGGTCCCTTGTTAGAGGACGCAGGAGATGAGACATAGAGTGAGAGTGTCATTGGGCGGGAAGCTTAGGCAATGGTATCCCCATTTGCAGAATCAGGTAAGGGCAGAGGCCCAGTAACCAGGAAAGAAAGACCCTTGATCGTTCTACTACTCCTGGTCTTGACAAGAGGGGTCATAGTCTTCAGGACGACTGCTAGGACAGTGATGAGGTTTGGAAAAGTTATCCAGTATGCGCCAGGTGTAGGAAACTCCATCTGAGAGAATGCCAAGCGAAGGCATGTTTTCTATGTGGAATAGTTAGGCACATCAAGAGGAATTGCCCGTAGACAATGATGGAAGAACCAAGGAGTATAGATATCTCTACCCCAACTCGAGTGTCCGTCTCGACGTGGTCAGAGCCTTAGGCTAGTCCTTCAGCGGCGGCAGGTCAACTTTCTAGTTCCTGTACTTTTATATTGGGTTGATTAAGTCTGGTGCTATGTATCTCTTAGTGGAAACATAGATATGTGGTACATACCATATGGTTATTATTCTATGAGGCTTGAGATCTTGTGTCTTCTAAGGAAAGTTGGTAATTTCCAGGAAATGGGTCAGAGTCTTATGAATGGAAAGTTAGTAGTAATAATTGATTGGGATTTTTATATGATGATCTCGGTATGATCCTAAGTGCGGATTAGTTTTCCAAGTAAGGGATGAGCATGGACTGAAAGAAAGGATGGTGCCTTCCGGGTTTAAAAAGGAAGGATTCAGTTGCATTGAAGAGATGCCTAGCTATAGTGATAGGTACCACTAGGGGTTTGTCAGTTGGACCAGATGAGAATCTAGATCGGCCAGTGAGGTTTCAGATGGGTTTATAAGAATTTGCTGGGATTGCTGTCTCGTCAAAAGAATGAGTGTGCAACTCGATTAAGACGAGGATAGAACCAGTATCAGAGACACCATGAAGAATGACACTAGTTGACCAGAAAGAATTAAAAGTTCAGTTGGAAAGCTTATTTGACTTGAGGGTTGATCAGATGAAGCACCTCATCATGGGGCACGTCAACACCTTTTGTTAAGGAGAAGGCCAAGTCTAAGAACAGATATCCATTGCCAAGAATGAAGGATTTATTTTCCTGGTTGCAAAGTAGGACAGTGCTATTAGGAATTGACCCTCGGTCTAGTTATTACCAGCTGAGGATCAAGGAAAGAGACATTCCATGAATTGTCGCTCGCACCAAGTATGATGTGACGGGTTATCGTTGAAGACTATTGAACTGATCGATATGCTAGCAGCCCACGTAAACTCAATGGCTAGAGAAAAGAGAGATTATTTGGACAAGTCATATCTAGCATGATCAAGAATGTTTTGGACTACTTCTAGTTAGGAGCAGAATATGAGTAATACCTGTGTTGATAATGACTGAGGTTGAGGAAGGGGGGATTTTCGGTAAGGTTCTGGAAGGGATAAGTTTCAATTTCTCCAGGTGTTATTCAAGGTCACGTTATGGGATGTGATGGGATCATGTATGACATAAATAAGAAATATAAGGAAATTGCGAAGGGAATGCCATAGGGGTGAGAGGTATGGTGAGACCGATAAGACACATTGGCTACTATTTGAAGCATCATCAAGGATAGCGATATCTTGACTGAAGCAACGTAGAAACTTAAAGTTTATCCGAATGGATAGTTGTGTGTCGGATTTTTAGAAGTTGAAGTAAGGGTTGATTCACACGCCATGGTATTAGAATATGCACGTGATGGACTGGTACATGAGAATGATTCGAAGGACATTGTCCTTGCTTAAAGTGTTGAATTATAGTGAAGTACGTTAAGAGTTAGGGTGCGCCCGCGTGTAGACTGAAAAGGGCGCTTTTGGGCTTCACGGTGGATGGAGGAATGAGAACATAGATGATTTGCATGAGACTTTAAGTTGACAGTAATAGACTACGGTAAAGCCAGATGAGGTAACGACCGGGATTTGTGTGGAACCTGTAAATGAAAACTGGCAGATATACCTCTATGAGGAATGAAATACAAAAGAAGAAGAAGATCTGGTAGGAATGGTTAAGGATCCTACCATTTTAGCTTGGATAGGTTAAGATATGATGATCGGATGAGTGATCCGATGGGGTCGGCGTCAAGGTGGAGATTCTGGATGAATCTTATACTAACCCTTGTGATGGTTGTATCCAAGAAGTCTGAATGGGCGTTAAGACCTAAAATCTTTATAATGGGAGGCACGCTTCCTAAATCTTTTAGTAAGTGAGAATTTATAATCAGACACCAGAAGGGCTATTATGATTCTAAGGTATCTTGGAGTTAGTATGGAGGAATATAATTATGGACCCTAAGGGTGGATCACGTCATATTGCAGATGAGGTGAGTGGATGCGAAAAGTTGTGACTTGACCTATTGGGTTAACACACTATGGTTGTGTAAGTGAGATATCAAATGAGGGAGTGTGTGCGGACTGAGATCGTACGTCTCCACTAGACACCGAAGATGATAGTGTCAAATTGAGACCCTTAGGTTCCCACGTTCTGGAAAAGGGTCATATAGCGGCTTTGAGTAGGATATTGTGAGATAGGGAACAAGAAGTGCTCACTCCAAAAAATGAACCCAGGGATAAGAAGTATCCAGGTTCAGAATTGACTCGGGGGACCAGTGAAATTATTAAGGATCATTAAGGAAAGAGTGTCTGTGTTATTGAAAGGACATAAGAGTTCGCAAATCTAAATTTGGGAACGTGTAGTTCCAAGATTGAGGACTTTGTATTTTTTGGAGTAGTATGAACTAACAAGGATAAGATGGTTCGGAAATGAAAGAGGACTTTGACTCTAGATTTGATATATTTGTGATATCCTAATACAGATTAGGCCAAGGGCCTACAGATTACCCTTACCCCAGCATGGGTAGAGGCTCATAAGGTGTTACTAGTGCCAATGTTAAGGAAAAGGGTGTTGAGTACGACCCCTGATTGGGTGAAGAGACCCTGGAAATTCAGTGAAACTTATTGGGTAAGGAAAAGCCAGTGGAAATTATGGATAAAAGTGAAAAAGTCATACAAATTAAGACTATCCTTCCTGTGAATGTGTTACAAAGAAATGGCAAGGTAATGGACCTTACTATTGAGTTATAGTTAGGTTTGCGAAATTAGTATCCCGAGATGTTTTACTAAATTTCGATGACGAGATTTTAATAAGAAGGGGATAGTTGTAATGTCCCGAATTGGTTATTAAGGCTGAGTGCCTTGACTACAGTGCTTGGGGGGCCTAATTGGGATTATATGAGCGATTAATGGATTATACGTGTAATTATGTGATATAAATGATTTGTGTGGTAAAGTAACTAGACATGCATTCTTATGTGTATTAAGTATGCACGTGGGCCCATTTCTGTAAATTGGGGCATGTTTGTAATTTTGGCTCGTTGAGGGCATAAATGTAATTATGTATGTGTTATGAGTGAGATCCCAGTGTTATGGGGATATATTTAAGACGTGTGGTCCAAGGCGGTCCTAGGGAGTGGATTAGCGGAATAGTCACAATGGTGACTAATACCCAGCTCGGGGTGAGCCTAGAGGTATTTTGGGAATGTAATATGTATTCGAGGTTGAATGGGTAACGGGTATTTATTTGGTGATTAATTGGGTATGTCTGGATTAATTGGGGATTTACAGGGCTACTTGAGGTTTAGCAAGAAAAATGGTTGCAAATGACGGTATCGCCCTTAGCGGCATTAGAGGGTAAGTTTTGGACAAAGGGGCCTGTGGTCATTTGCTGAGCTTAGTGGAGGCTAGAAGCCTTGAGAACAATCATAACACAAAGGATAAGGCACTCTCTTTCTCTCTCTCTCTCTCTCCCACGTTTGGGGGCTCTCTCTCTCACACTTGGAGGAAACTTTGGAAAATTGAAGGAAAGGCTAGGAATTCCCTATGTTCTTGAGGATGTGGTTGAAGGTTGGGACTAGAATTGGATTAGGAGTAGCCTGGGGTCATGACTACATAGTTGAGGTAAGATCTATGCTCTACTTTAGTAAATTTTTCGTTTGGTTTTAGGTGTTCTTAAGCACTGAACTTAAGGGTTGTGGTGCTAAGTTATGTTGAGGGTTTAGCTTAGTTTTCAATGGTAATATGACGGTTATACTGCGTTGTTATAAGGTTGAGATGTAATTCTGAGTTTGGGTATTATTTAGGGTAGATTTTAGTAAGTCTGACTCGAGAAAAGTGCAAGAAATTCTGGGTTTTGGGCTCGAGCCACGGCCCTGTTCTTCAGTCGCCGTATGTGCGAGAAGGCTTGGGAGCCTCTGAACTTGTCAAAGCATCGCAGCACAGGCTGTAGCACACCGCGGCCCATGTCCCCATAAGAGATCCCCAAGGCTCTCTGACTTGTACTGCATCGCGGCCTTAGGGGGCTAGGTCGCGACTCAAATTGAGGAAAATTTCCAAAACAGAGTTTTAAGCTCAGGAACTCAAACATGGCTTGGGAAATGTGTAACCTCCATTTTTATGGCCTGAAAAATGAAATTGTGGGTTTATTAAAAAGGCGGGAGAATACTGAAAGTCATTTTTTGGAATTTGGGACACAAAAAGTACTGAGGTTAATAGTGAATCACTAATAGATGGCTTCTATACTGGGAGTACCGCTTGGAGATTTAGTGAATGCTGATAGGATGTTCACAAAATTGCCTAGTCAGCCATTTACTTTTTGTGGACACGCCTGGTCGGACCTTTATTATTTGTGAAAGTTACGGTCAGACATACGCTTTTGGACGGCCTAGATAATTACTAACCAGAGAAAATTTCATCATATAAGTATTTCATTTAATAAACTTGGGGGGAAAATGTTATCTCCAAATTTTAGTGCAATGACGTGACAATTTGAAGTGACAGGTGGAAAAGAATTTATACCAAGTGGCACATTAATGGTCAATAAATGTACCAATCAGAAGAAGTGTAAAGGTTAGGAAATGACCTATTGGGTAGAGTTATCATTGCATCACTGGTCGGGAAAAACACAGACCAGTGATTGCACTGATGGTTCACTCTGGTCGGGAAAAACACTGATCTGGGATTGCAAATGTAAATTCACCTGGTCAGGAAGAAGCATATCCAACCAGAGATGTCAGACAAAGGAGCATATCCGACCAGATATGTCAGGCAAGGGAGCATAGCTGACTAGATATTTCAGAATCTCAGGAGCTCACTGCCCAGTAACCTCTCTAGCGGAATTTTAGCAACGTCTTCAGGTAGAGTTGTTTGTAAATACTGTGGGATTTTCTCAGATATTCTAAAATAATAGCCCATGTTGTTGTATTTTTAATTTATTATTTATTTTATTAATAAAAGTTGGTTGAAATAACCAGGGACTGAGTAAAAAATCAAGACCCTTATGTACGACTCAAGAGCCTATAAATAGAGAGCTCATGGCATCATTTAAGGGACTTTTGATTTTGGGAGATTTGAGAGAGATTCTGTAAGACTATTTCCTGCTTGATCTTGAGAAACTCAGTTGACCCACGTTCATCTGATCTTAAGTGCTAGTTAGCATATATACAAACACCAAGTGGATTAGGCTATTACCAACGCTTTGGGGGCTAAACCACTATAAAATTTTCTGTGTCGTTTATTTTCTATTCAGTGTTATTCTATTTATTCTCGTTTTTGCATCTACTCGCCATTGGCCAAAAGTATGGTCGACCGGAAACAAACCTAGTTTGCACCATTTTCTCATTTGGGGCTGTCTTGTTCATGTTCTTAGGCCTAAATTAGGGAAACTTGATTTCGAGGTCTGAATTGTGCATTTTTGTGGGCAACACTCCATAAATAAGAGGCGGTTACTTCTATAGTCCCAAGGACCAAAAGGTATTTGTTTCAACAAATGAAACCTTCCTTGAACACGACTATATGAATAACTATAAACTTCAGAGCAAAGTAGTATTGGAGGAACTCACAACTAATAAGATTCCATCACCTTCATTATCATCATTAAATGATAAACAAAAAACCAAGGAAACCACTATTCCTAAAAAGGAAACCTGTGTGCAACGTCGTAGCGGAAGGATTGTGAGACAACCTGCTCGCTACGAACATGAGGCACATGTCCATGTTTCTGATACAGACAAGGATGATCCATTAACCTTCAAAGAGGCTATGGATGATCCTGAAAAGAAAAAATGGAAAGAAGCCATGAACCGTGAAATGGAATCCATGTATTTCCAATTCTATTTGGGAACTTGTAGACCCACCTGAAGATGTCGGGCCCATTGGTATAAATTGATATACAAGAAGAAAAGAGGTGTAGATGGGAAAGTGGAGACATTCAAAGCAAGGCTAGTATCCAAAGGTTACACTCAGAGAGAAGGTGTTGATTATGAAGAAACATTTTCTCCTCTTATCCATAGCTGCCACGTATTATTATGAGATATGGCAGATAGACGTCAAGACAACCTTCCTTAATGGATATCATGATGAAAATATCTATATGGAACAACCAGAAGGGTTCATCAAGAATGTGGAAGATCAAAAGGTGTGTAAGTTGCTCAAATCTATTTATGGATTAAAGCAAGCATCTAGATCTATGAATATGGCTTCGAACATAATGTCGACAAAGCTGTTATATTATTTTATAATATAATGGAATATTTTATTATATTATAATATAATGTTTTAGATTAAATAAATGTGACAAAGTGTGTCACATATTGTAACATATAATAGAGAGTTACAATATTTAGATATATGAGATATATCCAAATAATGTAAAATATTTGGTGTTACAAATTTGTAACTTCCAAATATTACCCTTTATTGTGTAAAATTGTTGTTACCCAATATTGAGATGAATTTCATAAAGACATATGTGATATGGCTGTTAGAGATATTATTTTAACCCCAATAATGTGTTTTGGGAGTTACAAAATCATTTGGGAGGGTTTGGAACCGTTTGGAAAAACAGCACATTTTTTGTGCTGAAATGGGTCGGTGGCCGCAGCCTGTGGGACAGAGACCAGTGGTCGCGGCCACTAATGTCTCTGACCGCGCCCACAGGCCAAAACTGACCAATTTTTCAGTTTTTTCAATCTTTGTTGAACGGCTCAAAAATCCCAAATAACTCCCAAATCTCATTTTTAATTCCATATTAATCCAATTAAACATTGGTAACAGCCATGGGGTTTGGTGGAATTTGAAATTCAAAGGGTGTCTCTAAACTCTATAAATAGGAGCCTATAGCTCACTTGAAAGACACAACATTTCTATCCATTAGAGCACTTGGCTAGAAACACCTTGAGGCTTGATGATTCCAGAAAGCATTTCCAAAATCTGAAAGAGATCTCTTAGTGCTTGAGTTAGGGGGAAATAAGATTTTGGACAAAGGTTTCAAACCTTGTTCTAGTTGGTGATCCCCAACACTCTTCACTTTGGTTGTGTGAGTGAGAGTATCTTATTATTTTGTTCTTGTTCTTATTTTCTTCTATTGTTTTTCTTCATATCATTGTTGTTGTATTTACTTGTATCTTTTCTTAAGAGTTGTAATCTCATCTACATTTTTCCTTTTACTACCTCAAGTTTATTTATATCTTTTTGTCAAGAGTTGTATTTTCTATTTCAATCCTCTTCTTCTTCTTTCTCTATTTTTATTTGTATTTTCAGTTATAGAGTTGTAACACTTTATTTAATCAATCCTTGTCTATTGTAATATTTTTCATAGAGTTGTAACATTTTCTTACCATTTCCATTGAGGCAATTTATATTTTCCTAACATTCAAAAGCTTACCCCTTTTTTGTTTCAATGGAAGGGGAGACTATAAAAATCATGAATCAAGACCTAGTGAGGTTGGATAGGTTTGATGGATCCAATTTCACTAGGTGGCAAGACAAGGTGAGGTTTCTTTTAACCACTCTTAAAATCGCCTACATCCTTGAGTCATCCTTGGCACCTCTAGCCGAGCCATCCGACAAAGACAGTCCCGAGGAGGTGGAGAAGAGAAGGAAGAGGGAGGAGGAAAATCTCCTTTGTAGGGGTCATATCCTCAATGCCCTATCCGATAGGCTCTATGACCTCTACACCGAGACCAAATCGGCCAAGGAGATATGGGATGCACTTGAGAAAAAGTTTAAGGCGGAAGAGGAAGGTACCAAAAAGTTTTTGATATCTCAATACTTCGATTTCAAATTTTTTGGTGATAAACCTATTCTTCCTCAAATTCATGAATTGCAAATAATTGTTAACAAATTGAAAGTGCTAAAGATTGAGCTTCCCGAGGCCTTTCAAGTTGGTGCTATAGTGGCTAAATTACCACCAACTTGGAAGAGCTATAGGAAAAGAATCCTTCATAAAAATGAGGATTATTCTTTGGAGGAAATCCAAAAACATATTCGAATCGAAGAGGAATCGATATGTAGAGATAAACTTGTGGAGGGGTCTAATCGAGAGACTTCCAAAGTAAATGCGGTGTCACAACCAAAACATCCCAAAAACAAAGGGAAAAAGGGTAATGAGAAACCTTTGGGTCCAAAAACCAACCCAAACAAGTTTAAGGGCGAGAAAGGCCATTGCTTTGTGTGTGGGAAAAAGGGCCACTATGCTAGAGAGTGTAGGCATAGAAAAGACCAACAAGGACCTAAGGTGAACGCAACTCAAGAGGAAAACATAGTTGCTGCCCTTAGTGAGGTGAATGCGGTCCAAGGTAAGGTGAAAGGGTGGTGGTATGATACATGTGCCACCGTCCATGTCACCTATGACAAATCATTGTTCAAGACCTTTGAAGAGTCAAAGGGCAACCATGAGATACAAATGGGCAATGAGGGCAAATCCAAGGTACTTGGCAAAGTCTACTTCACCTCCGGCAAGAAAGTTACATTAGTGAATGTACTTTATGTTCCCGAAATGAGTAGAAACTTGGTAAGTGGTGATTTTCTTGGCAAGCCCGGCATTAAAGCCGTTTTTGAGTCTGGTAAACTTATACTTACCAAATCAAATGTATTCTTGGGAAAAGCGTACTCTTGTGAGGGAATTTTTAAATTGTGCACCAATGATGTAACTTTCAATGTTATCAATAAAAATGCTAATTCTGCCTATATTGTTGAGTATGATTCTTTATTTTTGTGGAATCTTAGACTATCGCATATAGGTTTTTCAACCATGAAAAGAGTAGTAAAATGTGGTATGATTTCATGCAATATTAAAAACTATGGTAAATGTGAAACATGTGTTAAGGAAAAAATGATTAAGAAACCATTTCCTAGTGTAGAAAGATCATCTAATTTACTAGATTTAATCCATAGTGATCTTTGTGAATTAAATGGTGTTTTAACTAGAGGTGGTAAAAGGTATTTTCTTACTTTTATAGTGATTTTAGTAGATATACCTATGTGTTCCTTTTAAAGCATAAAGAAGAAACTTTTGATTCTTTTAAATTTTATAAATTAGAAGCTGAAAATCAACTAAATAAAAAGATTAAGGTGCTAAGAAGTGATAGAGGAGGAGAGTACTTCTCTAATGAATTCAATACATTTTGTGAAGAAAATGGTATAATTCATGAGTGCACTACACCTTATACACCACAACACAATGGTGTTGCTGAAAGGAAAAATAGGACTTATCTAGAGATGATAAATTCTATGTTGGTGTTTTCTAAGTTGAACTTCAACTTATGGGGTGAAGCGCTTTTAATCGCTTGTCACATTCTTAATCAAATACCGATGAAGAAAAATGAGATATCTCCATATGAGTTATGGAAAGGAAGAAAACCCAACATAGGGTACTTCAAAGTGTGGGGGTGTCTTGCATATTGCAAGAAAAATGAACCTAATAGAACAAAGTTAGGTTCAAGAGCCATAAAGTGTGCTTTTGTTGGTTATGCCAACAATAGTAAAGCTTATAGGCTATTATACTTAGAGTCTAATATTGTGATTGAATCTAGAGAAGTTGAATTCTTTGAGAACATGTTATGTGACAACAATTCTCAAGCTTCAACATCTCTAAAGGAGAATTTGTTATATGAGAACAATTCTCAAGCTTCTACATCCAAAGTTGATTCTCAAGAGGAAAATTCTCAAAAGGATATAAAGCAACCCTTTGAACCTAGAAGAAGTCGAAGGCTTAAAAATCATAAAAGTCTAGTAGTGGATGAGATAGATTCTCAACGAATTTCATTCTACATAGTAGAAGGAAATAGAGAGGAAGTCATTAGGAAAATTCCTATTGTACTTCTTGTTGAGGATGATCCTAAGACTTATAGAGAAACTATGCAATCGAGAGATAGTGTATTTTGGAAAGAAGCCATCAATGATGAGATGGATTCCATTCTTTCCAATAACACTTGGGAATTGGTAGACCTCCCACCGGGGTCTAAGCCAATTGGGTGTAAGTGGGTATTTAGGAGAAAATACCACACTGACGGCACTATCCAAACCTTTAAAGCTAGATTAGTAGCTAAAGGGTTTAAGCAAAAAGAGGGTATTGATTATTTCGATACTTATGCGCCTATTGCAAGAACAACTTCCATAAGAATTTTGTTCGCTTTAGCTTCTGTACACAACTTTTATGTTCATCAAATGGATGTCAAAACGGCATTCCTTAATGGTGACCTCAATAAGGAGGTCTATATGGAACATCCCGAAGGGTTTGTCCTACCAAAATGTGAACATAAAGTATGTAGACTTGTAAAATCCTTATATGGATTGAAACAAGGTCCTAAGCAATGGCATGAGAAATTTGATCAAGCCATCATGTCTAATGGGTTTAGACATAACAATGGAGACAAGTGTTTGTATTCCAAAACTTGTAAGGGATATGTGATCATTGTTTGCTTATATGTGGATGACATGCTTATTCTAAGTAATAGCATGAAAGTGATAGAAGAAACGAAGAGGTTTCTATCATCAACCTTCAAGATGAAAGATCTTCGAGAAGTTGATACCATACTCGGTATCAAAGTAAAGAAACATAGTGGGGGTTTTGTGTTAGGGCAAGCCCACTATGTTGAGAAAGTATTGAACAAATTTAACCATCTCAAGGTTAAAGATGCCAATACTCCATTCGATCATAGTTTAAAACTAGAGAAGAATGAAGGAAGAGCGGTGGCTCAATTGGAGTACGCTAGTGCTATAGGGAGTCTAATGTACGCTGCCCAGTGTACTGGACCTGATATAGCATTTGCGATAAGTAAACTTAGTAGGTTTACAAGTAATCCAAGTGTGGATCACTGGAAGGCAATTGGAAGAGTCCTAGGTTATCTCAAGAAAATTAAAGGAGTAAGCCTTCACTACTCCAACTTTCCTTCGATATTAGAAGGATATACAGATGCAAGTTGGATATCCAATCTTTGGGACAACTTGTCCACAACTGGTTGGGTATTTACACTTGGTGGAGGTGCAACTTCTTGGGGTTCCAAGAAGCAAATATGTATATCTCATTCCACTATGGAAGCAGAGTTCATAGCTCTGGCTACTACCGGCAAAGAGGCCTAATGGTTAAGGGATCTGTTGATAGAGATTCCCCTAATCAAAGATAATGTATCTACTATATCGATACATTGTGATAGCCAAGTGACATTGGCTAGAGCATACAGTGGAGTGTATAATGGGAAGTCTAGACATATTAGTCTAAGACATGGATATGTAAGAGAATTGATTCAAAGAGGAGTCATCTCAATATCCTATGTGAGAACAAGTGAAAATCCGGCGGATCCTTTCACTAAGCCACTAACGAGGGATTTAGTGGCTGCATCATCTCGAGGGATGGGACTTAAACTCCCTAAAGAGATTCACGATTGATGGTAACCTATCTTAACACTAGTTATTCAACTAGTGTCAGGTTCAATAGGTAATAACAAGTCAATCAAGTGAATATTAGTTGTACTCAAAACAAGTCCCATTTGAGATATTGAGTACTTGTGTGTTACCAAGTTGAGGTTTAAAATCGAAAGGTTTTTTAATAGAATTCAGTTTAGTAAAGACAAGTATTTTTGGCAACGAAATACTGTAAGAATTCTACCTATATGGACCTAGGGGTGGTGCCGCCTCTCATGAGAATTGGGAGTATTCTCAAGAATGTCCATGAATGGAAAGTGCACATGGCCATTAACAGTGCAAAGCGAGACATAGAGGTCTCAAGTGAGCATCGCAAAGGTGTGTGTGTTATCACCGATTTGTCATCATGAAAAGATGGTTCAATGCCTAGTGCAACCTAATTTCCGATAAATTTATGATAATTACACTATAGTAAAGTTCAAGTTGAAAAACACTTTGCTTTATGCACTAATGCAATGACTCCTATAAGAGAGAGTTCTTATTTAATCAAGTGGGGGATATGTTATATTTCAAAATATAATGATTGATTAAATAAGTATTACAATAGATAACTATTTAATCTAGTGGGGGAATGTTATATTATTTTATAATATAATGTAATATTATATTATATTATAATATAATGTTTTAGATTAAATAAATGTGACAAAGTGTGTCACATATTGTAACATATAATAGAGAGTTACAATATTTAGATATATGAGATATATCCAAAAAATGTAACATATTTGGTGTTACAAATTTGTAACTTCCAAATATTACCCTTTATTGTGTAAAATTGTTGTTACACAATATTGAAATGAATTTCATAAAGCCATATGTGATATGGCTATTAGAGATATGATTTTAACCCCAATAATGTGTTTTGGGAGTTACAAAATCATTTGGGAGGGTTTGGAACCGTTTGGAAAAACAGCACATTTTTTGTGCTGAAATGGGTCGGTGGCCGCAGCCTGTGGGACAGAGACCAGTGGTCGCGGCCACTAATGTCTCTGACCGCGCCCACAGGCCAAAACTGACCAATTTTTCAGTTTTTTCAATCTTTGTTGAACGGCTCAAAAATCCCAAATAACTCCCAAATCTCATTTTTAATTCCATATTAATCCAATTAAACATTGGTAACAGCCATGGGGTTTGGTGGAATTTGAAATTCAAAGGGTGTCTCTAAACTCTATAAATAGGAGCCTATAGCTCACTTGAAAGACACAACATTTCTATCCATTAGAGCACTTGGCTAGAAACACCTTGAGGCTTGATGATTCCAGAAAGCATTTCCAAAATCTGATAGAGATCCCTTAGTGCTTGAGTTAGGGGGAAATAAGCTTTTGGACAAAGGTTTCAAACCTTGTTCAAGTTGGTGATCCCTAACACTCTTCACTTTGGTTGTGTGAGTGAGAGTATCTTATTATTTTGTTCTTGTTCTTATTTTCTTCTATTGTTTTTCTTCATATCATTCTTGTTGTATTTACTTGTATCTTTGCTTAAGAGTTGTAATCTCATCTACATCTTTCCTTTTACTACCTCAAGTTTATTTGTATCTTTTTGTCAAGAGTTATATTTTCTATTTCAATCCTCTTCTTCTTCTTTCTCTATTTTTATTTGTATTTTCAATTATAGAGTTGTAACATTTTCTTACCATTTCCATTGAGGCAATTTATATTTTCCTAACAAAAGCATGTGCATATAAATATATCAAAGAAAAAGTGGTAGTTTTCCTTGTTATTTATGTGGATGACATTCTCCTCATTGGAAACAATGTAGAGACACTATCAAATGAAAAGAAGTGGTTAGCCAAAAAGTTCCAAATGAAAGATTTGGGTGAGGCGAGCTATGTTCTGTGAATCCAAATCCTAAGGGATATGAAGAACAAGCTCTTGCCACTTTCTCAAGCTAATTATATAGATAAGGTTCTTGAAAGGTTCTCTATGGAGAATTCCAAGAAAGGTCAGTTACCGACCAGACATGGAATTACTCTTTCCAAAGATCAATGTCAAAAGACACCTCTGGAGTAAGAGGATGTGAGAAAGTATCCCTATGCTTCAGCAGTTGGGAGTCTTATGCATGCTCTATTGTGTACTAAGGTTGACATATGCTATGCAGGAGGAATTTTGAGTCATTATCAATCAAATCCTAGTTTAGAACATTGGATTGCAGTAAAGCACATTCTCAAGTGTCTTAGGAGAACAAGATATTATATGCTTGTATGTTCAGGGGGCGAGTTAAACCCTATTGGATACACTAATTCTGATTTCCAATCACACAAAGACAGTCGTAAGTCGATGTTTGTGTCAGTATTCACTCTTGGTGGAGGAGCTATAGTCTGGAGAAGTATTCAACAATCCAGTACTGCAGACTCAACCATGGAAGTTGAGTATATAGCGGCTTGTGAAGCAACTACGGAAGCGATTTGGTTAAGGAAGTTCTACACTAATCTGGAAGCAGTTCCAGATATGGATAAGCCACTAATCCTATACTGTGACAGTAGTGGAGCAATAGCTAATTCCAAGGAATCTATAAGCCACAAAAGAGGATAGCATATAGAAAGGAAATACACAATGGTTAGAGAGATTGTGCACAGAGGTGATCTGACTGTTATGAAGATAGCGTCGGAACAAAACCTGGCAGTGTAACGACCCCAAATTCGCTAATAAGGCTTAAGGGCCTTGATTAGCGTGCCAGGAGGGCACGATGGGATTTATGTGTGATTTTATGAGTTAAATGCATGGTTATGATTTAAAGCATGTTATATGACTAATTGAACATTGAGATGCATGACTACGTGGTTAGTATGCATGTTAGGTGAAATAATTACGCATGTGGACCCCGTTTGCATGATAGGGGTAAACTGGTAATTTTAGCCCGCTGAGGGCATATATGTGATAATTGTATTCTGTGAATTGTACCACGTGGGTGTGGTTGTATTATTGTGATGCACGTGCCGAGACGGTCCTAGAGAGCTAGTTAACTTCAGAGTCACAACGGGATTCTGTACCCGGCTCGGGAGGAGCCTAGGGGTACCTCGGGAATTTTATGGTTAAGTTGAGATTTAGCGGGTAATGCTTATTGGAGATTTAGTAACCTGGGTAACCATTAGTTACTGCTGGGAGTAACAAGTTCTAGATAGAAAAATGGTAGAAATGAAATAGAAGTAAAAGGACTTAAGTGCCCTTGAGGTTTAGTTGGGAAAGGATAGGCAAGGAAGGGAAAATTGGTCATTTGGCAAGGGTTATAGGCATTTTGCAGCTGGGATTTAGGGGTACACGGTTTGGGGACTTAGCCATTTGATGCTTTGATATGTGAAGAGAAGGAAAAGGAGAGGGAAAAAGCTAGGGCATGAAGAAGAAGAAGGGAGCTGAAAACTTGAGGACTTAGGGGATGAACCAAGGAAGCTTAAGGTTGGATTCTTCATTTAAGGTAAGGTTCTATGCAATTTTAAGAGTTTTATCTGTTGTGGTTTAAGATTTTGAGGTATGGTTTAGGTTTTTCAAGCTTGGGTTTGTGTTTTTGGCCTATGGGTTTAAGTTGTTGAAGTTGAAATCAATTGGGTGGATTTGTGAGTGTGATTGTGTTTTGAGCTTGAATCTAGTGTTTATGGGTTGTTAGATGGTCCATTTGAAGTTTTAATTTGATTTTGGGGTTTGGGTATTGGTTTGGTGTGATTTGGAAGGTTTAAGTTCGGGAAAAACGCAAGAGAAAACCCAGATTTTCTGGGTTCGCGTATGAGCGCCGCGGCCCTGTTCTTGGGTGCCGCGGCGCGAGGTTGCATCAGGAGGAGGCCAAGTCGCTGGGCGCCGCGGCCCTTGAATGGAGTGCCGCAGCCCTAGGCCAATTTTGACACCCAAAATTCTGGTTTTTAGGGCTTTTGCCCGGGGACTCGGGGGATGGGTCCGATACTTCGCTTTATGGATTTAGAGGTCCCAGGAGTGCGGAATTGGTCCCGGGAAGTGGTTCTAGGCTTGGTTAGTATTGAAAGTGTTTTATGTGTGTTGTGACTAGGATTTCGGAGGGGCTCGTGCTAGTGGACCGTGCTCGTGATCGTGGTGCATCGGGAAGCACGGAATACAGGTAAGAAAACTATAACACCCGAGGTTAGGGCATGGCCCCAGATTGTATTATGTGCAAATGTTTAACCTTAAATGAATCATGATGTGTGTGAATGATTATTTCAAATGTACTATATGTGTGATTATGATGAAATGAGCGGCAAGGGCCGAGTACGGCGTAAGCCGGAGCGGCAAGGGCCGAGTACGGCGTAAGCCGGGGCGGCCGTGGGCCGAGTACGGCGTAAGCCGGGGCGGCCGTGGGCCGAAAGTAACACCTAGCACATGGGATGCTATAATCAGGGCGGGGCCCGGTGGATACATGTGTTATGCTATGTTCAGGGTGGGACCCAAGGGATACATAAGTTATCCTCGCGGTGAGAACCGATACCCCAGGCTTCGGTAAGGCTCTGGGGCGGCTTGGCCGTGTTTGCTTAGTCTAATGATTGACTTGTTTATTGTGGATTATCTGTTATGATTAACTGTATACATTGCATATGTTATGTTCTGCATGAGTTTTCTTGCTGGGCTTCGGCTCACGGGTGCTCTGTGTTGCAGGTAAGGGCAATGACTGAATCAACCAACCATTAGTATGGAGAGCGTGAAGCGGCGCGTACATGTTTGGCCTGCCCGACTGCTTTGGTTGGGGGTTTATTCGAAAATGGCTGTAATAATCTATGATTTTATGATTTCTTAACTGTAACCTTATTTCAAGATGTAATCAGTTTTAAAACCTTATTTTGGGATCCCAAATGTTTAATGATAGAAGTTTTAATGAAACGATGCATTTTCAAAGATTACAGCCTTAACTTTTAATTAGTCACACTTTTGCTCAAAACCTCGGTTAGCGAGTTCATTGCACACTATTTCGCCTTCAAAACTCACTTAGTAACGGCTCTAAGGAAGTAGGGCGTTACAACTTGGTATCAGAGCGAGCCAAGGTTTATTGGTTCTGGAGATCGGCCGAACATGTACGCTCGCTGTCAGTGACAAGCTCGACTCAGGGTTGGTTGGTATGATTGATTGACATGTCTAAATATATGTTTGAATGCCCTGTTTGCCTGCTTATTTATATGGAGCATGAGGAATGAAATGACATATGCATGAGATACTGATAGGGCCTGGCCCTTGACTATTGCATGTTGAGATTGATGCATGCTGAATAATACTATTATGCATATAGATGAATGTTGGCATAATGGTTCGCATATTGAGTGTATGTGGTGAATTTTCTGGATTAAATTCATATGTTATATCTGTATATTGGCTTGTATGAAGCATGATGAGTATGGATACACTTAGTGGTGATAGAATCTGGTAGCTAAATGTATATCATTGTGATTTTGGCCTATTTATGCTTTTTGGGTGCTTGATACCTGTGGATATTTGGATCTAGTTGTGGTTTGGTTCAGGGTATGAACCACAGAGTTCAGGAGTTTGGTCTGTTTTGACAGATGAACTCGTGTTGGTTGTTCCTAGAAGGGTTTTGTGGACCTCATATTGTGTTGAAAGGGGATTCTAGGTATAAGTTGGAGTTGAGATCTCCAGTTATCCCTGAAAGCAGCAGCAGTGAGTCACTAGTGTGTGAGTAGGCTGTGGAGTTTGTTAGTTGAGATGGGATAGAAGAACAGCGGATTTCTCTGGGGAAATAGCTGATTTCGATGTTTCAACAGTAAGGTGGCCAGTGTTGGTTCACTGTGAGGTATGGACAGATAAAGGTATTATATGAGGGGTTTAAGGGGTGTTATCCTCGGGTTTTGAGGAGAGCTCGAGTTGGCAAGGGACTTATCAATAGACGAGCAGAGTTAATTCCACCCTTGGTTAAGAGGATGAGAGATCCTGATTAGAGGGTTGTGTTAAATGTTGAGGTAGAGAGTTTCCTGGAAGTGATACTCGGGCTGAGGTACTGGCTTATTGGGTTGGAAAGAACCTAGATGATGAATGGTTAGAAGAGATTTTAAAGACATGATTAGAACCGTGGAGACGGGCAAATGTGTAAGTCTGGTTTGGACTGTTAGGGGTAACAACCGCGTAGATCAATGGGTCTGGTGAATTGGATAATTCATTTGGGAATTTATACTGGCGGATGTACCGGAATTGGATGGCGACCCATTTAAGGGCATGAGATCTGGAATAACCTAAGGCATTTGGGCTGCTTTGAGGAAATAGTTTTTGGTCTGCATGTGGATGGCGGAGAGGGCCATATTGTTTGAGGAACTGATGGTTGATGTATAGAGCATGAGTGCTAGAGCCGCAAGGGCGGTGCTTCCTTTGATGGAATTAGTAAAGATAGATTCGTGATAATCAAGTTGGAAGAACCCCGGATAGTGTTGTGGCTTTTGGATTGCCAAGAAAAAGGGGAAAAGTCTGACTGATAAGACGGTACTTTTGTTGATAGAACGCAGCGAGGTTGGATTCTCAATTTTGAGGTAGAAGGACCCCAGATAGTGCTTGGGCACCTGATTTGAGATTGGAAAGAAGCCTGATGGAAGAGGTAGTTACCAAGTTGGTGACAGGAACTAGGGAGGTTATTTTGTATGCATAAGGGAAAGGATGCCACCTGAGAGGAGGTCAGGTGAGGGCGTGACTTCTGCGTAGAATGACTTGGGATGCTAGGATGGATTTCCCATGGTGAGGGAAACGGAGAACTGGAATGCGTCGATACATTGCAAGTTCGAGGCTGAGTCCTTAAGGAGGAGTATTTGACTGACGAGCTTATGCTTTGAGCAAGTAGCGAACTGGAAGGACTCGGTGTTGTGAATGCTCCGAGAGGGTGATGGACATAAAGAGGTTGCCTCAATGGTGCCATTTGAGAGGCTGAGGACAGTAATACTTATTGAGAAGAAATAAGAAACTCTGGCAGATGGATTGTAGAGGATATCATCTGGGGTATGTAAAGGAGACTGAGTGGGAACTGAGTTGACCAGTGGAAAACTATGTGGGTATAAAAGGAAGACTCGGGAGTGTTTCAAGGTTAGACTACAGATAGGGTTGGTATAAAGAATGTTGTAAAAGACGGTCTTGGCCGACAGAAAGTCTATCGAAGCAATTAAAGGAATCTGAGCCTGGTATAGCCAGTGTGTTATACCGCGGGGACTGTTAGCATCGCAGGGTTAGGACGAAAAGTACAAAGGTTGGGAACCAAGGAAAGAGACATTTCAGGAATTTTGTTTTGAACTGAGTAAAGTGTGAGGAGTTGGTAACAAAGATTCTAGATTTAGTTCAAGCTACGGCATCACAGGTAAGTTCTTTAAGTAGAGAATACAAGAATGGTTAAGGCAAGTCCCCTTCGAGTTCACGAGCAGTACATGTGGATTACTCCCAGACGGAAATGGTGAGCAAGTGACTACGTAAAAGACGTTTACACCCAGGAGGTGGAGTCTCAGGTAAGGTTCCACGGAGTGTTAGTTTGAGTGTCGTCAGGAGTACTCAGATTAGAGCTACAAGGAGAAAGGACAGGTAAGAGAGGATTTGATCTGAAGCCGCGATAAACTAATGAAGAACAGAAAGCATCTCAGGACTGGTAAGCGCGTCATCTATTGCATAAGCACCTCCGGAGACAACTACATCAGAGATGAGGAGAACAGTAAAACTCGAGGTTAGACGGACTGAGTGGTGTCACATCAGAAAGAAATTCAGAAGACAGGTAAGAATTTATTGGTATCTGGCGATGCTGGAATATGCGTATGTTTTGATTAAGTAAAGAGTGATTGCATAAAGGACATGATCTATGGTAGGGTTATGGAAATGTGAGATTGCATCACGATTTGGGCACGCCCAGGAGTAAATTGACGCGAGGATGGATTGAACCTAGCGGGAGGCGACTGAATGGATCATGGTTGATACACTTGGAACATTAAGTCGACTGTTGTGTATGGCATAAGGTACTTGAGTGTTGGGTATTAGTAAGAAGGTTAGCGCTGAGACCCAGGTGTGGTGAAAAGTAGCCGACGGATGATCAGTGTTTGAAATCCTCGATTGAGTGAGGGGAGATATAATTGGAGGCGGAACTCCTAGCGGTGAGGCGTGTGTCAGTCGGGGAATAGTGCCATAGATTGTATTGGGGTGGACAAAGCAACGACTGAGATCGGCATAATGTTAATAGGTAAGGGTTAGCTGGTGGGTGTCACTGAGCTATGGAATCCGAAGTGTTGACTTGAGTTGAAACAGGGAAGGACCCTGTCATGGTGGTACAGTAGGATACCAGGATCGAGTGAAGAATCCAGGTAGGATATGGTTTTGAATGAGGATTCTGAATGGACATCATTCTACCTCCTAGGGTACGTTGTACTGGGAGGGTTGAGCGGGTGACAGAGTTTAGGCGATGTGGTAGTGTATCATGGGAATAGACCACATTAGACCTTAAGTAAGGTAATTGGACATGAAAAGTTTAACTCGGTTGTGTGAGTTAATGTTGATTGGGTCGAGTGAACTGGTTTCAGGACGGAGCGTTGATGATATCGAATTGAGACCCTTTAGTAGTTTAAATTTTGGAATGGACTTAGAGAACGAAAAGAACAGAGTGGGAACCTGGAATTATCAGTTGATTACAAGTGGAATGGCAGTCTGAAAGTTTATCAAGGATCTTAAAGAATTAAGCGCTGAGTAGACGAATACTTGAGGTATTAAGGGAAGTGTAATCCCTGGTAAGTTAGTCGTGTTGGCGGTTGCTGGTGTCTTGCTATTGTAACACGACATAGGGCTTGGTAAGAGGTGAAAGAGAATGAATGCTACAGTTTGGCTTTAGTTCAGAGAGAAAGCCAAGAAGGTCGTTGAAACATCTTAAGGCAGGAGTGTTTGCCTATTTGAAAGAATAAAGAGCTGGTAAATTGCTAAGTTATGAGGAAATAAAGTTCCGGGAAGAAAGAGTTGCATCTCTGCGTGATAACAGACGAGGATCTGTAAGGTGTTCAGAGAAAGAAGGGAGAGTTCTGACTCTTAATTCAACATAAAATTTCGAGGTTGTACTAAGTGTTAGGCCAGCGGGGCCTACAAGCTGATCCCACCTAGTAGAGGTGATGACGTTTGACTATCTATGGAATCAGGAATAAGACAATGAATTGGTCATTGTAATATAGGCAGACCCTGGGCTTCGGCAGGGTTGCGGGGTTAAAGAGGGGCTATCAAGAGTATGGCTATCAGACGAGATCTTGCGAGCCAAGATTATTACTCCTGAAAGAGGGTTGAGGGGAAACTAAAATAAGGCGATGGACCTTGGATATTTTGGTCAGATTGCGGGTTGCTGAATGATATGTTTGGGTAAATTTCGAGGACGAAATTTTTATGAGGAGGGGATAGTTGTAACGACCCCAAATTCGCTAATAAGGCTTAAGGGCCTTGATTAGCGTGCCAGGAGGGCACGATGGGATTTATGTGTGATTTTATGAGTTAAATGCATGGTTATGATTTAAAGCATGTTATATGACTAATTGAACATTGAGATGCATGACTACGTGGTTAGTATGCATGTTAGGTGAAATAATTACGCATGTGGACCCCGTTTGCATGATAGGGGTAAACTGGTAATTTTAGCCCGCTGAGGGCATATATGTGATAATTGTATTCTGTGAATTGTACCACGTGGGTGTGGTTGTATTATTGTGATGCACGTGCCGAGACGGTCCTAGAGAGCTAGTTAACTTCAGAGTCACAACGGGATTCTGTACCCGGCTCGGGAGGAGCCTAGGGGTACCTCGGGAATTTTATGGTTAAGTTGAGATTTAGCGGGTAATGCTTATTGGAGATTTAGTAACCTGGGTAACCATTAGTTACTGCTGGGAGTAACAAGTTCTAGATAGAAAAATGGTAGAAATGAAATAGAAGTAAAAGGACTTAAGTGCCCTTGAGGTTTAGTTGGGAAAGGATAGGCAAGGAAGGGAAAATTGGTCATTTGGCAAGGGTTATAGGCATTTTGCAGCTGGGATTTAGGGGTACACGGTTTGGGGACTTAGCCATTTGATGCTTTGATATGTGAAGAGAAGGAAAAGGAGAGGGAAAAAGCTAGGGCATGAAGAAGAAGAAGGGAGCTGAAAACTTGAGGACTTAGGGGATGAACCAAGGAAGCTTAAGGTTGGATTCTTCATTTAAGGTAAGGTTCTATGCAATTTTAAGAGTTTTATCTGTTGTGGTTTAAGATTTTGAGGTATGGTTTAGGTTTTTCAAGCTTGGGTTTGTGTTTTTGGCCTATGGGTTTAAGTTGTTGAAGTTGAAATCAATTGGGTGGATTTGTGAGTGTGATTGTGTTTTGAGCTTGAATCTAGTGTTTATGGGTTGTTAGATGGTCCATTTGAAGTTTTAATTTGATTTTGGGGTTTGGGTATTGGTTTGGTGTGATTTGGAAGGTTTAAGTTTGGGAAAAACGCAAGAGAAAACCCAGATTTTCTGGGTTCGCGTATGAGCGCCGCGGCCCTGTTCTTGGGTGCCGCGGCGCGAGGTTGCATCAGGAGGAGGCCAAGTCGCTGGGCGCCGCGGCCCTTGAATGGAGTGCCGCAGCCCTAGGCCAATTTTGACACCCAAAATTCTGGTTTTTAGGGCTTTTGCCCGGGGACTCGGGGGATGGGTCCGATACTTCGCTTTATGGATTTAGAGGTCCCAGGAGTGCGGAATTGGTCCCGGGAAGTGGTTCTAGGCTTGGTTAGTATTGAAAGTGTTTTATGTGTGTTGTGACTAGGATTTCGGAGGGGCTCGTGCTAGTGGACCGTGCTCGTGATCGTGGTGCATCGGGAAGCACGGAATACAGGTAAGAAAACTATAACACCCGAGGTTAGGGCATGGCCCCAGATTGTATTATGTGCAAATGTTTAACCTTAAATGAATCATGATGTGTGTGAATGATTATTTCAAATGTACTATATGTGTGATTATGATGAAATGAGCGGCAAGGGCCGAGTACGGCGTAAGCCGGAGCGGCAAGGGCCGAGTACGGCGTAAGCCGGGGCGGCCGTGGGCCGAGTACGGCGTAAGCCGGGGCGGCCGTGGGCCGAAAGTAACACCTAGCACATGGGATGCTATAATCAGGGCGGGGCCCGGTGGATACATGTGTTATGCTATGTTCAGGGTGGGACCCAAGGGATACATAAGTTATCCTCGCGGTGAGAACCGATACCCCAGGCTTCGGTAAGGCTCTGGGGCGGCTTGGCCGTGTTTGCTTAGTCTAATGATTGACTTGTTTATTGTGGATTATCTGTTATGATTAACTGTATACATTGCATATGTTATGTTCTGCATGAGTTTTCTTGCTGGGCTTCGGCTCACGGGTGCTCTGTGTTGCAGGTAAGGGCAATGACTGAATCAACCAACCATTAGTATGGAGAGCGTGAAGCGGCGCGTACATGTTTGGCCTGCCCGACTGCTTTGGTTGGGGGTTTATTCGAAAATGGCTGTAATAATCTATGATTTTATGATTTCTTAACTGTAACCTTATTTCAAGATGTAATCAGTTTTAAAACCTTATTTTGGGATCCCAAATGTTTAATGATAGAAGTTTTAATGAAACGATGCATTTTCAAAGATTACAGCCTTAACTTTTAATTAGTCACACTTTTGCTCAAAACCTCGGTTAGCGAGTTCATTGCACACTATTTCGCCTTCAAAACTCACTTAGTAACGGCTCTAAGGAAGTAGGGCGTTACAGGCAGACTCGTTTACCAAGACACTTCCTATAAAGTTGTTTATGGATCATGTGTGCAACATGGGATTAATGGAGATGCCTCACTTGATTTAAGGGAAAGTGGGAGATTGTTAGGATTAATGCCCTAATATCATGCAAATATATTTTATTTACTTAAATAAAAGCACAATTTTATTATATTTGAATGTTATAATTAATGTTTGAATTAATTATATAATAATATCAAGAAAATTCCTTATTCATTCATGAGAATATGATCTTATATTAGTATGATACAATTAAGACTATATATAATGAATAAAATAGTTAGTAATATATTAAAGTATGGAATCTTTAATGAATGGTTACTAATGCGATTTACTAAGCATACGGGATGCAAGTGATCAAGATTCGGATTACTGATGTGGATAGACATCTTAGTAAAGGTGTTGTATATAATTGATATTATATATGACATGACCGATGAGAATTAATTATATTTATAAACTTGTCATTTGACATAAAGATTTAATTCTTATCATAATAGATGATCATTTGTAGATCAGCCTAAATCCTAAGTATTCATAAACTCATGTTTGTGTTTATTGGATCTTTTTATTTACTCGTTAAGGTTTCTTAGTATAACAAGGCTAATGACTTTTGTTTTGGAGATTCAATATCATGAATGACTGGGAACATGATTTACAATAACTGAATCCATACTTTCCTAATGGATCGAATATTGGTCCCCTTAAGGGTTAATTCTAGAACTAAATAGTTATTGAGTTCAACACTATAATTTGATTATAGATTAATTATTCACTAGTGAATTAATGGTACTTAATGATCAAGAGGTAATTAGAAGGGTAAAATGGTAATCTTGACCAGCTCTAATTAGTGAACCAATAAATGGGGGACACAACTACATTTATTGATTATATGAATGGACTTCAAGAGAAAACTCTATAAATATAATTTTATAAATACTTAGAGTGAAATTCCATAATTATTGTGGAGTAATCATGGAGTTAATAAATAAGATTATTAGATTAAAAAGTTTAATTAATAATCTGGTTTATTAGAGCTTCGTATTATAGGTTCATGGTCCCCAGATCACCTCTATCCTACACTGTCAAGGGTAAGGATGTCAAAAGAAATATTTGTAGAGATAAGGACTTAATTGCAAAGGAATTATTTTTCTAGGGCAAGGAAATAATTATGTGATAATTATGAGCAATTGATTAATTATGAATTAATTAATTATTTAACTTTATAGTTTTTATTTTGAAAAGCTATAGGTTAAAATTAACATTAATCATGTTTGGATTAATATGAAAGAGAGATTTATAATTATCTTATTTATAATAATATATTTATTTACTTATTTAAATTTTTTATTTTAAGATAAAGTTAATTTTGAATTAATTGATATTTATTTTGGGATAAATATATTATCTTAAATATTAATTAAACATACAAATGAGAAAATTAGGGATAACCCTAATAGTGTGGTGCAACACACTCACTACAGAGTGAGTGTGGCACCACACACATAGATATTTGTATCCCTGGAATTTGAATTTTGAATTTCAAAACTATTTGTTTAATAAGTTATTAAATTATTCTTTTTAAATATGATTTAAATTAAATAGGTAATAACCGATCAGTTTTATTTTAATAAAAGAAAGATTAATAAATTATAAATTTGTAACACCGCCGTCAAAGGCCAGCTCCCTATTTCTGGTATGATATGTAGAGTCGTCATCGATTATGGAACGAGTCACTCTTATAATGCTATAAATGTAATTGATAAACTGGGATTGCCTTGTAAACTATTTGAGCATAGTTATAGTTCCATGTTACCATCAACAAACATTATGTCGACAACTAGGTGGTTACAGTCAGCTTCCATAATAGTTGAGGGCAGAGAGTACCCAACAAACCTCATAGAGTTAGACATTCCATATTATGATGTTATACTCGGCATGGACTGGTTAGCCAAATATGGGGAACCGATATACTGTCAGAGAAAGACAATAGAGTTTAGACATGAGGAAGGGGACCTCTTTTCTTTTAAGGAAAAGTGGCGGAATTCTGCACACCCATTGTGTCTGCGCTAGAAGCTTGGAACATGATGCAGCATGGGTGTTCAGCATTTTTGGGAAATATGGTGGATAATTATAGAGAGACCGAGCTAAAACCAAAGAATGTTCACATTGTTTGTGAGTTCCAGGAGGTGTTTCCTGAGGACTTACCTAGTTTACCCCCAAACAGAGAAATCGAATTGTGATCAAATTTGCAACATAAACAACACCAATATCCAAAGCACCCTTTTGAATGGCACCTATAGAGTTGAAAGAACTCAAGAGACAATTAAAAGAATTGTTGGACTGAGGGTTCATATGACATAGTCATTCGCCATGGGGAGCACCAATTCTGTTTGTGAAAAAGAATGACGAAAGTATGAGAAAGTGCATTGATTACTGAGAACTCAATAAGGTCACCATTAAGAACAAGTATCTTTTGCCTAGGATAGATGACCTCTTGATTAACTGCAAGAGACAACGGTGTACTCAAAGATTGATCTGCGATCCGAGTACCATCAGTTAAAAGTGAGGGAAGGAAATATTCCTAAAACAACATTCATACCCGCTATGGGCACTGTGAGTTCCTAGTGATGTCTTTTGGACTCACTAATTCCCCAGCGACATTCATGGACATGATGAACAAAATGTTTAAGGAATACTTGGATAAGTTCGTGGTGGTGTTTATAGACGATATCCTTATCTACTCAAAGACTAAGGAGGAGCATGAGGAGCACCTGAGTTTGACGCTCAATACACTACGAGAACACCGACTTTATGCTAAACTCTCCAAGTGTGAATTTTGGTTGGACCAAGTGACTTTCCTAGGGCATATAGTGTCTAAGAATGGAATAGTAGTGGATCCAGCAAAGATCAAGGCCATTAGAGATTGACCCCAACCCAAGAATGCCTCAGAGGTTCGAAGCTTCTTAGGGTTAGCAGATTACTACCGGGAGTTCGTCGAGGGATTCTCTAAGATTTCCACACCTTTGATCAACTTAACCTGCAAACACGAAAAGTTCACATGGATTGAGAAGTGTGAATAAAGCTTTCAAAATATTAAGGATAAGTTGATCTCTGCACCTATCTTTTGTGTTCCCACAAAGGGCAAGAAGTTCATGGTGTATTGTGATACATCTAAGAATGATTTAGGCTACCTATTGATGCAGAATAAGAATATGAGCATAGATATCCCACCCATGATCTTGAGTTAGCAGTAGTGGTCTTCGCACTGAAAATATGGAGGCATGACCTTTATGGGTATAAGTGTGAAATATACATTGATCATAAGAGTCTGAAGTACTTCTTCACCCAGAAAAGAGTTGAATATGAGACAACGATGGTGCTTAGAATTAGTCAAGGACTACAATTGCGAAATTCTATATCACCAAGGCAAGGCCAATGTGGTGTTCGATGCATTGAGTAGGCGAGGACAAGGAAGCGTCTCAACTCTGAGCACAATAGAGACACCTCTGTGGAAATAAATCATTAACACTGGAATTGAGTTAGTAACAGGAGGTCTAGCATACCTCACTCTAGATTCCTCCCTATTGGAACAAATCAGAGAAGGGCAAAAGGTGGATGAAGCCCTAATGAAGCAAGATACTTTGGTATAAGAAAGTGGTAGTGGTGACTTCGCTATGTCTAACGGAGGATTGTTGCGATATAAGGATAGGATGTGTGTGCCCAATGATGATTAGATTAAGGCAAGTATTATGAAAGAGGCACATAAAATGCCTTATTCCTTACATCCATGGTCGACAAAGATGTACCAAGACCTTAAAGCATTGTATTGGTGGCCTAGAATGAAGAAAGATATCGATGAGTTTGTCGCCAAATGCCTAACTTTTCAGAAAGTGAAGGCATAACACCAAAGGCCAGCAGAGCTACATCAACTACTTTACGTCCTGGAATGGAAATTGGAAGACATAGCAATTGATTTTGTGGTAGGGTTACCTAGGATCACAAAACAGCATGATTCTGCTTGGATAATAGTAGACATGCTCACTAAGTCTGCCCATTTCTTGCATTAGGACCACCTATTCTGCAGACTAGTATGCATAATTGTATGTTAGCGAGATAGTGAGACTTCATGGGGTGCAAAAGTCGATCATCTCCAACATAGGGTCAGTGTTCACATCAAACTTTTGGAAAGGGTTGCAAAAAGCTATGGGTACAAGGTTGAAGTTCAGTACCGCTTTTCATCCCCACACCGATGGGCAGTCTGAGAGGACCATTCAGATTCTAGAAGACAGTTGAGATGTTATGCTTTAGAATTTTCGGAGTCTTGGAGCTGATAATTACCTCTGATGGAGTTCTCCAATAACAATAGCTATCAATCCACTATTGGGATGGCTCCCTATGAGATGCTTTATGGGCACAAATGTAGATCTCCCTTGCTTGGGATGAGGTTGGAGAAAAATAGATTTTACACCCCGAGGTTGTTAGGGAAACCAGTGAGGCGATTGAAAAAATTCGCCAACAGATGCTTACCATTCAAAGTAGGCAAAAGAGCTTCTCAGACCCTAAGAGAAGGGACATCGAGTTTTCAGTAGGCGATTTTGTGTTCTTGAGAGTCTCGCCAATGAAAGGTATTATGCGTTTTGGGAAGAAAGGGAAGTTGAGCTCGAAATTTATGTGTCCATTTGAGATTTTGGATAGAGTTGGGAGATTTTCATACCGTTTAGCACTGCCCCCAGAACTAGCCGAGACACATAACGTCTCTCATATCTCGATGTTGCATAAGTACGTTTCAGATCCCTCTCATGTTCTGAGTTATTAGTCGTTGAAGCTGAAGCAAGACCTAAGTTTCAATGAACAACGAGAGTGTAACATTGAAAATGGAATCAAAGAATTGATATCCAAAAGGATAACATTAGTTATGGTCCTGTGGAAGAACAGTATGGAGAGAGAGGCAACATGGGAGCTGGAGGAAGACATGAGAGAATGATACTGTTGACGGTGAGAACTCGTCAACTAAGTTAAGTTAGAAAAATTGCAACGTAGAGATTATCAAAAGAAAAGCATTAAAAATCTAAGTAGGAACTCCAAGAATAATTGCAGAAGAAAAATGGTGAAATCAGTTTTTATTGATTATGGTGCAATGCTATAGTAATTTTTCCAACCAACCCCCTTCCATGTGGAATTGGGGTTTATTTTATAGTGGGCTCTAATGGCCCTGGATACATGTGTTGGAAAAACTTATACAGGATCTTTATTTATTTTCATGTATATCTAATATTAAACAAATTAATACGAGATAGCCTAAAACATGTTCCTAAAATTGAATTCAAAGAGAAACAAATAATAGAATACTTACAGTATACGCAGCGGAATTAAAGAGTCCTTCCTTCAGTTTCTCTAACTCTTGTATCCTCTCTGTCGCAGAGTATTACCAAGAAACTGAACCGATCTTCTATTTTCTTCACGATCTTCCAATGTATCCTTAGAACCACCTAGACTAGTGTGGGCAATTCTCAACACATGAGAAAGATATAGAGAGAAGAAGAGAAAATACAAAGAGGCTTAGAAAAGGACTTGTGTTTAGAGAGAATATAAAACTATCAGAAAATCTGACTTATCAAAAACCCTATTTTGACTTCTCTATAAGCACTCCTTTTATAGACTCAATTAGGCCATTTAATTTAATTAAAAAATCAATAAAATAACAGCCATTTTGAAGCCCTAGGTCGAAATTATCATGGGCTATAGGCCCGTGAAATTTCCCATTTGATTATAAGTCCATTGGACTTAAAATCAAGGCCTGTATTATTTTCTATTGATTTAATTAATTAAATAATTATTTAAATCCTTTATCAAATTAATTATTTATAATTTGAACCTTGATTTAAACTTATTTATTAATTTAGATACCAGTTTATCTTAATTAATAAATCTGCCATAATTTCTCTTTTCTTCTCAAAATTACACAACTCTGTGAAACTATCCAAAATTGACCTCGTCAACTTTGATAATTCTAATTGATAATTAAATCAATTAATTGAGACTATCTAGATGATTTTATCCAAGGTACAATGGGGACCATGGACCTATGAAATCAAGCTCCAATAAGTTATCATAAATCTAACAAATAAATTTACTAACTTATTAATTCCTCGTGACTCCACTATAGACTTGGAATTGCACTCTTGAATTCATAGAATGCTCTATAACAAATATAGATACGCTATTAATTATCCATTGTTACAACCATAATTGTCACTCAATCCTCTATAGACGGTCTACAATGAGATAGGACTAAAATACCGTTTTACCCCTCATTGTATTTTATCCTTAAAACACTTAGTTCCTTGTAAATGATATTTCAGTAAACTAATTTAATTACTGAAATGAGATCTCTATCATTTAACACCTTGAACCAAACTAAAAGGAAACCATCGTTTCACTTCTTCATCAGAAGCTATAGATGTTCATATCTATGATTAACACTCCCACTCAATTATACTACCGAGTTCCCAAGATGTAAGTATGGGCTAGTCCGTAGGGTAAGCTGGTAACGAACAAGTCAAAGAACTCAAATAATACAATCAGTTAGAATACTAACCACTCAGAATTGAGATTGAATTGACCTATGGTCAACTATATGATATGACTAGAATAGATAATAACGGTATGTTTACTTATCTTATCAACTGTCAATATCGGTCCTGTCCGATGTAACAAATACATCCGATCTTATCTACTTTGCTAATGTTCTGGAAAGAACATAACACTGTAATGTGTAAGTAGATCATATCGTAGATTGGCAAGTCAGTGTAAATCCGGTGCACTGACTAATCTTAGGACTAATTTATTTTGAACATATAATCATATTTATATTCCACTGTGATTACGTCACTATAAATAAGATTAGCTATATGCTCGGGATTTAATAGAAGTTTATATTAAACAAATAATCATGAAAATAAAACATGTGAGCAAAGTGATTGACCAAGTCAAAAAATGATTTCTATTCTTTTATTGATAATAAAATGAGATTACAAAGAATTTGGGTTTTAATTAGGGCATAAAACCCCAACAACATGGTGGTCCAGGGGACCAAGTGGTACACAAGTACACTATCAGGAGAGTGGTTTCAGATATAGTGGTGTCGATACTAGTACATGGCCAGGTACCATGAGGATGTCTCCAATACTCGACCGTACGAATGTCAGAGGAGTGGTGCAGGTGGTAGTGGTGTCGACTCTGACATCTGGTTGGAAGCATGCAGGCCATGTCCTCTCTCCTAGTACTCCCACTACTTGCCTCGTGTGTGCCTTGTGTCCGTACTCTGACTCCTTCTGACTTTGCATGAATCGCTATGAGGCTTCCCCACTTCGTCCATAAGGGTGCGTTGAAGAGGTCCTTGATCTTACCTCTTTTTAGACCCACAGTATGGGTGGTGTCCCGTCACCAGCACCTATCTCAAGGGGAGAGATTAGGCCCCTCCAACGAGGACCACTATGTACGCGACCCCTAGTGGCATGGATATGACGAGCTGAGGTAGGGGCGTCTCTCGCGAGGCCCATGGCGCGGCTAATGCGCGAGGCGAGGTGCGGGGCGAGACGAGGGGAGAGGACATGGTCTCGCGAGGCCCCTGGCACGGCTGATGCGCGAGACGAGGTGATGGCGAGGCCTTTGTGGCCCCTCGGGTACAAGCGGACGAGGCGAGCTGGGGCCTCACATGGGACACTCGGGCGTGCGCGAACGAGGCGAGGAGGGGCCTCGGGTGGGGGGCTTGGGTGTGCGCGGATGAGGCGAGGCGAGGCCTAGCATGGGACACTCTGGTGCGCGCGGACGAGGCGAGGTGTGGCCTCGCGCGGGGCACTCGGGTGTGCGTAGATGAGGCGAGGCGGGGCCTCGCGTGGGACACTTGGGTGCACGCGGAGGAGGCGAGGCGGGGCCTCGTGTGGGACACTTGGGTGTGCACGGGTGACGCGAGGCGGGGCCTCACGTGCGTGGCTGGGGTGCGCAACCAAGTTGCCATACGAACGCGGGTCATGGACGGCCGTGTATAGTGAGACCCTTGTGGCCTTAGCTGGTACTTGTGCATGTTGGGTACCCTCACATGGCAAGGCTCACGGGTCTCTCAGGGCATCTTCATTAAGGCCTCTTATGAGACATGGGTTATGGGGAAAAATACTGGATCGCTTGGATTGCCTGAGGCTAATGAGGATAAACCTCCATATTTTCCCTTGGTGGAATTTGAGCATCCACACTTGCCCCCCATTCTAGAAGAGGACCTTTAGGTTCTTTGGTAGACTATTCTCTTTAATTCCTATAAATAGGCCTTCAAGCAAGGCTTATTATTTACACCTTACTTCCTTAGCTTAGTGGTACCTAGACCCTTGCTCCTTTCAAGAGGTAAGGGGTTCAATCCCCCACAACCTCACTTTTGCTATAGTTTTTTTTTTTTTTTCAATGAGCTAATTTTTGGTCTATTTATGTCCCTTCATATATTTGAAGGCTAACACGTCTTTTCTGTCTATTTTTGCAGACGCATACTTTCGATCACTTGCCTCTATTTGACCGTGACGGCGCTTTTGGCCCTCGACCTCCTTTTGACCACGACAGCGCCCCATTTTACCTGCTTGAGGTATATTTTCTTTTTCCCTCATGTTCATTGGGTCCAAATTAGCATTACTTGGGATAGGGTAATTTGGCCTGAGCTTGCCGTGAGTTAGCCTAGTTGCATGCCCCCTTGTTTATACCCCGTAGTGGATCATTTAGGGCGTTTGCATCTAGAGGTTTTAAGCCAATTCCTTTGTGTTTTGTAGCAATCCTCTCATTTTTACGTGAACCCCTTTTTGCTTTCGGGACGAGGTCTCATGGCCAGTGACGGTCCGTTCGGCATACCTCCGGAGGTTGAGTTTGTTGACTTGTCTTCAGACTCAGAGTCCCCTGAGGAAATCCCTAACCAAGACTATGGCTCCTTAAGGCAGGCCCGTATCCGTCATCTTGAGCACATGGCTGAACTTAGGCGTAAAATTTGGGTGGTGGAGAGTGAAATTGACTCGGCGGTGAGAGGAGACGAAGCACCTTTCTCCCCTGACCTTAGTGACCATGTAGCGAGCCTTAGGGTGACCCTTTTAGATTTGCAGGGGGAGTTGGAGTTTATGGAGGGACACCTTCCGCCTGAGCCCTCCAGCCCATCCTCGCTTGATGACTGTCATGGGGCCGCTTCTGCTTCTCTTCAGCCCTTAATTTCGATCTTCCCTAGCTTAGCGCTTCCGCAGCCGGTGCCCCGGTGGAAGACTCTTGCTAGGAATAGAAAATGGAGGGTCAAGTGTTCTGTCTCTTCCTCACCTTTTTCTTTTGGTTTTGCAGATATGCCGAGGGCACGACGACAGGTATCTACCAATGAACCGGATGATGCTCCTTTAATGGCATCCCAACTGGTGTCACATGTGTCAGAAAATAAACTGAGGGAAATTGTGAAGCACTACTGCGTTCCTCCAGAGTACGCTTTATACACTCCTTTGGAGACATGCCGGGCTGACTGCCCTAGCACCAGCTTCGTGGCCCTTAGTGAGCACATCCTGAAGGCGGGTGGTACCATCCTGTTACACCCATTCTTTGTTGCGGTCCTCAATTACTTTGACCTTGCTTCACTTTAGCTGGCACCCAATAGTTGGCTAACCTTGAGCTGCCTTTTTATTGCGTTTGCGGAACTGGTGGAACGTGCTCCTACGGCGCTAGAGGTGCATTTCCTCTACAATCTCATGCCCTCTCCTAAGTCAAAGGGCTTCTATTACTTACAAAAATCCAACAACGAGGTCTCTTTGATAGAGGGCTCAGTGTCCAACCCAGGGTCCTGGAAGAAGGACTTTTTCTTCGTGCAAGGCCCCCTCTCTGTTCGTGAGCACTTCCGTGCCACTCCTAGTAAGTACCCTAAGCTGCATTCTCTCTCTTCTTCTTCTTTGCAACTTATTGTTTCATGACTTATGTTTGTGTCGACCATGGCGTGGATTATGCAGAGCAATTCTCCAAACCTGCAGTTGTTGGGTCAGAAGCGAAAGCTGTGAGGAAGTTCATCAACGCTGACCCCGCTATGAAAAAGGCTGCATACCTATTCACCATGGAAAATCTGAACCTCCACAAACTGTCCCCAGTCTTAGATCCCAGGTTGATGTGGACCATCCCTGAGTCCAAGAAGATGAAGGCGGTATCGGCCGAGCCTTGCCTAGATGAAGGTGGGGCTGAGGATGTGCCGGAGGAAGCCTCCCTTGAATGCGGGGGACCTCACCAGCTGTCCTCGTCTCTTGGAGGATGCCCTCCTTTTGTCTCTTTTGACCCAGACATAGCCTCCCACTCCCAAGACCAGCATGCCATTCCGGGGCATTTTGTTTGCCCCGACCTCGAGGACTATGACGCTTTCCTTCAGGCTCCCCTTAACCCTGGTCCATCGGGAGCTTACTTTGCCGATCTTCCTGCACCCCCTTCTGATCTACTTGGGCCTCACTTTTCCAATTTTTCTGCGCCCCCTCCCGTTTCGGCGAGCCGGTCGTCTGTCCTCACCTAGCTAGGTGCCCCTGGCTAGGATGGGGCACCCTGGGTGAATCGTATGGTGACCTCTTACGGGCGCCAGTACGTCCAAATCGCCTCAGACCTCCCTGAATCTGACTGGAACGGTCTCGGGAGTTTTTCTCTGTCGGACCTTGGGGAAACTCTAAGGCGCACCACTGCTTGGGTGAGTTCATGCATCTTGTGTTGGTCCTATTATATATAGATGTACATACATTTTTTTTTGTTACTTATTATTGTTGTTGTTAACTTTCTTGTGCAGGCCTATATTGTGGCTTAGTGGTTTGCCGACTCGGCTAACAATCTCTCCGTGTCGAGTACTGAGAGGGACCGTCTCACGGCCTGGGTCCAGGAGCTCAAGAGAGAGCTTGAGGAAACCCAGACTAAGCTAAAAAGGGTTTGGACCAAACTTTTTGTCTCGTCAAAAAGGAAGAAGAAGGCGGTTGCCAAAGCCACGAAGCTGCAGGACAAAGTTACCAGCCTAGAGGGCGAACTTCAGGGGACCATGGCTATTGCGGCTATGTCGTAGGAGAGAGACACTTTTTTAGAGGCCGAAGTAGCCACGTCGCAGGAGAGAATCGCTTCCTTAGAGGCGGATAGGACAGCTATCGAGTACAGGTCCATAGACCGTGCCCTTTACGATGTGTGGAGGCAGGATCCCAACATTGATTTTTCTTCTTTTGGCGAGCACGCCATTGCTTGAGTGTCCGTGTGGAGCGCTCGTGGCAGGAGGCCCTGAGGTCGTCATATCATCATTCTGTCAGCTATCCCGCTGTGGGCGCATGCTCATCTTAGGCCTTTGTAATGTTATTATTATTATTTTTATTTTGTAAATCTTTCCATGTTACCAAGACTCCTTTTTCAATGTATATATACATGTGTGGTTATTTATCTCTTATTCCTCTATGTTTGAGGTCTTTTTGAGCCTGTATGATGGGGTTTGGTAGGTTCCCCTCTTTTATTTACCAGGCTAGAGGCCCTTTGGAGCCCATGTGAAAGGGTTCAATGGGACCTTTTTTGGTGCCTCTTGATTACTTCTATAAGGATATTTTGACCCCTTGGGTTCTAGCTATCCTTTTATGTATTTTTGCGCGCGCTTATTATTTTTTGCGAGAAGCGTCCTTCTCGTCATTATTCATAGTACTATTTTTGCAAGGGTCTCTTTTAGGACCCTTTTTGGCTAGATGTCTTGGTGGCCATTCTAGGCTTATTGGTGGGTGCTCTCTCTAAGGTCTTTCCTCTTGTGGGAGCATCTGCCTTTATTTGGAAGTGTGTTGTTCTTTTTTTTTGTAAGACCTTTTGGCCTCCTTGATGTTCATAAGGGTAGCTAATCCTTGTGAACCCAAGAGATTCCTTGCAAGGTCCTCTCCCTATTTGTTAGGGTTCACCGCGAATTGCATTCCTCTTTTAAAGAATTTTGTTTAAGGCTCTGATGCAAGGGGTCCTTTTTAGAATCCTCCTGTTAGAGGGCGCTTTTTAGGATCCTCCTGATAGAGGGTCCCTTTTAGGGTCCTCCTGATAGAGGGTCCTCTTTAGGATCCCAGTGCAAGGGGTCCTTTATAGGATCCTCCTGTTAGAGGGTCCTTTTTAGGATCCTGGTGCTAGGGGTCCTTTTTAGGATCCTCCTTTTTAGGAGTTCTTTTTAGGTTCCTCTTGTTAGAGGGTCCTTTCTTGCTTGCCGTATGTTTTTGCCTCCTGTCCTACCCCCCAAGTGTTTGGTGAAATTTATTTCGGCAGGCACTTTGGCTGATGCTCGCATAGAGAAGAAAAATAACACGTGAAGTTGCCAACAGTTTCATTCATAGCATGTGGTTTACAACGACATATTTAAAAAAGGGTTACATCTAATTGGGAGGTTACCTAGGTAGCCTCTTTGATTCCTACTCACTAAGCTAACATAACAAGGAACAAACTAAACATAGGTCCTCTTGGAACCGGGTGCTGAAGCCTCACTGGTAACGTTTCTCGAGGTGTTCCATAACTCGTGGGTCCAACTCGTGTGGGTCGCGCCTTCATACACAACCATTGCCATCGGCACCGATGGTTTTGTGGCTGTGCGGAGGGACATGTTATAGCATTCCCTCGCTTCCTTCTGCTCCCATTTCACACATGCTACTCCCCCAAGGGTTGGGAATTTCATAGCTAGGTGATACACAGAAGTTATCGCCTTCAACTCTCTCAGAGAGGGTCTCCCTAATACCGCATTGAAGGTTGAGGCGCAATCCACCATGACAAAGTTTGCCATTATGGTGGTTTTCCTGGGTTGTTCCCCCATGGTGAGAGCTAATTCAATTGCACCTAGGGGCTGTATTGAGTCCCCTGTGAACCCGTAAAGGGAGGAATTTCAGGGTTTCAGGTGCCGAGCGCTCAGTCCCATCTTCTCCAAAGCGGGGCGATGCAGGATGTCCACAGAGCTTCCATTATCCACTAGGACCCGATGTACTCTCATGTTCGTGAGCTGGACAGTCAGCACCAGGGGGTCATTATGAGGGAAATGTACCCCCTGCACGTCTTCTTCAATGAAAGTTATTGAGTCATTCTCGCCCTTGAAACTCTTTGGGGGGCATTGCTCCAAAGTTAAGATGCACGGGGGTGGACTTTGTCTGGCCTCCTTGGCATATATCTGCCCAAATGTCCCCTGCGGATGAGCTCCTCGATTTCCACCTTCAAATGGTTGCATTCCACGATGGTGTGGCTGATATCCTTGTGATAATGGCAATACTTACTGGGGTCTCTTTTAAACCGGTCTTTTTTCATTGGCGGGGGCCTTTTGAAAGGGACCTGGTTTTCGTTCATAACGAAAATATGCTCTCTCGCATGGGTGAGGTCAGTGTAAAAGGTGTAGGCGCTCATCAGAGCGTTGATGCTTCCGGGGTCGATCATCTCTCGTTCCCTCATAAACCCCCTTCTTCTTTGCACCTCTTTGGTTTTCTCGGACTAAAGATTTCCGGGGCGACGGGCCTTTTCCGGCTTTGAGGTTCTCGTGACCATCCTCCACGCGAATGTATTTTTGTGCGCACTCGTAGAAATCATCCAAGTCTGTGACCTCCCTCTTAAGCATGTTATCCTATAACTTGCTTCCTCGGCGTACTCCAGCTGTGATGGCCATTTTCAGCTCTCGGCAGGTCAGGCTCCCCACTTTAGCTGCCTCCATATTGAACCTGTGAATATAGCTCTTCAGACTCTCGTTTTCTCCTTGCTTCACATTTGCGAGGCTGGTGCCTGGCATCGTGTAGTCTCGCACGGCATGGTGCTGCTGGAGGAATTCATCAGAAAACTGTTGCCAAGATCTGATGGACCCCGGTCTAAGTCTTTTGAACCATTTGTACGCGGGTCCTTTTAATGTGACAGCGAAGCAATGACATCTCGCCCCGCTGCCAATTCCCCTCAACTTCATCAGGTCGTTAAATGTATCTAGATGGCATTTTGGATTTGTGCTTCCTTCGTAGGGGGCCATATGGGGATCCTTAAAATTGGCAGGGAGTCGGATGGCTTGGATCTCCCTAATGAAGGGTGACTCATGGTCGAACTCTTCCTCAAAAGCTTGACCTCCAGAGGCGGTGACGATCTTGCTTCGCAGGCTCCTCATTTCTTTGTCCAAGTCCTGCCTCCTCTTGCTTAGGGAGTCCCTTAAAGCGGACGGGTTAAGATCCCCCTTTCCTTTGCCCTCTCGAGGCGCCATAGGGGGCGTGGTCCTTTTACCCGCCCTCTTCTTGTTGAGCTCCTCCCGTAAATCTGAGGGTGCTCTCTTTGAGGTGACCTCGTCATTGCTGCGAGGGGCAGCATTGGTCTTTGGCTCTGGTTTCTGGGCCTACTTCGGTGGTTCAGGATGTTCTCGTTGCTTCATTCGGGGGGTGTTACTAGTGGAGTGTCGAGTCCTCCCATCGTCTACCGGAGCGGTGGTCTCTACCCCCTCCTGACCTTTCTCTTTTCTCTTGGGCAGGGTCACGCTTGACTTACCTTGCAACAGGCCATTCAGCACCTCTTGCATATTCTCCAGGGTGGTCTCCAACCTTTGCTCTTATGGTGAAGCTCACATATTTCCTCTTCATAGAACCGAGATTTAGAACTGGAGCTCACGGAATGGACCCGGGGATGTTTATCATGTCTACGCATCGAGGGCCCGGGTCCTGCCAGCCGAAGTTCGGTACTTGTGGTGGTTTAGGAAGCGGGAACTCGTTCTCATTCCCGGGTGGTGCGGTGGTTGTCCTTGGAGGATTCTCACCGAGCGGGATGGCTGGTGATGAGACCTCCCTATCACCCTCGTGAACCTCAGGGTCCCTTGGGGGCTCCATATATCTGGGTGGAGGAGGATCCTTCATGGAGGCCTTCAGCTGAACTCCGTTAAGGTGGACTTCCACCTCTCGTGGCTCCCTGAGTCGCTTTGAACGTCTCGACATTTCTTCTTGCTGGGAGTAATGGAAGAACAGTAGCTTGGTACTTGGTTTCCCACAGACGGCGCCAAACTGTTGACGGTGCGAACTCGTCAACTAAGTTAAGTTAGAAAAATTGCAACGTAGAGATTATCAAAAGAAAAGCTTTAAAAATCTAAGTAGGAACTCCAAGAATAATTGCAGAAGAAAAATGGTGAAATCAGTTTGTATTGATTATTGTGCAATGCTACAGTAATTTTTCCAACCAACCCCCTTCCATGTGGAATTGGGGTTCATTTTATAGTGGGCTCTAATGGCCCTGGATACATGGTGGTCCAGGGGACCAAGTGGTACACAAGTACACTGTCAGGAGAGTGGTTTCAAAGGTAGTGGTGTCGATACTAGTACATGGCCAGGCAACATGAGGATGTCTCCAATACTCGACTGTACGAATGTCATAGGAGTGGTGCAGGTGGTAGTGGTGTTGACTCTGACATTTGGTTGGAAGCATGCAGGCCATGTCCTCTCTCCTAGTACTCCCACTACTTGCCTGGTGTGTGCCTTGTGTCCGTACTCTAACTCCTTTTGACTTTGCATGAATCGCTATGAGGCTTCCCCACTTCATCCTTAAGGGAGCGTTGAAGAGGTCCTTGATCTTACCTCTTGTTAGACCCACAGTATGGATGGTGTCCCGTCACCAGCACCTATCTCAAGGGGAGATATTAGGCCCCTCCAACGAGGCCCACTATGTACGCGACCCCTAGTGGCATGGATATGACGAGCTGAGGTGGGGGCGCCTCTCGCGAGGCCCATGACGCGGCTAATGTGCGGGGCGCGGCGCGAGGCGAGACGAGGGGCGAGGACATGGTCTCGCGAGGCCCCTAGTGTGGCTGATGTGCGGGGCGAGGTGATGGCGAGGCCTCCGTGGCCCCTCGAGTGCACGCGGACGAGGCGAGGCAGGGCCTCGCGTGGGACACTTGGGCGTGCGTGGACGAGGCGAGGTGGGGCCTCGCATGGGGGGCTCGGGTGCGCACGGATGAGGCGAGGCGGGGCCTCGCGTGGGGCACTCAGGTTCGCGCGGACGAGGTGAGACGGGGCCTCGAGTATGGCCCTCGGGTGCGCGCGAAGGAGGCAAGGCGGGGCCTCGCATGGGACACTCAGGTGCACGCAGACGAGGCGAGGCGGGGCCTCGCGCAGGGCACTCGAGTGCACGTGGACGAGGTGAGGTGGGGCCTTGTGTGGGACACTCGGGTGTGCGTGGATGAGGCGAGGCGGGGCCTCGCATGGGACACTTGGGTGTTCGCGGGTGACATGAAGCGGGGCCTCGCGTGCGTGGCTGGGGTGCGCAACCAAGTTGCCATACGGACGCGGGTCATGAGGGCAGTGTATAGTGAGACCCTTGTGGCCTTGGCTGGTACTCGTGCTTGTTGGGTACCCTCGCATGGCAAGGCTCTCGGGTCTCTCGGGGCACCTTTATTAAGGCCTCCTATGAGACATGGGTTGTGGGGAAAAATACTGGGTCGCTTGGATTGCCTGAGGCTAATGAGGGTAAACCTCCATATTTTCCCTTGGTGGAATTTGAGCATCCACAGATACCCTGAGTTATTTTGTAAGAAAGAATTTCAGGATGAAATTCATTTTAAGGAGGGTATATATAGCGACGTTTTACAAGTTTAGGGTGTTCTTACTCTTTATAAAAATGAAAGATCAATAATTTCAGGAATAAGTTGTTTTAAACAATTAAAAAAAAGTTTAGACTTTTAGACTCTCTCTCTGTGAAAAGAAAGCGATAGTATTTCCTAAACCTAAAAACTATTCAATACATCTTCTCTCAATCAAATCTCTCTAGATCTCATGTGTTGAGTACATCTAGAGAGTTCTAAATCAATATTTTGAATCCGACATGCCCACACGTGTCATTTTGTGTTTGAGGATTGGTTTGGAAGATCAAGGTGTGAGCTTTCAGAATTTGGATAGGAAGATCGTTGATTTATACAAAAAAAAATTCTTTGATTCTTGATAGGCTTCAAGAGGTAATCTATAATCTATTTGTATGTGATTTTATATTTGTATAATTCTGGCTGGTGTTAATAAATTTTTTCAAGGACCCATTGTGCTACGTAACTCTAATTTACACTTTTAATACCAACAAGTCATACTGGAGCAAAGATTCCAAGGTGAGGCAACAACCCATAGACCCTAATAATAAGACACCATGAAGGTTTCTCACTCCCTTGATAAGATATTATTAATATATTCTAGTAAGAACACAAGAATTTGTGAAATAACTCTCAAACAATACTATTGATAATGTGAACTCATTATATGACATATAACCTTTATATAGGCCTTTAATTACTTTGATAAACTAATAAGGATACTAGAGGATTACAACTATACAAAAAAAAATACAAAACAAAATAAAATGAAATCCTTAAAGAACTTGTGCTCTAATAAGTCTATTAAAAGTTGTTGGTACCTCCTTTCGTTCGTTTGCCATGGACTGAAACAAGGAGTAGAAATGTCAAGTCATCGTTCGATCTGCTGTGATTAAGCTTTAGAATATATCCTCAAGCAAATACCAAAGTTGAAATCTACTAACCATTATGTGTTGTCAATGAAGAAGGGGCATACATTAGGAGGTACTTCAGCTAGTATCTCAAATAAAGATGAAAAGGAGCTTCTTAGTCCTCAAGTGGAAAATTTTCCATAAAGAGAGTAAAAAAGAAAGACAGTCTAATTGCAAGCACATAATTGTATATTAAGCAATTATGTGTGTTGTGTGGAAGTAAATGGAGCAAAGAAGAAACTTTTAGGACTATTTGACCGCAAGGGGATTCATAAGTGGAACTGCACCATCTAATATGGATGTTTGGCCAGGTTAAAGACTTAGCAAAAATGAGCCAATTCCTAGGAGGCATAAGGAGATTTCAGCCTTTACCAATGTGATGGATTAAGGTGAGCAACATTCTTATTCCCATAAGGTTATCATATGTGTCAATGTGATACTAGGGGTCGATGGTCCTTTGTAAGGGGTCAAGTGAGGTTCCTTGAAGTTTGGTGGTAGTGACTTGACTTGTATGTTAAGACTAAAAGTGGAGTCATCATTAAACTCATCGAGGCCTTTTTCATGAGCTAGGTCTACTTTTGTTGCCTTTAAAGCGGTCATCTAGTTCTTTTTGGCATGATGTCCCGACCAAAAGGGTCTCAACCATCTCTTTACAAGGAGTCTTGTGAGGTTTTTTCATCACCTTGTTTTCCTCACTAGTTATCCTTGGGGGTTGTCCATCCATGCGACAATCCATGAGAATTTGTTTGGTCCTTAAAACTATCAATTTCCTACAACCAAAATAAATCTCATAAGCAACATAAAAAACAACCATTGAAACTACTTTAGCAACCCTTGAAACTCCTAAGCAACCCTATGTAGCAATATGTTAAGAAAACCTTAAAACTCTAAAGCAACCATATATATAAATATATAAAGCTATCATTTAAACCATATATATCAACCATATGTAGCAACATAAAAAGAAACTTACAATCCTTATATGCAACATATATACAACAATCCTTAAAACTACTTAAGCAACCCTTGAAACTCATAAACAACCCTTATATATTAACATCTTAAAAAATCCTTGAAACTCTAAAGCAACCATACCGTAACGCCCTGATTAGCCAAGGCCGTTACACCGTGAGTTTAAAATGGTGTTTAACTCGCTAAGCAAGTCATTTGGACTTAAATGTGTAATTAAAAATTGAACCAAGGTTAGGTCTTAAAAACCTTGGTCAACGAAGTAATCATTTTTCATTAAAAGTGTTTAGTTTATACATGGGATCCCAAGAAGTTGTTACAAGCTGGTAAAGACAAATAAAATACACACTAGCCTTCCTAAGCAACAAAACAGGGTTCATCCCTAGTTCCTTCCAAGCAATCCCGACCGTGGCGGTCGAACAGGCTGCATATGTACACATCGTCTCTGAAGCTCTCCAACTCATGGATGGTCCAGCTTACGCTTTCCCTTACCTGCACCATAGAGTACCCGTGAGCCGAGGCTCAACAAGAAAATCGCACAGAGTATAAAGTGAAAGTAGTTTTTTTTTTATTTTCGGAAGTAATGGGTTTTAAATTTTGATTTTTTTTTATCAACTATTTTTTTGGCCGAATTGTATACACTTTAAAAAATGTTTCAATTAATTCCCTATTTTCAAGGTAAAGAATATCAATAGTTGTCTTAGGTATTGGTTATGATGTAATCTTATCGATAAATGCTCATTTATTGATAATAGAAAATTTGAATGGTTGTATTGTTTGTAGTTTATGAAAAATATGAAATTAATGAAATGAACGTTTTTTGGGAAAAAAATGAAGAGTTGTATTGATTCATTTAGCTATAAAAAATGTTATTCTTCTGTATGTATCCACACAATATCTTTTCTGTATATATTCATTTACCTATAAATAAATGTTATTCTTTTGTAGATTTTTACTTTATGTTTGATTGAAGTAATGAAATTTTACTTTTTATTATATTATGGTTTTAATTATAGCAATCATATTATCCTTGTAAACATAGAGATGCATCTTTTCAAAAATCAAAGTAGTTTTTTTTATATATATGATATAATGGGTTTTAAATTTTTTGAATTTTTTTTATTAACCGTTTTTGGCCGAATTTAATGCACTTTAAATTTCTTTTAATAAATTTCCTATTTTCAAGGTAAAGAATGTCAATAGTTGTCTTAGGTATGGATTATGATGTAATCTTATCAATAAATAGTTGTATTTTTTTGTAGTTTATGGAAAAAAAGAAATTAATTAAATGAACATTTTTTGAGAAAAAAAAATAAAGAGTTGTATTGATTCATTTACCTATAAATAAATGCTATTATTGTGTATACATCCACTCTATATTTTCTCTCCTCACAATATCTTTCTCTCTACTACAATGAATCCTTGTGAAGATGATAAGTGAGCCAGGGATTTGAAGAGAAAATTCTATGCCTCCATTTACGAATCAAAGATAGAAAAACTCCAAAAAGAGTTCGAATATATTGAACTCTACTTAAATGAAGAAATCATGAAGGAAGATTCTATCGATTTGATTAAGAATAAACTTCCCAACAGTTATAGGAAGATGAGAAAAGAGTATGTCACAATGATTCTCCAAAATCACAAAGATGAAGATTGAATATTGAAACATTAAGGTTTGATGAATTCTGCAGATGTGGTGATGACTTATTTAGAAAGTGAAAACAATAAAAGATGCTCAAGGAAGGGTAAAAATATTTGTGATGCATCAAAAAATAATTCTACCATCCTTGACATCGTTGACCTTGGAGATACACTCAACAAGATGTTAGGAACAAGTTTCCTAATACGCAGCGGAATTGTGTGATGGGTTGGTCCGGTGTACAACAAAAATTTTGTAACATATTTAAACTACTTTTAAATATGTGGATCTATTAATATACATACTTCAATCATAAAGAAGAAAAGAATAAATAACATATCTCTCGATGTCTATCAAGTTTCCTTGCTATCTTTTCGTAAAATAAACGATCTTCCTATCGAAGTAGCTCCCAGGTACTCACACCAAGATCTTCCACAGCGTTCTCTACACCTCAAGAAGTGTGTGGGCACTTAGAGAATAAAGGATGGTATATTTCTAATTCAACTTGATGTACTCAACACATGAGATTAAGATAATAGGCCTAAGATTGATCTTATAACTTTTTCAAGGAAAGATGGAAAGTATCGTTCTTTTCTTTTAGAGCGAATAATTGAGTATATTGTTATTTTATGATAAGCCTAACTTGTATAGAAAATATTTAAATTTAAAAAATAAATATGTAACCAATTACAATTTAATTATCTTATTAATGAAAATATCAAAACTGTCTTTTTGAATTTTTCACTAATTAATTAATTAATTAAAAGTGAAAAAAATTCAATCTCTGATTTCTATAGTTGCACGCCACACACAGTCCAGGGACGGTGTGTGTCATGCAATACCCCATAAAAATAGGGGGATTTATTTTCTCAACCATTATTAAATTATTTTGATAATGTAAACATCAAAATTAACTTTTGACTTATCCATTAATTAATTAATTAAATAAATAGAAGTGAAAAATCCAATATTGATATTTTACTGTGCTACACACCTAAGTGAGTCCCTGGGACTCCTTGGTGTTTGTAGCTCCCTACAAAATAGGGTCCAAGATTTTTTCCACAATTATTTAATTATTTATTCAAACTACCTTATCAGATAAAATCCAACAACTTGATAATTAATTCAAATTTGATTCTATTATCTTTTTAATTAATTATCACATATAATTAATTATTTGAATAAATATTAATTTTTTAAATTCAAATCCAATTTAAACTTGTTAGATTATTATCTCCCACTCAAATAAAGATATTTAATTAATTCTACTAATTAATTAAAACCAGTTTTAATTAAATATTAATTTCAAAATTTTAATATTTATTTTATTATAATTTTGAAAATTATAATTAATTATTTATATAATTTCAAAAATTACACAATAATTAATTTTTATAATTACAACTAATTTGTAATTAATTAATTAATCACTATTATCACATAATTGCATATTTGGCCTGAAGAACAAATTTTTTCTTAAATATGTCTTTTTACCATTTTATTCTTTATATAAATTCTTGCCTTGAATAGTGTTGATAGAGCTGCTATGGGGACCTATGGACCTATAATTTCAAGCTCCAATAAATTTGTGATTATTAATTAAAATTTTTAATTAAATAATCTTAATTTATTAATCTAATGATTACTCCACTATAAATATGAGACTACACTCTTGTAATTATAGACATTTCATTTACTGAGTACTTTATAACAATAAAGCGTCCAATTATATAATCATTACATGCAAATTAACCCTCTAATAATAGTTCATAATTAACCGGGAATAAAATTATCGTTTTACCCTTTTAATTATATCTTGTTTCTTTAAGTACCATAGATTTTACTAGTGAAGGTGAATTCATAACCAAATTATGAATTTGAGCTCAATAACATTTCAGTCCCAAAAGTCAACCTTTAAGAGAACCATTATTCAATCTCTTGTGAAAAAGTATAGATTCATTTTCTTTATACTATGTCCCCAGCCATTTACATTAATGAGTTCCCAAAACAAAAGTTTCTAGCCTGATCATTCTGACAAACCCTAACAAGTGAATCAAAGAACTCATATAATATAAACATGAGTTCATAGTAACTTCAGGATTAAGATCTATTTGTATATGATCATCAGTTGATATATTTAATTAATACTTCAAAACGGTATTTAACTAAGTATTAATTAAGATATTCAGTCCAATTCTATATTTTCTCTAATATATAAAGTACGTCCACTAAAGTGTCCTACTACACTAGTAATCTTGATCTAGATCACATGTATTCATAATACTAGTGGATCGTACTTGCAGTAATTAATCTAAAGATTCCATAACTTGATTTTATTGTGAACTATTCAAGTTCATTTATCTCAAACACAATCCTCTTGTACCAATACACGGTTGAGATTACATATATGAACGTAGGAATTTTTTTGATATTTACTTAATATTATCACAGAATAATATGGTCCATAAAATATATGCATAACAAATTCAACTTATTTATTTATTTCTTAAAACAATGTCGACTACATATGCTTTCAGGGCACAATTCCCAACACAAGAAGTTCAAGTGACCCAAAAGTTATGTAAAACGCGCTAAACTAGTACTTAATAAAACATTCACATTTTCATTGGTTTATAATAGAAAGCCACTTATTATAAAGGTTTCAGTGGGGTCTTGCTGAAAACATGCAAGTTGGGCCCAATAGTTTAAAAAGAAAATATCAGTTTCATACAAAGTTCTAAAACATCCAAAAGTTTAAGTCCCACTGACAAGTTTGAAAAGTCTCATTAAACGTAACATCATTAAAAGAAAATGGCGTTTAGAATTGATCGTTTCTCGTCCATAGGATGCCCCACGCCATACACACCAGGACGACAGAACTCCCCACATCACCACGCGTGCCATAGAGAAACCTATTTGCTACCTGGAAGGGAAAGTAAGGGGGTGAGCTAAATGCCCAGTAAGGAAATACAAGCAATAAGCAAGTAAGATACAACAAAATTCCAAGCACTTTCATTTATCTTTATACATCATAACATCATCATAAAAATGGCGTCAAAATCATAAACATAAACATATTCACGTCAACATAACGTCATCATCATATCATAAACATCATAACATCACAAAACATCATAACATAATCATAAACAATTCCTTGTGAACATGGCCTGCTAACTTGTTCATGCCACCCTTTGAGGTAAACAGGAGTCTCTGGTCCTTGAATAACCTCGGTGCGTCCGCCCTTGGCGTTACGTCTTTATATCCTTAGTAACTTGGGTTACGTCTTCATATCCTTAGTAACTCATTTGTTGTGTCGCGTTCAACACGCTAACAACCAATACATATAACTCGTTTACATCTTCATATCCTCAGTAACCTCTTTATTTGATGTGTCGCATTCATCATGCTAACATCCATTCATATCATACAGCATTCATACAAGCCAACATATCATCACATTATAGCATTTCATAACTCATAACATTTTCATTCATACAAACAGTCTTACCATTCATAGCATAAACAATCATAAATTCTATCTAACTTCCTTACCTCAGGTCCAAGCTAAGTAAAACCAGAACTTCTCAACGAGCCTATACCATAATCAAAACGACATTCCTTAGCTTCACATAATTACTATTTTGCCCTCTCATATAACTCATGTGTGCACAGGCCATGCACACATGGTAAGAGTTACACACAACATACAAATATGCTTAGTTACACATAAGGCATAAAAAGAATAATGCTCATTCTACCTATATTGCATGCATGATCCTTCTATAAAAACTACATGATTGCATAATAGACATAATTTTGGACGTGAAAGTGAATATGCATGTAACATGCATAAGTGGGAACGTTGCGTAATTGTGGCGTTTAAAACGATAATTCTATGCGTCTTACTATTAATTATCTTCTTAAAATTACTAGATTGATTAAATCTCTCAAGACATTATTTTTAAAAATAATTTTATTTAGCCATTTAAATATATATATGTGATAAATCCATTTATTATTTTCAAATTACAAAGAAATAACAAAGGCTTGGAATTTAATTAAAATACCTATGATTACCATGTTTCCTTAGAAAATATCAATTTAATTTTAATTAATTGTGTTACATAATTGATGTGAGAAAAATATATATTTTAAGTGTGGAAAAAAAATACTTTTGCTTAAATTATTTTAAGACTTGATTTTATGTAACATAAATTTACAGGTGACAATCAAATAATTATTTTACACTTATTAAACTAAACTTTCAGCCACCATTAAATTTATTTAAAAGTCACAAGTGAATTAAATTCAATTTTTTTTTCTAAATCAAAATAAAGAAAGATCATAACTATTAAAATAAACACTCATACTACATTAAAAATACCATTTTTAATATTACCATAGTTTAAGGTTTTAATTTATTTTAAATACTAATCAAATTCCTCTTATTAAAACACACTTCACATTTTTTTTTTACAAAAATTCCAGCAATCATATTTATCATTAAAATCACCATATTGAATTTAAAATCTCATATTTTCTCTAAAAATATATAAAAATTATGTAGGTATTTATTTGAGTAAAAATATCATTTTATTATGACTTAAAATACCCTTTTTATTTCATAAAATCAACATAGCATTTGAGACATTACTTATCCATGCAAATTATTATTTCACCAAATTTCTCACCAATTATACACAAAATCAGCAAGCATATTTAATCATGAAATTAAATTCTTTTCATCATATTTCACAAAATTCATACACATTTAATAACAATGTTCCAACTCAAACCCTAGTATGTTTCTACACCCTTTTTAATGATTTTAATATTTACCATTAGCATACAATAATTCATCAGCCACCTTGAAACATACTCACAAGTCATAAACAAATAATCATCTTAGATCTTGTCTAAATATACTCTTGTCATATTACTACCATGCAAGTATTCTAAAAGAAACAAAACTAATATGTATCATTTTAAAATCTTACAACAACCTATCATGTTTCTAAGATTTTCATTAACATAAAACATAATAAAAATAACCATCATGCTTTTGAATATCACCTTTAGGCCGAAATCCCCATAGCCAAAATAATCATATCCTTTCATGTTATTTTTAAAAGAGATATTCATCATCATATTTATAGATCACAATTTAAAACCTTTGTATATTTTCGCATAGATTCTTTAAGCCAAAACATGCCCATCATCAAATCATAGAAGATCTTTAAACAACATATCATCAACACCACATTTCAATAAGATTAATCATCTAATATATCAAAGGAGAAAAAAACAATGAACCACCATTCTCAAACAATATTCTCCAAACCACAAGAAACCAAAGATAAAAACAATAACCATAAGACAAAAAGGTTCCCATTACCTCTCTTGCTAGAACTCAAGGACAATAGTGACAATAACCCAAACTATGGCCACCACTTGTTCAAGCCTAGGGTTTCAAAACCCACATGAAGAAAAGAAAAAAAATGATCGTAGATTCAAGAAGATGTAGAAATTAACATCACTATGAACCCAAATACTTACCCTAGGGATTTCAAACACTAGCCTCCAATCCTCTAGCAACAAAATCCAAACCTATCATCACCATCATGTTTCCTTGCTTAGTGTTGACCCTCGATTTGGCCAACGACACGGAGTCAAATGTACGACAAAGTATAAAGCAAGAATGAGAAAAATGATCTAACGGAAAGGAAGCAAACACCAAGGAATTATAGTGGTTCGGCCCCAAAGAATGGTAATGACCTACGTCCACTTAGTGATATTGTTATTATTGAATCTCAAAGTCGTGATCAAAGAACTAGGGTTCTTGAGTTTCACAAACCTAGAATGTATTACAATAAGACGATGAACAACTCACTATAGCTCTTTTTTCTCTCAATATTTCGCAAAAAGATTCAGGAATCAAAAATCCAAAAATCCTTTCCTTGAGATATTTCATGCATATTTATAGGCTCAAGGAGGGTTACACATGCCAACGTGACCTATCTTTCCTTAATAATCGCGTATCAAGATAATAATGAAGAAATATTCAATGCAGTTATTATAAGATTACAGCTTAAGAAGGAAATAAATTAGGTTATACGACCAGCCTGGTCGTATCAAAAATTAAACCTAACGTTGCGGTGTGCTTCTGGTTGATAGTCGAGCAGTACTTTCGCCACATGTCAACCACGTGTGAGAAATTCTCGGCACATCATCAGCAACCATTTTTTGGGTAAACATTTTCCCCCGAAGTTTATTTATTGCGACCAGCAATAAGTAAAATTAGGAAACTGACTCTTCAAATACCCCACGAAATCTGTCAGAACCGCCCATTCTTTCTCGAAAAAGGTGACCAATCATGTCTGATCAAGTCTTTTTGGTTTCCCAAGAATGTGTCCAACGGCCATTTCACTTCCCCATGCTTGGAAAAAGTAACTCATGATTACCTCTTTTAACGTGTCGCAGTCACTATATATAATACCCCAAATCCATTTTTTTACTTTTTACTTTTCATTCGCCATTTTCTCGTCAAGAACTCCTAAGAACCTCGACTTTCAAAACCCAAAAAAATTGAGGAGCTTCCATCGCTGTTCTAAGGATCCTTCGCTCGGACGCTTAAAGTTGTTTCGTTTCAGACCCCTCTTTTCATCCAAGTAAGTTTTACGCACCCCTTGGATGTTTGAGATGCCATGCAAAACTGTTTTTTGTGTATTCAAATCTGTGTTCTTGACTGTTCTTGGCCGAAACTGTTTTGGGGTAATGGGCATATTGATTGATGCATGATAGGACAGCGAAATAACATTTCGTAGGAGTTAGGAGCCAATTTGGTAGTCAAGATTGTAGATTTAGAGCGTAAAATCGAAGTAAAAATTCAATTTTTAAGCTAGTTGAAAAACTGGGTTTTTCCCGCCCCTTCAGAGTCGAAAAAGCTTTTTCCTGAAAAACTTTTTACTTCCGCTTTTCAATTTTTTTTTTAAACTGCTCGTATAGAACTTAGTGTTTTTGTTAGAATGTTGATGGCCGTATAAAAACTTAATTTTTGTACGCGAGCAACGTTATTCCAACTCTCAACACAAGCTTTTAAGCATTACGTCTTACCTCCCCTTTCTCTGTTCGTAGCTTTTCATGCAAGATCCGTGGGGAGGTTAAAGACCCATCGACAGCGACTTGCTAGCTCAACTGCTTGAGGACAAGGAGCAACTGTCGTTGCTAATACCTGAAATTCCCTTTTCTTGCGCCACTTTAAACACTCCATCAACCCTCGTCCAAAATATGGGTCGAGCAAAAACTACAGCCCAGAAAAAGAAAACTCCCAATCCTTCAAATCAGCCTGCTCCTCGGGTTGAAATTCCCTTGACTAGTGGTCGAGAAGAAAATATTCCTGACCCAAACATCCAAACTCATGCTAAACCCCAAAATGTTATTCAACCAGATATTGAATGGTATGTTGCACCTATCAACCGGGTAACGATCAGGATGATCGCCAACTATATCAGAAAATATGGACTCCCGAGGGTGACACTAGTCCGACCCACTCAAGACCAACGGGCGAACTTGCCCGGAGGCGCTTTCAGCACCTAGTCGAGGTACCACATTGAGGCAGGGGCTACCTTGCCTCTTCATTCTTTTTTCCAAGGGTGGCCCACTACTTCGGGGTCGCCCCTTTCCAAATAACTCCCAATGGATATAGAATGCTTGCTGCACTCTATGCCCTTTATAGCCACAAAAAATGGCATGTGCCAAGACCACATGAGGTTAATTATCTATTCGACCTCAAGTCTAACCCCAACTAAGAAAGCATGGGGTTTTTTCACTTTTGCCATCAGGAAACAGGGTGCACTTTCCTATCTGACACCACTCACATATCGAACGTGGGGAAGTACCATCAGGAGTATTTCCTTACGACTAACATGGTCACGAACAACCTGGCCTTCACTCAAGGAGGTAACGTCTTTGTACCATTGGTCCTTAATCTTTCTTTAATTTTTTTCTCTACACTTTCTTAGATTTTTAGTGCCTTTCAAGCCCATGGTTGCGACCAGACCTCACTCCAAACATGGAGTTAAGATCAGCCCTCTTGGCCAGTATGACTGATGTGGAGAAGAGCGTCAAGCATCTGGTCACAGAGGCTAACCTTAGGTTGGTCGGCCTTTTGGCCCCTCATCAGGATGTGAGGGAGTCAACAGCCGGGAGTGCTACTGGTGGAGAGGTTCCCGAGCAGCACCCAGACGTGGAACAACCCCCTTTGAGGAGGACCACTGAAATAACAATCAAGGAACCTTCCAGCACTCCGCGGGCTGCTGCTCCCCCCGCCCCAAAGGGAAAAGGAAAAAAGAAGGCCACTGAACCCCCCGCTCCCATCAATGAATCTTCAGATGAGAACGATACTGATCTTTCGCTCTTAGATAGTTTGCCAATTCCCTGTCACTTATTTGACGGGGACAGCAGCTTTAAGTATACTCCAATCTTAAGTTCAGATTTCATCCAGGCAATAAGTAGTTCAGTAAGTAATGTAGCGACCAATAGTTGTAGCACGGGTACTTTACTTATAATCTCTTTACTTTCATTTGTAGCTCCATCTATATATCTTATCTCACTGCTTATGTTGTTTATTTTTATGCAGATATGTCATCTGAAGACGTGTTTGAGCATTACAAGGCTGTCGCCGCATCTTCAGGCAAGAAGAAGGACACCAAGAGGACTCGGGAGGAGAGTAGTAAAACCGCCTCAAAGAAGGCCCGAACTGAGGACCCTCCAGCCACTGTCCCTTTGAAGGAAAACATGCCACCTCCATCGCCACTCGAGCAGCCGGCCTCAACTCCTCCGGTCGACCAGCACCCTCTCCTCAGGTCCTTACCAGCCAAACACAGCACACTCAGCCCGAAGGCTCCCTGTCCAGCATCGTGGTCAGCTCAGCCAGGGAGAGGATATACAAGCTCTCCAAGCACAAACGCAGTCAAGAGGCAATTAACGAAACCATTTCCATGGAGACTGACCAAATACTCAACTGAGGGCTGAATGAGCTTGTTAGCGTACGTTACCTCCTGATGCTGAATAATTTCCTTTTGATTTTCTGCTATCGCCTTACCCTTTTCATCTGATTGCAGGGATTACTGACCGTGACTGCTGGCTGGCGTTGTGCGGGTGCAATGGTGTCCAAGACTAAAAATTTTGACACCAGGCTTGCTAAGGCTAAGAAAGCGCTTGAAGGGGAAAATACCAACTTGCTCGAGAAGAACAATGAGCTAACTAAGCAAAACGGCGAGTTGCTTGAGAAGAGTGCGGAGCTGTCTTAGCAGAAAGAGGAACTGCTCGAGCAAAAAGCCACTCTGACCGAGGAGCTGCTGGAGGTTCGGGATGGCCTAAAGAAATCCAATGAAGACAAAGAAACATTCAGGGAAAGTGCCAAACTCAACTACCAACAATGCAAACAACTTGAGCTTGATTTGATTGCGAGCAGGCAGGAGATGGAGGAGCTGGAAAAGCGCATGAAGGAGCTTGAGGAACTCGAGGCCAGGAACTTGGAGAAGTACAAGGAAGCCACTGATCTTTGATTCTATGAGTTTTGAAAGCACAACTGGGAGGCTAACTTCAACTATCTGTCAGAACGCCTGAGGCGGACTCTAATGTCTCAATGTGCCATTTTCCTGGAGGAAGAAGAGAGGGCTAATGTTCCTGCTTCCCCAGAGATTTCTCTAGCAACAGGGATAGATAGTGTAGATAATGAAGCTGGCGCAGCTGTCGACCAGGACGCTCCTCAAGACCCTCCAGCCTCTTAGTCTTTTCTCTTTCTATCTTTTAATTACACGACCTACGGGTCATGATGTAAAGACATTAATTTTTTACTACTGCGTGGGTAGCTATTTTCCTTTTAATCGAACAATTACATCCGAGCAATACTGCTCGCGGTGTAAAGTAATTCATTTTATTATAACATCTATTTGCATGACCGAACTTAGCATAGCAATTTTGTTTGATTTAACAAAATACAAAATTTTGAAAAATACTCTAAGTACCCTAGCATGCTTTCACTTATTTTGCTCATGTGTTTACATACCTTTTGATGATATGCTTTGCTTACTTGTACCTTATATGCCCCTCAAGTGATCAAGGAGCTTTAGGTCCTTGGTCACTTGCCTTGACCAAAACTTGTTTGAACAATACTGCTCGGATCAAAATAATTAAAATTGTAATACAGCAAAACAACACACGTAATGAGCAAATACTTGTAATAAATACAATAATTCGCAAGAAATGACTGGCTGCGCACAGTCCCTTATATTTCTCATAATAAATGGACAAAACATGTCTGTATGAGTGATCAATAAGATCTTACACTTATAAGCGATCAATCACATAAAATGACCAACCTTTTTTCAAAACATGTAAAAAGTAAAATTAATACAAACCAATTATTTAAGAAGAATTGTTTATTGATAGTACTTGCGCAGGTGTTCTCCATTCCAATAGCGAGGAACAAGATCTCCATTTAAGCGAGCAAGTTTATAGGTGCCTGGGTGAAAGACTTCTTCAATCTGGTATGGCCCTTCCCAATTAGGTAAGTACTCCAGCAGCTTGGTCGCGAGTGTTTAGAAAAACTCTTCAGAGTACAAGATCTCCAATGCTGAACTTTGTTTCTCGCACTTTAGAGTTGAAATATTGGGTGACTTTTTGCTGGTACGCAGCTACTCGGAGTTGGGCTTGCTCACGTTTCTCATCAATCAAGTCGAGGGATTCCATCAATAGGTGGTTGTTTGAGCCTTGGTCGTACGTTATTCTGCGATGCGAAGGCGGATCTAACTCAACAGGCAACATTGCCTCATATCCATAAGCCAAAGAGAATGGAGTATGACCTGTTGCTGTTCGGTGGGAAGTTCTGTACGACCAAGGTACTTCAGGCAATTGTTCTGGCCACGCCCCCTTAGCTTCTTCTAGTCTTTTCTTCAGTGTATCCTTCAGCATTTTGTTGACTGCTTCAACTTGTCCATTTGCTTGGGGATGAGCGACTGAAGAAAAGCTCTTGATAATGCCATGCCATTCGCAAAAATTCGTGAATAAATCACTATCGAACTGGGTGCCGTTATCCAAGACGATCTTCCTTGGCAATCCATAGCGACAAATGATGCTTTTGATCGCAAAATCCAGGACCTTCTTGGTCGTTATGGTTGCGAGTGGCTTGGCTTCAGCCCATTTAGTGAAATAGTCGATGGCAACCACGGCATATTTGACATCGCCCTTCCCTATGGGCAAAGATCCGATCAAATCTATGCCCCAAATTGCAAACGGCCACGGACTTTGCATTTGTTTAAGCTCATTAGGGGCTGCTCGCGGGATTTTGGAGAACCTCTGGCATTTTTCGCACCTCCGTACAAACTCCATCGAATCTTCATTCATCATGGACCAAAAGTATCCCTGCCTCAGTAACTTTTTTGACAAGCTTTGCCCCCCAGCGTGGTCTCCACAAAATCCCTCGTGTACCTCTTTCATCAACTCTTTGGCCTTCTCTTTCAAAATACACCTGAGGAGTGGCATTGAATATCCCCTACGGTACAAGATTCCATCGACCAGGATATACCTAGCAGCCTGTCGTTGAAGGGTCCTGGCTTTGTTTCTGTCCGTTGGTAATATGCCTTGCATTAGATACTTTATATATGGTGTCATCCATGCATCCGTCATCTGGATCACCATAGCGGTCTCCTCTGCTTGGATGCTTGGCATTGTTAGCCGCTCAATCGGCACTATATTCAGAGTATCAGCATCCTTCGCACTTGCTAATTTGGCCAAAGCATCAGCATTTGAATTCTGGTCGCGAGGTACTTGCTGGAGACTGTATTTGTTGAACTGAGCCAATAGATCTTTTGTTTTGTTCAGATAGGCAACCATCTTTAAACCTCACGCCTGGTATTCTCCCATGACTTGATTCACCACTAGCTGAGAATCACTGTAGATGTCAAGCACTTTTATATTCATGTCCCTAGCTAACCGTAATCCAACGAGTAGTGCTTCATACTCGGCCTTATTGTTAGAAGCAGTGATGTCAAACCTGATTGCGCAGTGAAATCGATGCCCCTCTGTCGTTATCAATATCACTCCTACCCCAGCATGGCACTCGTTAGAAGAACCATCTGTAAATAATTTCCACGTGGCAGCTTGGTTTTGACATTCAGGCTCATTAGGCTCTTCAATCTGCTCGCCATCTGTAAGTTCAGTGAACTCTGCAATGAAGTTAGCTAGGGCTTGTCCTTTTATCGCTGCTCGCGACAAGTAAGATATATCAAACTGCCCAAATTCGACTACCCATTTTAACAATCTACCTGCAGCCTCTGGTTTTAGCAGGACTTGTCGAAGAGGCTGGTCGGTCAAAACTGTAATTGGATGAGCTTGAAAGTAAGGCTGCAGCTTCCTGGAGGCTAAAACTAGGCAATAGGCTAGCTTCTCGATGGGCGGGTACCGATGTTCTGCTCTAATTAGCCTTTTGCTTACATAGTAAACAACCTTTTGCACGCCTTCTTCCTCCCTTACTAAAACGACACTAGCAGCGTATTCCGTGATCGCCAGGTAGATGAACAAAGTTTCTTTATCGACCGGCTTTGATAGGATGGGTGGTTGCGCCATATGAGTATTTAATGCTTGAAAAGCCTATTCGCACTCCTCCGTCCATTCAAACTTTTTATTGCCTCTAAGTAGATTAAAGAATGGGACGCACTTATCTGTTGACTTTGAATTGAATCTAATAAGAGCGGCAATTCTTCCGGTTAAGCTTTGAACATCCTTAATCTTTGTTGGCGATTTCATGTCGATCAGGGATTTAATTTTCTCAGGATTGGCTTCAATTCCTCTCGAGTTAACTATAAATCCCAAGAACTTCCCTGATCCTACTCTGAAAGAGCATTTAAGGGGATTTAGCTTCATTTGATATTTGTTCAAGACGTTGAAGCACTCCGGAAAATCCTTTACATGCTCTTCTGCGTTCTTCAACTTGACCAACATGTCGTCAATGTAGAGCTCCATGTTTGTGCCGATCAGTTCCTTAAACATGTGGTTGACGAGTCGCTGGTAAGTTGCACCAGCGTTTTTCAAACCGAAGGGCATCACTTTGTAACAGTAGAACCCTGTATCAGTTCGAAAGCTAGTGTGATCCTCATCAAGGGGATGCATACTAATCTAATTATAACTAGAGTACGCGTCCATGAAAAAGAGGATCTCATGTCCTGCAGTGGCATCGACCAGCTGGTCGATTCTTGGGAGTGGGAAACAATCTTTGGGGTAGGCTTTATTTAAGTCTGTAAAATCCATGCACGCATGCCACTTGCCATTCGGCTTGGGAACTAGCACGGGATTAGAGACCCACGATGGATAAAACACCACCCTGATGAACCCATTCTCCTTCAACTTCTCGACTTCTTCTTTTAAGGCCCTTGATCTATCTTTGTCGAGTAGCCTTCTTTTTTGTTGCACTGGTGGAAAACTTTTGTCGATGTTTAGGACATGGTTGATGACTGCAGGATCTATCTTGGCCATGTCTTTGTGCAACCAGGCAAAGACTTCCTGGTTCCTCTTTAAAAATTCCACCAGTGCTCGTTTTGTTGTTTTCTCTAATTTTTACCGACTTTCACAACCCTGGTCGGATTTTCTTCATCGAGTTGGACCTCTTTGAGGTCCTCGATGGGTTCAACTTCTTCCTCAAAATCCCCAAAGCAAGGATCTAAATCTCTATCCTCACTTTGGGCAACGCCCTATTTGGTGACATTATCACCCGAGTGGGCCTGAGCATCAGTTGCCATTTGCAACTCTTTCCCGCGAACATCTCTCGATACACCTTTCTTCACCTTGGTGATCGAGGCGTTGTAGCATTCCCTCACTTCCCGCTGATTTCCCAATAAACAACCTATCCCTGCGTCTGTTGGGAATTTCATGGCGAGGTGTCATATCAAGGTGACGGCTCATAAGTCGACCAGAATCGGTCTCCCAATTACAACATTGTATGATAAAGGACAATCAACTACTATGAAAGTAGTGAGTAATGTCCTATTAGAAGGCGCAGTACCTGCCATAGCTGGAAGCCTAAACGACCTTGTTGGGGCGAGCCCTTCACCGGAAAAACCATAAATGGTTTGGTTGCATGGCTCAAAGTCTTTGACGGGCAGCTTCATTCTTTCCAATGAAGACTTGTATAGGATGTTAACCGAACTTCCTGTGTCGACCAACACCCTTTTCACCGTCATGTTGGCAATTTGTACATCCACAACCAGCGGATCGGAGTGTGGGAATCGTATGTGCTGGGCATCGTCATCAGAGAAGGTTATCAATTCCTCCTCTATATGAGCCTTTTTTGGTGCTCGATCTTCCACACTCATCATATCGATGTCCTGGTCGTGGCGTAGGGTTCGAGTGTATCATTCCCTTGCCTTCCCATTGTCTCCTGTAAGATGTGGGCCTCCGCAGATGGTGAGTAAAGTGCCTACCACAGGAGCTAGCTGTAGAGGTGGCGAGCGTTGGCGTGCAGGCGCCTGCTCGTTGCCACCTTGAGCCTCTCGCTGAGAACCTCCTGCGGCTCACACATATCTTCTCAAATATCCCTGCCTTATCAGGAACTCAATCTCGTCCTTCAACTGGTTACATTCATTGGTGTCGTGCCTGTAGTCGTTGTGAAAATGACAGAACTTCGTTGTATCTCTTTTGGAGATATCTTTCCTTATAGGTGCGGGTCGTTTGTAAGACACGCTTAAGCTGGTCGCCTGGTAGACTTCAGCTCGGCTTTAGACAAGGATTGTGTAGTTGGTGAATCTCAGCTCATATCGATTTCCTTTAGGGCGCTTACTCTCAGAAGCCGAGGGTTCATTGTTCGCCCATTTTACACCATTCCAACCATTTCCATTCACGTTGCCTTTGTCGTTGCCATTGGGTTTTTCCAACCCATTGGCGGCTTCGGCGAGTTCTTTGGGCCCCTTGTCTTTATTTTTCGATTTCCCTTCGTTGGAAATCGCATCTTCGAGCCTTATATATCAATCAGCCTGATCCAAGAACTCTTGGGTACTTCTAACCCCATGCTTTCTGAGGCTACTCCAGAGGGGTGAATGGCGCCTAACTCCAGCAGTTAGAGCCATCATCTTACCTTCATCGCCCACTATCTTGGCTCCAGCTGCAGCTCGCATGAAGCGTTGGACATACTCTTTCAAGGGCTCTCCCTCTTTCTGTCGTATCTCGACCAGCTGGTTGGCCTCTATGGGGTGTACACGACCCGCATAGAACTGTCCATAGAATTCCTTCACGAACATTTCCCAAGATACTATACTAGCAGGAGGGAACTTGAAGAACCACTCCTGAGCGGTATCAGATAATGTCGCAGGGAAGATCCGGCAGCGGGCGTCTTCTGACACTTTTTGTATGTCCATTTGTATCTCAAACTTATTAACGTGAGACACTGGGTCTCCATACTCATCAAAATTTGGCAATGTAGGCATCTTAAACTTACTAGGGGTTTCGACCGCAGCAATCCTCTGTATGAAGGGGGTGCCCCTCCTCCTATCGTACTCGATATAGGACGTTCGTCCCCTGACCAGTTATTGTATTGCCTGGTTCAAGGCATCAATCTGAGCCTAAACTGCTTCCGAGATTGCTGGGGTTGTTGGTGCCGGGGGAGCGTATCGTGCCTCTCATGGCGGTCGTTAAGTATGTCCCTAAGATCATCGTCTCTGCTCGCTAGCTCCTAGCTGGCTAAAGACGTTTGGTTGCCTGGGCTGCCTCCCAACATTGTGGCTAGCTGGCCTATTTTCTCTAGGCGGGGGGCTTCTGCCTCCACCTCTTTCTTCATTTCTCTGGCCAGCGTTCCCTCTGCTGGAATTAGCTTCATTATAGCCATGGCCATCTCTGAATTGTGGCTTACTATGGTGTGACTGGTTATTCATGCTATTTCCTCCTCGAGGTGACATCTCTCGAGCGTCAGGGGGAGGCCTGTGCTGGTCGTTGGGTCCCTGTGTATTTTTATGCCATGGGAGGCCCCTGACCGCAGAGCCTGACTCTGTGTTCCTTCTGTTGGTAGAAGGACACTATCCCCTGCTCGATAGATTTGGCTCTTCATCCCCTGGGCGTCTAGGGCTGCGGGGCAGTTGCCCGACCCTATTCTGCCTCGGGCGCTGGGGATTGCCTCGACCAGCCTGGGATGGAGGCTGCTGCTCAGGATCCCTAGGTGGGACATCATTGTAACACCCCAAGTTGCTAATAAGGTTTAGGGCCTTGATTAGCGTGCCTGGAGGGGCAATAAGTGAATTAACATGATAATATATGAATTTGAATGAATATGTGATTAGAATGCATGTTTAGGTGGTATAAATATGCATGTGGGCCCCGTTTGTATGTTAGGGGTAAATTGGTAATTTTAGCCCGCTTAGGGCATAAATGTGATAATTGTATTATGTGATTTGTACCACGTGAGTGTGGTGATATTAATGTGATGCACGTGCCGAGACGGTCCTAGGGAGCTGGTTAACTTAAAAGTCACAACGGGATTTTATACCCGGCTCGGGAGGAGCCTAGGGGTACTTTGGGTTATTGGTGATTGAGTAACCTGAGTAACCATTAGTAACTGCTGAGAGTAACAAGTTGTGATGGGAAAATGGTAGAATTATAATAGAGATGAGATGACAAAAGTGTCCTTGAGATTTAGTTAGGAAAGAACTTTTATGGAAGGGTAGAATGGTCATTTGGCAAGGGTTAGATAAACTTCAGCTGAAGGAAAGGGGAATTACGTATTACACTTGGTCATAGATGGTTTATGCTGGAATTTGGAAGTGAAAGCTAGAAGAAAAGAGAAGAAAAAGGAGAAAGCTGAATTTGAAACCTAGGAGGAAATTCAAGGGGTTTGAGACAACCAAAATCAAGTCTAAGCTAGGATTATTTAGAGGTAAGAGTTATGCTCTATTTTTGTTTAAATATAAGTTTTATTTTCAGAGATTAAGTGTGGAATTTAATGGAATATGGCTGGTTTGGTTTGGAAAATCAGTTTGGATAATCAAGGGGGAAATGGCTTGAAGCTGGGATTGGGGTGAATTCAAGCTAAATTCTTGATTGAGGTAAGAGTTTTTATCATGTTTGAATTTCGTATCTGGTATGGTTTGAGATTTTAGAGGCATGGTTCATATTTTCCAAGCTCTGGTTTAGGTCTTAGAAGCTGTGGTTTGAGTTTCTGAAATCTGAAACTTAAGTGTGGATTTTGGGTGTGATTGTGTAATTAAGCTTGTTTTTTATGTTTATAGGTTGTTAAATGGTTATTTGGGGTTTTAAATAAATTTTGGGGTTTAGGTATTTGTTTGGGTTGAATTGGAGGTGTTTTGGCTGGGGAAAAATGCAGGGGAAAACCCAGAATTCTGGGTTCGCGTAGGGGCGTCGCGGCCCTGTTCTTTGGTGCCGCGGTGCAGGCTTGCATTAGGATTAGGGAAAAGCTTCTGGGCGCCGCAGCCCTTGATGGGAGTGTCATGGCCCTAGGCTATTTTTGACAGCCAAATTTTGCATTTTTAGGGCTTTTGCCCGGGGACTTGGGGGATGGTTCCAATACATTGTTTTAGGGAATTAGAGGTCCCGAGAGTGCGGGATTGGTCTCAGAAAGTGGTTTTTGATTGGTTAGTATTAAAGAGTGTTGTATATGTGTTGTGACTAGGTTTTCGGAGAGGCTCGGGATAGAGGACCGTGCTTGTGACCTTGGTGCATCAGAAAGCTCGGGATACAGGTAAGAAAATTGTAGTACCCGTAGAGCAAGGCATAGGCCCATAGTGTTGTTGCAGGGCACGACCCTAGATTGAATTGCTTGTTAGGGTGTAGCGTTGATTGAATTATTATATGCTTGAATGTTGTTTTAAGTATGCTATATGTGTGGATATAGTAGAATGAACGGCAAAGGAGCCGAGAACGGTGAGGGGCCGAGAACGGCGAAGGCCGGGAACGGCAATGGGGCCGGGAATATCACTTAGCACATGGAGTGCTTATGTTTAGGGTGAGACCCCAATGGATACATGGGATATCCTTACGGTGTGGATCGAGAACCCAGGCTTTGGTAATGCTTCTGAGACGGCATGGTCGTATATGTGTTTAAATCCTATAGACTATCTGTTTATCTGTGGATGATCTGACATAATGGTTATGCTATGCGTATGTTATGTGCTGTATGAGTTTTCTTGCTGGGCTTCGGCTCACGGGTGCTCTGTGTTGCAGGTAAGGGCAAGGATAAAGTCAACCAGCCATGAGTACAGAGAGCGTGGGGGCGGCGTGTACATGTTTGGCCTGCCCGACTACTTTGGTTGGGGGCATTTTGAGAAATGGTTGTATTAAACTATGTTTTTTATAATTAGTCATCTGTAAACCTATTTTGAATTGTAAATATTTTGCAAACCTCATTTTGGGATCCCGAATGTTAAACTCTTGGAACTTTTAATGCCATGGAGTACTTTTAAAGACTACAGCCTTGACTTTTTGTTTAATCACACTTTTGTTCTAAAAACCTCGCTTAGCGAGTTAAATGCACATTTTAAACTCACTTGGTAATGGCTCTAAGGTAGTAGGGCATTACAATCATCCTGGGCCATAGGCGGCTGTTCCGGCCTTTGAGGGCTTGTTGGCTGGAGCGGAGGGCTTGGATTGGGACCTCTTTGAGGTGGTGCGCTTGGTGTCTGATCTGGCTGGGAGGCTGGTACAGCTTGACTCCTAGCCAGTTGAATGGCTGCATCAAGGGCGGCCATGGCATCCCTCTGCCGACGATCCATTTCCGTCGGCCGCTCACTCAACTCTTGGCGCTGGCGTTCTATTTCTCTTTGTTGTAACGCCATCATCTCCGCAACATTCTCTTGATTGACCCTCAGATTAGCCAACTCATCTTGCAATACTCCCAGTGTTACCCTCAGTCTTTCGGAATCTAGTTCCTCCTCATCAAACTCCAAATGTGGTTCATTCTCGGCCACATTTTGGGGAGGAGGTTGGGATGGTGCAGCGCCAGCAGCCTGTCCAGCCTTCTTGGATGTTTTCGCCATTAGACTCTTTCACAGTTCTTTCCCAAACTCTCAATGAAACACTAGAATGTTGACCCTCCATTTTTCCAACGACACGGAGTCAAATGTACGACAAAGTATAAAGCAAGAATGAGAAAAATGATCTAACGGAAAGGAAGCAAACACCAAGGAATTATAGTGGTTCGGCCCCAAAGAATGGTAATGACCTACGTCCACTTAGTGATATTGTTATTATTGAATCTCAAAGTCGTGATCAAAGAACTAGGGTTCTTGAGTTTCACAAACCTGGAATGTATTACAATAAGACGATGAACAACTCACTATAGCTCTTTTTTCTCTCAATATTTCGCAAAAAGATTCAGGAATCAAAAATCCAAAAATCCCTTCCTTGAGATATTTCATGCATATTTATAGGCTCAAGGAGGGTTACACATGCCAACGTGCCCTATCTTTCCTTAATAATCGCGTATCAAGATAATAATGAAGAAATATTCAATGCAGTTATTATAAGATTACAGCTTAAGAAGGAAATAAATTAGGTTATACGACCAGCCTGGTCGTATCAAAAATTAAACCTAACGTTGCGGTGTGCTTCTGGTTGATAGTCGAGCAGTACTTTCGCCACATGTCAACCACGTGTGAGAAATTCTCGGCACATCATCAGCAACCGTTTTTGGGGTAAACACTTAGAATCAAGATGTAGAGGAGACAAAATATAATGCTATGAACCTTAACCCATACCTTAGGATCCCTAGCCTTGGCCTCTTCTTTCTTCTCCTTCACTTCTCCTTCACGTTCTTCTTCTCCACCTCTCTCTCTAGAACTCACGTGCTCTCCCTCTCCCTTCTCTCTAAGCACATGGCAGCCACCAAGCCAAATGAGGCTTCAATCTCTTTCTTATTTTCCATTTAAATGCCTCAATCATCAAAACCTAGCTAAGGAAAATGTAATTATCATTTTCCTTAATTTTCCCTAAATCAAAATATAATTCAATTAAAAATTATACTCAGCCAATAAATCCATTTTATAATTGACGGCACACTAATTTCTCTCTTGTCTTCATTGGCTGTCCATGGCTAATAAAGGAAATAATGCTATTCTTGTAACTCTAGGGTGCTGACACTTGGGACTGGGTTTTGACCCATTTTTGTTACGTTTTAGGAAAAATAATATTCACAAAAAAATGTAGCTAATTTCATTAGCTTTCTAACGATACTAGTTGTGTCAAAATAAGATATCCACAGCATATGTTATACTCATTTTATTGAGGCTGGGTCCAAGGTTATGGGAATTCAAAAATAACAACTCTATCATTTCTCACCATTTGTTTCCCAATATTTTTCTTGTGTGAACACAAGCCTCTTTATTTCCCTTTCTTTTTATTTTCTTTTTAAATCCATTAATTAAATAAAAATAAATAAACCAATAAAAGAAAATCAATGTGTAGAAAACTATTGCATGCACACCATGCAACCATGCACATGCACATACTCAATCACTAGGGTGCATCACTACCTACCATGCACCTTAGTGCATTCAACCAAATCTCACATAACCACATTGTGAAAATAAAAATAATTACATATCATTTAACAATTAATTTCACATAAATACTACCAACAATTCTAACAATTAAATAAAATAACAAACAATTAAATAAAGTTGTTGACGCGGTTCTTCGCCAATAGGTAATTAAGAAATTAAGAGAATGGGATTAGTGCTATGTAATGAACCGAAATAGATGAATGATCTTAAAATGAACTGATGATTCCAATACTTTTTTAGGTGGTTCAAAGGTTAAAATCCTTCTACTCCACCAGCCAATATTATTGCTATATTTCTGGTACTCTTTACAGGGTATTTCTTTACACAATGGAATCCAACCCCTTGAAACTCCCAGGGTCTCCATATTTATAGGGGAAGACACCTGGGGGTCGACAAGGGGGCCATCCCGTGACCTTCTTACCCATCATGTCACTCTTGTGACATTCATGATTAATTCCTAAAACCTAACAAATGAAGTGTGGTCTAATCAATAGGTAAGGGGGATAATGGGTCGCACGGCCCAACCCAGTCGTGGGTGCCTGAACACGCACGTTTATGCTGCGTGTCCGAGAATTCAGGGATATATCAGACACGTGATGTCTGATATATGCACGTTTACATTGCGTGGTTGACTTTATAAAGGGTCATGGCTTCCAACTCAAGCTCGGCCTCGAGCTGGATGCCTTCTTAACTCGCGATCTTCATACCTCTGACTCGGATCCTTAGTGATCTTAATAAACCTTTGGTCACCTCAAGCTAAAGAGGTAGGACCTGACAACAGCAGCTTCAGGCATGTGGCCTCCACGTTGCTGAGATAATTATGCCATATCTCAGCTCGCTAATAGCCCGTGGAAAATTAGGGCGTACATTTTCCCCCCAAGCCTCTACTCGTGGCATACGACGTCACCTGGGGCCACAGTGGGGGCTTTTAGGCTTCCTTATGGAATCTTCACATTCCACCCATTATGCAGGCGTTGACTACGTGGAGCATCGTGGTTGGTGACGGTACGTCTTCTGAGAACCGCATTAAATGGCCTAGCCTATACTCGACCGTCATTTCGCCTTTTGAGTAGAGAGCCTCGTATCCCACATCAGGGCAATCCAACGACCCTCCTCATTTGGCCTTCTATGTATATAAAAGGGGTGGCCACCTTACGGATGGGCCACCCGTTTATTTGAAATTTTTCTAAATTTCCCATCTTCTTCTTTCTTCTCATCCTCAAAAAGCCCTTTTTTTCTTCCGGTTACTGTTCCCAGCATTCCAGAAGTTCAGGCGCTGTAACGCCCTACTTCCTTAGAGCCGTTACTAAGTGAGTTTTTAAGACAAAACAGTGTGCAATGAACTCGCTAACCGAGGTTTTGAAACAAAAGTGTGACTAATTAAAAGTTAAGGCTGTAATCTTTGAAAATGCGTCGTTTCATTAAAACTTCTATTATTAAACATTTGGGATCCCAAAATAAGGTTTGAAAACTAATTACATTTTTGAAATAAGGTTACAGTTAAGAAATCATAAAATCATAGATTATTACAGCCATTTTCGAATAAACCCCCAACCAAAGCAGTCGGGCAGGCCGAACATGTACGCGCCGCTTCACGCTCTCCGTACTCATGGTTGGTTGATTCAGTCATTGCCCTTACCTGCAACACAGAGCACCCGTGAGCCGAAGCCCAGCAAGAAAACTCATGCAGAACATAACATATGCAATGTATACAGTTATCATAACAGATAATCCACAAATAAACAAGTCAATCATTACACTAAGCAAACACCCCCAGGACCCTTACCAAAGCCCTGGGGTATCGGTTCTCACCGCGAGGATAACTCATGTATCCCTTGGGTCCCACCCTGAATATAGCATCCCATGTGCTAGGTGTTACTTTCGGCCCACGGCCGCCCCGGCCTACGCCGTACTCGGCCCACGGCCGCCCCGGCCTACGCCGTACTCGGCCCTTGCCGCTCATTTCATCATAATCACACATATAATATAACACAACAACATGCAATAAAATATTAATTCATTTAAGTCTGCACCCTAACATGTGATGCAATATAGGGCCGCGCCCCCGCAATCATACTATGGGCCCACGCCCTATCCTACGGGTGTTATAGTTTTCTTACCTTTCCAATCAATAGCTTAGATCACCTGACTCCTTGAGCACGATCCCGCCCGAGCCATAGCGCACACCTAGGCACAAACATAGGTCAAAGTCAACACCGAACCCCAAGTCCGAATACCTAGCCTCGGGACCAATCCCGAGCCCCCGGGAAGTCCTAAATCCCCAAAACAAAGCGGCGGAATCGAGCCCCGAACCCTAGGTCAAAATCCCTCATAAAAACCCAAAAATTCACCTCTGTGAACAGTGCAGCGCTACAGCGCTCTAAAGAGGGCGCTGTAGCGCTACAAGCAGAACACTCCCCCCAGAACAGGGGCTAGCGCTACAGCGCCCACTGACTAGCGCTGTAGCGCTAGTTGCAGCCCAGCAGAACCAAAAATCGCATCTTGCGATTTTCTCCTCCCATTTCAACTCCAAACTTGTCCAAACCTTTTCCAAACCCAAAATCAAGCTTATACACACTCGACACTCATCCCAAGCACCCCAAGAACTCAAAACCCAATCACATTCAACCCAAATCTCAAAATCTAACATGATGAACTCAAAAACTAGAAATTCAATCAACAACAAAGTTAAAGGCTTAGAATTCTTACCATTGATGCAATTTCGACCTTGATTCAACCCTAGGCCTCCTTAGATTGTTCATCCTCAAAGCTTGCCCAGAAATCCCCTAAAGTTCCCAACAACTCAGTTCAAAACACAGCTCAAACCAGCCAAAACCCTAAAACAGAAATCCTCAAGAACTTACCTCAAGTTTCAGATGTTCTTGCTAATCCTTGCCAAGTCTTCAAGTGTGACCTTAAGATTCTTGATGCACAACCTATCCTAGCTCCCCACTGAGCTTGACCTCAAGAAAAAATGAAGGGAAGAGGTGCTAGAACCCCCAAACCGATCCCTTAGAAAACCCATCAGTTTTCTCTCTTTTCTTTCTTTCCTTTTTCCTTTCTTTTTCAGCCCCTTTACTCTATTCTACAAAATCCACTAAGTGTATAAAGCCTTATTTATTCTATCTTCAAAAGCCAATTGACCAAAATGCCCTCCCTATTAATTCTAAACCCCTTTTTCCCAAGTAGGGCCATTTTAGTCATTTACCCAATTCCCGCTAATCCTCAAGTGTCTCTAATATTTTCCCGTTGCTTCCCAATACCTGATAAATCACCAAATAATTATCCCCCATCATCAAAGTAAATCTCAAGCTATTTCTCTGAATTCCTGTTCATACCTCCAGGCTCGCCCCGAGCCGGGTATAAATTCCCGTCATGAATTTCCGCTAGCCTGCTCACTGGGATCGCCTCGAGTCACAAATCACAGATACATCCACATCACAATGTGGTCTCAACAATCATCACATAACAATGCAGTTATGCCCAACATGGCCAAAATTACAATTATGCCCTTCTAACACAATCCGGGCCTACATGCATACTAACATACATAGTCATGCATCTCAGATAAACAAATGGTCATATAACATGCTTTAAATCATAACCATGCATTTAATTCATTAAAATCACACGTAAATCCCATCATGCCCTCATGGCACGCTAATCAAGGCCCTTAAGCCTTATTAGCGAATTTGGGTCGTTACAGGCGCAAGAGCTCCTTTGAGGCTTTGGCACCAGCTATTCCATCGAGGCTCCAACCCAGACGACCCCTTCATTCCCCCCACAGCAAAACACTCTGTAAGTTTTCTGCTCACGCATGCTTTAAATTTCCTCTTCACTGTAGCTTAGGTAAATTGTTCTTGTAGCCACATGCAACATTCTGCTGGTTTTCTGTGGGTATGATAGGCGTAGGTTTTTATTTTAGGGCATCAATCGTAGAAAAAACCATTTAGGAGCATGGCTCATAAGGTACACTTTCTGGGGAAATTTTCTGGGTAGGATTTTTGGTATGCCTGTTTGAAATATCCAGCCTTTTGGGTGCAAAACTGGCTAGCTTGGGGGACACGCTTCACAGGCGGTTTTTGCACTGTTTGTCTACTGAAACTTTCCTTCTAAGGTAAACTGTTATCCTAACCCTCCTAACACACGAATTCCGAGTAATCGAGGATCCGTTGGGAGCATAGGCGCGTGTTCATAGAACCGCGTGGTCTCACTCTCCACGAGCTGAGATTACCTCAGCCCGTGCAAAGGAAACACTTCGCTTCAGATTCTTTCTTATACTTAGGTCGCCTTTTCTAAAATTTTCTTCTTTTGTTCGCTAGGCGATCCGATGGGAACCAAGAAGAACACCCCTAAGAAGACCGTTGGCAGCTCGTCTTCTCAACAATCCAAAGGAAAGGAGGTGGCAACGGACTCCCCAATCCCCGTCTTCGGGCCGGCCGTGGAGCAGGAGCTCGAGGTGGCGCCTGATGCTTTCTTCGAGGCCGAGAGGATTGTCTCGAAGATCACTGACCAGGGGAAAGTGAATAAAATATTCCTTTCCCACAACATCGAGATTGGGAGGGGCGCCCTGATCGCCCGACCTCCCCTAGAAGGTGAGCGGAGCTGCGCGCCGCTCGACGAAGAATACGCGGCCTGAAGCGATGAGCACTTCAAGGCTGGGGCCTTCCTCCCACTGGACCAATATTTTGCTGACTTCCTCAATTACGTGAAGTTGGCCCCTTTCCATCTCCCCCTTAACTCGTACCGTTTGTTAGCGGGGTTGAAATATTTATTCCTAAAGCAGGAATGGGAGGTCCCCACCCCGGCGGATATCTTATATTTTTTCTGCCTCAAGGCCAGCCCAGAGCAGCGGGGGCGAGGCGACGGGTTCTACTACTTGACCCATTTTCCAAACACGACTGCGGTCATCAAGCTGCCCAGTCACCCCAACGACTTCAAAGACCAGTTCTTTATGTCCAAGGGGTTTCGCAACTGCGAACTTCATTACTTCAACCGTCCTCGTAAGTATCTTTTACTCTTAGCTCGTGAGTTGACTATTGAATAGTTCCCCTCATTTTTTCCTGACTTAGAAATAATCATGCAGCCATTTTTGCAAGGACGGCCAAGTCTGTGACCCTCAGGGGTCAATACGAGACCTTGGTGGGGCTGCCCCCCAGCGAAAAGGACTATCGCCAGCTCGTGTCAGACGAGACGATGCTGGCGTGCAAGCTGATCTCTCCTGGCCAGACTTTGGCCTTGAGGAGATCTCGGGACCTCCCCCCAGCCCACGAGATAGCACCCATCCCCGAGGAGGAGGCCGCGGGGGAAGGAGAGGGCGAGGAGGACGAAGTGCCCCTCGTGAGGCGGAAGCGGGCACTGGAGGTTGCCCAAGAAATAGACGAGGAGAGGGTCCGATCCGGAGCCACCACCGGTCCCTCTGGGGAAGGTAATTCTTATATGTTTAGGAACTTAGATAGGGCCACCACAGACCCTCGGTTAGCTAGGTTCAATCCCAACCAGCCCGTTCAATGTCATCAAAGTGACCCGGACCGCGATATAACCCTACTCCAGTGCGTCGACCAGCTCGTGCTTGATTACGAAAGTAGCTGCCCTAGGGGCACTGTAGTCATAGATAACACCATAGCATTTAGGTCGATCTTTTTCGAGGAGTATGGGACCAATATTCGGTCGTGGCCCTCCCTTCGGGAGGGTACAGTAGCTACGGGCCTTAGGCAATATGTAGAAGAGTCTAGTCCCGAGCCAGATTCAGACCCGGAACCTCTCCCAGCCCGCGGAGTCATTATCCTAGATTCACCCGCTGCAGCTCCGGGGGAGATGGTCATAACCATAGATTCCTCCTCTAGCTCGGAGGGTAGGATCCCTTTCAATATACTTGAGATCTGTTTTCCCTTTAACTTTTGTTGTCTTGCATAAATATTTCTACTTGTATATTAATACTTTGCCTTTGCTTTCTTAGAGGAGATGTCTCAGCCCGGAGGCAATGACCTATGAGCCATGTTCCCTGGAGGGAACCCTTCCGGGACCTCTGGGCCCTCGGTGAAAAAGCTCCGGCTGGTGAAGAAGGTCGTCGGGAGTACTTCAAAGTCTCCTGCAAAGGGGAAGAATCAAGCTCCGGCAGCTCCGGAAAAACTGCCCCCGCCTCCTCCTGTTATGAAGATGCCCCCTCCTCCCCCGCGACTTCCCGACCCAGCACGGGAAACGGAGGTGCCCCCCAGGACCCTGGCGGCCATAACCCCCGAGGTACGCGTCCCGGTGAACCCCCAGGCTCTGGAGAAGATCCCCGACGTCTTTCAGGGAATGGTCTACGAGACGGCGAGCTACACCGTGGACCATTATTACAATGCCACCGAGAGGGACCTGAGGGCGATCGAGACAAGGAGCTCGGAGAATATGATGGAGTCTTCGCTGGGGATGGCTCTCACAGTAAGTTGACCTCGCCTTTGGTATTCCTTTCTCGCTATGCACCATATGTTTATTATTTTTTATCTAAGGCAGTTGCCTTATCATCCTTTTGGCTTTTTGCAGGGTGCCCTGGCTCTCCACCGAAGCATATCCCGATCTCAGGCCAGGCTCAATGACATGAGGGGGAACACCAGACTGTCCTGGCCACCCTTGAGACTGCCAAGAAGCAGGCGCAGGAGGCTAAGGATGCCCTGGCAACCATGCAGACCGAGCTGGACGCGTCTCGGCCTAAGCTGCAGGAGGCCGAGGCTACCAAGGCCGCGCTAGCTGCTGCGAGGACTGAGCTTGAGGAGGCCAGGGCTGCTCGGACCACACTGGACACTGCGAAAGCCGAGGCCGAGGTGGCCAGAGCCGCCCTGGTGACGGAGAGGGAAGCCTCCAGCTCGTCCATGGAGGCTATGATGTACCATTGCTGGGTTTATAACCCAGATGGTGACTTCTCCTTCATGGGGGCGGATGCATGGGAGAGATTCTTGGAGAAATTCAAAGCTCTCCTTCAGCACGAGGCGCCCTCCGAGACCGGGGAGAACTCCGTAACCGCCGAGTAGGAGGGCGAGGTGGTGACCTCATCAGAGCAGCCTGGCGGGGCCTAGTACTTCTTTTCCTTTTATCCTTTGCATCCATTTTTTTTTTGTAATTTTGTATGAGGTTTTCTAACCTCGAGACAATTGGTTTTACCAACTTCTTGCTTCTAATTGATTTGCATCATTTTACTTTTATGCATTTTGGCAATAGACTTGGTTTTTGTTGGTGCTGCGATTGATATTTTATGCTTTTCTAGGAAAAAACATAATCAATTTTGAGCCAACTTCCAATATAAGTCCTGGTTGCATCCCGGACATTGCTTTAAAAACTTAGTTCACGTTAATTTTTTATTAATACCTTGTGCTTTTTAAGAAAAACACCGATCAACCAATTGGAATCAACTTCTAAGTTTTAGGACCTGGTTATATCCAGGACGTTAATTTGAAAACTTAGTTCGTGTTAATTCTTGATTAATATCTTGTGCTTTTTAAGAAAAACACCCACCAACCAATTTGAATCAACTTCTAAGTTTTAGGACCTAGTTATATCCAGGACGTTAATTTGAAAACTTAGTTCGTGTTAATTCTTGATTAATATCTTGTGCTTTTTACGAAAAACACTGATCAACCAATTTGAATCTACTTCTAAGTTTTAGGACCTAGTTATATCCAGGACAGGACTTCGTTTGCATTAATCCTTTATCAATATCTCGTGTTTTTTAAGAAAAACATTGATCAATCAATTTGAATCAACCTCTAAGTTTTAGGACCTGGTTATATCCAGGATAGGACTTAGTTCACGTTAATCCTTTATCAATATCTCATGTTTTTTAAGAAAAACAGCGATCAATCAATTTGAATCAACTTATAAGCCTTTAAGGCGACCTGGTTATATCCAGGCACCATATGCCCCCCATATAATTAGGAAAGGGTCTTTCATGGTTACTTGAGATTACATTCGCAAATATACACAATAATGAAAAAAGATTTAATTCTCATTGATTAATAAACAAAAAATGGCCTTTCTGAATAAGCCTTACAAGGGTGTTACTGATAATATTTCTTCAAATGGATGGCGTTCCAAGTTCGCAGGACCGCTTCTCCATTAAGCTGAGCTAACTTGTAGGTTCCTTCCCTTATGACCTCGGTTATTTGATATGGCCCTTCCCAGTTTGGTCCCAATACTCCATCTTTGGGATCCTTACTGGCTAAGAAATCTCTTCTGAGGACCAGGTCGCCAATGCTAAGGGCGCGTTTTTTGACCTTCGAGTTGAAGTAACGAGTGATTTTTTGCTGGTAATGCGTGAGCTGGAGCTACGAATCTTCTCGTCTTTCATCAATCAGGTCGAGGGACGCGTATAGTAGTTCGTGGTTGTGGTCTTGGCCATACGCCTGGACTCTATGTGAAGATACCTTTATCTCGACAGGTAGGACTTGTAGGAAAAACTCATTGCAGGATCTTTATTTATTTTCATGCAATTTACATATTATCAAACAAACATGCAAATTCCTAGAACATGCTCCTATAAAATTGATACAAATACAAAGTAAAGTAAAAACTTACATTACGCAGCGGAACTGGAACAACTCCATCCTTCAATCTCTCTAACGCTCGATTCCATTCTGTAGCAGAGTACTATCAAGAGATTGAACAAGATCAGCAACATAGTCTTCCTCACCAAGCCTTTGATCAACCTAGAACTAGTGTGGGCTGGCTCTCAACACATGAGATAGAGATCTAGAAAAGAAGAAGAGATTGTGGCTAAGAAAGGATTAGAGTGTCTAGGTTTTCACTTACCCAAATCAACTGAGACTGACTTGCTTATTCCTCTGAAAACCCTAGATATCATATTCCTTATATAGGCAACTTAATGGGATTTATTTAAATTTAAATTAATTAAAAATAATAAACAAAAATAAAAGCCTTGGGCTGCCATAAATGAACTTGGGCCCAATCTCTTTATTTTGAATTTAAATCCCAACTGGGCCTAAATTCAAAAGCTTTTTTTTTTTTTTTTTTAATAATTAATTAAATCCTTATTCAAATTAACTAATTATAATTTGAAACTTGATTTAATATTATTTATTTATATTGATACTAATTTATCAATATTAATAAATTTACCCAAAGATTCTCTTTTATTCTCTAAATCTCATATCTCTGTAAATTTTCCAAAATTGACCTAGTCAACTTTTAAAAATGCTAATTGATAATTAAATCAATTAATTGAGACATTCTAGATGATTTACTCAAAGGTGATGCGGGGACCATGGATCCATGAAATCAAGCTCCAACAAGTTACCGTGAATTTATTTACGAATAATTTCACTACCTTATTAATTCCTCGTGACTCCACTATAGACTCGGAATTGAACTCTTGAATTCATAGAACGTATTTTCAAAAAACATAAATACGTTATCCATTGTTATAACCATTACAATCAGTCAATCCTCTATCGATGACTTACTAACGAGCTGGGTGCAAATTACCGTTTTACCCCTCATCAGTATTTTATCCTTAACTCCCACTAAGTTCCTTATAAATGATATTTCCGTGAACTTAATCACAGAAATGAGATCTCAATCATTTAACCTTTTGAACAAAGCAATTAAGGAAATCATCTTTTCACTTCTCATACAGAAGTTATAGATTTCGTATCTATGAATAATACTCCCACTCAATTACACTAATAAATCTCCAAGATGTAAGTATGGGCTAGACCGTAGGGTAAGCTGGTAACGAACAAGTCAAAAGATTTAAATAATATAATTAGTAGAATATTATCACTCAGAATTAAGATCGACTTAATATATGGTCAACGTTGTGACATTGATTAGATTTGATAACAACGATACTTATTTATCAATCAATAATCAATATCGGTCCTAGTCCGATGTAACTAAATACATCCGATCTTATCTACTTGGTCGATGCCTTGGACAAGACATCACACCCTGAATGTGTAAGTAGATCATATCGTAGATTGCCTAATCAGTGAAAATCCAATGCACTGATCTAATCTTAGGACTCGTTCTTTTGAACATATAATTACAACTATAATCCACTGTGACCTAGTCACTATAATTGTAACTATCCATATGTTCATGATTTTAAAAATGTTTGTATTATTTCAATAATCATGTAATAAAACAAGCAAGCAACACAGTTGTCAAACTAAATGATTTCTACTACTTTTATTGATAATATGAAATCGTGCTACATGTCCGACATGGTTTTATAAGGGCATAAAACCCAACAGGACTGCCTCACTCCCAAAAGCCAGGGAGAAAGGAGTGTGACCTGTCGGAGTCCGATGCGAGGTCCAGTATGCCCACAGTACCTGGGGGAGCTGTTCTTTCTAGACCCCCTTGGCTTCGTCCAGCCTCTTCTTAAGACTCGCCTTTAGCGTCTTATTGACGGCTTCGACCTACCCATTAGCCTAGGGGTAGGCCATAGAGGAGAAACTTTTTTCAATGCCGTACCTTTCACAGAATTCGGTGAAGAGGTCGTTGTCGAACTGAGTCCCATTGTCGGATACGATTTTCTTTGGCAGCCCGAACCAGCAGATAACGCTTTTGACCACGAAGTC